>NC_079137.1:73429815-74069537 GCF_945859705.1 Episyrphus balteatus
ATTACTTATGGTTGCTTAACCGCTTTTATGTCCAGTAAAATTTTCTTTACAGGGTTGGTATTGTGGTTCCATGGTTTGTAGTTTAAAAATTCTTGTTAAAAAATATTTGTCTTTGTGGTCAGGTGAAAAATATTTTCAAAGTCTTTTTAAGTCTGCTAAAAAGTTTAATAAACATAAAATTTCTTCATTTTTCCAGACAACTTAGGGTGATTTTGTTCACTAGAAGTTGAACATAACTTGGGGATTTTTATCTTCAACTTCTGAATTTTGTTTTGTTCACGCAAAGTTGACGTTTTTAACTTTCGATTTCAAACTCGAGAGTTGATAAACTTTCGGTTTTCTCAACTTCCGGAAAAAGTAGAAGTTTGCCAACCAAACTTGAGATTTTGCTTCAAAATTATTTTTTTTTTTTTAATTTTCCTGTCATAATTTAATTCTGCTGTTATTGTGAAAGCAAAGTTAATGTTCCAAAGTAACAAAGTTTCGAAAAATAGGCCTATTCTTTTAAGAGAAATCGATACAAATGTTGCGCCGCTAATTTTAAGAGCAAATTCATAAACATTCTTTTTTAAACAAAACAAAAACCAAAACAATTTTTAAAAAATTGAGAGAATTGCATTATATATTTTCTTATGTATTTCAATAAAAAAAACTTTAAATAAAAACATTCTATTCACGAAAATATACAAATATACAATATTTTCTGGTGGTATCGATCGATGCAATAAGGAATTTTTCAGGTTTTCTTTAATGATTTTTTGATAAAAATTTCTGTTTAAGATTACTGTCGACGAGGCGGACGCTAAAATGTTTTCACTTCCATCCAATTACATTTACTTCAGTTCAGTTATTACGCATTTTATATTTTTTTTTTTTTTAATTAACCATGAATTCGAATGCTGAAATTAATTTGATTTGGATTTTAGACTTTTGAAAAATTCGTCATTTTGAACACTAGCAATGCAAAATAATACACAAACTTTAATAAAATTCTAACCGATGACGTAAAACATTCAAAATATGATTATAAACTGTCAATATTTTTGTTTGTTGTCACAAATATCCCAGGGATATTTTAAAAACTAAAAGTTAGCCAACTTTTGTTTTTTAAACTCAAGAGTTAAGAAAAAAATAGTGAACAAAATAGATTCTCAACTTTTGTTTTAACTGTCGAGTTTGAGTCAACTCTCAAGTTTGTTAACTTGAGAGTTTGCTTCAAATTGAACAATAGTGAACAAAATCGCCCTTAGACTTATAAAACCTTTGAATTCTTTTAAACTTTCAAGGATTTTCTTGTGTCTTGGTCTGTGTCTATAAGTATACATTTATATCCTGATGAGTGATGATTTATCTTCAACTTGACATATTTGTAGATTTGTTCGGAAAAAATAGTCTTTTCATGAAAAGGCCAATAACCTTTTACATTATGGTCGAATCGTTTTGATTTTTCATTTATTAGATCGGGGAGTAAAAAACACCTCAAAATCGTGTATCATAAGACCAAGTATGTTTCAATACTGTTACTGTAAAGTGTATCCAAAATTATTAACTTATAAAATTTTTTGGAATTTCTTAGCTTAAAAGTCTGTATCAAAAACATGCAACACAGTATGGCACTTAATTCTTCACAATCTGTATTCGAAATAAGAAAGTAGCTGCATTTCTAATTTTGTTTTTTTTTTTTCGGTATTAACGATTGTTTCCGAGCTTATTACCGAATATTTAATATGACCCTGATTACATTTTTAAAACAAAAGTATTTTGTTTTTGCGTTGCCAAAAAAGTTAATTAACTTTGTCGGTTTGTTTTTTGTTGGTCAAAAAAGGGAATAGATTTTTTTGTTTTGTTTTATTTTATTGCAAATAAATCAACTTCTATGGAACGAGAGATAAGGTTCATTAATCTTGGTTGACTTGCTTAAGGTATGGCTTTAAATATTTTGAGCAATTGAAATGGGTAAATAAACTGCCAGACGCATAATGAGTTTGGTATAATCTGCGATGAGAAGCACAAGATACCCTAATAGTGTTTGCTTGGATTTTATTGATATTTTGTAAGCCTTTAGGGACTTTAGGAGGTTATATTTATAGTTTGCATATACTATTATATACATAATTATTATGTATATAGATAAATGTCTATACTGGATTGTAAAGCAGTGTTAAAAGAGCTAAAAAGTAAAAAAAAAAAAAAAAAAATGGAATAATTGAAGAAAATAAATCAAATATTTGTCCAAGGAAATAATCAAAAATGAAACGAATACTCTTGTTTAGATCAATTTAGTTGGATTAAATATTTTTAAAATTATATCATAGTTCTTTACACCAACTAGTTATAAATATTTTGAAAAATGTAATCAAATTAATTATTAATTATTCTGTAGAATGTGATAATTGCTTTTTTTTTTTGCTTAGCAACAATAATAAACAAAAATTATAAAATTAGATTATAATTTATTTTTAGATGAAAATATCATTATTTCCCATATTTATCATATTCTTGTCATAAATTGTTTCGAAGCAAATGTTGAATTCCTTAAGACAGAAATATAAATAATAAATTAATCCTTCGTCATTTTGCAAAATTATATGAAAATAAAATAATTTAGTGTTTAAAAATAAAACGCATGAGACAAGAATGTTGTTTACAAAATCATTAACATGAATGTTTTATATATTTTTTATTTATTTATTTGAAAACTAATTAAATATTTGAATATCTTTATATAAACAAATTTGAATTTTTATGTTTTTTTTTTTTGACTAGGAAACCGCTGTTGGTTTAATATTTTAAGTTGATTTGATTTAATATCTTAATTTTATTTTTATCCGTAGAAATAAGTCACATTCCCTTTAGACAGATCATTTTAGAGTCAAATATTTACCTAAATATTGCTAGCAAACAAGTTACTTCAACGGAATCTAAATGTGGAATTTAAAAGAAAAAGTGCGAATAAAAATTCTTTGGAATTTTTGCCCAATAGTGCATTGAAAAAATAGTAAATACTAACAAAAGAAAATTAATAAGTATAAACTAGGTTTCATATGTACAAAATGTGTATGAAAAAGTTCATACTTTACAATTTTTCAAGTAAAAGCATTTACTATTTTTTATGCATATCACCCAGTGTGTGGATACGAATATCTTCTAAACCGTCAATTTGATGTTAAGGACTTTTTTGTAGAACGTTTAAGCCCCTACAAAAATACATTTGATAAAAATGACACTTTTCATTGAACATTAAAATTTTAAAAACTAAAAAACTGATTTTATATTTTTTTTTAACTTTGACCTCGAATATCTTTCAAATGGTTAGATTAATTAAAAAAATTTATAAGACCTTTTTTGTGGAACAATCTGTTTCCTATGTCTTGCCCGTTTGATTATTATAATTTTTCAATTAGTTACAAAAATAAGAAAAAAAAACGAATTTTTAAAGATTTTCTCAATTTTTGGACCTCAAACCTATTTTAAAGGGTTAGATAAACGAAAAAAGTGTACAAAGCCTTTTTTGTAGAGCGTTCAATTTCCTACAAGAATGTGTGAAAAAATTTGCTAAAAAGTCGATTTAAAAAAAAACCAGGGGGGTCATTCCGTAATTTTGAAAACGATAATCGAATCGATGATAATCGTTTTACAGTTTGAGAATCTTTAAAGCTATTTTAAGTCAATTCTGATTCAATATTTCCTAAATAGTTTATATAAATAAAAGTTTTCGTATCCTTAGACGTCGTATTAGTCTAGGTGATTTAGTAGTTGCCTCTTACTCGGGTGTCCGAGGTTCGATTTCCGAAATTGAAATTGTTTTTTTATTTATTTCCTCAATAATCGTCAATAAATAAACGATAGCTAAATAGGTCTCGTTTTTGGAGAATTTATTCGTTTTTGGATGCAATATTCGATTTTTTTAAAGTGTTTATTAATTTTTTCCAATCATCGATTAATTTGCAAACTCCACTAACCAAAAAAAATATTAATGATTAATTTCTACGAATAACCATAGTGTTAGAGTAAATTATTTTAATATGTGTAACAAAACACTTTATGCATTTTCCAAAATTATATTCAATGAATGTAAGTTTTGACTTTTGGGTCATTAAAAAATTCATATTGATCCAAATTTTTTCGACGTTTAAACGCATTCATTTTGGAAAATAAAAATTTTCAAAAATTATATACATATGTAGGTACGATACGGAAGGCAACTTAGAGACAAATCAAATCCTTTGTCTCTTCCAACGCATATGTAAGTGTACATGACCATTTTGATAATAATTCTCACAGATTTTTTCAAAACTTTCGGCTATCCAAAGAAGCGTTCGTTTTAGTATTAGAAACTATTAATTTAAACAACGGCCGCCGTTCAACATACATTCCGGCTATATCTTGTATTAAAAAACGAATAGTTTTTCGATACACATATTAAAATAATTTACTCTAACATTATGGTTATTTGTAGAAATTAATCATTTATATTTTTTTTGTTTGTGGAGTTTACAAATTAATCGGTGATTGGAATAAATTAACAAACACTTTTAAAAAATCAAATATTGCATCCAAAAACGAATAAATTCTCCAAAAACGAGACCTATTTAGCTATCGTTTATTTATTGACGATTATTGAGAAAATAAAAAAAAAAAAAAAAACAATTTCAATTTCGGGAATCGAACCTCGGTCACCCGAGTAAGAGGCAACTACTAAATCACCTAGACTAATACGACTTCTAAGGATACGAAAACTTTTATTTATATAAACTATTTAGGAAATATTAGATCAGAATTGACTTAAAATAGCTTTAAAGATTCTCAAACTGTAAAACGATTATCATCGATTCGATTATCGTTTTCAAAATTACGGAATGACCCCCCTGAGATTTTTTAGTAAAAATGAAGAATTGTGAAGCGGGTTAAGTTCGAAAGGTCGATCGATTTTGTGGAGTATAAAATCAAAAAAAAAAAGAATTTTGATTTTTTTGACCCACCCTAGTACCTACACACACACTATTTTCAAAAAGTTTAAGTGTTCCAAGATTTAACTTACTGCCATATTATTCACTAGTTTACAAAATACATCTGGATGTAAAATTGTCAAATGTCAAAAATAAATCCAAATCCAAATCAGTTATTTCGATTTTAACTATGAAAATAGTTAAAAAATAGTTAAAAATGACTATTTTTTTCTCTGTGTGATAGTGAATATCATGGATTTGAATTTATTTTTGACATTTCAATTTCTTTACATCCAGATGTATTTTTTAAACAAGTGAATAATATGGCCGTTTGTATTTAAATAATCAATATAAACACCTCTATATTTATATTAAGATGGAAAATTAAAAACATTTTCTCAAATGTAATCTGTCATTATTTAAAAATATTAAAAAATAAGCTGACAGTGCAAAGTACAAGGATTTTGTACCCCAAACGGCTTTCAGAATTTACCAACTTATTATTGTTTTTTTTTTTTTGGCTATTGAAATCTTTATAAACGAAAGATAAATGTCAAATCATATGACTTAAGTTTTGAATGAGTCCAATACAAATTGGATTAGAATAAAATAAAGCAACACATTCTTAAGATAAAAACAAAAGATTGCAATGTTATTGTTTTTTTTTTTATAGAAATTATCGCAAAGGAAATGAGCTATTAAAATAATAAATATTATTATCAGCGTAGGTACTTCAATTATTTTTCATTTAAAGAAACCCACCTACAAGTAAAATCAATTTCATTCAGTTTAACATCGGAATACATAAAATTAAAGTCACTGACCTAAAATTTATTCAATAAATTAAAATTCACAAATCATGCAAACACGCACTCTTCTTAATAACACCTGTATTATAATCTGCGTGTTTTACCCAATTCTTTGGTAAATTTTCACAATTTTCTCAATTGACTTGAAATGTCTGGAATTTTTATTAAAATTAAAAAAAATATGAAACAAAACTCCATAAAAAAAAACTCAAAAATAAGATTAGCCCCTCTCAATCATGGAATTTTTTTTATACCGTACTGTATTTTTCCACATGAAAAGGCAAGCAAAAAAATTCATACCCAATTTATAATAATCAACACGCAATATCAAATAAACTAAAAAGTTTGATATAAATGTTTTATCTTAATAGCAATAAAAATAACAAACTAGCCGCCTATTAAAAAAAAACCGGCACGCGAAGCTATTAGGTCATCTACCACTATACTTTACCACCCTCAATAACAATTTATCAAGGTCAAGAAAAACTAAATCGATTGTTTTTTTAAAACAAACAAAAAAAAGTAGTGTGACAGAAAAAGCAGCCAACAAACATGTCATTAATAAAAGATAAAATAACAAAAAAAGACCCATAAAATTCTTCTCAAGGTTCCACCATCATCATTAAAGATAGCGCACCAACAACCCTCTATTAAACAAATTCTAAGATAATAAAGTCGCAATATCTTTGAAAGTATCTTAATTATAGAGGCTCAAAGTTAAGATAGGCTACATTATTCACCATCAAGAACCAAGAAAACTCAATGAACAAAAAGTTCCTCTTCTGTTTTATTATTTTCTTCTTGTAGCTTTATAACTTTCTTTGCAAAAAAAAAAGGAGAAGAAATTATAATTAGAACAAGAAATAACAGATACAAATTTCGTTTCCCGCTTCATTATCTTTTACGACTTCAAAAAAGCGAGGAGTATCTTTCCTCAACCCACTTAACCTAATTTACAGGACAAAGTCATCATACAAAAAATATATAAACCTACCTTTTTTTCTTTGATTCAAAATTTTTTGTCGTCGTCCAGGGGCACAAAAAAAAGGTATATTTTTTTTGTTGCTCTCTTGACAAATAAATCAACTTTTTTTTGGCAAAAGAAATAAAAATTACTTCCACGCAATATCCCAAACAATATACAAAAAAAAAAACACACTCAATTTCGTTGCAAAGATTTTTATCCAATATTCCTATTAAGCTTGTGGAAATTGAATTTAAGATACTTTTCTCACGTATCCACACACCACAGGAGAGGTATTGAATTTGTTTTCAAATTTAATATTTTTTTTTTTTATTTTACAACTCCACCACCAGGAGGAGACACTATGAACAAAAAAATAAACTGTAACCGTTTTGCAACATCAACGACTTTCCGGTTTTGGAGATCTTCTTTTTATATTCCAAAAAAAGTATCTAAAAAAATTTTTTTTTTTGTATTAAATAACCCCGCACTTGAAAAAAAGTCCTACGCATTCATTCCTCGAGAAACAAACAAAGATACAAAAAGTATATTTTTTATGTTGAGATAAAATTATCCAAAAAGTTCAAAAAATAAAGATTCTGTGTTTCCACGAAGCTATAAAGAGATAGCTTTGTATCTGCACTGCGCGACGTTTCGAATGAAACTGAATTTCAGATGTGGATACGATGAGATTGTTTGCTTCGCATTTCACTTGTTGCATTATTATTTTCTTATTAATCCCCAAAGCTTAGCAACATGTTGCTAATAAAGTTTCAAGATACATTTGTGTTTATATCTTTTTTGTGGGTATACCCTCGCGTATTTTGTTTTGATTATATTTTTTCCGTTCTTTTTTAGACTGTTTTCATATTTGTTAGAGTTTGGGGGGGGGGGGGGGGGGGAGAAAAATATAGGGGACCAGGCCGGGTTGATAAACATCGTGGTTAATGTTGCTGTTGTTTTTGTTGTCGGCTTTTACCGGCTTTTTTGCGAATTGTTGATTACGCCGAGATATCACGTATCTCTGATTGAAGGTGGGATGAAAGATAGCGAGAGAACTCGCAGCAGCGCTGAATTTCAATAGATTTTCATTGACTTTTTGTTGGGTTTTTTTTTGTATGTGATTACGATAATCTATATAGTGAAGCGGCGTGTAATTTGAATAAGGCCTGCAACACCTTAATCGTTTTCGTTTTTTTTTTTTGTTGTTGTTTTGTTGCTGTAAATATGTTGTCGCATAATAATATGAGTTCAATTTTTGCGTTTTCTTTTTTTTGTTTTTGTATTAAAAGATGAGTTTTTATGTAGATATATTTTTTTGTATAAGGAAATTGTTATATGTGCGCAGCAAAAAAAGCGAAAAATTTTGTGTGTTGTATTTATCGATTGATGGTGTAGACAGGTATAGATAGAATGGTAGAACATAATTAACACACTATTGTGTTGATATTGGATGTTGCATACGAGGTGGTCTGGGAATAGAATCTCTTTTTTATTGTCGTTTTTTAATGGATAATTGTCGTTATAAATTCTTGGGTTATGGTCATTTGAATTAAGGCCAACTAGGTACAGAGAATTCCATTAATAAAGAATAGGTTTTTATTGTGACCTTCGTTTTTTGTGATGTTTTAGGTATTGCTTTTTTGTTAATATCGGATTTATATGAGTTGCATAGTGTAATAATTTCTTCTATTTTCATATTATATTTAAATGCAACCTCATCGTTTACATACCTTAATTGATAAAATGATATGCAGCTTTGGCTAGGAAGTATACAATAATAAAAGTGTTAAAGCGTCATGTTTAAAACATCGTTCATTACGATAATGGATTGGTATAGAATTAATTGAATGCGAAATCAAGGATTTTCAGGTGATCCTTTACAAAATCGTTCAAAAAATGCCTTTGCAATGATAAAAATAACAATGAAATTACTAACTAAAAAGGCCCCAAAGATGATATAAATTTTCTGAAAATGCACAAAAATGGAAATTTTAAAAGTGACTCCTTCATGTTAAGGTAAGGATACAATCATAGAAGTACTCGTGCTATGATGATGTTACTACTATGTTGTCAAAAACTGTTTATTTGTCTTATAATTTCTTTGGATGCTGTTCTTCGGAATTAACTATAATCAAGCTTTGATAGCTCTCCTAAGTTTTACGATCTTTTTATGCACTTCTTTGAAAAGTATCACGGCAGCCATATTGACTATCTTGAGAAAAATCTGCTCAAGATACTAAAAGGGATGCTTATGTTCCATCACACCCAGTCCAATCGAAACTCTTTTGGTGAATACATTTATACTTAAAGTAAGTTATTTGATCGGAATATCAATATAGATTTGGTGTTAGGGTAATAACGCCATTCAGGGGTGAAAGGGCCAAAGAAAAATTGTTCATAAAGACCAAAAACCAGTAGACTTTGAAAGTCCATATTTAATCAAATTTTTGCCGCATTCAATTTTCTTGACCATCACATTAAAAGTCGATTTTTCTCTTTTGTTATTTCTCTTAACTTTTGAACACTATTTTATTTTTTTAATTTTAAGAAAGAACCATATCGATCGAAAATTAAATTTTCGACAAAAAGTTTCTTTGTTAAAAATGTCATGTTCGGCTTGTTTTTTCAAGTTTTAAACAAAGCTCGAAAAATAATAAAATGAGTCTTTATAACTTATCCATAGATTAAAAATTTAAATTTAATACTTGGAAGATTCGAAATATTTTGAATTCTTCTTTGATTTATAGATTTTTTTGTCAAAGATTTACGATTTTTTAAAAACTATTTTGATTCATTGGACTTAAACTTCTGAAGTATGTATCCCAAAAAAACTATTCTAGTACATCTGGTACTTCTATAAGAAAAGTAAAACGGCATTTCTTTTTGTTCAGATTTAGTACTAAACTAAGTGTAATCATAAGTTTACCAAAATTATTTTTTTTACTAAACGATTTTTACTATTTTCTATCTTGTTGTTTTGCTGCATTGGAAAGCTTAATTTGACTCAATATTACTGACAAACTGATCTGATACTTGTGAGGTGTATTTTTTTGAAGTGTACAAATTCATGTTAATGTAGCGCAATGACTCAGTTTTTGGTAAAATTTTCAAAAAAGACGTAAAAAACAGTTACATGTAATATCTACAAGGAAAAATAATAATTAAAAAAATTAAACTTTAATTTTTTTATTTTTATTGAGAAAATTTAAATGTTGCAGATTTTCAACATTTCGCTTTCTGTGAGATTTTTAACAAATTACTTCCTATTGAAATCTTTAAAACAATTATTTGTTTTGTTATAGCATAGGCCTACTGCACACTTTTCACATAAAATTTGTGTAAAACAATTTTGTTTGATAATTTTCAACAATCAACGTAATCAGATAAAACACAAACTTTGGCTGATAAGAAATTTTGACAATTCATGTAGCGGGTTCGAACAAAGGTCATGTTTAGGAGAGGGATGTTGCGGATCAGCAACATTGCTCCATTGTAAAAAAAACGATACATACATTTATTATACAGTGAAATATAGTATGTTGCAGATCTGCAACTCAGTGCAATGAGGGGATAAAAAAAAATATTACACATACACCCCAGAGACCGTTAATGTTTGAAGTTTGAATATTGATACCAAATTTGGTACCGTTGTAACAAAAATAAAAATGATTTGGCACTTAGTCAAATCAATATATTTAAGCTCTATTGAAGATTAGATTTTACTTTTCTGAGCGTTACAGCTTACAGATTAATACGTACGTTTGCCGTAGTTCGAC
This sequence comes from Episyrphus balteatus, assembly GCF_945859705.1. Classification (NCBI taxonomy): domain Eukaryota; kingdom Metazoa; phylum Arthropoda; class Insecta; order Diptera; family Syrphidae; genus Episyrphus; species Episyrphus balteatus. Next base: position 73,440,317 of record NC_079137.1, read on the forward strand.
GTTCGACCCCTGTTTTGAAGTAATAACATTAAAAAATATTTTTGCGAATAATAAGTACAATTAACGAACACATTTCATTAAATCATTCAATGTACTAAAACATAATTTAATTTTCATCATTTACTTTTTTTTTATTTAGCGAAGAAAGCCTTTATAAATCATTCTTTTTTGATCAGAAAAATTGTTCGTATCTTGTACATTATTCGTTTATAAGTAAACTCTTGGTTGATTTTATCATCCGACAAAACCTGTCCAAACAATATCAAAGAATAAAATCTTTTTAAAATTTAAATTGTTTGGCACATGTATTTATGGAAAGGGAAATAAGTTTTAAACAAAAAATCCAATCTGGAACAGAACATTGAGTAGTTCTATTTTAATCATCTTTTGATTTTTTTGATTTTGTTTTTATTTAACGAAACCCACGTTTTTTTGTGTATTCTCATCAAGCGCATCCCATCATCAAGATGCAATCTAACAGAACAAAATCTTGACATGATGAGCAGTTTTCTCAAGTAATTTATAGTTGGAAAAACATTTTGGATAGATAGAAAAACCCTTACTTTTTGTGTTAGCTGTGTGTTTGATTTGTTTGTGTAGGAGTGCTCCATTTAGATTGAAGATCGATATAATTAGCACCGATGATTGCGGTCGTTGATCGTTTGAAACGTGCCAATGAAGATGCTATAGAGATGTGATGATTTTACTACAAAGATTTTATATGCATATAAAGTATATGAGATGGTTGCATGCAGATTGCATAATCAGTCTTTGATTTTATGTCCCGTTAAAAAAATTTTGTTCCTCTGCGCTCATTAAGTTTAAATTGATTATTACGTTTACAAAAACTAGGTAGAAATAGGTCAATGCAATACGTTTTTACTTTATCAAATGTCTATAAAAGTGTTTTCTTACAAAAATAATCAAAATGGGGTCAATTCAATATTTGACAAAGTACCTAAAGTTCTGAGACATTTTCTTCTATACATTGTGTCAGTGATAGACTTTTTATTAGGTGCTTTCATGTGAGGCCTACACGGTTTCATGAATACCGCTATTGTTTGTATTCAATAAATAATTTCATTTTAAGGCTTGGCCACACCGGAGGGTACGCGGTAGCGGTACGGGTAGCGGCAACGATATTTGTATTAAAAAAATTCCACACCCGAACGTTGATGTGTCAGTTTGGAATTTTTTCCATACAAATACCCGTACCGTTACCTGTACCTCTACCGCGTACCCTCCGGTGTGGCCAAGCCTTTATAGGAAAAAACGTTGGAAAAAGGAGGAAACTAAATTTTTAATACAGCAAGAAGAGTAAAGGCTTGGCCACACCGGAGGGTATGCGGTAGAGGTACAGGTAGCGGTAACGATATTTGTATGAAAAAAATTCCACATCTGAACGTTGATATGTCAGTTTGGAATTTTTTTCATACAAGTACCGTTATCTCTACCCGTACCGCTACCGCATACCCTCCGGTGTGGCCAAGCCTTTAACGGCGGCGGCGGTATCAACTTTCTAACAATGAAATTTCGAGCCTGCAATCAGGTAATCGATGGATGTGATATCATGAATACGCACACAATCAATAAAATACATACATTCTTCTTTTTTTTCTTCAATTTTCAAATTCATTTGTTTGAAAAAATATAAAGGGGGCATAGAAACTCATGCTAAAATTCAAAATTTTAATTACTTCATCTGCGTGAAAGAGATTCTCATGCATTTAGCACGTGAACTACTTCATCGCTCGTGAAGCAAAACTCTCCACTTTCTTCTCCACCAGGGATCACAGAAACGTTCACGGGAATGAACACAAAATACAAATTTGTATGGATTCACGACTTGCCTCACAAGTATGTACTGTACTAGGCTTAACCCTACTAACAATTTTGCTTCTATAATGCTTTACAAAAGCAACAATTGCATCTGTAAAGCTTTATAGAACCAAAATTGTTTGTCGGGAAGGCTTTGGCCACACTGAAAAGGGTACATGCGGTAGCGGTACGGGTAATTGTATGAAAAAAATTCCAAACTGGAACAACAACGTTTAGGTGTGGAATATTTTTCATACAATTACCCGTACCGCTACCGCATGTACCCTTTTCGGTGTGGCCAAGCCTTCCCGACAAACAATTTTGGTTCTATAAAGCTTTACAGATGCAATTGTTGCTTCTGTAAAGCATTATAGAAGCAAAATTGTTATTAGGGAGTAAAACACTTCCAAATAACTGGTTCAGTTGGTGTGTGGGCTCAGATATATGCATTATATGCATCAGTTAGAATAATTTGGAAATGTTTACCTCTGTTCAGTATGTTGATTTGGAACGCATGTTGAACGTGTTGATCAACCCCCGACTAGCACAACAGCTTCTGTAAATTGAAATCTCGCAGGTTCTACTTTTTATACAGCTTGTATTGAGCTTGCTTCAGAATTTAAGTGCTTATAGAAGTTCGGACTTGTTAAACAACTTCTAATAAGTTGTTTAAATACTATTAAAGAAACTTAAACGAAGAAAGCTTGTTGTTCTTATAAGCCTGTTTAATGAATTTATAGAAGCTTTACAGAAACTACCGAGTTTTTTATTCGATTTTTTGTTTTGATATTAAATAATCTATCTCGACACTTTTTGGTTTTGACATTGAATAATTTAGCTCGGACATTTTTTTTTGCTATGCATACACTAGGATGGCCGAGTTGGTAAAGTGGTGGACTACCAAGAAGCAGATACGAAGTTCGATTCCTGGGTGTGGTAAAGAAATTATATACTTTTAAAATTATTATTAAAAGATATACTAAAAACTAATGGAATGTTATATAAATATCAGTTCAAAAGATAAAATTCATGATTTAAAACCGGTTAAAAAAGAATTCTTTTTTGTTTTTTTAGTTTTTTTAAATTTCGATAAGACATGTATTAAAGAGCTATATAAGCTTTTCCAAAGCTATCTGTCAAATCTAAAAGCTTCGGTAGAGCTTCGGTAAAGCTTCGTTTAAGATCCTTATCTATAGAGGGTCAAACTTGTTTTTCCATGCCCAACAACGTTACTAAAGTTTAAAAGAAGCTGAAATGTAGCTTTTGTTATACCTTAACCGAAGCTGATATGTTAGTTGGGCCTGGTGTTGATCCAGCCTTATGCCCACTTTTCACGAGTCGATTTTAGCCGCACGATATGTCAGCTATTACATGAAGCCTCAAGAGGCGCGCTTTTTTTCAAAACTAATGAGTGCAAAAGAGAAACAAGATAAAACAAAAAATTATCCGACCGGAGAGTCGTGGGCCAAATTCTGAGACTCTTTTTTGACGTTTCTTTTCCCACTCTTTCTTTTTTCAGCATTCCCTTTCATTTCTTTTTGCTTCTTGGTGGAATACAACAACAACAATTCTTAAATCAAAAGAGAAATGTCAAATTTGAGTCTTTGACTCAAGAGGCATCGTGTAATAGTACGCGCCTCACAAAATGATTATCAAAAGAAAATTCGAAAAAAGAGTCAAGCCTCTTGAGGCTTCATGTAATAGCTGACTATGTCGGTCTACTGGGATTTTTCTATGGGGGATGTCACTTTAGTCGCCTATGACTTACGTTCACACGAGTCGAAAAGCTTCGCCGCACTGCAAAAATCGACTCGTGAAAAGTCCCCATTACAATAACAAAGCGAGATTATTTTATTTTAAAAATATTCTTTAGTAGTCACAATCTTTTCTTCTCTCATACATTAATTTACATTCCACATTTTCATCCAGGACACAAACCTCTTTTCGATCCAATAAACAGAAAAAACATTCCACTTTTCATAGAACACTATGAAAATGAAACATCTGTCATCCCAGCATCCACAAACCAAATTGACATTTCTCCACACGTGTTGTGTTTGTTTACGATTTCCCTATCAATTTTTTTTTCGGTTTTTCATTTTTTTTATAAAAATTCTACAAAAAATCAAATAAAAATCAACCCAAAAAATGTCTTCCGAGGAAGGTAAGTAATCAAATTCCCAAAATGCCATCAAAATTATATTCAATTTCATTCATAGAATTCCACCGCTGGCTAAACCGCTCTGAAAAAACCTTTGAAGAAAATTTCCACTTTGCCATCAAATCATGGAAATCTTCAGAATTTCCATTATCAAGTAAATATGAAAAAATACTTGAATGGTTTTCAAGTAAAACAAAATTACTTGGCAAAACTACAGAAGATTTTAATGAAAATCTTTTCAATGAATTCTTATCACTTAAATGTCCTTTGGGATCAATCGATTTGACAATAAAAAGAAATTTCATTGAAAAAATCCTTAAATGGACAAATAATTGGAAAAGTCACAATAACCGTAAACCAATTGAAATTTTATTTCAAATTACTGAACTCGAAATGATGCAAGATTTATTTCGAACTGAATACGAAATTTATGCCCGAGTTTTGGGCAAAATTTTTAAAATGTATGAAAATTATTTAAGAGAATTTGATACTCTTCTTGTTGGAAGAGAATCTGAATTATTTAATAAAATCATAGAAACTGTCAAATCACGTGCCACAAAAACTGGCAATTTGAAAGAATTCGAAGAGAAATTCACTGAATTTGCTTTTCAACCTTTAATTGAGTTGATTATTGTCTTTCAAGACAAAGGAATCAAATTCTTTGATGATCTCTTAGATCTACAAAAGACACTCTTTCATGATTATGTTAAGAGTAAATTTATTGATAAAGTCTCCAAACTTTCCACTCATGTCAATTTACTGGCTTTTGAATGTGCCATTGTTAATTATCGTGGCGATATCAAATTCTATTCAGAACTAATCAAAGCCATCTTTCTTAAAGTTCACTCTGAAGACATGTCCAAAAATCAAGGTTTAATTCTAACAATTATAGCCTACACTTTGGAAATGTTTCGAAAACATGATATATCTTTGAATTTCGAAGTTAGTCCCCAAACAACTGCCATTCAGTTGCTATTGAAAGAAATTCAATCTTTGACTATTGAGTGTCAAGAGGAGCATCTGCTAGAAGTTCTTAATCTTCTTTGTGCAACTCTCCGCCTTAATCCATTGATTCTCGAAAAGAGTGTATTCGAAATTACAGCCAGAATGATGGTGGCTAAGAAAAATGATCAGGAACAGAAAGTATTCGAGGAGTACTTAATTCTGTTGATGGACATGTTCCGAAAGCTAAGTAGAGCTGAAAAATTTGTGGGAAGTCTCCAAAAATCTGTGAGGGAACTATTGGCTACTCATCAAGTTCCAAAGAAAGCAAAGAAACGTAGAACTATTACAGAATCTGGAGAAGAAGTCTCCAGCAAAAAGATCAAACTTGAAAATGGAGAAATGAAAGTCTCCACTTTGAATGAGGAGACTAATTTCTATCTTGAAATCTTATTTAATGATTTCCATCAACATCCAGAATCGAAGAGTAAAACTGAAAAAGTCTCCAGTTTTCCTTATATAGACTATGCATGGCCAACAAGTTCAGTTGGTCTTGGATTCTCCAAACTGATCATTGGTCTAATGTCTAAACCATCATTGGTCATTTGGAAGACATTGATTTATGCTCTTAAAGAGCTCATATCCAACACAACTACCCTCGATGATAATACTTTGTTCCTATTTGACTTTTATTCGTCTCTCCTTTGTCAGTATTTCTCTGGTTGTAAGCTTCCAGAGCAGTCGGACAAATTTTGGGCTGAAATCGAATCCAATCGACAACTTACTCGAGGAACTCTTAAAGAATTTGGTCATTTTTTGTTGGCCCAGGAGCATAATAATCGAACAATGAATGCATTTTTAGAATGCAGTTACCACGCTGGGTTGTTTGATCTTCTTTTGTGGTATTATCGACCGGATTTTATGACCAATGATGAAAATTTCTCTGAATCATCGAAAACTCTTCATGGATATCTTTCGGATGATGAATGGATGTTGATTAAGCAAAGGATTATTAATTTTGGACGAATTGAGTGTAAATTCAATGCGAATCGTTTACTCCTTCAGCAGTTGAAGGGAAGAATATTGTTCCAGAAGAAGAAGTCGGTACATTTGCAGAAGACGATGTTGGCACCAGCGTCATCGGATTTTGAACAGACTAAGTTAGCCTTCTCCGGAGTAAATGACAGCTCTTGGTTGTTGTCGAATATGAATTCGAAGGAGAAACATGAAATTTGTGAACTTTTAGTTCAAGAACTTGATTTGGAGATGATTGAATGTTTTACTGAAGATATTGAAGCTTTGGAGATGATTTTACTTGAATTGTATCGAAAGGTTGGAACATTGTTTCAAGAAAGTAAGAAGGCAATTTTAAGTAAAATTGATTTTGATGGAGATGTCGAGGTGATTGCGAAGACTGTTGTGGAGAAGAAGGAAGACTATTCGGTGAAGAAGGTGGAAGTTGATAGTTTGAGGGACGTTCTTGATATTATTGGGAAACTTCCAATTGGCTGTTGTAGAAAGGCAAAGAAGGAGTTATTTTTTGTCCTGCAATTGGCTGTTTTTCGAGATTTGAAAGCATCTGAGGAAGATGAATTGGCTAAGATGGCTTTTGAGAGTCTTACAGGTAACTTTGTGTTCCCACAAAAATAAAGAACAACTTATTAATCAATCTTCTTTTCAGATCTTTTGCATTTTGGTGATCAAATTCAAATATTCAAATACTTCCCAGTTGATCGATTAGCTCTCATTCAACCACCATCTCAAGCTATTGAGTTTTATGAGTATATTTTCTCAACTCTAAGATTTGATGTAGATCTTGCTGAGGAATTTTTTAAAGCTATTCATCAAATTTTGGAATATAATCAATCGGAGCTAACCGATGATCATATAAAGCTTTTATTGATGTCAATTGAAACTCTTACACAAAAAAATACCCATAAAAAGTTAAAGAAATTTTTAGATGGAATATTGGGAATTTATGCATCACATGTGATGGAATATTTTAAAGAAGAAACAGAAAGGAAAGCTAAGAAAGATAAGAAATTTGTGGAGAAGACATTGTCTGGATTTGTTGTTTATGCCAAGTCGATATTGGCAAAGACGAAAGTTGATGAAGAGATGGATGAGAATTTTAGGAGAGTTTGCAAGATTTATATTGGATATTCGGTAAGAAATTTATTGAACTATAAAATACATCATTTCTTGAGTAACATAACGACATAAATAGCTTTTGTAGAGTAAACTCAATTACTCTTTTCGTTATTAGGCTCTCAGACACAAACATAGTTCACAAATCTAAGCTTGTTAGTTTAATTTGTGCAGAATTTCCCTAATTATATATTTTGTCTTTTTTCCGCCTCAAATCTAAAGGCTTAAATTTGAAGAACTGACTAAAGCGTTTTTGACCATGTGACAAATCTAATCTAAGTGTTTAACATTTTCGGACAAGAACCAACATTTTAATAAATTCGATTTTTTGTTTGGAAAGTGTTTATATCATCAAACACATGCTTCCGACCAGGGGAATTCAGGAAAAGCACTCAGTTTCCCTAGATAGGAATATCAAGCCCATTTTTTGTACTAAACTATTACCCCTTTGACAGAAAAGCTTTTTCGTGCCCTGATATTTCACATAAGATTTCGCTAAAAAATTGTAACATAAAGTTGATACTCCGAAATAGGTCAGCCATTTTGCTTCCTCGAAATTGCTGCTTTAAATAGCGATTTATGTATTTTGTTTGCATTCCGATTTAAACCACCTTTTTTTCCAGAACAAAGTAAAAGGGGTTTGTTCACTGAACAAAATTGAAAAATTTAATTAAGGGCATTTCCCTGCAAAAATACTGCTTAGAACAAATCTTGGAGCTTTTTTCTACTTTGCATTCCGTTCATTCCACCACCTTCTTTCTAAAAAAGTTTCGCGACCTCGCAAGTAGACGTTTGATGGCATCTGCGGTTTCTTAAAATACAGCAAAAAGTTTCTCAGTAGAGCGATTGTTGTTGAACATTTTAGCCGAATTTTTCTGATCATCTATGAAACGCCCATTCTATGGACTTACACAGCCGTTGTACGACCCATTCTTACTTACGGTGCCATTGTTTGGTGGCCTGCACTTAGTAAAGCATATAACATCAACAAACTTAAGAAAATCCAGAGAACAGCAAGCGTAGGAACGACTGGAGCCCTCCGGTCGTGCCCCACTGAGGCTCTAAGCGTTCTCTTGCACCTTTTACCCATAGACCTTCATATAAAATACCAGGTCTCTTGTAGCGTTTTAAGGCTAAAAGAAACAGGCTGTTGGAGGGCAAAACCTTTTGGTCACAGTGACACAGCAAATTTAATACTATCGGGTATGCTTCTGACACCCACGGACTACTGCACTCCTATTTTGAATACTGTAATGAATTGCAAGGTCAGCTTCCCGTCGAGATCAGACTGGGAAGAGAGCATTGTGGCGAGAGACTTCGACACCTGCATTTTCACTGATGGCTCAAAAATGGATTGTGGGGTCGGTGCGGGTGTCTTCTATGAATCCCTCAATATCTCAAAATCCTTTCGACTACCAAACTTCGCCAGTGTATTCCAAGCGGAACTAATGGCAATTAAAGAAGCTTGCAAATTACTTAGGCTATATCCAAATCAAAACCAAAATATAGCTATACTAACAGATAGTCAGGCAGCTATAAAAGCAATTGCTTCGGTCACGACATCCTCCAAATTGGTTCAGCAGTGCAGAGAGGAACTTTCATTGCTGAGTGGTAGTCTCACAATCACTCTCATCTGGATCCCAGGTCACAGTGGTTTTGAGGGCAATGAAAAGGCGGATGAACTGGCCAGGCAAGGATCGGCCCTTCATGAGTCACTAACAGCAATAGTTAACATTCCCATAGGAGTCATGAAAAGCGATATCTTCTTAAAATATCTAACAAAAGCTAACAATAGGTGGCACAACTTGACTAGCTGGTCAAGCTCAAAGTTGGGTATATCGCACAATAATTACTGTCGCAGCTGCTTGGACCAACAAGGACAAGAAACGGTCTTCCATTTTCTGTGCCAATGTCTCGCCCTTGCTAGGAATAGAGCACTCTCTCTGGGGAGTGAATTCTTTAATGTCATAGATAACATCTCAGAATCAAAGATCAAAGACTTGATCTCGTTCCTAAATGCAACAAAGTGGATTTAGGACTGCCTAACACTTGATTTTCCCTTTTTTTTTTAAACCAATTTAAAATTTATTTCAAATAAATCCAATTATCACTCACAGGTTTCATAAGTTTTGGTATCAAAACGGCGCTAATTGGGTCATCAAGCACGGTTTGCTTTGACCGCCATCTCTACCTACCTACCTACCATGAAACGCCCGTGTCACTGTATTCATCGTATTATGAACTGCTCCAAAATCAAATCGGTCCGAAAAAGTTGAGTTTAAAAAACCGTCCGCTAAAAACATTGAATTTTTACATCGTATTCAGCCTCCTCAAGAGCGTTTTTCTAGATAACGGTCAAGCGATTATGTCGATTTTCGTTTTAAAAAAAATTGCGGTTGCTATCAAGGCATTCATCAAACAAATACACCTTCTATCATCAAATTATGGTCAAATTTTCATTGAGTTATCATATCATGCAACTTTGATTTTACTAAAAGATTCATTGCAACGGCATATTTTCAATTAACCCTAATATTCTGGAAACTATGCAGAAAAGCTTCACTGCTTAATTAGGGTCTGTCTTCTCTTTAGACATTCCGATAACCTTAATACGAGTATCACTGTTATTTTCCCTCTTTATATTACTGTAATCCTTATCTTAAAATATTCAATCTTAAACCGAAAACCCCAAAACTATCGCGCTGAACCTTAAACAAAAAATAAAACAAAAAAGAAATCGTTTTTTGTGGTTCCTCTGCTTTAAAGACAGACCTCCAACGAATGTAGTCACGCTTTCCCTTTAGATAATTTCTAGTTCTCCCACTGGATTAATGCCAAAATAAAAACCTATATTCTCTCTGCAATGAATAGCTTCCGTCTTTGATTTCATTGCTGGAATACACGAGCTAGAAAACTCAACTGATTACCTTGCAAAAACTGATCATCTCGTCATTTCATTTCTAACACTTTGTGCTTACTCCGTTTTTACCCTTTTTCTTACCTTCTAGTTTGCACTTGTTTGGAGGCTGAGACCCATTAAATTTGAAAGCTTTGTCTTTTGCTTAGTCAGAAGACTGTATTTTTCCTCTGGTCTTTAATACTCTGTTCTCATTTCATTTTTGTGGATCTTTCTATTCGTGGTAATATTGTAAAGTATGTGAGAAGCTCCCCGGAATCTGATCTAAACATAATCGTTCGTTTAGCGCTGTTGAAGCTGGCACTTTTTCCGACCGTTTAGGGTTTGTATTGGTCAGTTCAGGAATAAAAAAAAATATTATGTCTGATATTCTTTATGTTAAATGATGATGATTCTGGATGTTCTTCTTCAGTGTGGAAGCATGTATGCTTTTCAAATATGAACTCTTGGATTCATTTTTACTTAAAAAATACCTTTTATCTAAAATCCACAACTAAATAGCGGCTAATTTTTTTTTTTTCTTGTTCGTTATGCAATGTACCGATCTAGAGAATTGAGTTAAAAATTCTTCTAATTAAATGTTTTTTTTTTTCTTTCTGCTTAGATGGACTGTCACAATCCCCACGCTATCAAACTTATTATGGTAGCCCTAACAAATCATGCCATTCTGCACTTTGATCAAGATGAAATCGAATTTGTCTTGAATAGCTACTGGAAACAATTGAATGAAGATTTGAAGGCATCCAAGTTGGATGAGAAAACTGCCGAATCGGTGATCAAAATTGTTATCAGTAACAAGACGAATGAAGATCTTCTCTTTATGTTGAAGAAAATTGGAAAAAATATTCCAAAAGAAGACTTTGGTTATATTTGTAGACTTTTAGGACTAATTGCTAAGTGTCCATTTAGTACAATTAAAGGAGCGGTAAGTTATTACTATTATTATGTCCATAAAACGAAGGTACTAATGAGTTCTTTTATTTTTCAGATTTTTAATGAACATTTTAAATTGATCACCTTCAACATGGTTCTTCGGTTAGAAAAAGATGATCAATGCCAAATTGTTGACTACGAAACAGTTCTAAGCATGTTAGAGTGCCAAAAAGCTTTTGCTGAAAACTCCCAGGTTAAATGAAAAAAATTATCTTTTCAAATTATTTTTAATTTTTGTATAATCTTTTACAGATCCCACTATCCTATGACACTCTCGATGATATCTTAGCTTTTATGATGGATATCAATGTGAAAAAATTCCCTGTAGGCGATACCAATGTTAAACTTTTTAACTCTGTCCATCAGGCAATGACTGAATTGTGTACAATTCTCATCAAACATCGACATTTGATATTGATGGATAGAGTTCCTCAATTTGTGCATATTTTCAAAGATCTCCTTCAAGCAATTTGTTGGTATAAAAGTGATCGTCAAAAGGATACAGCTTTGGCTACTGAAGAAGTAGATGGTTTGGCTGAGTTGGCTTTGAAAATGGAAAGTCTTATGCATTTAATTGCCACACATAGTTTGGAAGTTAAACGAGTTGCTCCGTATGTTCTAACATTCACCATCAATCTTATGGTTTCCAATAAGAGACCAACAACACTTTATCCTAAGGTTTGTTTTTAGAAAATAATTTTTGGGGTTTTTTCTTTAACTTAGTTTTTTGTTTGTTTCAGATTAAAACACACATTGAAAATATTTGCTATGATTTGGTAGCTGTTTGTGATCATCGTGTTGGAAGATTCATTTTGAGATGTTCGAATGAAGCAGCAAGACAAGTTTACGAAGTTCTGGTTAAGGATCATAAAAAATATCATAAATTTAAGGGAAAAGTGTAAAGAGTTTTTTGTTTTTACTTTATTTTTTTTTATTTTTTGTGTATACCTGATGTACCTTAAGACGACCATTAAAGACGTGTATTTTAAAAATTATTGTATTTTTTATTAAAAACTAACCAGAGGTATGGAAGAGTATTTTTATTATGGGCTTAACTTTTGTGACAGGCAAAGTAATTAGTTCATAGCTAGGTTCAACTAGAACAAAGATCTTTTATAAGCTGATTTATTGGAAGAGTATGCACAATTGATGACTGCATCGACATAGATATAAGAAAGCTATCAAATAAATCTGTATATAAAGCTAAAGTAAGTATTAATTCTTCAGCTACGATTTTTTACTCTAAAAATAGAACATATAGTAAACTTCCACTTTTTTAACAGCTTCAAAGTGTTTTTCATACCATAAAACCTAATATAATACTAACGACATATGGCGCCCTAACACTGAAACGACTATACGAACAAGCACATAATACAAATGCATAATTTCGACAAATCACCTCATAATGCAAATGGTCATTGTTGAACCAGTCAACACTAATTTTTATTTTCTCAATAAAAGTTTTTTTAAGGATGAAAGAAGAAAAAATTACCAACATTTAATGTATTTCCTATTTTTGCCCTAAAAAAGACATACCTATATCAGCACAGATTTTTATTCATATTCTACATTAGCCGTTAATTTGAAAAAAAATATGAAGTTTTAAGTCCTACATTATGGCAATAACAAAAAAAAAACATTTTTATCGGATTTTTTTTATATTATTCTTTATTGCGGTGAAAAATTCTGTTGAAATACTTCAGATTCATGTTCACAACCTCGGAAACACATAAATATAGCTTTTAGCAACTACAAATCTTTCCACTTTTACATAAGTTGGACTTTAATTTTACTGGACTATAAAAAACATAGACATTTCCGGATACATGCATGTATCCATTTTGTTTACTTTGTCAAGAGCCCCAATCCCAAAAACGTGAAGGAAATTTTCTTTAAATAGAGTAAGACATATCATTTATGTAGGTAACTTTTTTTGCCTTTTTTGTTTTTTGCACATGAGAAAAATTGACTCGTGTTGACTTAACGCGCTTAACCAATTTGAATCAAAATTTGTAATCAGTTTATTTAAAAAATAAGGTTTGGGTTACAAATCTTTAAGTTCAGAATTCTCTTTTTAAAATCTTTTAACACATAAATATGAACTTATTTTTTTTACTTGCAATATAGGTTCTAATATCAAGTTATACATTCGTACAAAAAAAAAAGTTGAGATAACATTTTTCCATGACATTACGATGCTAGAGAATGCCAAAAAAGTGGGTCCCGGAAGTACGTCTGTCTGTCTGTCTGTATAAGGAGATACAGCCTAAACGGATGGACCGATTAATGTCAAACTTGGTATGTAGCTTTATTTGGCAACTCTCCAAAGGAGTTTTTTGGAATTAATTTTTTTGGACAAAAAATAACGGTACTTGTCATATACAGATTTTAGTAAAATTGAAATATCTCGAAAACGGCTCCAACGATTTTGTTTAAAAAATTCAAATGTTAGTTTTAAGCTAAGGTCTATCTTCTGAAATGAAATTTTTTTTTTGAAAGTCAGTATTAACGGTACCTGCCATAGAACCGTTTTTTTTTTCAAATCCGATTATCTCCGAAACTGCTTATTCGATTTCAACTAAACTTTTTGTGAAGAAGCATTTATATAATTTAAATATAAACCAAAAGTAAAATTTCCAAAATAATAATTTTTGGATTTAAAAAAAAATTTGAAGTTTTTTGAAAAATCAAATTTTCGAAAACGGGACATTGAAGTTTTTTGAAACTTTGTTTTTAGATGTTGATTAGTGATTTCTACAGAATGGCATACCAATTTTATTTTAAAACTTTTTTTCCAAAAAATTATTTATACAAAATTAGTTTTTTAAAAAACGGCTCTAACGATTTTGAAAATTTTTTTTTCTAAAAATGCATCTTAATATATCAATCAAAACTGCATACTTGTTTTGGAGGGCAATTTGATTTCAGATTTCATTTTATTTTTTTAAAAAACGAATTTTATTTTATTTTTTATTTTTTTTATAGTAGGTACCTAAATTTTCTATATAAAAAGTCTTAAAAATTTAAGCAACTTTAACTCTAAGAGCAAGTTCGTGCAACCCTGTCGTGCATTTTATTTTTAATTCTTTAAAGCAAAATTTCTGCATCTTAAAATTTTGTAAGTCCAAAATTCGGTTTTTCCAAATTTTACAAATCCATAATTTTTTTTTAAATTATCTCCTCTCCTCTTTAAATTTTGAAGAATAGAAGAATCACTTAACTTTAAAAAAGTTCATCTGTTTTCTTTTCACCAAATGGTTAGTATCATTTCGATGCCTTAACGTTAATTTGGTAGCCAGCCTAAATTGTCCTCCCCATCATGGCATTTCCAAACAAAATATGTCATTAGACTTTCTGTGTTTAATCATCTATGTTTAAATTGAGAGACAGAGTTTGGGTATATATATTTGTGAAATGATAGAACTTAATGAGCTTCAACGGTTTTTTATTTCTTTTCAACAAACAACATCATTACTTCTTTTGACTGAAAAAAAAAAAAAAACAATCATGATAGTTAAAGTTTCTTTAAAGAACTTGCCATTGTCTGTTAAAAAAAAACTTGAAGCAAAAACTTTTAGAAAAACCATTTAAAATTCTCTAAAAATTGCTTTCTCTTTTTTAAGTAAGATAAAGATCTCCATTAGTTCCAGCCGTTTTGTGCTAATTTGAACTTTTTGAACTAGTCTAATCCCCCCAAAAAAGTTCGTGTTGTGAATTTAGCCGTTAATTCCTTTGAAAAAATACATTGTAAAAACTTTAAAACTATAATAATGGGGAGAGAATACGTAATTCAATCTTCTTTTGAAGCTTTTGCTGAATTACGGCGAATTCACTCTATTCCCCTCCCAGGACAATAAGAGGGGAATTTTCTCCAATAAAGCTTTGGGAGAAAAAAGCTTACCAAAGGATACGATACTTTTTTGAATGACGAGATGATTTACTGCCCAAGCCAAACTGCGTTTGCTTGTGTATAAAAGACTCCCGCCATAACTAATGCTACTCGTTCCTTTTGCAGAATCCTTGGGATAAATTTTTAGCCTTTTTTTATTCTATTCGGTTTGTGGAATATCTACTTTTTGACCTTTATACACACTTTCATGTCCTGTAATGTTGTGTAAAAAGGTTTTAAAATGGATTACCGGGACTTAGGCCTAAGGGAACTGATGAGCATGTAATTTCATTTTCGCTTGATGCGGACTTCATCAAAACAGCCTGCGGTATAAATGGACTCTGACTATGGTTGTGCTCCTTTTGCTGCTATATTGCAATCAACGACAATCCCCAACTGAACTTAGTATAGTAGGCGAGAAAGATTTAGGATAATAATATGATATAAAGAGTATTTAAGGAAGGAATGTCTTTTACAGGCTTACAGCTTACAGGTGGGTGAGCTCCAGTTCATAGTGATTTTTCATTTATTTTTGCTCTTTTGCATTTTAAGAAGAGTGTCGATTGCCTACTTGAAATTAACGTTTAATATTTGTGGGATGTTTTCAGAGAAAGATTTTATATCTTTTAAGCTTCGAGGCTACTTTAGGCGAGGGATGCAAAGTTTAATTAAATTTAAGAACGGTCTTAAATAGACGATCTTTGTGTTACTTAAAAACGACCTATTATGGAGCTCATCAAAATGTCAAGGACAATTTTTTGATGGGTTTATTTTACATTTTCACTCACAGACAGAAAAAGATTATATGTATCTATATATTTTATTGAAAAATATGAACAACAAGTGGGTTGAAATTTGAGCTCAACAGATTTCCCTATAGATGTGGTGTGTATAAGTCGTAAGCCAACAGTATTTCATTTTAAAATCTTACATCAAATGTCTGGACTTGCAAAAAATCAGCTCAAGGGTTTTCGGTTTATGTATGTGTTGTGTATATTAAAAATAATTGGGGGTTTTCAGTGGTTATTATTTTGGTGTTGGGTTGAATTGAATATAATTATAATCCTTTGCTGTCACTTCTTGTCACATGAAACTTGTTACATTTTGAGTATGACAAATCTTGGGTTTATGGATATACAACTTTAAAATGAAATACAAGACTTACCAAACTTGGTAACGACCTTGAAATTGGATTTATTATATTTATGCTGTTTGTGATTGAATATGATTTAGGGTTTATAGTTGCTTCGGTTGGTTCAAATTATGTGAAATATGAATGTCTGTTGTAAAATTTAATTAATTGAAGACAAATCATTTTTTTTTTTTTTGATTACCTATATAATATTCTAAAGTATTTAGTCAAAAAGACTTAAAATAGAATAAACGAAATGAAAGTTAAACAATTAATTGACTTACTAGTACAATTTCACAGGATTCAAAGACTGAAACCAGTCAAAAAGGCATGCGGTAAATTTTGATTTCATTGTCTGAAAAGTCACGAGTTTAGTAAAGAAAACATAATTTTTTGGGTAAAAACATTTTACCATACAACAAATGAATACTTTTTTTTTACCCTTAGTAATCGAAGATCGAAAGATAATACAATTTAAATTCAACAAAACAGGGTTTTTTAGAGCAAAAACAAACAAAAATTATTTGCCGAACTTTTGTTTGTTTATTTCTCTTTGAACAAAAGCCTCAATTTTCGTTTGTGTTTTTGCTCAGGAAAACCCTGTTTTGTTGAATTCAAATTGTAATAAATTGTATACTTTTTATGAATGTTTTTTGGAGTGAAGATGCTTATTTTTCCCAAAAAGGAACTTTTAATTAAGAACAACCTAGATTAGAGCATGAACAGTTAGGATTATGGGTGAAAAATTTTATGAATTATGAACTTTTTCTATACACATTTCGTGCATATTAAAACTAGTGTATACTTATTAATTCTTTTGTACAATTATTTACTATTTGTTATGCATATATGGGCCTATATTCTTTAGAGTGAATAAAATAATAAATAAGCTTTCTGTGTGGTACATTTTGTTGATAAATCTGTGAACGTACTGGGTGACTGGGTCAATTTTGTTGATGTTTTGTGAGGGATTTGGCGTCATTAAAAATAAACTCTACAAATTTTTTAAAAAGAATCTCATTCCTTAAATTTGTTAGGTTCTTGCAATGTTTCTGTTCAATACGTTAGTCCGATCATATTGGTGAATTTTGTTTGCTTAAAATATGTATATAATAGTACCAACTCTGTATCAGATTATCTAAGGTCCATTTTCTTCACTCGGAGTTGAACATAACTTGAGAATTTTTAATATAAAAATTCTCAAGTTTTGTTCAACTCCGAGTGAAGAAAATGGACCTAAATCTCTTACATTTTTTCGAAACAACTAGCAATTATTTTTATTATAGTTAAGAATTAAGGCAACCTTGTCTCAAGGCAAAATAAATATTTAAGCAAGATTTGTAACTAAACAATCTTTGAGAACAAATTTAAGAACATCTAAAATATAACTGAATGTGTTTGATTTGGACTTTTTTAACCGCTGATAAATAACCGATTGCTGAAGGAATCAAAGACAAATTTTCTTAAAGTTTTAAATAACGAGTAAAAAGCATCTGAAAATTTCTATCCTTTCGCCATTGAAATATTATTATTCGCATAGATTTTAAAACAACATTTGACAAAAAAAAATGATTCAAAAATAAATTCACATATCGTCGGTCTCATAAGAAAACCTCGTAACTCCACTTTTTTCAAAAATGACTTTTGAATGACATTCTTTAAAAAATATGTCAGCGGAGCACCCCAGAAAATTTGGGGTCATTCCGAAAACTCTAAATAGACTTAAATTCAAATTTTGCACAGCTCGTTTCTTCCCAACTACTCTTTTGTTTGTTTACTCTTTCGTCTCTCCTGTAAAATTTTGATTTTGGGAGTTACGAGGTTTTCTCATGAGACCGACGACGATATCACATTTCCACTACTATTAAAACTTTTGTAAAAAAAAATTTCGGCATGACACCCTGTATAAAGTGAAACGATCGTGGTTCGTGGTTAGTTATCATACAACTTTGTAAATGCTTTTTCGCGCGATTAAAGAGCTGAACAAAATACTACAATAAAATGAAAGATGTCAAAAATGAAAAAAAATATATTGAAGTCCCTTGTCAGCAACAAAATGCAGTAGCACGTTGCTCAGTGATTCATTCAAAAGTTGAACTTTTTCTTTTGCTTTTTCGCGCGACTAAAGAGCTAACCAGAATGCCTACAATTAAATGAAAGATGTCAAAATGAAAAAAATTATGTGGAAGTCCTTCGTCAGCAACAAAATGCAGTAGCACGTCGCTCAGCGATTCATTCAAAAGTTGAACTTTTTTCAACTTTGTCGCGCGACGAGTTTGACTTTTAGGGCGGAATTCATAGTCGTCACTCAAGTTGAGAAATATCTTAAGCATTCGCTCAAGCGAATCCTTATTCATAGTCAACACTTGAGTCGAAATTTTCGTCAAGTGAATGTCTGAGGAGGCTTTTTTACTTGAGGAAACGCTTAAGTTTTTTTTCAGTCAGTTGACATTAAAACGCAAGTGTCATTGCGAGCGTTTGTTTTTATTATTGAACAATTAAAAGTTGCACTAATTTTATAATAAAATAAGTTAATTGCGAATATTTGATTTGAGTTGTGAGAGTGGGACGATGAATTCGACGAGTATGTTGGACAAACGAGTGCGAATTATTAAAAAAATGTTTTTTTGATGACAGTTAATTCAAATCAGTCAAATTTAAATCGCTTTCAGGCGCTCTTTTTGTTTACTAGAGCGATTGAAAATCGTTTTCATCGTAACCAAGGTTCCAGTTTTTTTCTGCAGTAAATTAACATTGGAAAAAAATATTTAAGTATCTCATCAATTCAAAATTATGAAACAAAATAATACGCTTTTTGTGCTTTAAAATCAGATGAAACCCCTACTCATCCATTCATTCTACTTTTAGAAAATTCATAATTTTCAATCTAATTTTATTTCATGTAATTTATCCCATTGCAAAAATAAAACCACTAAATGCTTTCAAGTGTAATTGTTTTAATTCAATATGAAAATAGAGATCCAATTTCAAAGGGAATGCTTCAGTGAACAATTTACATAAAAGATAAAACGTACATTCACCTGTTGAAATCAAATACCTCGCATTATACCTCGTTATCTTTTTAACCTTCCTCACTCTTTCCTTCTCACTCTTTATCTGATTAAAATCTTTTTTCTCCTACTTCCTCCCGATATTTATAATAAAATATATTTCAATACAAAATGCCTACCGCCAAATTTCATGTTGTTTACGGTAGATAAATATGAATAAATCACAACATGGTGGGCGAAACATTGAATTCGATTTACAAAATTGAGTCGATTTCCCGGGCATAAGCTGACATTTAGTTATGATTATCCTTTAAGGGATATTTCCATTCCAAATCAGAAATCACCACACATATAAATATACACCTTGATGGTTAAACATAGCTTTGGTATAAGGTTCCTTTGCCTATGGGTATCCAAGTGGAGTATTATTATTATTTTTTTTTTTTGTTGTTTATCTTATTTGCGTGGAACTGGTTCGGACTTAATTCTAAAAAGCATTTCTATGTTTTTTGTTGTTTTCGGTTTTTGTTTTAAAGGGATACTTAACTCCAGACAAGGCTTTTTGCCAAAATCGTTCAAATTTTATGTTGTCCATAGCAAAAAGAGGAAGGTATTAATCGGGTATGTGGGTGTTTTTACAAAGGAAACAAAAGTTTTCCACAAAATTAACTTTTAGGACTAAATGTTATAGCCCAGAATAACCACCTACACGTGCTTTTTCAGGTGAGAAAGAGCATTTTTTAAATAAAATATTTCGAATTCCACTTACTTAACAGGGTATAAACGTTTTTTCTTTTCACAATGGAATTTAACATTTTGTTTTGTTTTTTCATGGGGAATAAATCGAAATGAATAGTGAGATTATTGCTTAACAATCTCAATGACATTTAAATGAATTTTTTATAGAATAATTCCATACCTAATGGAATATTTTTTGCAACTTAGAATTATTTAAAGTGCTTTGGCTTGTGTGTGGTTTTTGAATAGTTAAATTAAGGCATATTTGCACAATTTGATCGTTTGTCAATTATTGTACAATGTCGGTCAATAGAATAGTTTCACCTTGATTTCTATAAGTTTCAATTTTAACATTTTAGTTAAAAATTAGATTATCACTCGGGGTGTTTTTTCGAACACTCAGAGAAAAAAAAAATTATTCTTTGCTCAAGAACACATTCATAAATAAAGTTAAGACTTCAATTCTTGCTTCAAAATATTTTGTTACTACCTACAACAATTTTACTGTTGATAAATTTGGTATTAAAAGAAATAAGTTGTTGGTTCAACGTTTTATGAGAATGTAAATATTTTCTTTTAACAATTTGCATTCTTAAATTAAGAATATGTTGTTGGGAATTTTTTAACCCACATATGTTCTTGATACAAGGTATAAAACTGTTGAAACTACCAAAGTTTTTCTCTGAGTGTAGGAATAATATTTAATTTGTATATCCTGGAGATTTGTACATTCCTCCCATCACGTATGACTGCAAATTCATCAAAACTCACTCTCAAAACAAAAACAAAAGAGTTGATGCTAAAACTTGATATACGAAAAAAGAGTTAATTGCTATTTCTCTTTTTTTAACACGAAAGTCTATGATATAATATAAGAATTATTTTAAAACAAAAAATAAGATAAAAGAAATCTGGACAAAATAAACTTAAATTAGACATACTTACAAAAAATATATCTACTATTCCAACCCTAGTAGAATTTTTTAGATTGTCGTAAAAGAGTTTTTTTTTTTAAGTGAAAACATCTTTAGTATCGTATTGATTTGAAACAAGATGAAACGAAAACGTGACACGAACATTCAACTTGTTATAACTTTTTTGTTTTAATAGAAAGATGAATAAAATTTGTAGTGTAGATAGGCAATTAACTATAATTTCAATTAATTTCATATTCATATATTTCAAAAAGATGTTTTTTTTCTATACACGTTATAGGTATCTTTTGATCTAGTACACATACAAATTTGGTACGCATGCTGATAACATAACCTTTTATTTGATATATCACACATAACGGTACATGCTCCACAAGTTACACAATCTTAAATTGAAAAAATTGAAAAATACCTCAAAACACCTGTGGAGATCTGTTGCCAATGACCAGCCACCAGTGTAGGAAGTACCGTTGTCTCAGTTGGAAATATCGACATGGTTGGATTTAAAAAAATCTTACTTTTTTTGTAGGCATTGTAGAAATGTGATTGAAGCGTCATATAAAAGGTGAAATAATAATGATATAAAATTTATTATAGGTTCTCATTTAAAAAATGGATTTAATAGCGTTAGAAGAGAAAAGAGATTGTTTTGCTTTTTTTATGAAAACTAATTGGGTTAAAAAAATTCTAGCTCTTTTTGTAGATGTTGTATAGACATGGTCGATATAAATATTTTGAGCTGAAACAATAAGCTTTCAGATGGTATAAAATTTATTGTAGGTTGTCATATAAAAACGGTCATGGAATAAAAAAAAAGTTATATTTTTTCGATTTTTTTATTGCAAGAAAAATGATTTTTAAGGTTTCACTTCAACCACGTGTGAATTGCACACATGATTTTTTTTTTTGTTATTATTAATTCATTTTAATAAAGAAATTACTACCGATGTTAACTGTTTTGCTTTAATTTTGGAATCACTTTCTTGTAATTTTATTTCCCAAATAAAAGAAGTGAACTTATTCATTATTGACTTATAGAAAAAATTTAATTTTTGGTAACATTGCAACAAATTATTATAATTTATTACTCTCTAAACGAGATTGTTGAATCTCAGAAGTTCGGTAAAGTTGATTCCTGTATACTTGGCATTGATTTTAGCTGAAAATCTATTTCAATCGTCGCGTCGGCGTAGAGCAGGTTGATCCTTGGCCAAGTCCACTTTCACAAAAAAGTTCCTGAAAGAAAGATAAGAAAAAATTATATTAATTAGTGCTAAAAAATGAGGAATGATTCTTTAAATTTTTCATTTCTGTGCTTTCCATGTTGTTGATGCATTTTTTTGAGATGATAGGTTGGAAAATAATTTATTGTTTGTAAGATGATTTCTTCCTTTTCTACTGGTTTTAGGTTTTTGTGAACATTGCTCTAATAGTTTTCAATTAAAACTTTAATTTTTTTCCAGTGCAATTAAAAATGTACCAATATGTTTGTTCAATAAAAACCATCTGATGATTGACGATGATTTTCAACATGTGTGTGATGTGAAATTACGAGTTAACAGGTGCACCAATTATGGCTTAATGTGCGGTTGTCTATTGAAATTCAAAACTATAATTATGTACAAATGAGACATTTATTAATGAAATAAAATTATGATTCTTGTCTCGAATGATAAATCGAGTTATAATCAATCATTAAACCTATCAAAAAAGAATGAGATTGAATGAATATAGGAATTTATATTTATTCGCTTGTACAACTTTTGTTTTCAATATGTAACACATGTTACAGTGCAAAAAGAGCACTAAAGAATTATATCTATGTGAATATGGATATATGAGGTATTTGTGATTAAAATTGATTAATGCCCAAAGGAAACAAAATGTTTTATTATTAAAGATTTGTTTTTTAAACTTAACGGAAATAATATCTTTTTTTCCGCATCTTAGCGAACCGCAAATCTAGAGGAAACAGTCAAAATAAGGATATTTAAAATTTGTTAAAGAAACTCTAATTGGGGAAAAAAACACACCCAAAAGAAGTAGGTGAAAACGAGAACTAAATTTCGTAGGTATACCAAAAACCCAACGAACTATATAATAATGTCTTGAAAACAAGAAAAATAAAATGCACGACTGGGTCGCACGAACTTGCTCTTGGAGTTAAAGTTGCTTAAATTTTTAAGACTTTTTATGTAGAAATTTGGAAAAAAAAATAAAATTCGTTTAAAAAAAAAAATAAAATAAAATCTGAAATTAAATTGCCCTCCAAAACAAGTATGCAGTTTTGATTGATATATTAACGTGCATTTTTAGAAAAAAAATTTTCAAAATCGTTAGAGCCGTTTTTTAAAAAAACAATTTTTTATAAATAATTTTTTGGAAAAAAAGTTTAAAAATAAAATTGTAATGCCATTTTGTAGAAATCACTAATCAACATCTAAAAACAAAATTTCAAAAAAATTCAATGTCCCGTTTTCGAAAATTTCATTTTTCAAAAAAAAATTTTCAAAATTTTTTTAAAAATCCAAAAATTATTTTTTTGGAAATTTTATTTTTGGTTTATATTTAAATTATATAAATGCTTCTTCACAAAAAGTTTCGTTGAAATCCAATAAGAAGTTTCGGAGATATTCGAATTTTAAAAAAACGGTTCTATGGCAGGTACCGTTAATAATGATTTTCAAATAAAAAATTTTTCATTGAAATATAGACCTTAGCGTAAAACTAACATTTGAATTTTTTAAACAAAATCGTTGGAGCCGTTTTCGAGCTATTTTAATTTTACTAAAATCGGTATATGACAAGTACCGTTATTTTTGGTCCAAAAAAATTAATTCCAAAAACCCCTCTGGAGAGTCGCCAAATAACGCTACATACCAAGTTTGACATTAATCGGTCCATCCGTTTAGGCTGTAGCTCCTTATACAGACAGACAGACAGACAGACTGACAGACTGACAGACAGACAGACAGACAGACAGACGGACTTCCGGGACCCACTTTTTTGGCATTGTCTACCATCGTAATGTCATGGAAAAATGTTATCTCAACTTTTTTTTTTTGTACGAATGCATAACTTGATATATAGTACCTATATCGCAAGTAAAAAGGATAAGGGTAGTAAGTCTTAAAGAGGTCACTTAATGTGCCTTTCATACAACACAATGATTTATGCACAAAATGATGATAGGAAGAAAAAAAGGAAACACGACTGCTTTTAGCATCATTTTCAAGGCAAAAAAAAAGAAGAACGAAACGTGATTGGCAGATATTGTGTTATTTTCGTTTAAGGGTTAAAAGGGTCAAATATAAGTTGTAAGTATGTATGTTTTTTTTTTTTTTGTCTGCAAAAACATCATCAAAAACTACGTATATGATGGATAAGGATCTGTTCCTTAAGTTAACAAAAAAGCTCAAGAACAAGAAAAGGGTCATTCGCAGCTCCCAAGAATGAAGGAAAGAAAAAGAAGTAAACACACAACAACATTCAACGCCTTTTGGTAATAAGGTTTTTTTTTTCTGCGTTGTTAAAAAGTCTAATCGCATATATACATATAAATTGTATTTTTTTAATATTATTTTTAAAGAGCTTTGCTCAACAATAAATTGAAAATGGAAAAAAAAATCTATTCATATACTGAAAGGGACATTAACCACATAAAAAAGGTTGAGTAATCGAGTTTTAATAATTGAAATAATTATTTTTTTTTCTCAAATTGAACTTTTATACGTATTAAGTTTAAAAATAAAAAAAAAACCTATTCCTTAGGTTAGGTTAGGTAGCAGTAGTTGTCAGGCAAGTTACCCGACGCACTTACACCCTTATGGATCCATTGTGATACCAAAAAAGACTAGCAAGTTCGAACTCACTAGCCGAACCACTCGGAGCTTCTTATGAATGAAGATAGATTTTTAAGCTATATGAAAATCGATATTCAAAAATGTTTTTGTTTTTTCAGTATTATCGTACGCATCGAAATACTGTATTTGAAAATCCTTGTTTTATTTGTTGATGACAAACAATTTATTGAAATATTGATTTACCCTGTATCGGAACGAATATTTAAAATCTTAGCTTGCTCTTTGCTCGCTCCATCTGAAATTCTAAAGCCTTAAAAAATAAAGTTTTTAAAGAAAAAACAACTTTGTTAGATAAAAATAAATGTGAATAAAAAGATTTCTTGGAACGACTTAATTTAGATTACCATACTCAAGTAGCCGCCGGAAATGGGTTAAAAGTGATAGAGAGAGATTAGAGTCATATTTTTGGACATATCCCCCCCCCCCCAAAAATGTTGCCACGATAAAAACAAAAAGTTACTACCCTATATAAACCAAAAAATTAATACATTTTGTATCAATTAGGGAAGTTAACTGTAAGTGAACAAATCATTTAGCTTGTTTGTCTAACTTTTTATAAATTTACGTTGCAAATTTAAATTATTGGCATAGCTATTACAATGAAAGTCTTGATTGGAATTATTTTATTGTGCTTTGCCTCTGTCAATTGTGCTGTTGTTAAAGGTAAGATTAAAAATAAAATTGGTAAATCAACATAAATTCAAGAATTATATTTGTTTTAGCAACGGAAACAAATGAAGAGATTTATGCAAGGATCACAAAAGAATGTGATGATAGTTGGAATGGAAGATATATTGATCCATTCAATTGTCGAAGCTACAATCGTTGTGTGTTGAGTGTTTTGGTTAAGAAAGACTGTCCCGTTGGCCTTGGTTATGATCCTATTAGTCAAGTGTGTAAACCGCAAGTCCAAGGATGTACAATTACGGGAATTCCAAAAGAAGAAACCATTGAAGAGTATATGGAAAGGATCACAGAGGAATGTGCAGATTTAGTGGACCTAAATAAAAGATATATGAATCCATTTTGTTGTGATTGCTACTATCGTTGTAATAGAGTTTTAGTTTTGAATGCCTGTGACGTAGGCCTTGGTTTTGATCCTAAACTTGAAAAGTGTACCCCGGAGGCATGTTCAAAAAAGTAAAAACAAAATAATAATAATCTTTTTGAAAATAAAATCCTGTAAAATATTGCCGTTTTACATTGATTTTTATTAAATTATGTAAATAAATCTAAAAATAAATTTTAGTATTGATGAACATTTAAAATGATGTGTCGTTTTTTTTTTGTTTTTCTATATAAATGTAGGTATAGAAGATTTTTAGACCCATTTAGGTATTGACACTCTACTGAAGTTTTTTTTTTGTATTGTATTGTATTTTTTGTATTTGTTATCGTTGTTTTCAGATTTTAAGTTCTGTTTTTAAGCTGGTTTGGCTTTCATTTAAATGCTTAAACTCAAATCCGGCAAAACAACAAGACAAAACTATAAAATCCTTGCGACAAAACTAACAAATTAATTGGCAAATCAAAGGCGATTCGACAGATAGATTCGTGCAAATATACAGGCAATTCTCTGAAATCAACCTGGCAAACTAGCTCGAAAATTGGGAACACCATATCATCCGGCGATCTATAGACAAATTGACAGATGAATCCAACATAATCAATGCGGGGTTAACTGAAATATCAATGGGAAAATTCCGAAAATCGAACAGACGAAGTTTTGCATTCCTATATTGTTCCTTTCTGGTTGTAGAGGAGTGATTGTTCCTTGTTTGGCGAGTTCGTCTGCCCTACAATTGCCTGGAATGTCTCTATGTCCCGCCACCCGATACGAGGGGAATGTTAAACTGTTCAGACATCTCCTTTAGAGATGTTTGACAATCGAGGAACGTGATTGAATTTGTAGTGACAGAGGCAAGAGATTTAATAGCTGCTTGGCTGTCCGAGAAGATCTGAATATCCGTATTGGATATTACGTTTTCTCTGAGCCAAGAGAGAACCTCCTTAATCGCCAGAATTTCTGCATTTATGATTACTGAGTTTCTGAGTTTCTATTAAACGTACATACCCTCTATGTCTGAAAAATCGACAAGAGTGTACTCTTTGTAGTGTAGGGAATATTCAATGGTGCTAAATAGAGAATGAAGAGCAGTTTCCACCGATTTCCCCTTAGTGTAGGCATGTTGTGCCTTAGAGATCAGACATGATTCTATTTCTTGTCTTAGATGGATATCTATCATTCTTTTTAGAGTTTTAAGCAGAAAAGTTAATAGACTAATAGGTCTTAAATCTTTTGGAGTGACATGAGACCATTTACCCGCCTTTGGTATAAAAACCACCTAAGCTTCTCTTCAGGCCTTTGGAGCTCATCATTATAATTTCCAACTTCCGCAATATGATATCTGAGACGTGTTGTAGTTCGGCGGGTATGATACCATCTGGCCCAGGTGGACAATCTATTAAACTTTGAAGAAATTTTGATAGCATTCTTCGTCATCAGTATATTTCAAAAATTTACTTCCTTGAAACTAGGCTAAAATCTAACATTATCTTTAAAAACCAAAGATTAAAAATCAATTAAATTAATTGAATCATCGTTCGTGATATCTATTTTCTTGGTAAAAGTAAACAATTAATCACAATTCCCATCATTATAATTTTGTTTGTTTATAAAAAGATTAGATTGTTGAAGATGACATTTCCAGATATCAAAATTCATTATTAGTTGTTTTTTATTTGACTATCGGAAATTATTCATTTCTTTAAACAAATATTTTATGACAAATTTATTTATTGTTTTTTTTTTTTAGAGAGATTATAAAATAATATTGAAACAAATTAAATTGATAATAGGTTTAATCTTTTTCAATGGAATTGATTGAAATGATTTGAAAAATTCACCTAATATTTGATTTGTTAAATTTTATTTTTATAAATTGACCAATCAAATAGGTGACTCGGGCCACTAAACCAAATCAAAATGTACTATTGGTTAGCTTATAGATAAAATTTTGCCAGACATTGAGTCTTTTAATGAATTTTATTTGGTTTCCGGGGAGGAGTTAGAGATAAAAACTAATTGTATTTAACTTTATTATGCCGAAGAGCGCAGTCACAGGGCCGGTTTTAAAGTTGTGGGGGCGACAAAAAAGTGGGGGCCCCCCTCTCAGTTAACTTATTTCCAAAATAAAATTAAGATTATTTTTGATAGTTTTCAATTTATAGGAAATAGAAGATAAGTCATAATTTACAAGAAAAAACTAAAAAAAATTACCTGTTTTTTTTTTCTTATTATATTAATTTTTTTTATTAAAATTATACCATTAAAAAGCCAAGTATTTCTTCTAAAGAATAAAACCATTTTATAATTTTTACAACGCGCAAAAAGTATTAAAATAATTTATTAAAAACAATCATTTCTTATAAAAAAAAATTGATAAAATCACTTCCATCACCCAAAAATCCATTTTTTTGATATAACAACCTATTATAAACTTTATACCACCTGAAAGCTTATTGCTTCAGCTCATATATGTATATCGATCATGTCTATTAGACATCTAAAAACAGAGCTAGAATTTTTTCAACTCGATCAATTTTTATCAAAAAAAGCAAAAATACATATAATTTTATGTTCTCACGCTATCGAATACATTTTTTTCAATGAAAACCTATACAAGTTATTTTATATACATATCATGTGAAAGCTCATTATTTTACCTTTCATATGACGTTTCAATCTTATTTCTGCGATGCCAAGAAAAAAAGTAAGATAACGGTACTTTCTGTATCTGTGGAGATCTGTTGCCCATGACCAGCCACCAGGGTCATGGGCAACAGATCTCCACAGGTGTTTTGAGGTATTTCTAAAGTTTTTTAAATTTAACATTGTGTAGCTTGTAATGAATGTTCAGTTATGTGTGATATTTCAAATGAAAGGTAATATTATTAGGATGGTCAATAAAGTTAAATCTTCCATTCTACTGGACTTCCATTCTACTGGAAAACCAACTTGTTGGCCGGCAGATACCTCGAAAATACCTGACCTGATTGATTTCTTTATAGTGAGGGGAATACCGTCAAATCGAATCAAAATAACGGAATGCTTTGATCTTTTCTCCGACCACTCTCCCGTTATTCTCACTATGAGCGAAAGTCTTGTTAAAGTTGAAATACCACCTAGGCTAACAAACGGTAAAACTAACTGGGAAGGCTTTAAGAAAGATATTGAGGATAATGTTGAATTAAGGGTATCACTACAAACACTTCTTGAGCTTGAAGCAGCGGTAGATAATTTTGTGAATATTATCCAAAAAGCCGCATGGAACAATACCCCTTGCCAAAGAGAAATTTCAGGGTACAAAGATGCTAAATATCCCCAAGAGATAAAAGACGTTCTTAAAGAAAAGCGAAAAGCGCGCAAAAAATGGCAACAAACTCGTGCTCCTCAACACAAATCTAATTTAAATCACTTATTATCATCTTTACTTAAAAAGATGATATCAGATTTCAAGAACCGCGAAGCTAAAAATTACCTTGAAAATTTGACGGCAGGTAAAGAATCTAACTACTCTCTATGGAAAGCTATAAAAGCCACGAAGAAACCTAAGATTCCAGCACCTCCGATTATGAAAGACCAAAATGAATGGGCAAGAAGCGACAAAGAGAAAGCAAACGTTTTCGCTGATTACCTAGAGGACACATTCAAACCATTCAATGGGCAAGCATTGAATGATCGTATAAATATGAATTTAACGTCAAGTGAAAGCTTAATCACAAGAAATGTTACACTCGCCGAATTAAACAGAGAAATCAAGAAGCTAAATTAAAAAAAAGCACCCGGATACGACTTAATTACTGCGGAAATTCTTAAAATGCTCCCACGGAAAGGTTTAATAAACCTCCTCTATATAATGAATGCCACTTTAAGGTTAGAATATATTCCAAATCAATGGAAAGTCGCAGAAGTAATAATGGTCTTGAAACCTGGCAAACCATCACACGAAAAGAAATCATACCGACCCATTTCACTGCTTCCTGTAGTATCGAAGGTTTTTGAGAGAATATTTTTGCAGCGACTTCAGCCAATAATAGAAGAAAAAAGGCTTATACCTGAACACCAGTTCGGTTTTAGAAACGGGCACTCGACGATAGATCAAGTGCATAGAATCACCGATGTCATTGAGAGAGCTCTCGAAGAAAAGAAAATTTGTTCAGCGGTCTTTTTAGATGTGTCTCAAGCTTTTGACAAGGTATGGCACGAGGGCCTCAAATTCAAGTTAAGACAAGTCCTACCTGAAGGGCTCTTTACCATTCTTAGAGAATATCTAGAGAACAGAATTTTCCGCGTTAGACACGGAAATGATTACTCAGACTTTAGGGAAATAGTGGCTGGGGTACCGCAAGGTAGTGTTTTAGGTCCCATTTTGTACCTACTATTCACACGCGATATACCTCAAACAGAAAACACAATTGTGGCTACTTTTGCTGATGATACCGCAATACTTGCAGTAGGCAAAACAATCAACGTGTCGACAAGTAAATTGCAAAATGCCCTTAATAATGTCAATGAATGGACAAAAACGTGGCGAATAGCGCTTAACGAATTTAAGTCAGTCCACGTGGACTTTACATATAAGAAAATAAATAGACTACCTGTTTTTATTAATACTACTCAAGTCCCATCTGCAAATGAGGCAAAATATCTCGGGATGACTCTCGACGCGAAATTAAAATGGAAACCGCATGTTAAAAATAAATGTGTTCAATTAAATATGAAATTGAGAGAAATGTACTGGTTGCTAGGACAACATTCTAGACTTAGTATCGAAAACAAATTATTAGTTTACAAGCAGGTACTTAAGCCTGTCTGGACATATGGTATTCAACTCTGGGGTTGTACCCGCGATACAAATTTAAATAGATTACAAACTTTTGAGAATAAATTATTAAGATCATTTGTAAATGCGCCGTGGTATATAAGAAACGAAGATCTTCACAGGGATCTTGGAATCCCCACGGTTCGCGAAGAAATAAAAACGTTTGCCCAAAAACATCGAAAACGGTTAGTCGAAAATACTAATAGAACAATACTAGAAATTCTCGACGAGACAAACTTAGTACGACGTTTGCGAAGGACTAAACCTTCCGATTTGGTACAGTGAAATTTTTTAATTTAATTCCTTTATCTCAAAATATCGGCATTGATTAATATATATTTAAATGTTTTAAAGATTTTATTTGTTTAACTTCCTATAAAATGTTTTTTTGATACCAACATTTAAACCATTACTTAAATGATTTAATTTAAAACAAATGTTATTTATTTATTTTTAAATATCATCAGTAGGAACTTTCATCGGAAAGTTACCTACAACACGTAACTTAACTTCGAGAAAGATAAATTGCTAGATAAGTTCCATCTGAACTTAGTTGCAGTCGGGAGGAGGAGGTGGTTTTAGTGGTTAAGAGTCCCACATATCTATGAGCACGCGTTTTCCGGTCCTCATAGAATCTTTTGAAGATTTCAACACCTACCCACGGACAAAAAAAAAAAAAAAAAAAAAAAAAAAAAAAAAAAATAAAGTTAAATCAAATTTGTATCTGCTCTAGATCAAAAGATATAACCTGTTGAAAAATAGAACATTATTTTACCGTTATCTCAAAATTGTCATTACAGAACTGAATGAAATTTTGCACTGATATAGTCTATTATTATCTATCTTCAATATAAATTTCATTCATTTATCTGAATGAAGAAAAACAGATAAAAAATAAAAAGCGGTTAAAAACGATCAAAAAACTTGGGACAGCAAAAATTGTTTTTCCCCTTATTCGGTCAAAAATCATTTTCAAATACCAATTTCTTGCACCTGTATGCACACGTTCATAGACTACATGCTCTATAAGTATGAGATTTTTTGAACGCTACGAAAAATTGAAAAAAAAAATAAAAATGAAATGGATACTTTCTTGAATCAAATCGTATTTAGAAAATCGAAATCAAGAATTGTGTTTCTACAGTTATATCAACGTTTTATCTGGAGTTCCTTAAGGAAATCATATTGGACCGCTTCTATTTTAATTATTCACAACAACATACGCATCGAAATACTGTATTTGAAAATTCTTGTTTTTGTTGATGACAAACAAGTATTGAAATATTGATGCTCTTATCTTATTTAACCCTGTATCGGAATGAATATTTAGAATCTTAGCTTGCTCTTTGCTCATTACATCTGAAATTCTTAAGTCTTAAAAAATAAAGTATAAAATAACTTTGTTAGATAAAAATAAATGTGAATAAAAAGATTTATTGGAACGATTCCTGCACCACTGTTTGCAGCTCTACAAGAATATTCTTTTTCTTATGAGCGGTGATTTTAATGCTGATCTTCTGCTATCTGCGATTCCCGAGCTAACCGCAACTAAAAGATTAGATCGCAACAGCTGCACTAAGAATAGCCACCCGTTTTGCTTCCAATGCTAATCATAGTCTTTTGGACCTGATGATTGTCTCGGATATATCATCTGTTCTTCTCCAAGACCAATTGTCCTTAGATGGGATAACTGACCACGACTTGTTGTTTTGTACTTACAACATCTCATTTTTGTTCATGAACCTAAACCATCAACTTTTCAATTTAGAGACATTAAATCTGTAAATGATTTTGAACTTCAAAACGATGCCATCAACCAACTACCCCTTGAATCAATATCATGTTTTTTCCACAGCCAACGAGAAAATAAACTAATTTCAATCTCTTGTTCTTGAGTTATACGAAAAACATACTCCTATGAAAACTGTAACAGTGCGTTTTTTGACTCGAAGATCCAAAAAACTATATGTTTCTACATTTTCTAGTTTTTGAGAAAATTGAAAAATTATTTTACCAGATTTTTCTTTTTTTAAAATGTTTTTTTGTTTTTATTAGTTTTTATTTTTCAATTTTCTCAAAAACTAGAAGACATATAGAAACATAATAGTTTTCACCCATCGATAAGGAATCGATTGAGTCAGTTTTTTGTGAATAATTTTTTTAATTAACATTCACAGTCTGGACAAAAATAGTATAAAATGAGTTTTAAAAAATTTTTTTTCGCCTATTTTTAACTTTGAAATCGATTATTTCAAAAACTATTGGTTATATTATATTGATTTAAAAATTAGAATCAAATGTACAATTTTTCCTTCGGAAATGGTATCATTTATTACTGTAAGTGTTGCCGTTGTTTTTTAATAATTTTTTTTTATTTTGATAATTTTTTTTTAGAAAAATGCCCCTCCCACCTAAACGGGGAGAGATAGACACCCCTCCCAAAGAAAAAAATGTTTGTATTGAGCTCCTCAAAAACCCGTTACCAAATCCTGGCGTCAAAGTTATCCTACTACGTGCCAAAACAACATTTTTGTTCTATATCTAAAAGTTCGAATTTCTGTATCTGGGTTGAAATTGTAAATTTTTTTTTTCTAAGCCAAACTGATTTTCATAAAAAATACCTCGTTTGATTTGGAAATAAATATTATTTTAGAATATATTTTTAAAACAGCATGTTGTTGTGAAAGTATATACTTTAATTTGATGTCGAAGGTGGGTAAATGACGAAAAAAATGGAATTTTTTAGCTTTGACAGCTTATAAATTCTAGGTGGTTTAACCGAGTTACATGTTTTATACATTGTTGAAAAGGTATATTTATCTCCTATCAGAAACTGTAAAAAAAATGGGTACAAATTTAACGAAGCTAGATTTTTTTCAATGGGTGAAGGTCAAAAAACCGTTTTTTGCCCCTAACTCCGGATTTTGGGGGTGTAAGAGACTTTTTAAATACCGTTTCGTAATCAATGCGACTAGCTCTACAAAACGTGATAGATCTCCGCCCGCGTATATTTTAAAACCTCATTTTTGTAACACCGTGTTGTATAACATCCTCATCATTTCCCGATTGCTGGAAGTTAGCCAAGATTATCCCTGTGGATAAAAAAAAAACTAACACAACTACTTGTTCTGATTTTCGACCGATAAATATTCTGCCCTGCGTGTCAAAGGTTTTTGTAAAAAATCCTTGCAATTCAAATTTCTAGTCACCTTGATAGTTTTAATTTGCTCTGTCCACTGCAATCTGGTTCGTGCTCATCATAGTTGTCAAACTGCAATGATCAAAGTACTTGACGGTATACGGATTCAATACGATTTAGACAATGTGACAGTTCTATATGTTTGCTCGATTTTTCAAAGGCGTTTGACGGTGTGAATCATGGATTACTTTGCATGAAACTGAAGCGATACTTTGGTTTCCATGATAGAGCTGTCTATCTTCTTCTTCTCCATTATCGACGATAGTCATGATCTCGGATGGGGTCACAACTCTCCCACTCTGCTGCTTCACACTACGGCTCCGCATGTGGGGTTCGCCGGGTTGACCTCAGGAAACGTCGGCAGGCTTCTCGATTTTGAATTGTTCCATGTCTAAGGCCAACTGAATGCAGTTGTCGTTGCATTTGTCTTCTCCATGAGTTCTTAGGCCTGCCTCTTCTTCGCGTTTGCGTTGGAACGTCGTAAGCGATCGCCTTTTGAACTGGGTTCTCAGGGTTTCGTCTTTGTACATGACAGTACCAGCTTAAACGGTCATGCTGTATTTTATCCAAGATGGTGTTTTTGACGTGAAGGCTTCCTCGGATTTTCTTGCTTCTGATTCGATCAAGCTTTGTTACTCCTGCTGTCATACGAAGCATCTTCATCTCAGCTGCTGTCAGTTTACTCTCATACGTTCTGTACATTGTCCAACATTGTGAACCGTATGTAAGTGCTGGGCGAACAACTGCAGTATAGAGCTTTCCTTTCAGTTTAGGGGGCATTTTTCGGTCACAGAAGATGGCAGAGTTTTCGCGCCACTTCATCCACCCTACACTTATTCGGTGATTGATGTCGTCATCACAAGAAGCTTGGTTGTTGATCATAGATCCAAGATATTTGAACTTTTCGCACTTGGGAAGTGTTGTTCCATTCAGGTAAATGTCCGGAATAGGGCCGTCTGGGTCAGAAAATGGACAGCAGAGATATTCTGTCTTTTTCGCGCTTATCCGGTACCCACTTCCTTCCAGAACATCCACCCACACATCAAGTGCTCGTTGCAAGGATGTTGGATCTTCACTTATGATGGCTCCATCATCAGCAAAGAATAACTGATTCACTTTCGGATCCGTCACTTTTCCTTCAAGCAGGAAGTCAAGGACTGTAATAAAGAGCAAAGGACTCAGGACGCTTCCCTGGTGCACACCGACTTTGATTGGGAACTCTTCGGTGACTCCTGCGGGGCATTTTACCTTCGTTTTTACTTCCTCGTACATGTCCTTGATCATCCGCACGTAGACTTCCGGAACCCCTCGCTGTCTCAGGGACACCCATAACAGATCTCGTGGTTGTCTATCGAATGCCTTTTCCAAATCAACCAGCACAATATGCAAATCCCTTGAGGAATCACGGTGTTTTTCCATTCGGATTCTTAAACTCTGTATGGCATCTGTGGTTGATTTACCCGAGACAAACCCGCACTGGTCATCAGACAGCCGTATTATTTTTCGCAGTCGGCCGTCCAAAATCCGCTCAGCGATCTTCATGGTGTGTGACATCAGCTTAATCGATCGGTAGTTATCACAGTTTCGTGTGTCCCCCTTTCCTTTGTAGATTGGGAGAAGGAAACTTTCTCTCCACTGATTTGGCATTTGGTCACCGCTAATGAGTTTGGAGATGAGAATCGTGAGCCAT
Source organism: Episyrphus balteatus (assembly GCF_945859705.1). Lineage (NCBI taxonomy): Eukaryota > Metazoa > Arthropoda > Insecta > Diptera > Syrphidae > Episyrphus > Episyrphus balteatus. The sequence goes on from NC_079137.1 coordinate 73,475,581, forward strand.
TTACACCCAATGTCTCCCATCTTCTTCCAGAACTCAGAGGGTATTTCGTCTGGACCAATCGCCTTTCCTTTCTTGGAGTTTTTCACCGCCACACAGTGGTGCCATTCTTCGTTTTTGCCGACAAAATTCATTTGCACGGCCATTTCTGGACGAAAAGTCATGAAATTTGGTACACTGAATGATTATAGTATGGAGAATACGAAAAGGCTGCCAACTTTTTTTTATTCAAAATGGTGGCTCCAAAATGGCGGAAAGAATGAGCGTTAAAATAGAATTTTCATTTTCAAAACAGTATATAAGCTAGAAATTGGGCTAAATTCATGTCAAAAAGGTGTTAAATTTAAGATTTAGGACTCATGGATTAATATTCATTACAAAAAAATCAAAAAATTTGAAAACAAAGTCCAAAAAATGCCAATTTAGTAAAACACACTTTAACACCTCTAATTACGCTATTTCATGCATTTTTTTTAAATTTATTACGATTTTGAGATCTCTTCTATTTATGTTTCATAAGAAAATTGAAAATATTGAGGTTATATGGTTGCCAACTATGTTTTTAAGTAAATATAAGAAAACATGATATAATGAAAAGTTTCAATGTTCAATAAAACTAAGAATTTATTTTTTCCGTAAACCAAAATATACTTTTCTAATAGATTTTAGCGTTTTAAATTCAAATCCAGAGTCAAAAAAAATCTATGACTTCACGTTTTTGAGATATAGGCAGATCAAAATCAATTTATATCTTTGAAACGTGACGTCATAGATTTTTTTTTACTCCGGATTTGAGTTTAAAACGCTAAAATCTATTAGAAAAGTATATTTTGGTTTACGGAAAAAATAAATTCTCAGTTTTATTGAACATTGAAACTTTTCATTATATCATGTTTTCTTATATTTACTTAAAAACATAGTTGGCAACCATATAACCCCAATATTTTCAATTTTCTTATGAAACATAAATAGAAGAGATCTCAAAATCGTAATAAATTAAAAAAGAAATGCATGAAATAGCGTAATTAGAGGTGTTAAAGTGTGTTTTACTAAATTGGCATTTTTTGGACTTTGTTTTCAAATTTTTTGATTTTTTTGTAATGAATATTAATCCATGAGTCCTAAATCTTAAATCTAACACCTTTTTGCCATGAATTTAGCCCAATTTCTAGCTTATATACTGTTTTGAAAATGAAAATTCTATTTTAACGCTCATTCTTTCCGCCATTTTGGAGCCACCATTTTGAATAAAAAAAAGTTGGCAGCCTTTTCGTATTCTCCATACTATAATCATGCAGTGTACCAAATTTCATGACTTTTCGTCCAGAAATGGCCGTGCAAATGAATTTTGTCGCCAAAAACGAAGAATGGCACCACTGTGCGCCACGCTAACTTCTTCGACTGTAAGGTCGGGTACTTCGTCTAAATTAGGTTCGGCTGTTGGAAAGTATATCCTGGGAAATTGCTCATTTAGGAGTTCATCACAATACTGTCGCCACCTGTGGAGAATTTTGTCGTCATTCACAAGTAGTAGGCCTTGAGCATCGTTAATGAACTTTGGTGAACGTATTTCCTGAGCATTCCTTCTCCTTTGAGCGGCAATTTTGAAGATGGCTGCACCCTTGTTCATCTTGGCATGTCGCAGTTCCTGGAGAGCCTGGTTTGCATCAGCAGCTGGATCAGATATTTCCCCTAGCTCGCGATACATGCTTTCCGTACTCTCTGCTTTATGCTGGGCGCATTTCTTCTTGGCTTCCTTCTTGAAGCGCTTGTAGTCCACTTCGAGTCGTGCTTTTTCATCTCTATTATGAGAGGGGCATTTGGACCAAGCGGTCTTTTTCCTTGATATCAATGCTTTGACTTCATCGCTCCACCACCATGTTTCTTTTTCCCGTTGGTAGTTTCCTTTTGATGTTCCTAGCAGTGACCTCGCCTTCGACAAGCAAGTTCGCTGCAGAGAGTCCCACATATTTTGTACTCTGCACTCTTTGTTTTGTAGTCTGCTGATGGTTCCGCACAGATAATTTCTCATAACAGAGATGAATGCATTGCCTTTTCCTTTGTCCAGGTTGTACCACTTGATTCCTCCGGTAGCCTCTCTTTGTATGTTTGCTGCCTTCGTCTCCATAAAAAATTCTGTCAGTAGGAGACGGTGTTGCTGGGCGATCGCTTCTCCTAATATCACTTTGCAGTCTTTCACTAGCGGCTTCATGAAACTAGATACCAGATGGTAGTCGATCTGTGTTTCATTTCCACCGCTGCTATAAGTGATAAGGTGTCGGCTTTGTTTAATGAACATGGTATTCAACACTATAAGACCATGTGACCTGCACATGCTTAGAATTTCTTCACCAGGAGGGTTTCTAGTTCCGAATCCAAGGCCACCATGGCAGTCCTCATAGTCTTCGTTGCCGTTCCCCACATGTCCATTTAAATCTCCACCCACAAACAAAAGCTCTTCCTTTGGGATGTCTTTAATGAGGTTGTGGAAGTCTAGCCAGAATGCATCTTTTTCCACCTGCTCACATCCAATTTGGGGAGCATATGCACTGACTATATTCCACACTTTTCCTTCCATCACCAGTTTAAGAGACATCAATCGGTCGCTGGACTTCGAAATGGCCAAAACGCTTCCAAGAAGCTTTTCCGCAAGGATGACACCGATTCCGTTTCTACCTTGCTCTGTTCCGTAGTAGAACATCTTGTATTGTTTTGTCTTGACGTCTAAGAAACGGGCTCTGTTTCCAGTGTTTCGCCACTTGGTTTCTTGGACGCACAAGATGTCCACTCGCCTCCTCTTCATCATCTCTTCTAATTCACAGCTTCGGCCGTTCATGCTACCCACGTTCCAACTCGCGACTCTCAATTTTCTTCTAACCTCGTGCATTACTTTGCTAGCCCCCGGAATCCGTATAGCTCTGACCCGATTATTTCTAATCGGTCCAGGATCAGTACCGTGTGTAGCAGCGGTACTGCCTGGCGGGGTAGTGCTGTTCGTGTTAGCAAGTACTTCCATCATGCTCGAAATTTTTCGGAAAATTTCGCGAAACGTTTTTCGCAAATTGTCGACACTGGCATGCTCCTGATTTTGTAATGTGATCGTCTTTTACTACGCCGGTGATCTCCAGTCGCCTAACCCAAGGAATTGCATGCACGCTTAATGGAAAGCTCTTAGATGTTGGTGTGTGTCGCTAGGCTCACCTTGATGTTATTTTGCCTAGATGTGATTTGCTCCTTATAGACCTGTGTTCTGAATATGTCGGAGTAGCTCGTATAAGGGGTTCACCAAGTAGTTCGGCCTAACTGGAACTGGTGACGCTACCGTTGATTCTATAAATGAATTCTTCCGCTACCGTCAATTGTTGGGAGTGCCTTGGTGGGAACACTCCTTCGTTGGGGGGGTAATTAGTAGCAACAGCCTACTACGCTTCGACCTGTCGACCATGGGAGGCCCTTCTGCGAAAACAAGTTTCGCGATCGCATAGCTCTTAGCTTCATAGTAGTAGTCACCGTAAGCCCATCCGCCACGACAAGGCTTACCCCCATGGATGGGGATAGAGCTGTCTATCTTATAAGGGATTATGTGTCCAATAGGTCCCAGAGAGTCAAGGTTGGTCAGTTTATTTCTGGGATTTAGAAATTTGAGGGTTGAAGTTCTACAAGGCTCTATTCTGGGACCGATCTTATTTTTGAAGACTTCTGGAACATAACTGATTATAAATTTAATTAAACTAAAAAAATTATTTCGAAAGATAGTTAACTTATCTAAATGACCTGTTTTTGTATTTTTTTGTAAAAAAAAAAAAAAAAAAAAATTTTTCGTGATTTTTAGGGACTATCAAAATTTGGGTTTTTGTAAATTTTTAGGTAAAATTTTTGAACTTTTGAAAAATATAGTAAAAATTATAATTTTTCTAAATATTGTCAAACTACAGGTAAATAAGGGCTCAAATTATATTCTAAAATAGTGCTGACGTAATTTATTTGATTTGCTTACTTGTCAGGATACTCTCCGAAAGGGGTATCAAAATTTTTAAAATAAATTTTATTTTACATAGAGTATGAATTAATTTTATTTGAGTAGGTATTATTTTGAAGAAATCAACTAAATAAAGATACACTGGGTAGTGAAAGATTGTTGAAAATAAAATAACAAAATTTGTAATAAGTTATAAATAAGATTTTGTAATTTTATTTTACAAAGAATGGGATTTTTTGCGCGGTATTGATTCATCCAAGTATTTTGGATGAATCGGGGGATATAACATTTCTTGGAAGAAAAGCGGTCTGGCTAAAACACTTGCAACGTCGAAACGGAGCACTTCATTGGGATTTCTTTGTTTTAAATCTCTGGTTCATTCTTTATTTCTGATCTCCCTCCACAGGGAATCTACAACAATCGCTCTTAATTCTAATTTTGACATTATGGTGTTTCCTAACCAAAATGCAATCTGTTTTCCATACAAGACAAGTTTTCCCGCTTTATTCGATCAAACCCCTTTGCCGGATTGATTGGTGCATCCGCATCAACTGATTTGATAGGACTGTTACAATTGTTGTTCCAGCGAACAGATGCAATTTTATTTTCGTTATATCGAATGGTAAAATCAATGAAACCACGACTTTTTTTCGGTCAGCTCTGATTTACCAGTTCTATTTTCACGAACAATGAATGTAAATACAAGAAGAGTTGGTTTTTTCGCTATGCATTGAGAATAAATCAAATAACCTGTTCGAAAGACAATATTTTAGTTGCGGTGAGACTTGGAAAAATTGTCGATTGTTACTGGGGGCTGACTTGGTTTATCGATTTTTGAAAGCAATCAACTCAGAGAAGTTTTTACTGGGTACTTGCACTATACCATAAGTAATAAATGAACTAGTCACTTTCATCATTTTTTTTTTTTTGATGACATCAAACATTTTGTCATCAAAACGAAATCGCAAGAGTTCCACCCAAACCATTTTTTCCTGCAAGAAATATAATTTCCGGATTCATGTCCAAAATATTTGATGGGTACCACACAAAAAACCATTCTTATAAAGCATAAAATATCAAAATATAATGTATAATTTATTACAATTTTTTTAATTTTTATTCTCAACAGCTTCTCATTACCAAGTGTATCTTTCTTTGGTTCATTTCTTATTCATAAAAATACTCGAATAAAATCGATTCATACTCCATGTAAAAAAAAAATTATTTTTAAAATTTTGTTTCCCCTTTGGGCTTGAGTTTCGAAAACGCAACGTGAATTTCCTGGAAAACCAAAAGCTTTTACAAATTTTTTTTTTTTCAGATTACCTCTAATTATACCAAAAACAGATAGTGTATAAAATTCCAAGTTTCTTAGTCATCAGTAACTGGTAGCCCCCGGAAACGGGTTAAAAGTGTAGTAGAGAGAGATTAGATTCATATCTTTTAACATACTCCCCGCCCATAATTTTATAATATTACCTACGTGTTTTCATATAAACAAAAAAAGGTTGCCGCGATAAAAAACAAAAAGTTACCCTATATAAACCAAAAAATTAATACATTTTGTATCAATTTGTGAAGTTAACTTTGAGTGAACGAATCATTTAGTTTGTTTGTCTAATCTAACTTTTTATAAATTTACGTTGCAAATTTATATTATTGGCATATTACAATGAAAGTCTTGATTGGAATTATTTTATTGTGCTTTGCCTCTGTCAATTGTGCTGTTCTTAAAGGTAAGATTAAAGAAAATCTGTAAATCAACATAAATTCAAAAATTATATTTGTTTTAGCAACAGAAACAAATGAAGAGATTTATGAAAGGATCACAAAAGATTGTGATGATAGCTTTTTTGGAAGATATATCGATCCATTCAATTGTCAAAGTTACAATCGTTGTTTGATGGGTGTTTTGGTTAAAAAGGACTGTCCCGTTGGCCTTGGTTATGATCGTAAGAGTCAAGTGTGTAAACCGCAAGTCCAAGGATGTACAATAACGGGAATTCCAAAAGAAGAAACCAATGAAGAGATTTTGGAAAGGTTCACAGAGGAATGTGCAGACGGAGCGAACGCAAAGCAAAGATTTATCGATCCATTCAATTGTCAAAGTTACTATCGTTGTGATGTGAGTAGGGTTTTAGTTAAGAAGGACTGTCCCGTTGGCCTTGGTTATGATCCTGAGAGTCAAGTGTGTAAACCGCAAGTCCAAGGATGTTCAATTACGGGAATTCCAAAAGAAGAAACCAATGAAGAGTATATGGAAAGGATCACAGAGGAATGTGAAGATTTTATGAACGGACAGAAAAGATTTATCGATCCATTCAATTGTCAAAGTTACATTCGTTGTGTGAGGAGGGTTTTAGTTAAGAAGGACTGTCCCGTTGGCCTTGGTTATGATCCTGAGAGTCAAGTGTGTAAACCGCAAGTCCAAGGATGTTCAATTACGGGAATTCCAAAAGAAGAAACCAAAGAAGAGATTTTGGAAAGGATCACAGAGGAATGTGCAGACGGAGTGAACCCAAAGAAAAAATTTATCGATCCATTCAATCGTGAACGCTACTATATTTGTGCTAGTGGAGTTTTAGATTTTAATGACTGTGACATAGACATTTGTTTTGATCCTAAACTTGAAAAGTGTACCCCGGAGGCATGTTCAAAAAAGTAAAAAGAAAATAACAATAATCTTTTTGAAAATAAAATCCTGTAAAATATTGCAGTTTTACATTGATTTTATTAAATTATGTAAATAAATCTAAAAATAAATTTTAGTATTGATGAACATTTAATGATGTGTAGTTTTTTTTTTTTCTATGTAATTATAGAAGATTTTTAGACCCATTTAGGTATTGACAATACCACTCTACTGAAAGTTTTTTTTATGTATTTGTTATCGTTGTTTTCAGAATTTAAGTTCTGTTTTTAAGGTGGTTTGGCTTTGTGGTGGTTCTCGGTTTTCATTAAAATGCTTAAACTCAAATCCGGCAAAACAACAAGACAAAACTATAAAATCCTTGCAAGAAACTAACAAATTAACTGGCAAATCAAAGGCGATTTGACAGATGGATTCGTGCAAATATACAGGCAATTCTCTGAAATCAACCTGGCAAACTAGCTCGAAAATTGCGGGAACACCATAATGCAAACTGGGAAAACTGGTCAAATCGAGCATATCATCCGGCGATCTATAGAAAAATTGACAGGATAGTTAATTGGCTTTTTAACTAAGGGATTTGAAGGGTTAATAGCTGTAATTTGAATTTCTGTAATAATTTTAAAATATGCTTATTTTGTATTATATGAATCAAGAACATTTCACAAACGGTTCTATGAACAAGAATAAATTCATAAATAAATTTGTATGTCAGTAAAATGTTCTCCTGTCACATTCACCTTACCTACATACAAGAACAAGAAGACAACATTTCATTTCTGAAAAAGTTAGAAGAAATTTAATTTAAAAAAAGTTGTCACGTGCGAGTATTTACTTTCCACTGGTTTGATTTTATTACCGTTTATTTAACAAAGTATTTACTTTTAAAAAGCTTGCCCTAGAAAACTAAAAACAAAAAAAAATAAAATATCTTTCCTTTTAACGTTCTTAATTTTTTCTCAGAAAAAAACCACACTGGCAAAGAAAGATTTGTAAAATTAAACGTTCACACACAAGTAAAGTGCTACAAACTAGCGTAAAAAGGAACATCACTTAAAATTTATATAGAGAAGAAAAATACCCTTGAGATGTGTTTAGAGAGTGGATGCTTCAATTTTTCTTTTCCAAGTAAAACTTACAACACACACGAATTGCTTTTTTGCGAATTTTCGTCGTACACATAAAATCCTAACACACGTATGACAAAATGCTGCACAGCAGTTCAACTGAATTGGAGAAATTTTTGAGAGTGCACTGCCCGTAGCACGACGACAATGTGTGCGCTACGGTGCTTATTCTTCATATGGAACGTGTGTGTAACCCAAAGGGATTTAAAAAAAAGGAATTTTAGTCACAAAACACAAAAGTTTCAATGCCATCAATATAAAATAAAGTTACCACCAGTGCTGGAGGGAATTGTTTTGGAAAATATCCTTGAGAAACATGGCCAAAGTTTTTTTTGCTTCGATTTTGAATATAATTTTGACTTAAGATTGATAAATTTGTTAATATCTATATCAATCGATGCTTTAATTTTTGATAGAAGCATTTGTTTTTACCCCATAATGGGAAGGCCAAAAGAAGGGTAATGAATTTTTTGACTGGTAGGTACGTATGTCTGTTTGTTCATATTTTCCATCATAACTTCTTAATTACTTGTCATAATTTGAAAAATGATGTATTTTTGGAAACCTCTAACTTGCAAGCTGGTTATAAGCTTTGTGAACATCACTTTACAATTTCAGATTATTCTTTCTTAGATAGGTGTTAAAAAAAAATGAAGACCGGAAATTATATACCAAAAGTCCAGACATAATTTCCTATTTAATTGTTGGCATCAGTGTTGCCAGAATATTTTGTAGGGAAGGAGCCGATTTTGAAAAATCTTAGAGCCAAAAATAGCCGCTCTCAAAAATGGTCCAAAAAACGATTTTTTTTTTTATTTTCAGATAACTTTAGCTAAGGAGACTTCAAGTATAATTTTATGTGTATTTCATTTTGTCGAAATATTCTGGTTTTCATGCTCATTAACGGAGGAGAAATTATATTTGCAATACATAAAAATAAAAAATGTATGCAAATTGGTTGTCTCTGTTCACATATTTGGTGGACTTTTGTTGTAAAATGCTTGAATTTTAAAGGAGACTTAAATCGCCAAGTTCAAAATTAAAACAGCAAAATTCCAATAAATCGGATATCAAAATTTTAAGGAACGAGTGAGATGTTTAAAGAGTCTGTTTGGCGATAAATAGCCGGCCCTCTCAACACTGGTTGGCATTAAAATCTTTTTTCCACTTTAACACTATTTGTCATGTTGTTGTAAATTTATTGAAATTATTAAGACCATTTTACAGCTTACTATTTCATTCGCTAATAGTTTGGCCAACTGCAAATATTGCGGTATCGTCAGCAAAAACAGCTACAATGGTGTTTTCTGTTTAAGGTAAGCAAAAGTACACAATAGGTCCTAGAACACTACCTTTTGCTACCCCAGCCACTATTTCCCTTCCCTAAAGTTTGAATTCTTAATCATTTCCGTGCCTAACGCGAAAAATTATGTTTTCTATATATTATTTTAGAATAAAAGAGAGTCCTTCAGGCAGAAAGTGTCTTAATTCTAATTTGAGAACTAGTTTTAAGGTATAAGACGATTTTTTTCTATTTTTGGAAATATTCAAACACCTTCAATATTACAGGAAGAAGTGAAAGCGTAACTTCTGTGACTTTTCCTTGGTACGAAATATGTTCCTTAATAAATTTCTGGAAGGAATAAATTCGGATCTTGGAGCTTTTCTTACTTTAGCCTTTCTTAAATTCATTGCTTACATTTCATGGTTAGGTATCAGCAAAAACTTAGATTTTTCTTTATCCCTTTTTGCATTTTGATCTTTTTTAATTGGATGAAGCTTGTTTTTTTCGTAGCATTTTAATTTTCCATAGTGAGTAGTAGTAGAGTACGATTCTTAAAATTTTATAATTAGCCGTGTTTTATTGGTACTCAGCATTTTACTGAGTAAACATTTTATGCTGTAAACAACAACAATTGATTACTTTTATTTATTTATTAATATCCTTATTGTTTAAAAGTCAAAAATGTATAAGTTTAGACAAAAATTTTCTCTGTAAACCAACAATAAGAAACTTTTGTTTATCCTTAGCAATCATTTGTTGTTGTTTCCCGTGCAAAATTTTACTGAGCTAAGTACTATGTTACCAATAAAACACGGCTATTATAAGCAAATTACTGAGCCGATTTAAATTAGCTTTGTGTTGAGAAGGTCCAGCTTTCAACCTACTTTAGAATTTTTTCCCGGAATTGAGAGTTTGGAGTCGGAATTTTTCATTGGACCCGAATCTCTTCCGAGATACAATATTTTTATATTCAGAAACAGATGAAACACTAATGGTGCCAAATCAGTAGAATAAATAGGATAAGCGATATCTAATGTAATACCCCAAATCTAAAAATTTTCCCATAGGCAAAGAACTTTTGTGAACTGTTCGATTTTTTTTTTCTTGAAACCCTGCGTCTACTTATGAATTTTGGCTTGGATCAAGTAGGTTGTAGTAATACAATTCTGTAATTGTTCTGCCCATTTCAGGTCTTTCGATCAATTTAAATCGCTTTCGAATCCCGAAAATCTCTGGACATAACCTCTCCCGCAGACCAATCGACTTTTTTTTTTATTTACCACCAGGCTTACGTATACTGCTTCGAATGTTTTTTTTTTTTGCGTATAGTGGCTGAAATCGGATTATAGTCGTTAAAAATCGGCGCACAAAATCAATGGGATCCTTCTTTAAACTGTACAAACATTCCTCTGAAATTTTTTGTCGTGTTTGTTTTTAAAGAGCACATAGCTATTTTATGGCTGATATGCAAGATATTTCGAATTCGAAACCTTTCTTCGGATATTCTCAAAGCCTCAGCTTTTTCACTAACCTTCATACGTCTTTTTTTGCTGTGGGTGCTGTTTTTAATCGCCTTGTCATTCGTCATTTTCCACTGACTTCCGACCCCATTTAAATTTAGCTGCTCATTTTCTGACGATTGACATCGAAGGAGCAATGTTTACGTATTTTCGACAATAATGCCTTTTTAAAACCACTTCTTTTTCCAAGAGGAGTATAGTTTTAAAGTCGAAGTGGAATTACGTAAATTCTTGACGTGTTAAAAAAAAATGTATTAGGTTAATTTCAACACTGAAAAAATTTCAAAAATTCAAAAAATTTTGGTATCATTGGTATAAAATTTCACTTAAACTTTTTATTAATAGAATCGTTTTCCCTAAAAATTTGGGAAATTTCTCCCAATCTTCCAACACCAAAATTAAACTCTTCCAGTTAGCCTGTTGCAACATATTTGGTAAGGACACGTTACATTTTGCCAGTTTTGTACAAAAGTGTCCTTAAGCAGTATTGTGTTCTATACAAACGAAATACAATTGATGCTATGGGGGATCTAGTCACGGGTGGTTAAAGGAAAATGGATGTATATATATAAAATATGAACATACGGTGATTGTCCTTAAAATGGATATTATGTATGACAACAACAACAGAGAAAAGGCTCCTCCACAACAATTCAGATTTTGATGAAAAGCACAATGGCAGTGAAGTTTTGTTGGACAAACGACGACGACAGCGATGTGTCCTGATGATTTTTGCTTGTTCATTGTGTCAATGGGAATACAATGATGTGGGGATTTTTGTTTGAACTTTAGTGGGTAGTTTTTTTTTTTTGTATTGTAAAGGTTCATCTGTCAAAAGTCACAGTCAATTCATTTGCATTTTGGAGATTTCAAATTCTCAATTCTGAACGAAATTTTTTTAGGAGTTAAAGTTAAAGAGCTATTTTTAGGGTTTTGAATTGAGCAGTCTTATAATAGCCTTAGAACCAATAAAATCTGAAATCTCCTGGGTAATGCAAAAAATAAAATCTAAATAGATCATTTTTAAAACAAAAGATAAATTTACTGCCCCAAGGAACCGCTTTTTTTAAATCCTTAAAATTAATAAGTCTCTTGGCTCGAAATCCTTGATTTGCTGCCGTAAAAAAAAATAAAAGATAAAAAATAACTGTCAAGTACCAACCTCTGTATACAATCAACCAGAGTATAAAGCTAGGACCAGGCCAGGCAATGACCCAAGAGAGAGACTATCTTTTCCACAAAACAATAAATCATTGAAGATGACAATCCCATAGTACTCCTATTGTTTTTGTTGGTGGTACCTATTGCGTTTGCTTTCATCAACCTTCTTTTTTTTCAAAGCTTTTTTTTTTCTTATTTCGAATGATGATTGAAATAATCATCAGAGAAAGATCTTTTATCCTTGGGAATGGAATGTTTATTTACATTTTGATTTTTTTTTTTAACTATTTATTGCTTTTTTTCTATGGTACATTCCATGGAACGATAGAGTTTCATTGAAGCACGTTGAATTGAAGTATTTCTGCATGATGAGACTTCTGGGGAATCGGATCTCTATTAGCTGTAAATAGAAGCACGTTGCACACTGGTGGAACTGTGCGATGAAATATTTTTTTTAACTTTTTTGTTCGTTTTCTGATAAAAAAAAAAAACGATATAAAATGCAATAGTGGATACCTAAGTGAATGGAATTTAATTCTTTTATTTGTAATTCAATTTGAGAGAAATTGGCAATGTGTAGTGGTATAGTGTTGGGGTTAGTTTCTTTTTTTCTTCTTTTAGTTTGGTTGAATATGAATTTTTTTGGTTTCGGATTGACAACAAAGACTTTGATTTTTGAGTGCGAAAGAAATTTCTTGGAATAAGACGACAAAACTGTGAAGAATAAATAGTTTCTCGTAATCGGATTTCAAATAAGTCACATACAAAATGTAGAAAAAAATTATACATATTTTAAATCGTTTTATGGAGAAAAATACTTTGAATTTTTGTATCAGTATTGCTTATTGCAGGCATCTTAATAGTTTATCGTTTTTATCTCTATGGTTTTGTAGATGCTGTACTTTGAAAGACTGGAATAGTGTTAAGAGCTTTAAAAAAATAACCTTAAAAAAATTAAATGCTTTGCAAGATATACTTTGTTGATTCCGTGATCTAAAAACGCTTTCGCTCTATTTCAAACGCCGGACTATAAATTTAATAAATTTAAAATTAATTGAGTCGGAATTGTTAACAAATATTAATTCATGGTTATTAAATTTTTCATCAATTTTAGAATTTAAATTTCATTGGTCACTGTGGTGTATGCGCAACATTTTTGTTTAAATTTATTGTCTAACTACCATTTTTCTGACCAAAAAATGATGCCAACTTATAACTAATTTTTTTCTAATTTTTGTTCAAAGTTTGCTGATAATGAGTTTTCGGATATTATTCTTTAAAATAAGGTTGCTTTATACCTTGGTTAGACACTACCATGCTCCTTGATGCTTACTGAACCAAAAATCAACGACGTGTGATCCAATGTTGGATTTTATTAATTCTGTATAAAAACCTCGGTGGAAATTAATTTGAAACAAGGCCAAAATATATCAATTACTCAAAAAGGATACACCTGTGTGTCCTTGATTCGTTTCGTTAACATTTTTTTAATTTTTTAGTAAAATTAGTCTACTTATCTATTGTAAAATTTCAATTTCAGTTATTTGTCGCTTCTTCGTTGTTTGAAACGCTGCTTTGTACACACAATATTGCTTTCTATACGTACTCTCAAATATTTTGCAATAATACACAGGGTGCTCTCAAAAAAAATTATATAGTTTTTGAAATTTTATTGGATTTTTACTGGCGATATACAAGGTACAATAACAATTTGTATATACCTACAGGGTGTTCGGTAAAAATGGATAAGCCTGAAATGGCTGATACCTAGACTTAAAACTGTCCTTAAACCGAATAGAAAAAATCTCAATCGCAAACAGAAAATATTACCTAGCTTTTTTTCCTTTAGTGTATAGGTACCTATTTTAAATTTCATCATCTTACGTTTTCGTTTACCACAATGAATTTTATAATTTTTTTTTTATAATTTTCTACAAAAATTGACTCACTAAGTAAATTTCTTAACTGTTGCACCTTTACTTTAAAAAAAAAATTTGAAATTCGTTTTTCGATGCAAAATGTAACAAAAAATATTTTAGGAACAAATTTAAACACCTGTGGCATAAAAAATCTATAGGAACGTAGGTGGCCAACTTTTTTAAATGGTAAAAGTTTTTGTCCTATCTAGAGGAATTAGGAAGTTGTTGGTAACAAAACGCAAAAAAGCCTATTAATTTAAGAAATTAATTTTACTATATTATCTTAAGTTTTTTTCAAAAATGCATGGATTTCATTAGTTTTTTTTTCAGTCATATTTTACATTAATTCTTCTTATACATACATAACCATTAAAATGTTATAACAGTTTATAAAAAAATAATTTAACTAAAAAAATAATTTAAATAGAGTAGCGTCAAGTAAAAAGCATGTTGAAAGTGGCAAGTGGCGAATGGGAATGAGAGATAAATAAAACAGATAAGTTATTTGATAAGTATTCAAGGAATTTATTTACTTGGGATCCGATGGATCAACTAGATTGAAGGTGATCTTAAAAAACTCGAGGTGCAAAATCAGAAACACCTTGGTGAAAGAGGATATTGAATATTGTCTTGACACGCTGTAGTACTATCATAAATCAGTGAGTAGAACTGATAAGTGATAACTGATAAGTATTAGTGGTGACATAAATAAGTGATGATTTAGCGGAAAACATAAATTGGCAAGTGGTATATTATAAATGGCAAATTGTAATTTGTAAGAGGTAAATACTAAACGGTTAAAGTTAAACGATATGGAAGAATAACTTCTGACTTAAAAATTAGTACCTATAGGTACACAATTTTTTGCACCTATCACCCTGTAATGCACAAGCAAATATAACACTCTAACTCTATACAAAACCATCGGGGCGTAAACCTTATACTGTAGATATAAGTGTACATAATAATGTAACCTTAAATCTAATTAATTTTGAAATACATGTTACTTGTGTAGTGTGGTTCAAACCAAACTGTTTTCTTTTGCGTTTACTATGTATGTCTGTGTGTGTTCCTGTAACACATTTTTCTTCCTTATTATCCCTATGTGTGGTTATTTTTTAATTGAATTACGATAACATCGTTAAATTCTTCAATCTGCTGTGTAAAGAAAATATTATTGTACATTTTCTTTTTTTTTATGTGTTGAGTGTGTTTTTATTAAACAATTCAACCAAGACTTAAGTTTATTATAGAATGTTTGATCGATTTTTGAGGTTAAGAAACCAATAGCCTGAGGATTAAGTGTTTTAACACTTTGTATTGGCAAATGAAATTTATACGTACCTACACACATGTAAGTTGTAAGTAATGTAAAATGATGAAATACAAATTTTTAGATCATTGGAGGCAATTAAATTTGGTGAATCAAATTACAAAATTTCATGAGGAAGAAAATTAAAGTTGAAATCACATAGTGCTGATGGCGATCTAAATAATCAATATTTGTATGTAAAGGTGATAGGAAACACTTATCCTGAAGAAATTATAGTAATACCGAACTTTAAAAGCCTAGAAGCAACTGTTAAATGTCACATACATAGTTTAAATTCTTATTTTCGAAGTCAGGAAATTAAATTTTTTTGTGGGCAGCGAGAGCTTTCAAAGCTATTACGCTAAGTTATTTGTATAATATCTTTGTATTTTTACAGAATTATCTAAATGCCTTAAGGTTCCAAAAGAATGTTTCCTAAAATTTTACACAAAATCAATATTTTGCGTTCTTCTTAGGTTACAAGGATTTCTAACAGAAGACCATTTTTCCATTTTTTCTACACCCACAATCTTTGCATTTAACCTTTTAAAAAATAATTTGTATCTTCCTCATGAATTTGTGAAAAGCAGCCAATATTTTTTTATATCCTGTTGAATTGCCAACCAATTCAGTAACAAAATATCTCAATTCATTTATCAACCAATAAGATTGATCGGAAAAATAAACCAATATTTTCAAAAAGACCTTTTATTTGGGAAGAAAAAAAAAAGGAAGGTACCTAAATCAATTTAAAGCGCAACAAATAATCCCTAAGAAATTTATGGTTTGAGATAGCTGAAACGTTGATTTCATTATGATTTAACAATATGTCATGACATTTAGGTATTATGTCAGTTAGGATTACAAAAAAAAAGTCCCACAGCGAATCAATTTGTGATTTTCTTAAAAAAAAAATCAAAATATCAAAGTTAAACTGGCTCCTAATTCATTGAAAAATAACTTCTGGGCAAATGGCTTGATTATTTTTTGTACATTTCAACTTGAATCCATTCTAAAATGCCATTTTCACCTCCCAACATTGACAAGTTGAATCTATTCCATAGATTTTTTTTCAGGATTGTTGAAGCAAACAGACTGTAACGTTTTTTGTTGTTTTTTCTTCTTTTGAATAGTGTGAGGTGTTATAATGATGGAAAAAGTTTATTTATCTTATTGGTGTTATTTTTTTTTTATTTTTTGTTTCACCTCCTTACAAGATAAAAAGTGCAAGTGCCAAAGTTCAAAGATGGAGACATTTTTCACCTGTCAAAGGATATGGCGACGACGACGACGTTAGAAGAAATTCCTTTTTTATCCATCATTCAGTCTTTTTTGCGAAGAAGTAAGTGAAAAAAAAAATATCTTAAAATAAAAACACACAAATCAATGACAAAACCCCTGAAGCATTTCTGGTTTGTTTTATGTCAGAGCGAGGAACTTTTTGAAGAATGTTTTTTATTGAATTGTTGAGAATCATAGAACCAAAAGAATTTCGTCTTCTATTTTGTTGGAATTTTTTATTTTTTTTTTTTTTTATTTTAAGCATTTTTATGCTTGTTGGATGATAGTTATTTTAAACCAAAGTAAAGTGAAACCAAAATATTTTTTGTCTTGTATCTAGATAAATATTTGGAAAATGTAATTGAATGGAATTTTTGGTAAAGGACAAAAGATGTAATAGCTGAAAACGTTATGTTTAAAAATTTCAAAAAATCGTCTTTTTAAAGATTTGTTCATATGATCAATAAGTTATAGTTGATTCAGTTCACATTACCTGTTTTAATGTGCATTAAATAAAACTTAAAGACCAAGAATTACATTCCAAAAAGAACACATATCGAACATCAATAGAGTTTTTCTTGTTGTCAAAGTGCATGCATGCTGAATATTTATATAATATTTTCACCCCGAGAAGAATACTTTGTTTGAAAGTTTCAATTTAGTTCACAAGGATGCTTGCTTAATATTCTATACAGATGCTAAACCCGTTATGCTTTTTCAATTCTATTAAATAAAAAAGTGCATTCGCAATGGAAATTAAATATTCATAAAACTCTCAGAGAAAATATTAAATTTTTGTTTAGTTTTGAAAGTGTTTCATAAATGAAATTGAAAATGAAAAATAAAAAGCATCAGAAAGTAGCAAAATGTAACTAATATTAAAATTATTAGAGACAACAACAACAACAACACCACAGTAAAGAAATTTCATTCACGTTAATACATTACAAAGAAAAACAAGTTTTTTAATAAGAGCCAAATATGTTTAAAATAACGAGTTCTTAATTTTTTTGCTTCATTAATCAATTAAAAATAATTCCTTGTACGGAAAATCATTCATAACTTTATCTAAAGTTTCTCCATTGACTTTTGACAGTTGTTCATCAAAACTAGCTTCCATTTCTTCCCATAGAACTTGCCAGTTTTCATTTAAAATTTTGTGCATACTTTCACTTAAAACCTTGTCACCGTTGAATAAATTTGAGCATTTCACTGTCATACTGAAAAAAAAAACAATATCAAAACTGGTCAACACAAACCAAATAGCTGCATTAATTAGTACTTAAAACTTCTTTGAACTACTTTTGCTACTATTAAAAATTCAAAGCAGCTTTAAGTACCTACTAAGCAGTAGTTAAAAATATTCCCAAAGGAACGCAGCTAATATATATATATATATACTCGTTCGACTTACTGATCAGCTTTAGCTTTTATTTTATAATAATCCGTTTTTAGATATTCTTTTCCATCTCTCAATTCAGTTTTGGGCTTTGAACGAGATTTTATATGAAGACCATTAATTTTGATACTAATATCACCATCTCCAGTTATGGGAAAAAGTAACATCTTTCCAGAAACTTTATATTTTCCTTTGATTTCAGCTTCATCACACAAAGATTCAGTGTCAATAACTAAATCTTTTGGTTCATTTTTGAAACCACTAAAAAAATTCAACAATTTTTTAGTGTTTTCTGTTGTTTAAAAAAAAAAGCTAGGGGTATACCTGAATTTGGTAAAAGTCATTTTCGAATATCCACTGAATGTCAAATTTGTCATTTCCAAATCAAAATTAACTGGCTTTGAAGAATCACCCTTTATTTTTATGGCACCTATAGGAGAGGGCTCAAGATTGTCAATATTCAATTCAGGATATCCATTAGGGTGGCTGTGAAGAATATCGTTTGCTACTTTGACCAAGCATTCATCATCAGTAGGTCGACATCGAATCAAGTCCTTGGCTAAAATATATAATTCCTATGAATCCTTATTTTGATGTTTATAAGAAGTTGGACCTACGGAGATCCTTTGATTGTGAAAACCGCACCAAACAGATTAATACCGAGATTAGTAGAAATTTAAACGACATTTTTAAATTCTGAAGCCCGATTATAAATAAAGGTTAAGCGAACCAAAGGTATCTCGAACTAATGATAGGTTTTACCTCAAGTCTTATATACTTAAAGCAAAAAAATATCTAAAGATTTTTTCATCGTTTGTGTGGATGTTACAAAGTTACAATGCAGTTGTTGTTTTTAATTAAATGCTAATGGAATTCAAACTTTTTTATTGATACAGTAAATCAAATAGTTCACAGAGAATCGTTCTATGAGTGAATTGCTGTAATAACAAAAAAGCTGTTTAATTCTTGTTTACTTAATTAAGTGCATTTAAAATGAAACAGTTTTTAATACATAGATACATCTTCTGTAAATATCTTAGTTTTCCTAATTACTGTTAGGAGTCAATTATAGTGATCAAATAAATTATTTATCATTTTTTTTTTTCTTACCTATTCATTTAAGTTCGATGACATATGTAAAATGAAAACAATAAATGTTGTTCTACTGATGTAGAAATGTAGACAAGAAAATTTTCCATATGCATTTAAATCAGGAAATATGAATGCATGTAGGTAGCATTAGAAATTCAAAATTTTACCGTACCGATGGATGTAGAGTAGATGTTAGTGAGGGTTTGTAAGAATCATTTTTAGGTACTATTGTATAGAAACCATACAACATATAAGTTACCCCACATAGCAAAAATGTTAACCTTGAGGAATTTTATAAACAGATAAACACTCTCCACAGCAAACAACAAAAGACAAACACAAATTAAAATGAAACCTTGTGCCGGATTATTTCTTTGTCTTATAATCCAAACCTAATTCTTTCAGGAATATACGATAGAAAATATTATAAGGAGGAGAATGTATGTTTATTTTTTGGTCTACTACAAACTGGAGCTAAGATATTAGCTTAGAAGTAAAATATCCCAAAAAATGCATTTTTGTGAATAACTCTGCTAAAAAGAATGATCAGGTGGTGAGAAATTGGGTTTAAGCCTTTTAAATATACCCCTATCGATCCATAAAATACAGTGAATCTGTGCGCAAGATCAAATGACGCTTTGACTGGAGTATTTTAAAAGGACAAAAAATCCAAACAGTGAAGGCAGAATACCAGATCCAGAGATACCCAGAAGGAGATCGGAAACTTTCGCACGTTTTACCCCCAAAACCCATTTTTACTTGCGATATAGGTACTTTATATCAAGTTATGCATTCGTACAAAAAAAAAAGTTGAGATAGCATTTTTCCATGACATTGCGATGGTAGAGAATGCCAAAAAAGTGGGTCCCGGAAGTCCGTCTGTCTTTCCGTCTGTCAGTCTGTCTGTCTGTAAACGAAGCTACAGCCTAAACGGATGGACCGATTGATGTCAAACTTGGTATGTAGCATTATTTGGCGACTCTCCAGAGGGATTTTTGGAATTAATTTTGTTGGACCAAAAATAACGTTACTTGTCATATTCCGATTTTAGTAAAATTGAAATTGCTCAAAAACGGCTCTAACGATTTTGTTTAAAAAATTCAAATGTAAGTTTAAAGACAAGGTCTAACTTCTAATAAAATTTTTTTTTTTTGAAAATCATTATTATAACGGCACCTGCCATAGAACCGTTTTTTTTCAAATCCGATTATCTCCGAAACTGCTTATTCGACTTCAAACAAACTTTTTGTGAAGAAGCATTTATATAATTTTAATATAAGCCAAAAATAAAATGTGAAAAAAAAATAATTTTTGGATTTTTAAAAAAATTTTGAAATTTTTTTTTTTTTTGAAAAATCAAGTTTTCGAAAACGGGACATTTTTTTTTTTGAAATTTTGTTTTTAGATGTTGATTAGTGATTTCTACAAAATGGCATACCAATTTTATTTTAAAACTTTTTTTCCACAAAATTAATTATAAAAAATGCATCTTAATATATCAATTAAAACTGCATACTTGTTTTGGAGGGCAATTTGATTTCAGATTTTATTTTATTTAAAAAAAAAAAACGAATTTAATTTAAATTTTTTTTTTTTTGTACCTACATATATAGGTACCTACATTTTCCAAATTTCTCTATAAAAAGTCTTAAAAATTTAGGCAACTTTAACTCTAAGAGCAAGTTCGTGCGACCCAGTCGTGCATTTTATTTTATTTCTTGTTGTTGCAATTTCTTTTGTATCAGTGAATAAATGTGAAATACACCTATATTGTTACCACAGTGTTTTCAGGCATACATATGCACTTTTCACGCATACTTAGCCAAAAGCCTCAATCTTTTCACGCATACTTAGCCAAATGTATCAATCCGAGCTTGTAGGCAAACTAGTATGACGTCAGAAGTTTTCCATCTAGTTTCTGGGCATCTCTGGTTTATAGTGAAGTCTGCTATCTCAGTCTACCTAAACCTAGTCCTAAGCAATTTGGATTATATATTACGTATAAATATGTGATACACTCAAGAGGAAAAAATAATCATATTTTATATATTTTCCATAGTTAAAATCGGGATAACTATTTTAATAGTTAGAAAAAGTTATTTGTGACTATTAGTCTCATATAGAAGGACAAAAAAATGAAAAAATAGTTATTTAATAGTTTTTTTTTTTTCAAGTTTAAGCCTTGATTATTCAATCGTTATTTCCAACTCCAGGCTTTTATAAGTCAGTCTGGAGTTTTTAGTAAAATCCACAAAATGTTACTGTTTTCTTTTAGTGCATTTTTTTGTTTTCTTATTTGATATAATTAATAGTTTGGCACATTCAATTCAGTTTTGTTTAACCAGGCACACTAAAATTATATGTTGCAACTTAAGATTTCAGTGTTTAGTTCTGTCACTTTGCGCACTTTTAAACGCATTGGAGCCTAAACAAATTTAACTTATACTAAAATTGAAAAAAGAACGTTTGTCAAAATACCTTTTCCACTCAGAAATTTTTACTGCTAATACAAAAATAGCACCAATATGACTGACATAATACATAACAAAACTTAATAAATGACCGTTTACTTGCCTCTTTTATATTTAACCGTTTCAGGTTATTCTCATCAGGGCCCTGTTTCAGAGCTACATTTACTACATCAGCAACCTTAAAAGCCAATAGTTGAGTCCGATTGAAATTCGGGAAATATTTGTTATGTTTAAATAGTGCAAATGTTCAAAAAAAAAATGCTTCAGTAAGTCCAACAGGCTTCCGCAATTAATGTTTAAAGTCATTGATGTGGCTGATGTAAACAATGTAGTAAGCTCTGAAATAGGCCCCAGATCGAATAATGGTAATTTTGTAAAAAAAAAAAAAAAAAAAAAAAAAAACAAGTTTATAATGAAAATCACACATAAATTGTTTTTAATTCTTGCTATTAATCAATTAAAAAGATTTCATTGTAGGCAAAATCCTTCATAGTTTTATCTAAAGTATCTCCATTGACTTTAGCTAGATGATTAGCAAAATCTTCATGCATTTCTTCAAACAAAACTTGCCAGTTCTCATTTAAAATTTTGTGCATACTTTCACTTAGAACTTTATCACCATTGAATAAATTTGAACATTTCACTGTCATTCTGAAAAAAAAACAACATATTCACCACAAAAATATAATAATCTATGATCTACAACTTACTTATCAGCTTTAGCTTTTATTTTATAGTAATCCGATCTGAGATATTCTTTTCCGTTTCTAACTTCAACTTTTGGTTTTGCACGAAATTTAACTTGAAGGCCATATATTTTGACACTTAAATCACCATCTCCAGTTATAGGAAAGAGTAACATCTTTCCGGAAACTTTATATTTTCCTTTAATTTCAATTTCATCGACAAAAGATTCTGTATCAATAACTAAATCTTTTGGTTCATCTTTGAAACCACTAAAAATTTGACAAGTTTATTAGTGTTTTGTAAAAATGGAAGTGTACCTGAATTTAGTAAAAGTCATTTTCGAATATCCACTGATTGTCAAATTTGTCATTTCCAAATCAAAATTAATTGGTTTTGAAGAATCACCTTTAATTCTAATGACACCCATAGAAAAAGGCTCGAGATTGTCAAGATTTAATTCAGGATATCCGTTAGGGTGGCTGCGTAAAATATCATTTGCCGTTTTGACCAAACAATCATCATCAGTAGGGCGACATCTAAGCAAGTCTTGGGCTAAAAAAATATTTTTATTCCATGAATCCTCATTTTGTTGATGTTTATTAGAAGTTGAACCCACGGATATCCTTTGATTGGGAAAACTGCAACAAACAGATTATAAGCGAAAAAGTTAAAAAATTGAACGTCATTTTGTAATACAAAATAAACCCCGGTTATAAAAAAAACATTGAACTGAAGGTTCAGCACGAAAGAAAGTATGAATAACTAATGAGAAGATTTACATCTGTCTTATATATTTAAAGCAAAAACAATACTGAACATTTCTTCATAGTTTGTGTAGTTGTTTTAATTAAATGTTTATAGATTTCAAACTTCTTTATTGTAACCTCACACAGCAGAAAAAAAAAATTCAGATCATTCTATAAATGAATTACTGTAATAATAATAAAATGGGTTACATAATTCTTGATCAAGTACTTAATACTAGATTCAATTAAAATCAAACAGTTCTAATAATATATAAGATACTTATCTAATATCTTGTTTTTGTTAATTGACATGTACCTATTCAAATTATAGTGATCGAAAACTAAATGATTTTACAATTATTTTGTTATTGGTTTTATTTATAATGTTTGCAATTACATATGTAAAACACAGATGTTATTGAAGTCGATGACTTATAATTAAAACAAGAAATGTTATTCTGATACAATTTTAGACGTTAATATGAAAATAATAATCATTAGCTCGAATTTTCACAGACTTTATGATTTCCACCAAAGTTTTTTAGGCAGACGTCAGTAAAGCCATGCATTTTTGTTTTTTGACGTGATAACGTCTTATAAATCGATGAACCTTGGCAACCACCACGCAAAAGTGACGCCATTTTCTCCCGTTCCACTTTTAATTTTTAACAGTGCGGCAAAAATTTCAATTAAAAATTAAAAATAAACTATTAGAGATACAAAAATCTGCTATAGCTTATTTGAAAGATAATAACCGAAAGTTAAATACATTTGAAGGATTTTAAAAAATTCCATCTTTTAATAGGGTAAATAGGGGTAAAACAAAATTGCAAAAAATTTTATATTTTCTAAACGCGACGTGTATAGAGTTGAATTTTTTTTTTATCGATAGATAAATTTATTACAAGACTGACAATGGATTTGAAAAAAAATCTAGAAAATTTCAAAACCAAGTAGGTAATAAATGGTTTTCTAAAACTAAAACATGAGGTAGACCTTTGACGAAGTAGTGATTATAGATAGGGGAAATTTTTTTTGACAATTTGAAAAACGTCATTCGAAAGATAATACAAAAAAAAGTTAGGGCTGGATATAATACGGATTTTTTTTAAACACTGCGTTTCGAAATATGAATTTTTGAAAAACACCTAATTATTTTGGGGTATTTTTGGGTTATGTTTTATTTTTTTTTTAATTTTTCGTAGAGTTCTTAAAATCTCAAGCTTATAGAACATATAGTATATGATTGTGCGCATATATGTGGAAAAAATTGGTATTTTTAAATGATTTTTGACCGAATAACGTGAAAAACAAGTTTTTTTGTTCCAAGTTTTTTGACAGTTTTTTTTCTTCAACAGATAAATAAATGAATGAAATTTATATTAAAAATAGATACTAGATAGGACTATATCTGTGCAAAAATTCAATCAATTTTGTTGTTTTGATCTAGAGCAAATGCAAACTTGATTTAACTTTATTGAGTATCCTGATAATATTACCTTTCATTTGAAATATCACACATAACTGTACATTCACTACAAGCTACACAATTTTAAATTAAAAAATTTGCGAAATACCTCAAAACACCTGTGGAGATCTGTTGCCCATGACCATGACCTGACCAGCCACCAGTGTGGGAAGTACCGTAATCTCAGTTTGGAATTTCGACATGGTTGGCTTTAAAAAGTTCTAACTTTTTTTCCAGGCATCGCAGAAATAAGATTGAAACGTCATATGAAAGGTGAAATAATTAGCTTTCACATGATATAAATTTTTTTATAGGTTGTCATTGAAAAAAATTGATTCAATGGCGAGAGAAGATAAAATTATATGTATTTTTTTGCTTTTTTTGATGAAAATTGGTCGAGTTCAAAAAATTCTAGCTCTTTTTGTAGATGCAATAAACTTTCAGGTGGTATAAAATTTATTATAGGTTGTTATATCAAAAAAATGAATTTTTTGGCGATGAAAGTGATTTTTCCACATTTTTCATAAAAAATGATTGTTTTTAATAAATTTATTTTAATACCTTTTTCACATTGTAAAAATTTAAAAATGGTTTTATTCTTTAGACAAAATTTTTGGCTTTTTAATGGTATAATTTTTTTTTGTTAGCTTTAAAATACAAAAATTAATATAAATGAGAAAAGAAAAAAGGTAATTTTGTTTAGCTTTTTCTTGTAAATTATGATTGCTTGAAATAATTGAACGCGTCAATTGATTCATTTTAAACCAAAGCACACAACCTGTTTTCTTACGACGTTATCACGTAAAATCATCGTCCGTAAACCGGCTTTACAGACAACCTCTTTTTGTAAAGATTGTAAATAAATTTAATCAATGCTAAAAAAAATAAAAACTAAGCTAAACTAAAATTTAATCTAAAAAAGGTTTAAACATTTTGAGGTACTCGTAAATCTAATCTATTCTAAAAATAAAAGGTACAATCTAATCTTAACAAAAGAGCCTAGTGGGACAAATTGAATAAAAACCTTAACAACTATCATACTCAGTCTTCATACTGACTTTATTTGCAAAAGAGAGTCCAGAAATAAACAGAAAGTACTTAAAAAATAACATATTAATTATAAAAATCCAGTGCACTTTTAAAACTCTTAACCTCAAATATTTTACACTAAGAAATTTGGCATAAAGACGTGCTTATAAAGTTGAATTATTGAGATATTATAGTGCTACTATTTTTTTAAACATCGAAATTATGTTGAAAAAAACTTGTGATATTAGTAAAATAACACAAAAAAATTCTATTGCAATTATTTTATTATTGGCACTTGTTATATCACAATTCAACAATACCAATGCAGCAGAGGATGATGATGATAGTAGTTGTGTGGGCAAACCGAACGGATGGAAATATGAAGATCCACTAGATTGTCATGGTTTTTATGCTTGCCTTGAAGGTCGAGCATTTCAGACTTCTTGTGAACATTTTGAAAAATTTGATGAAGATACAAGAATGTGTGTTGTTGGAAAGTGTCCACCTTGTAAGAAATGTAACACCGATTGTCCAGCTCCTACAACGCCACAAACTCCGAGTACAACACCACCGACTCAACCGACTCCAGCACCTTTTGATCCTAGTAGAATGGATTGTCGTGATGAAAAACTTGGACCGCTCTACCGTAGTCTCAACAACTGCAGAGTATACTACCAGTGCCGCAATAGACAACGCGTTAAATTCAATTGTCCTGAAGGTCAGTGGTTCGATGATCGAGTTGATAGGTGTGAATTAAAAGCAAAAGTTAAATGTCCAGCAAATAAAGATTGATTTATGTCAGTTAAATTCTTGAAATAAATACAATATACAAACATATTGTAAGGTTATGTTGCTTTTTTTTCTGCAGTTTTGTACTCCACCTCAGGTGACATGAGACTGGGCCACGTGACGTAATGTCTGGATACACTACCTACTTCTGTGAAGATCAACATCTGAACATACCTTTAATAAATGTGAACCTATTTTTAATAAATATCTGAACGCATTCATTAAAATTTACCTGGAAAACTGAATACAAAAAATGGAAACTTCTAGAAGCTTAGACGAGAACCTACGAAGACATTTTCGAATTTCGAACTAGAGGGATTGGAACCTGGGAAATTGCTTTTCACGCCATCTACCACTTGGAGTGCAACCCTGAAAATGGTGTAGATTTTTTTCGATATGACGTTCAATGTAGTTTCCTAATTTTCTAATTTTGTTCAAAATTGTTGTAAATAAAAAAAAATAAAGAAATTGGCACTCGAATTTCGAAGGCTGGGTCAGCTAGTTTATATTATTTTTAACACTAAACGAAATGTCATATCAGGCAGACGGAAGAATAGCCATGTCATTATTCTTAAGAAAAGAAATATTGTGAAACAAGATTTAATAGAACAAAGAATTTATCTAGGTATATCTACATATCTACATCGAAAAATAACAAAATCATTCTTGCCCGCGGAACGCACACTGGGGATTTTGCGGAAAAAAGTCAAAAATTTAAAGTTCCTCGGAGAATATTTCAATAGTATTTGTAAATTCTAGAATAAAATCTGAATCAAAATCAGAAAGAATCACTAAAATCGGACTTGTAGTTTACTTTTTAGAGCTTTGTAAAGGGACAAGTTGTTGAAAGTATAAAAAACGAAGTAAAAATTACCTCAAATTAAAGCTGTGTAATTTTTTTTAGCTTGAGCCGACTCATACACTTTTATTTTTCCGTAAAGAAGCCATCGTTTGTCTATTGTAAATCGAAGAAATTATTAATTTTAAAGATGTTAATTATTTTATATAATTATTTAGAGAAAAGAGAAAAAAATGGCTTGATTTTTTCATATTTTTGTATATATTATTTTAGCTACACTTGCCTACAGTTAGAGACTATTAAAAACTTTTTCCTTATGAAATTGCCTTTCGATGAAGGCCAAATTTGGGTGCCACCAGGTGCCACTGCGTTTTTTATTGGCAATTGAAAAATTCATTTGGTCGCAAAAATCATTTTCTTAAAAATTACTTAAAATAACAAAAAAATATTAAAAATCAATGGTGTAACACTATAAATGATACTTTTTTTAAAAGCCAAAATATTAGGCTTAATTTGAGCTTTTAAATTCTTTAAGTTCTTTAAGGTCCAATTTATTCACACTCCATTAAATTTAAAGTCGCCATTAAAAAAGGGAAATTTTAAAATTTGTATGCGATTTGACAGTTTTATAATTTTTAATGGAGCCTTTAAAAATAATGGAGAGTGAATAAATTGGGCCTAAGTGAATTGTTTTTGAAATAATCGATTTCAAAGTCAAAATTTTGAAAAAAAAAAATTCCAATACTATTTTTGACAAGGCTGGGGATTTGAATTCAATTTGAATGATGAAGAACACTGCTTTAATTAATTCCTTGCCAAACACTGAAATTCATATGTTTCTATGCCTTCTAGTTTTCGAGAAAATTGCAAAGTAAAAAATCTTGTTTTTTTGGCTGCAAGCTTGAAATTCTTATCCGAAAAGACAAATAGAGAAAATAAAATTAATTCGTAACACATTTTTTTACAAATCTACTACAATAAAATTACATTTGATTTTTTGAACTTGGCTCAGAAAAATTAATTTTCGTTATATGTAACTGAAATGTATGTACATAATATATTGAAAACTATTCAAATTAAAAACGAATGAGAAGGGATTATGCGTCTTCTTATTATACATTTTATTAATAATGGGAATTTTAAGCATTTCATGCGAAGATCTAAGCAAAAATCTAATGGAATGTCTCAAGATTTAAATCGAAATTATTATTGAAAAATACAGATCATCTGATCCCTTCGTTTATTAAGAAGAATCAGAGTCATTTAATTGAGGAAAAAATGGCTTTCTTAAAAGAATAAACTTTTGAAAAATTTGTATAAAAAATGAAAAAAGTGTTTTTTTTTTTTTAAAGGGCGTGGCAGTGGGCGGAAATGAATAATAATAATTTCTTACGACGAAAACTGTCATCCCTGAAAATTTCATCCAAATCTATTCAGTGGTTCAGTTTTTATTTAATTTTTTCCGCACTCCCATACAAATTTCCCCAGTGTGGAACGTCCAAGTTCCATACAAAACTGCCCATTCTCCTTTCATCAATGCTAAAAAAATAAAAACCAATAGCTAATCTAAAATCTAATCTAAAAAAGGTTTACCTAAACAGTTTGAGATAAATCTAATCTATTCTAAAAATTAAACGAAAAATCTAATCTTATCAAAAGAGCCTAGTGGGAAAAATTGAATAAAAAAACTTAACAACTCATACTCAGTCTTCATACTGAGTTTATTTGCAAAGAGAGTCCAGTAATAAACACAAAGTAACATATTAATTATAGAAATACAGTGCTTAAAGACGTGTTTATAAGGCTGAATTATTGAGATATTATTGCTACTATTTTTGAAACATCGAAAATATGTTGAAAAAAACTTGTGAATTTAGTAAAATATCACAAAAAAATCCTATTGCAATTTTTTTATTATTGGCACTTGTTATACCACAATTCAACAATACCAATGCAGAAGCTGATGATGATAGCAGTTGTGTGGGCAGACCGAACGGATGGAAATATGAGGATCCACTAGATTGTCATGGTTTTTATGTTTGCCTTGAAGATAGAGCATTTCAGAGTTTTTGTGAACATTTTGAAAAATTTGATGAAGATACAAGAATGTGTGTTGTTGGTAAATGTCCACCTTGTAAGAAATGTAACACCGATTGTCCAGCACCATCACCAGCTCCTACAACAACGCCAGAAACTCCGAGTACAACACCGACTCAACCGACTCCAGCACCTTTTGATCCTAGTAAAATGGATTGTCGTAATGAAAAACTTGGAAAGCTCTGGCAAAGTATCTCCCACTGCAGAGAATACTGGCAGTGCCGCAATAGACAAAAGGTTAGATTCAGTTGTCCTGTAGGTCAGTGGTTCGATGATCGGAAAAAAAAATGTGACTTAAAAGAAAATGTTGATTGTCCAGCAAATGTTGATTGATTTGTGTCAGTTAATTTCTTGAAATATGTAAATACAAATTACAAATATATATGTACATTCTAAAGCTATGTTGTATTTTTTTCTGCAGTAAGCTAATCTTCTAAGTTAATCTTATCTGGTAATGTACTTAAGATAAGGTATATAAATATCAGCAGCATGTTGCTAGGAAACATGTCACTTGCAAAACAATTATAGTTTTAGTGACTTGTCATTTTTATCTGGTATAAAATTTGTCACTCAAAGACTTATGCAGCTTACCAACATGCAGTTAAACATGTAGATAGTAACATGTAGCCAGGTGATTATGTTGCTAAGAGGTATTTAGCTAAGACATGTAGGTAATTAAAATTTAAGTGACATGAAGTATGGCCGTGTTTTGTTAAGAAAAAAAGAAATGAGCAACATGTTGCTAGATAAAATGCAGCTATTTTACATGTATCTAAAATTAAGTAACATGTAGTGATATGTATGTAGCTACGGACCAGAAAGCATGGTGACATATTTCTAGAAATTCAGGAAGTTGAAAGGTTTCAAGTGAACCTCCACCTAGACAATATTTAGAAAGGCAACATGTTGCTGTGAAGGAGACTAACATTAAATTAGGCAACTTATAATTAAGCAACATGAGGCTAATCAGCATGTAAATACATGATACGCGTATCTAAATATTTGTGATAAGATAATTTTTTTTGTATTGGCAACATGTATCCAGGTCGAAGGTCTCAAGGAACATGTTGCTCTACCAATACAGCATTTTAAATGGCAACATGTTATTAAGAAATATAAAATTAAGTTGATATGAAATTATGCAACATGTTACTAGGCAACAAGAGACACATAATCTGGCAATATTGTAGCTGGGTAATATGCATTTTGGTGAATTGTAGCTATTGAAGAAAGGTGAATCATCTCCTAAGCTTACATTTTATCAAAAACGCAATTTCAGTTTTGCCAGGTCTTACCTCCCGTCTTCTTTTAGGAGTTTCAGTGATCTCAAAAATATTGACTTTAGGAACATTTCGAATGACATCCTATAGTTGGAAACGTTAATTATACTTGGTAAACTTGTTAAGCACCAACTTGTCTGGCTTTTTATGAATGAGGATCCCCACTAACAAAACATTTTAAGTTCATTCTTATGCAAATCTCAGCCAAAAAAGTACTTAATTCCTTTTGTAACCAGAGGTTTTCAAACAAATCTTTCCAGACACAACAAAAAAAGTGAATCATGAAAATATTTGTTTTTTTTTTTATTTTTTTTAAAATTGTTTCGAGGATGCCGCATCAAATAAAACAGCCAGCCAAGCAAACACGTTAACGTGGGCCAATCATCATCATTTTCATCATCATCATCATCAAGGACGATTGTTAACATCGCCGACAGGAGTTCCAAAAAGTGCAGATACGTATGGGTTTTGTTTTCTTTTTTTTTTTTGCTGTGTCACATGATGTTTATACTCTGCTGCGCGTCCTTGTGGTTTTTTTAGTCGAGACACATAAGTTAACGTAGGTTATCGGGTATCTTTACAAAAGAAGGACATTCCAATCGTTGGCGTTGGTTGTTCGGTTCGTGTGTTGTGTGTGGCTCTGTTGTGTCATCTTCATTTTAATCATTCTACACATCCCTCGAGGGAAGAAATAGCAAGAACCTAATCGCATTCCATATGGAATCAATTTTTGTTGACACAGAGTGGAAATTCCATTTGATTGGAGTTGCGAAAATTGAATATGATTTTAATTTTTGATGAATTATTCAAAAATTCTATCCATTCGATGTATGGTAACTGTATGCTTCTAGCTTTATCACTTTAAATGGAATTGGAACGAAATAGAAAAAAAGAGTTAAAATGGATGCGGAGAAGGTGAAATATGAAATTCGCTTGGGATTGGGCAATGCAAATGAATTGGGTAAGGATTTTTTTCCAAAGAAAGCTCAAGGTTTTTTTTTTGTTGGTATTTTTCGCATGAATGAAATTCAAACTTTTATAGTTGCTAACTGGATTTAGCTTTCAAAAAACGCGATTTGAAGTTTTGAAATTTGGGATTTGAAAGGTTTGCGAAAGAATAATGTGAAATGGTATTACCAGAAGGTAGGAATAGTTAATCCCTATTCCTATAACAAACAATATACCTATTAAAAATCAAATTCTGGTATTTGGCAAAATAAATCGTTCAATATGGATACACATCATGATGAATAATTTCAGCCAGCATCCATGAACAAAAGAACAAAACAATATCCAAGAATATCAATAAGGGCAATAGTATGTACAATGTACATTGAAAAAAAAAAAATGTTGAAAGGAAACTTCGGAACAAAACGCTAGTAGCAACATCCTATTCCATGGAACGCCCTTCCGCGAAAATAAGTTTCGCGATCGCTTAGCTATAAGCTTCATAGTAGTAGTCAACGTAAACCTTCTGCCAAATAAAGGCTTACTCCCATGAAGGGGGTTTTTAAGAGCGGGTGTTTATCTACGTTCTTAAGGGCCTTTCTATATGCATATCTAAACACGAGCTTAAACCCTTTTTAGGTGTGTTTTACCTTTACTAGGCTCAATTTGGCGAATTTTTATGTGTTACAAGTTTTAACGTATTTTTTAGACATGTCTTTCGAAAGGTTAAAATAGTGTATTTTGAACACATGTTTTGGTTCATTTAAAGGTAGGTACCTACTTTTTTAATATTCCCAAAATTTCTGATAGACTAGATATTCACTTGTGTGGGAAATAAGTCCATATATCAATATCCTTAATTCTTGAGCAGTGACTTTTCAAAAGAGGATAAATTCACTTTTCCCATTTTCAAAGTAAGTACCTATGCAGTTTTGTTCTCTACAGAGTTTGATTTAATCAGACGGGCTCAACCGGCGAAAACTGAAAAACTCATGAAAAATCAAACTAATTTTGATGAATTCAAACTTTTTTTTAAAACTGTTTTTAAAAAAATTTTTCAAAACACAAAATGAAGCTTAAAACGGTCTCCGAACTTTAAAAAACTGTGAAAAAATGTTGTACTTTGAGATTCGGCCCATAAAATCTACACCCAATTTGGTGTTTGAGCATAATAAAAAAATATTTTCAAAAAAAACAAGTACTCCTCTGTTTATAACAGTAAAAAACATCTGAAATTGACCGAAAAATGACTGAGTAAAAAATCGTGGAAATCTGAAAACATTGAAAAACGGTTTTTTGACGATAACTTGAAATTTTGAGGGTCTACGAAAAATTTCAAGTGCTGAAATATGATGTACTCAGTAATACCAACAATCTCTGCTAGGCCATTTCCAAAGTAATTGACATGATTTTTATTTTGTAACACAGTGTTATGGTTCGAACAGAAATTCTATGGACTTTTGGCCATGTATTGCTAACTAACCACCCAAAATTCACAATACTGCTGAACATTCATTTTCAAATTGCTTCGCTCTCTGAAATAATTGTACAAATAAAATGCACGACTGGGTAGCACGTACTTGCTCTTGCTGTTCAAAGCACTTTTATGTTAGTTTACTTGTAAATTTTGAAAGCACAGACGCACGGAAGGAATTGCGAAATCCACACTATGGGACTGCTCCAACAGCGTAATGTTGGTTTTGATAAAAACCTCAATTTTTTTTCGATACGAAACCAATACTTTCCGTATACAGTAAGTAAAAAAGAAGACAAGTACAAATTTTCAAAAATTAAAAACGCCTACTATCTCTAAATTTTTGAAAACGTAAATAGATAATGTAATTTTTTTTAATTTTTGAGGAAAAAAATAATTTTCAAAATTTAGGAAGAGTTTTCAAAAATTATTTCATTTAGCTTTAAAAAACGAAACCCGTCAGTTTTTCGAAAAATTTTAATAAGCTAAAAAAACTGACTCCAACTCTAGAAATTTGCTCTCAAATAATTCGCTGATGCTTCTAAATTGCTGGAAAAAAAAAACATTAATTTAAAAGCCATTAAACATTTTCATAGGCTTTCTTTCACTCATCATACAAAAACAATAAATATTTTTTTATTCGTCTGTATCATCAAGCTCATTTACAATTTAACAAATCATTTTTCTTCAAGGTTTAATAATTTTCATTTTGATTTCTCTACCAGGTATTTAGATAATATTATTCTATCTTGCCTTTCATTTACATAATTCGTCTAAAAATTTGCTTAATATCCTTCTTAAAACAATTCTATCTTATAATCTTAAAATACTTACACAAAACAGGCACTTAGAAACTTATGCAAAACGAATATCTTACAAAAATGATTTATATTCTTTCTTCTTTTTTGCATTTTCTTTACCAACTTGACTTTGGTATAGAATATTCATTTGCATACAAAAAAAAAATTAAAAAAAAACCATTCTACTCTTGGGGGTCCTACTTCAATTTTGATTTATATATTATCTGAGCTTGTTAAGTTATGTATAATATAGCCTAGAATATCTGTTATTATTCATCACAGTTCCCCCATTGGCAAGGACAATGAATATAGAAAATTTGTAGGTAATTTTTTTTTATTACCTCCCTAAGGGCATCTGGGAGGATGAAAAATAACGTGTGGTAGGCGGCGCAGAGTGCTATTTGATTTTTATCACTTAACGTTAAAATGTGTAAATATGCTTTTGTGGTAGGTGGTAGATACCAATATTTTTGATTTCATCTTGTTCTTTTTTTGTGAGCCAAGATAATGACTAAAAATTTGAATAAAGTCCGCCTATCAACAAAATGTGGAACAAAATTTTACCGTGGGGAGAAATTGGGAATAATTTAATAATGAAATTCGTTTTTCAATTTTTCCACTTCATCGAATTTTTACCAAATTTATCGCTTGATTAACGATACTCCCTCTCTTCTATTTAATTAAACAAAAAAGTGCTTTTAAAATTTTGAGATGGAGTTTCTTATGGAAAAGTTTTTTTTTTCGTTTCTATACAAACCATTACCTGTTTTAAGACAAAAAATTAAAGACTATTATAAGTATGGGAGACAGAGTACCTTTTTTTAAGTCTAAGAAATATTTACATGGGTAAATGTCTAGTAGTTAAGCTTGAGTAAGCTGTGAAACTCAATTGAAATTAAAATATAAAAAATGTTTTTAAAAAATTAACATTAAAATTAAATTAACAAAGCAAGCAACTGCATTTGTTTAATTGCTGTTGAAATTGGTATATTCCAAACAAAAGTGCAAAATTTGACACGAAACTGATAAATCCCCTCGAAAATTGATAGATTGTAAACAAAACTGGTAGTTCGGAGCCGAAACTGATGAGTTTCAGCAAAAACTTTTAAATTTCAACCGAAATTTATAAGTCACTCTCGCTGGCTACACTGATAAAACGCTTCCGAAACTGATAAAAATTGCAGTGAAAGCAGGTAAATCACTTCTGAAATCGTTAATTTGTGACCGAAACTGGTAAATTACAACCAAAAATTTTAAATTGCAACCGAAATTAATAAATCGCTACCGATACTGATCAAAATCGCAGTCAAAACTGTTAAATCGCTGCCGAAACAGATACAAATTGCATTGAAAGCTGAAAAATCGCTGCGGAAATTGTTAAGTTTTAATCAAAACTGGTAAATCACAGCCAAAACTTTTAAATTGCAAACGAAATTGATAAATCGCTTCCAAAACTGACAAAAATCGCAATCAAAACTTATAAATCGCTGCCAAAACTGATAAAAATTGTAATCAAAGCTAGAAAATAGCTGTCGAAATTGTTTAGTTGTAAAAAAAACTGGTAGATCACAGCTAAAAAAAACGAAATTGATAAATCGCTGCCGAAACTGACAAAAATCGCAGTCAAAACTGGTAAATCGTTACTGAAATTAGTAAAAATTTCAGTCAAAATTGTAAATCGCTCCGAAACTGTTTTGTTGTAACCGAAACTGGTAAATCATAGCCAAAACTTTTAAATTGCAAGCGAAATTGATTAATCGTTTCCCAATTTAACAAAAATCGCAATCAAAACTGGAAAAACGCTGCCGAAACTGATAAAAATTGCAGTGAAAGCTTAATAATCGCTGCTGAAACTGATGAAAATGGTTTAAAGTTGAAAAATCGCTGCCAAAACTGTTAATTTGTATCCGAAATTTGTAATTCACAGCCAAAACTTTTAAATTGCAACCGAAATTGATAAATCGCTACCGAAACTGACAAAAATCGTAGTCAAAGCTGGTAAATCGCAGCCGAAACTGCTAAAATAAATGGAACTCAACTATGGATTCGTTTAAAATCAAAATATTTTATTCAGAACATTTGGAAAGGAGCTTTTAACTATAAAAAAAATGCTTCTGAATTAAAAAAAAAACTCCTAGATCTAATTTATATTTCCGTCAAGGCAACTGAAAAAAACCGTGTCTGCGGAAGAAAGAAAATATTATTTTTTCAAATTTCATTGTAGTTCCATTCGTTTAAAAATGTTTGTTAATTTCCTTCGAAGAAAAAAAAATCCATTAAAACGCACAAAGAAATAAAACGCTACATGAAACATTTAACTTAACTTCTCTCTCGCACATTTATATGCATAAGTAATTGGATAAACTTTGTCTTCTTTTATTTCTCGTTGAAAAAAAAAATCCTTTTTTGTTCTTCCAAACGAAAAAATACACCTGCTGCAATTCTTTTAAAACAAAAGTCTCTCTTTTAAATTTTTTTTTTGTTCCCAGCAAAAATAAATCCATTTGCACTTTTAATTTGTGTTTTATTTTTAAAGCTTTGCCTTTAAAGGTTTATTTTGTTTTTCTGCCCCAATGAGTTGTAGATTATATAGTCTGCTTGTGTGGTACGTGACTAGGTATCCTTTCTTCTTCTTATTGCAGTGAAAAGCGCTTCCATGGACATGGACAATTTACAAAGAACAACAACAAATAATGCATAAAGCATTGTGTTAGCGCTAATGTCTGACATTCTATCTACAAACTAGCACATACAACACACAAGGATTAAATAAAAAAGTCTTGTGAAGGTGTTGTACTTTATAAAACTACTAGTACGTGATCTGCGTGTCATTGGGCTACTTAGTTTATAAAAGGCACCAATTTAATGGTGAGTACTTGTATAGTTTTAATGGGAAGTTCTATAGAATGTTTCTAAACTTTAACTGATGATGGCCTCATTTGTAACATCATTTAAAGTTAATTCATGAGAAAAAAGAGGTCGGTGTATTTATCTGATTTTATTTTAATTATTTTTTGTATAAAACTTTGGAAGGAATAAGATTTGGCTATTTTAGAAAGCTTGAATAAAGAAATTTACATTTTGGTCCTTTGAGCTGGAAAAATTGGGTAAACGTTTTGCTGTTGATTCAGTTTATTTTCCAGCTCCTAATTATTCTATAGAATTTCTGGAATTGCTATGTCCTTTCCTTAGAGCAATTTAGTTTTCTTTAATCCTTTAAATCCTTATTTCCATAAATTTCAGTCCAATTTTATCATAAAGAACTGCATAGATTTTGCATTTTTTTTTCTCATAAATTTTTCCACAAAAGAATTAGATTTTTTTCAGACCATGTGTTCTGCACCAATTAGATAAAAAAAATTATACAGGGAGTTTGTTCAGACAAGCTAAAATAGTGTTGTCCTTGGTTGGAAAAGAATAAACAAATACACACAAATAAACTGATCAGGGCCACTTTTTTTAGCGGCCACCACCACAAATAAATGCTTTTGTGGCTTGGATTTTAAATCCTGCTCCTATCTTGTACATTCATGAGAAAAATATTACCCTGTCCAGTGTTCATTTGAAATAAATTGGTGGCTTTGGTGTTCCTGGAATGTTCAATAAAAAGAAAAGTAAGGAAAAAAAGAAATGATAAACATAAAAACAGCACAAATTTCTGTAAAAAAAAAAATATACAACAACACAATTAAATTTGTTCATCCTTTAAAGTTCCAACATAGAAAAAAAAAACTGAAAATTTACTTGAAAAAATGTTAAATTTCTTTTTAAAGTCAGAAAATTGTCTTTAAATTTTTTGTATGTCTTTGTTTTATTGAACTTTCCAAAACTCTAAGAAATATGCTACATTGAGGGATTTTTGAGTCGTTAGGTATATTTACTTTGTAACAGCCAAACCTTATTTCGAGGAATTATCTGACATCATAATTGAAGAAATAAATGTAGCTGTAAAAATTTCAAGGAAAATAGATTGTTTCAAATGAAGGAGCCTCTGAGTTCTGAAAAAAAGGGTGAGACAACGGGTCTAGACTAGGTGGCTTACGTTTCTCATCTCCAAAATCTTCTCCAGTGATCAAATTTTTGATCAGTGGAATAAAAATTAAATTCTCCCAGCGTTACTGCGATTACAACCATTTTTTATCAAACTTTAAAGTGCTTCATTAAAAAAAGGTTACGTATACACCACAGTGACCACTTTTTCTAATACAGTCCAAATACTGAAACATTTATTGCTAATTCAATTGCTTTAAAAATGACTACATAATTTACTCTGATTTAGTTTTTTACGACCGAAATTCAATTTTTGATAGCATAGTTTTGAAAGATAAAATTAACTCGAAAAAGGTCATTTATAAATAAAGTCACAAATTCATCAAAACAAGAAGGTGTGCATTTGGGTTAAATTTTCAAACACAAAACAATAAAGATTTATTAGAAATAAAAACAGAATTAATTAGATGCTTAAATTTAATGAGACACACACATTAATTATTTAAAAAGGTTAATTAATCCTTTTTTGGTTGTGTTAATTGAGAAAGCCAATTAATTACAGAATTAAATCAAACACATAAAGGCCCAATTAAGTACAGAAAATAAAAACGAAATCCAACATTCTTTTTAGCTTAACTAACCATACCCCCCAATATGACATCTAAAAAATGTCAGATTCGGAAAAGCAAAACTCCATCATCCTTAAATACATTTTTCAATCACCCAAATCCTGTGTGATTTTTTTTTTTTGTATTTTATTGCAAACCCAAAACAACCTTTTGGACCACATACCATCCATCACTTCAACCGCACAAACAATGAACATGAACGTACTTCCCCTCATATCCCCACAACTTTCTATCAACAGAAAAAAAAGGACATATCTTGGCAACTGGCACTGGCAGGCTAATGACATCAACAGTCCCATTGTATACATACACACACAGTAACTCTTACACTTCAATCAATGTGTATGTCCCTATTTTGCTCTATTTTTTGGTTAAATTGGTTTTATGGGTTCAAACTGCCTGACAGACATTGTTGTCCTTTTTTTTTTTGCTGTGTGTTTTGTGTTGTTACTCTCTCTTTTTGGAGATCATCCAGTTATACAAATGTTCAAAACGACTAAAGTGTCCTCAGGTTTTTTGCCGTTAAATCTCTCGTCCCCATATTTTTGTTATGGCAAGGACAAACGCCATTTGGGAATCGTAAATGACTTGGAAAAAGTGAATGTGTGTTTGGGGAGGAGGGAATATTTATCAACTTCAGTTTTTTTTTTTAAGTTTGCTTCTGTCTTTTTCGTTTCTATTTTTATTTTTTTGAATTGTCAGAAGAACATGTGTTCAAAATCACTTGTGATTTATCTTGTTAAAAAATATTTATCAATTCAATCGGGAATATACAAAATTTTACTTTGAATTGTAAAATTATGCAAAAAAAAAGGACCTTTTGACATATCTACTTTATTTTATTAGAAGTCAATCAGACCCAAGTAACAATTTCAAACCTCGGTTACAAAATAACCAAAGTTATAAAATAACTGCAAATAACCGCGGTCAAAAAGCGGCTATAAACGGGTTGTTAAAAGTCTGTGGTTAATTTTAGGTTAGAAAAAAAACCCAGTATTTTCGAAGGTTTGTTTTGGGTTAAAATTATACGTAAAATAAACTTTTTAGTCATAAATTAGTTTAAAAAATTCCATTTTTAAACTAAGGAAATATTTTGGCTATTTATTTACTTTTATTAAACCCAGGTTACATTCTTGTTATTTTTTCAACCCAATTTTTTTGGTTAAATTATAACCTCAGTTTGAAGTTGGTTTTAAAATAACCAAATTTCTTCAAAAGTTTCGGAAAAGTATTTAAATAACTCGTTTTTGACACAAAGTCATAAATAAGTTTTTAAATAACTTCTAGTTTTGTGTTTTAAGGGTTAAAAAATAACCAAATTTTGGCTCCAAGTTTGAAGTAAGTATTTTAATAACTTTTTTTTTCGCACAAAAAGTTTTTTTTTAAGTTAGAATTTAACCAAATCTGATCCCAAAGTTTTAAGTAAGTATTTTAATAACTCTTTTTTTACCCAAAAAGTTATTTATAGGTTATAAATTAACCAAATTTTATCTATAGTTTGAAACGAGTTTTTAAATTACTCACTTTAAGATGGAAGTTGTTTATTGGTTTAAAATTAACCCATTATAGAACCTAAGTTTAAGGTGAGTTTCTAATTAACTTCTTTATTTTTGTCTTTTATGGGCTAAAAAATAACCAAATTTTCATTACAAGTTTCAAGTAAGTATTTAAATAACTCCTTTTTTACACAAAAAGCTATTTATAGACTAGAAATTAACCAAATTTGACCTTAAGTTTGAAACGAGATTTTAAATTACTGACTTTTTACCATTAAAGTTGTTTATTGGTTTAAAATTAACCCATTATAAATCTTAAGTTCAAGGTGAGTTTCTAATTAACTTCTTTATTTTTGTCTTTTATGGGCTAAAAAATAACCAAATTTTCATTACAAGTTTCAAGTAAGTATTTAAATAACTCCTTTTTTACGCAAAAAGCTATTTATAGACTAGAAATTAACCAAATTTGACCTTAAGTTTGAAACGAGATTTTAAATTACTGACTTTTTACAATGAAAGTTGTTTATTGGTTTAAAATTAATCCATTATAAATCCTAAGCTTAAAGTAAGATTTTAAATAACTACTATAAGTACGTATAAGTTTTTAATCAACTCGTTATTTACCTTTTAACAACCCTGGCAATTTTTCAACTAAGTTCCAACCCAATTTCAACTAACCAACAACTCTCCACACATACACATTCACCATACTCGAGCGTCGCGCGTCGCCCATCATATTTTTGTCTCTCATTTTTCTCAGATCTCTCAGTATTCTTTTGTGGCTGGTGGTAGCAAGTTATTGTGCGAGAAAGTTTTTGTGAAAAAATATAAATTAAATAAAAAAAAATATCTGTCTGTGAAAAATTATTAAGAGGTAAGTTATTTGTTTATAATTTATTTTAAATATTGTTATTTGTTTATAATTTATTTTAACCCTTTGCTTCCTAGTGGTTTCAGCATGATACCACCTATT
The DNA here is from genome assembly GCF_945859705.1 of Episyrphus balteatus. Lineage (NCBI taxonomy): Eukaryota > Metazoa > Arthropoda > Insecta > Diptera > Syrphidae > Episyrphus > Episyrphus balteatus. Next base: position 73,515,979 of record NC_079137.1, read on the forward strand.
AATTACTTTGTTAGTTTTTTTTACTACAAAATGGACTTTTCCTTTTGTACTCTCAGCTCAAAACATTCCTTATACAATGTTATTACTAGTACAATCATTATTTTTTTCATTTTAGTGTGTTGTTAGAAAATATCAAAACTTTTTTTCAAGATATTTGTATTTTTTTCCGGGAGCGAAGGGTTAAATATTAAATATTGTTTAATAAATAACTTCAGAGTATAAAAAATAACTTCTGAGTTTGAAAAATATCTTCTGAGTTTGGAAAATAACTTCTGAGTTTGAAAAATATCTTTTGAGTTTGGAAAATAACTTCTGAGTTTGAAAAATATCTTCTGAGTTTAGAAAATAACTTCTGAGTTTGAAAAATATCTTCTGAGTTTAGAAAATAACTTCTGAGTTTGAAAAATATCTTCTGAGTTTAGAAAATAACTTCTGAGTTTGAAAAATATCTTCTGAGTTTGGAAAATAACTTCTGAGTTTGAAAAATAACTTGAGAGTAGGCATACAGATAACTTAGCGCGTCTTTTCATTTGTCTTTCTCATTCCGCGTTATTATTCCAAGCTTGACTGTTGATAAAATCACTATAATAAAAATGTATTCTATCATTAAAAATAAAATTTGTAGTAGAACTACTTTTAAAAGAAAAGTTAAAAAAATAATATTAGAAATGCGTGAAAAAGAAAGAATTAAAAATCTTGAACAAGTTTTTCTTAGCAAGAGGTTATTTGAAGTGCAGCAACACCTTTCGGAAAATGAAATAAGTGCTAATTGTGAACAAGGTTTTTCTAACACGAAATTTGAAGAGTTGCAACACCTATCGAATATTATTTCTGAACATGAAAGTGACAGTGAAAATTCTGGAAACAATTGTGTCGCTGTCTCAACTAATTTTGAAGCTATTCCAGAAAATTTAAAAAAAAACTTAGTATTATGGGCTATTCAGCATAACATATCGAATATTTGCTTGCGTGATTTGCTTAACATTTTGCATAATTCTCATCCTTATTTGCCATTAGACCCTCGAACATTATTACAAACTCGCGTTTCCCTTGAGAAAATTTTTATCGAAGTTCCACCTGGTAGATACTGGCATTTCGGTTTGGTTCGCGCTCTTACTAAGGTTTTTGAAAGTGTTCAGACATGTCAAACAGTAATATTCTTGGACTTTAATATTGATGGGATTCCTGTTAGCAAAAGTTCAAAGGGCCAATTTTGGCCTATTTTGTGTTCACCAGATGGTTTTCGTGTGCCGCCGCTAGTAATAGGTGTTTACTACGGAATGGCAAAACCTTCAAGTGTTAATGAATTTCTGCGATTATTTCTTGAGGAGGCTGTTAACATTGATGATTTGAACATTGGTTCCAAAAAAATAAGTTTTAAAATCAGGAATTTCATCTGTGACGCCCCCGCTCGTTCTTATTTAAAAGGAATCAAAGGGCATAATGGTTATTTTGCTTGTGAAAGATGTAATGTAGAAGGGGATTATAATTACAAATCTCACCAAATGTGTTTTCCAAACCTATCAAAATCACTTCGCACGAATGATTCTTTCCGGGCTGGGATACACGAAGATCATCATACGCAACCATCTCCATTAGAAAAACTTCCAATAGATATTATTATGAATTTTCCTCTAGATTACATGCACTTGTTGTGCTTAGGTGTCATGAAAAAATTGTTGGTTACATGGATTAAGAATAGAACCCTTAAAACAAAATTCTCGGCAAAAAACATTGAGAGAATCTCTAAGACCTTAGTATCACTACGAAAATATGTTCCATGCGACTTCAATAGAACACCTCGTGGACTTGATGTGATAAGCTTTTGGAAGGCCACTGAATTTCGTATGTTTTTGTTGTACTTAGGTCCGGTTGTTTTGCAAAATGAAACTCATGAAGAAGTATATGCCAATTTTATGGAACTACACTGTGCTGTTTCAATATGTTTGAGTAAAAATAAACAAGTTTTTGTTGATGTCGCACAGAGTCTGTTCAAATCATTCATATATAACTTTTCTAGTATCTATGGAGCTGAAAACATAAGTTATAACGTTCACAATTTATATCATGTCGTAGATGATGTTAAATACCATGGACCTTTAGATAATATAAGTGCTTTCAAATATGAAAATCGTTTACAATATTTAAAACGTCGAATAAGATCTGGAAACAGACCCCTGGAACAAATTGCAAATAGGATTATCGAAGATTTTGAGAATGTAGATCTAATTGATGTAGATGAAAACAAAACTCCTATGCTTTATATGAAAGATAGGAATAAAATATGCAAAATTAAACACTGTGTTGGAATCTATAGAGCAATTCAGCTTCAACATTTTGTTTTGAAGTCGTCACTTGCAGATAGTTACTTCTTAACAAACTCAGAAGAAATTGTTAGAATGGAGTTTGCAACATATCGACATGGCATCCCAGTTATCTATGGTTCAAGCTTAAAACAAAAACAAAATTTTTACGAAAAACCGTTCTATTCTAAATTTTTAAGCGTTTATAAATCAAATGAAGAAGAAAATTTGCCTAATTTTTATAACATAGAAAATATTTCCTCTAAATTTTTCAAAATAACTTTACCAAACACTGAATCTGTTTTTTTTCCATTAGTACATTGTTAATCAAAATGTATTGTGTTGTGGAGACGCTCGAAGATGAAGGGAAGTTCGTGACGGCAGTTCCCAAAAATTGGGTCATCGATGGAACGAAGCTATTATGGCCAAAGTCCAAGAAAGATTCCATTTGCGGTCGGAAAAATTGCATCACAGCATCGGATGATTGGCAAAGCATAGCATGCAAATTAATATTTGATGACATCGGTAAGATACAAGTTTAACTACATCTTTTTTATTTTATTTTTATTAAGTTCACTTAGACCACTTTTCTCCAAGTAAAATTTTATTCGTATCTAAACTTAAAGCAGTTTATCCTGGGGGCCTATTTTTGACAGCTTAGTTACGTTAATTTTGATACACTTTAGGTCCCCTTTCATATACTTAAAGTAATCGCGGTTATGGCCTTTCAATATTTTTATATTTGAATAACGCTTCATAATATTCTACACAATGAGATTTATTACAGAAATTAAAGTTTTTTAGACCGGTCTTTCTTATATAAACACATTACATTGTCATCGAGTGCAATTCAGCATCAGCCAATTTGCAAAACAATATCGCAAATTTCGCGAAGAACAATGGCGCCTTAAAACACGACTAGCAGGTGTTTTTGCGAGCGGGTGCAATAGCAAAACTCACAGCAACCCTTTTTCTCTTCGTTCACGACAGCGCGCGTGAACGAAAAGGCGCCACCTACAACATTTAAATATACATTTTTAAAAAGCTAGAAACTTAGTCATATTTGTAAAATTAAAATTAAGTTAATTGAATTAAGAGCTTTTGAAAGAATGGTATCTGAACTCAGATTTTTGAAAAAAAAAAATTATTGAAGAAATTTTAAGATGTCGTTTTTTAAACTTTTTCGTAATATAAAATGCATTTATTTTCAAATTTTTCTGACCACATTTATTACGATTTGAAATTATAAAAGAAAATGTCAATATGTATTACGGTTTATGAAAAAAATTAAAAAGTATTTCATTTTCGAAGAACTTTTTTTAATAGAAGTTTTGAAAAAAAATTTTACTTATTTGTTTTTTAAAGTTCAACATCTAAATATAAAGTCATTTTTTCTTCAGTCAATAGCCCTTATTGTTGAAAGTTAAATAGCAAAAATTTAAAGTTCTTATTTACCAAAGTCTTTGAGAAAATTAATTATTTCAAAGCAAAAATTCAGTTTTTATAAAAAAAACCCATTGAAATTGAAATTTTTTTCAAAAACTCTTGATTAAATTTAGTGGATTTAAATTTAGGAGATAAGAATGAGCTTCTGGCTTTTTAAAAATGTATTTTAAAATATTGTAGGTGTTGCCGTTGTTTTCAAAATATTTTTTTTGTGTTTAAAGTCAGATTATGAGAAAATTGCATTTATCTCTTAAACGATGGAAGATTGTCCCTTACTCCCTTATATTTTTTTTCCTTAAATAACCTAGAGAATCTTTTGCTATCATTTGTTTTATGAAATTTAAGAAAAAAAATGGTTGTGTTCAAAAAAAATTTAATTGTAATTTTAAAAAACAATACGGTAACATCGGCAATTTTTAATCTATAGACTTTAAAGCATTTTTAATTGCCTACGTTTGAAAAAAAATCGTCAAAATCTGAGCTGTTCGGCCGGTCTTAAGCCGCTTCACCTTTTGAACAAATATTTTCTTGTATCCCTTTCATGCCACTTATATTTACGACAAAACATGTATTTCCTTTTAAGGTTCCTGGGAGGAAGCAGTTCAGAAGGAAAAGGATGCCGAGTATTTGTCTTCTTCTGAAGAAAATACGGAAGAAGTGACCATCGACACCAATTCTTCGGAATACATGACAGATATGAACAAATTGATGTCAACTTTGATTCCTAATTCTGGTAAGTTTAAAATGTATAAACATGGGAACAAAGTTACTAATTTTGTCATACTTACTTCTCATTTTCAAGACGTTTCCTCGTTCACCCCCCCAAATGAAGATGTTACCATCACTAATGTCATTTCCGACTTATACACGTTTGAAGGTAAAAAATGTATTTTAGCACTAGTACAATTTTCAAAGTCGTTTTTAAACTCCAGCTTATCTTAGACTGGGGTTTATCCAATGTTATTTGAATAGGATAAACCCCAGTCCCTCTTAGTAACAGCTGAGATAGCATATTAGTTCTTTCACTAACCGTATTACTTTTTTTTGTATATTACTATAACTCTTATTTTTAATTGTTTATAGGCCCCAGCACCAGTACCCAATTCAAGGAACTGTCGTCCAAAATAGACGAAATTTTGGAAAGACAGCGTTCCACTGAGGTGAAGGTGCAGGCCATGCAAGGAATGCTGGAGGCATTCATGGCGAAGTCCGAAGTTTCGGTCAATTTGTTGGCGTCCAAAATTGCAAAAGAGAATGCAGAGGAAGTGGATGAGGAACTGCAACTGGATGAAATTTTCCCACTTACCTCTGTCCAACAAATTGAGGAAATCGAGGAAAAACTCCATCAAAATGCAGCATTCAAAAAAAAATTGGTAAGTACCAAAATATACGAAATATGCAATTTTCTCACAATCCGACTTCAAACACAAAAAAAATATTTATAAAACAACGGCAACACCTACAATATTTTAAAATACATTTTTACAAAGCCAGAAGCTTATCTTAAATTTAAATTCACTAAATTTAATTAAGAGTTTTTGAAAAAATGGTCCTCAAACTCAGAATTAAAAAAAAAATTTATTAAAAAAATTAAAAATGACTTTTTTCCAAACTTTTTCTAATAAATATTATCAGTTGAATTCCGAAGCAGAAAAGGTAATATATATCACACTTTTGAAAAAACAATTAAAAATAACTTCAATTTCAATTGGTTTTTTTTTTTGATAAAAACTGAATTTTTGCATCCAAATAATTAATTTTCTAAAAGACTTTGGTAAATAAGAACTTTAAATTTTTGCTATTTAACTTTCAACAGTAAGGGTTATTAAATAAATAAAAAATAATTTTATGTTTAGATGTTGAACTTTGAAAAAAAATAAGATACATTTTTTTTCAAAACTTTTATTAAAAAAAGTTCTTCGAAAATGAAATTCTTTTTAATTTTTTTCATAAACCGTAATACATATTGACATTTTCTTTTATAATTTCAAATCATAATAAATGCGGCCAAAAATATTTGAAAATAAATGCATTTTATATTACGAAAAAGTTTAAAAAACGACATCTTAAAACATATTTTTGTTTTCTTTCAGGTCCGTAAGTTGAGCTCCTATGGGGGGGCCAACGGAATGAAAACGATCCGCACTATTTGCAAGTGCATTTTTACGGATCCACTACTGGCAGAACATTCTTGGCTGGGGACTAATGCCAAAAAAAGTTTCAGCCAATACAAATTCCTGTATAAAACTATATTGGAAGCGGTCCGATCAAGGTACCCCACTTATAGTGAAGCTGAGGGTGCTTCATTTTTTAAAGGCTTTTTGAAGCAAGCCCCATTTCGAATGGGAAAACCGTCCACGTAAGTTAAAAAATAAAATTATAATCAACATTTAAGTTAACATTTTTCTCATTACAGAAATACCAGTTCCAACACCAGCTCCTCTGCCTCTGACGGGCAATCCACAACATAATTAAGTTAAGCTATTTTTTATTTTTAGTTTTAGTTTTACTTTTACTTTAAGTTTTAGTTTTAGTTTTACTTCATTAAATAATGTTTCACTAAACTTAAATTTCAGCGTTCTTATTTCAAATATTAAATTTTCAGCTGGGAAGAATCTTATGGTTTGCAGCATGTTGGTAAGCAAACATTTTATAGGTTTTTTAAAATCTGTAAATAACCGGTTATAAAAAAGCTGTGAAGTAACGTTTATTACAGGTTTTATAAGAACCTGTACGAAGTTATTTACAGGTTTTATAGAAACCTATAGGTAAGCGGTTATAAAAAAAACCGTCAAATAACGTTTGTTATAGGTTTTATAAAAACCTGTACAACGTTTATTACAGGTTTTAAAAAAACTGGAAGAAAACGGTTATAAAAAAAACCGTTAAATAACGTTTATTACAGGTTTTATAGAAACCTATAGGTAAGCGGTTATAAAAAAAACCGTCAAATAACGTTTGTTATAGGTTTTATAAAAACCTGTACAACGTTTATTACAGGTTTTAAAAAAAACGGGAAGAAAACGGTTATAAAAAAACCGTCAAATAACGTTTATTAGAGGTTTTATAAAAACCTATAGGTAAGAGGTTATAAAAAAAACCGTAAATTAACGTTTAATACAGGTTTTAAAAGAACTTGTTATATTACAGGTTTCAAAAAAACCTGTAATAACGTTAATTACAGGTTTTATAATAACCGTAGTAAAACGGTTATAAAAAAAACCGTCAAACAACTCAGTACAGGTTTTTTTTAAACTGTATAATAACGGTTTGTAAACGGTTATAAAATAGCCGTAAATGGTTTATTTCAAGTTTTTCTTTGACTAAAAATAAACAGTTATTTAATAACCGTGAAAATTAGGTTTTTAAAAACCCAGTATTTGTAGAAAAAAGTGGGTTTTTTAAAAACCCGATTTAGACGAAGTTAAAAAATAACTGACCATTTTCGGTTGTGGAGACGTTTCTGGAACGTCTTAAATACGTTTATTTAACGAGTTTAGTAACTTATCCGTTAAATAACCAGAGTAAATATCCGGTTTATTTTCCGCTTTCTAACCACAAAATGTTATTTGGGGATGTATCGACGGGATATCCTCTTTGGAAGTTTATGAAAGTTTAGAAATTACTTTTTTTTGTCTGCTAAAAATCAAAATCAAATATGAATATAAAATATTTTATGATTAAAGGACCAAAAATATAAGTTTTTATAGCAATCATGTATTTGTGTCTTTTTTTTTGTTGTTTTTTAATGTATCGACACCCTGGGAATCATTATATAGAAATAACTTGGTTCGTGTTCCCTGAAGTGCGATAAAACGATTTTATCCAATTCACCTGTTTTGATTGGGTTTCGATGGTGACACCAGGTGGAGGTAAAATACTGTAAATGTATAACTGAGTACATTGAGGTAGGGGTTGTTAAATTGAATCTTCGCAATGCTTCATACATGAGTAAATCCACATTCATAGAAAGACAGATGAGAGAGACTTAATCCCAGAACGTGTAAATTTTCTATCAAAATACTTTCACCTGACGGTGAATTGGTCTTATGCTGAATGGGTTAATAGAAAGGTAGCAATCATTCAATGAACTTGTTGCTTTATAACTATAATTTCAGTTCATGTTTTCTGTCGTATTAAGGATTATTTTTGGTTAAAGACGTGAATTAGAGGCAACACTGCCAATCACAAGGTTTGTATTTTACAAGTTTGTAATAAATAGGATACAAAACAAATTCTCAATTAAGTAAAGTGGCAGCATTTGTATAATTAGGGTACGTTCAAAACCTCCTATTTTCAGAAACATCCTGAGTAAAACTGGAATTCCCCCGCACCACCGCTGCACCACGTCGGCACTATTTCATTTTGAATGAAAAATTCGGTGCACCACCGTCGCAGCACGTCTGCACCATGATCAAAAATTCTATTCTCGTACTTATAAAAATGTTTAAGTCGTCTTCAAAGTTATTTTGACTTAGCAACAAATTATTGCCAGTTCGTACAAACGTGACTTGGTGGTCAAGTGGCGTTGAACTTCTAATTGAAAGTGCTCTGGATACTCGGGTTCAAATCTCCTTCTCATCGGTAGTTTTTTTTTTTTATTTTTTAATAATCCAAAATTATGTATCATGGTGCAGCGAATTTTTTATACAAAATGAAATGGTGCGGACGTGGTGCAGTCGTGGTGGTGGTGTGCAGAAATTTTCCGCCAAACGGTGCGGTGGTGCAGCTGTGGTGCGGCGGTCAAGATTTTTTTATTTTTTTCTTTAAAAATTCAATTTCTATTTTTACTCGGAATAAATACCCATCTATCCTAAAAAAAAGATACACCTAAATTGTCATGACTCTTTTCCAAAATAAATCAATGGGAACGAGAAAATCATAATTCTTTTGCTTCATATGCATTTGAATTTCGATAAGAATCATGATTTTTGAGTCATCGTATAATAGTCTTGTTTTCAATTACACGATGTCTCAGGAAAAGTTGAATTATCATCATAATACATAGGTAACTAACTACCTGTTTGAAGTCTTTGCGTGATAAAAAAAATAAAATTAAATCACTATATGAATTATATTTAATAATACCTATTGAGTTAATCTTATTACAAACAAGTTTTAATAACTGTTCAAAATCAAATCAACACATAAATTACAACTAGTTATTGTTATTTATGAGAAATTTAACCATTTATTACTATAAGACATACTTGTAGAAATGATAAAGTGTTCAAACAAAATGTCATTCAAATGTGTATCATTTTGTGAATTAATTACAGCATTTCAACGCCAGACGTGACGTAGAGAAATTAATATTAATTACATAAAAAATTCATATACATAATTATTTTATGTCAACACGTGTTGGATGGAAAACTTCTGTTAAGTAATTTATTTTAAGTCATACATTAATGTCAGATTGTATTGTTTTGTTCCATTCTTTTCAAAGCATGATTTAAGAGTAGTGTTTACAGAGCTACATTTCATGTTTTAAAGATACCATATTTGTTTTAATGAGACGTAATGAAGCCAGTAACCAGCAAATAAGCAAGACGATTACAGCGATACCTTATTTGTCAAATTACAATACTTAGTTTAGAAGTTATGATAGAAGGCACAAAGACAAGAAAAGGAAGAAGAAGAAGACTATTTTTCTTAATCAAGTTAGAATTTAGAAAAATAGAGAAAAATAAAATATTTTTTGGTCACTGTGGTGTATGAGTAACTTTTTGTTATAATGCAAAACTAATGATTGATAAAAATGTAAAATAGCTGTCCAATTAAACAAATTAAGTGGTCTTTCTAGCCCATTAGAAGTTTTTAATTAATGTTTTAAGTATTTTATCTTCATTTTGTAGGTACTAGCTGATCCAGCAGACGTTGTTCTAGCCCTTCTGATAAACTGAATTTTAGCTCAGAATTGATAACAATACCGCATATATACATATTATACCTTGCAAGGTCAAACACTGCCTCCTATCAAAAAAGGATTTCTTGTACCTCTAAATTTGTACTCCTTCATTAAAAAAAAATCAAATTATATGAATGTAATTTTGAACTACTAATTTTGAATGAAATATTTCATAAAAACGTCAATATAAAGTCTGTGTTTAATATAAATGCAGCTCTTTTATTATTAAAGCACAAGCTAGATAATTTCTAATTAAACAGGCAAATAACAAAACTTTTTAACAAACTATGTAGGTATTCTTGTTTAAATTGAATTTCTATTTTTCATATGTTCATACACATGTATAAATGTATGCACATTTGTACAAAAAAAAACGTTAATGCAAAAGAAATTGAACATTTTAATTTTTTTCTACAAAAACCTACGCATAGTAAAACTTTGTCTGAAAACATTTCAAAAATTAATTGTTTTCAAAAGTATAAAAAAATGAATCCTTTTTCAATAAAAATAAATTAATTTCCCATAAAAAAAAAGTAAAGAAGAATGTCAAGTGTACCTATACCAACATAATTTTATTTCACATTTATTCTAATTTAATGACTCTTCCAACAAATTGCACTTTCTACTGATTTCCTCTTAGAGAAGGATAAATTACTTTTTGACTTCCTGAATTAGGTAATATCATCAGAGCATACCCTCTGTGTCGATTTCTAAAGAAATTGATTTATGTTCGTCGCGTCACGGTTTAAAATTTATTACCCAACCAAAAAAACCATAGTAGGAAAGTATAAATCAATTTTCCTCTTATAAAAAAAAATGCAAACATCCTTAACTTCTGATTAATCCCTGGAGGACTTTAATTAAAATTAACAAAAAACAAGACAGAGAATGAGGAACAGAAACACCAACCTTAAGAATAAAATAAAGAAAAAATAAAATAAAAATTTGTCTTTTCACTTAAGAAGTTCATTGAGGAATGAGTAATTAAAAAGGGATTCAAAGAATGTAACAATTGGTTTTGGTATTATTAAAGTGACCTTTTCGAGGGAATGTTGTTGTTTTTTTTTTTTTTGTCATACCTACTCTCGTTTGTCAATTATTTCTGGGGTAAAAATTACTGTCTCTTAATTAAAACACTGATAAGATGTCAGAACAAGGATATAATATCCTATCTACTTCTAATTAAAAGAAAAGTTATTATTTATGTTGTATAATTAAAAACTTCAATTTTATTATGAACTTTGTTCCTTTTTTTGTGATAAATTAAAATTCAAACTTAAGTAGGTGGTAGGTGAGTACAAGAATGACTAAATTGGATTATGAAATCAAATTTTGCTGTATTTTTTTTTTTTTTTTTTTTTGTTTCTTTCAAAAATGGTAAAATCAAACCTCAATCAAAATCCTTGATACACATTCTATTGACAATTGAATTTGATGTTCGAGTAAGTATACAATATGCAAATATACCCAATGATTGCGTTGTATTATCTTTTAAAATTATGTAGGTACATAAACCTTAAAGATGGTTCTATTCTATACAAACACGTAGCATATATAGATACATAGGTGTAATCGAATAAACCCAAATCACGATTCGCTTATTCAAACAGGAAAGACATCAGATCTACCTCAAAATCAACACTATACAAAAGTAAAAGTCATGATTTGCATTATTTTGTTTAAGGTTTTAAGGAAACAGAATAGGAAAAAAATTAAATGTGTGTGTTGGTGTCGAATGAACTTGTTTTTGTCAAAACTGTCCGACCTTTAAATAATCTCACCGAAAAAGAATCTATACATTGGGCAGAACCAGAAGTACTAGGGACACAAGAGTATAACTTAAAAATTTTGGGTCTCTGATTGTTTAACATTTCAAAATATTTCCAAATTAGGTAATTTTATTGGAAATTTGACTGATAATAAAAATAATTTTTATTATTTTTTTGCTTTGTTTCGTTCAGAAAATGATATTTACTAAATATTAAGTCCCAATTATCTCCAAACGTGGCCATTGATTTGTCTGAGAAATCTCCATAAAATAAATGAAGCTGAAAACTGATATATTAATGTCTTTTTATTCAAAGCGTCTTAATAACTGCCCAAATGTAGGGACTACATTTTTAGTCAACGTCATTTTCTTAAATTTTCGGAAATTGGAGTTTTTATTCACTAAATTTACATAGTCAACCATCCAATAAAAATGCCTAATTTGGAAATATTTTTCTTGACAGCTATACAATCAGAGGCCCGTAACCTTAAATAACTCTTTAGTCCCTAGCCTTTTTGAATCTGCCCATTTTCTATGATCATTTACTATACTAAAAATGCACCACGGTTTAATACTGAAAAAAAAATTCAATATAGGTAGTAAATTTAGTGCATCCAGAGCTTATGGTAATTTTTTTGGTGTATTCTGAACTAAAAACTATGTATGTTTACTGACTATTCAAAGGAATCGTTTACAAATTATATATCTTAAATTCAAAATGAGTTAAAATAGTACCCCAAACACTTTTGGTGTTTTGTGAGTTTGCTAATTTTTTCAAAAACCCTAACATACTATTAATTTTTTTCCAAACTTAAGTTTTTCACATCTTAGTTCAGTCCGGGCCCTGATGTGTTCCATCTTGTGTTTGAAAAAAGTGTGTGTCTAAATTATCCTATCCACTTTGTGTACTTTTCAATGTCTCTTTTAAGTTATCAAAATTTCCTTTATTGTGGAATAGTGTTTTTATAACCACAGTTCACAAAAAAGGATCTAAAAATGAAATTACCAATTTTATCGTCCTATTATATGTGAAGTCTTGTCTTTTAACTGTAGATCCATTACCGTTTACAAAATCAGCACGGATTCATTCAAAATAAGTCAACTGTAACTAATTTTTTTCTACTTTACCAGTTTTTGCATCGATTCCTTTGAGGATCATAATTCGTAAATAAGTTGATTGTGTGTTCATCGATTTTAGCAAAGTTTTTGATAAGCTGTGTCACAAAATACTTATAGTTAAACTAAGAGCCCTTGGTTTTAAAGAAACTTTTTTACTAAGGATTTCGTCTGATTTAGGAAATAGAAGTTATAGCGTAAATTTCAGAAATAAACTATCTGATCATTTATTAATTCTGGTGTTCCCCAAAGCAGCCACCTTGGTCTATCAATATTTATCAGCCCTATTCTGCTATTCGATTCACGTGAATCGAAAGATTTCATTCCTTAATCACGTCAAACAGGCTTGTCCAGCTGTGTCCAGCTATCTTAGAAATTCTAAGAAAAAAAAAATTATCTTAAATTTAATTTTAACCCCTATTTAAAAGCTTTTTATTTTAGACTTTCACGTTCATCGAAAAGCAGAATAGGGCCGTATATTCTAGACTTGCCCTTAATTTAAAAAAAAACTCATCCATAGTTTTATTGTTAAAAATTAAAAAAAAAAATAACATCAACAAACGAGTGTTTAGATCTTCAAAGTGATCTGTTTTCATTTCGATATTGGTGTAATAAAAACAGGGGTCGAACTACGGCATACGTTCGTTAACGTTTTGACTATTTCTCTCTTTATTTAATCAGAAGAAAATGATAGATACATAAAGTGTAAATACGTTAACGTACGTATGCCGTAGTTCGACCCCAGTCTTTTAATAAATTTGGACAAATTCAAACAAATTTCGTGGGCACAACGCCAAAACCGCGAATCTGCATTTTTGGACATTTTCACTTGAACGTGTCATTTAACTTGTTATCGGTCCCTCTATCTGTCAATCTCAATCCTCCATCTGTTGCCAAGAACCCCAAACTATCATTTATCGTTGCACGAGTTTCCATAAGATTTTATGAGATTCCAAAACTTTGAAGCCATTTTCCTCAAAACTACAATTTTGCAGATTCGTGGTTTTGGCTTTCCGCCCACGAATCAAATTATGGTGTAAATAGTCTTTTAAACCAATTGATCCAAAAAAAGGTTTTTTTAGATTTAATTTCATACATACAAAATTTTAATGTTATAGTTTATTTATACAAAACTTCCATAACTTTTCCTTAACTTCATTAACAGGTTTTTTAAAGTTGCATTGATGTGATTCAACAAGTAGTTTTAATGAACTTCGATAATACTTCAGTAAGTGATCTTATAGAAGTAAGATAAAAAAGACAAATAATACGGAAAGAGGTCTTTAATAGATTCCTAGCAGCTTTATGGAAAAATTCAGTATAGACCTTATAATGATTGTTTTGTTGAAGAATTAGGACCTTCTTGATTCTTGCGGAGTAAAACTAAAGTAACTTTGGTCCGGCATTACAAAATTGCTGAAATAGGCTTTTATACAACGCTGCTGCCTATTCTAGGTGGATGAAAAGTTTATTTACAATAATTTTCTTAACTCTTTTAAAAGTTTTCTAAACTATATGTATGTAGGTTCGTTTTGATAAATACATATCAACACGAACACAAAAACCATAAATCATAGGTAATTTTCCCTGCCTTTTGTTAACCTAGTCCCAAGTATACCTCTTCTATACTATGTATCCCAAACAATAATGACAAAAACATCGACAGTTGAGGAAATTCGATTTGTATCCTGTCATCGTGTCTTATTTTCTCTTTCTATCATTCTATACATGCACAGTGTCTATGGATACAATTTAAAATTTGAAGAAATTGGAAAACGTTCAAATCCGCATTGAAAGTGTGTTTCCAAACAAAAAAAAGGGAGACGATTTGTTTCCTTTTTTTCCCATTCAACAGAGAAATTTGGAAGACCAACGTCATCACCAGGATACCCTTACCCAGATCCAGGATATAGAAAAAAAAAGAAGAAATGAGAAAAAATGATGTTTTACTATACAACATTGGTGTATACTAAGTGGCGCCCGGGCTACGGTAGATATCGATCAATATAATAAAGAAGTAGAAGCAAATATAATCCTAATTTCAAGTATATTCTCCGAAAAACGTTCATTTCCTTTTGCTTTTGTTGAGTTTATATCTATTTTTTTTTCTTTTTTTTTTTGGATATAGAATGAGAAATGAGTCCCAAAACGAAATCGTTTTACTTTTTTTTTTGTGTTTTGTTGTTGTTATTGTTCGACGAGATGGGAGTAAATGTTTATTTGAATCAATAATTTTCATATCAAGGATAATTCGGGATAAGGAAGAGATTTGTATTTGGTGGGATTTTCAATGATTTTATGGTGATTTTTTCTAGAAAATCTTCTTATTTATTTGATCTGAAGTGGTCTCTGTCATTAACAAAGCTAAAGTTATTATTGTTAGCATGAATTTTTTTTTAGATTCAGAAGTGATTTGAATTGAAACTTCAAAAATAGGATAAACAATTTAAAACCACTTAAGACAGATTAATATAAACTGGCTTTGACATTTAAAAGATGGAAATGATAATTTGAAAAGTAGATTATGTCCCTAAGACCAAGAATAAAACGGTTTATGTACCTTAAAAATGTTAAGGGTCAATTTAGTGGTGGAGTAAATTGCAATTTAAGTGTCCGATATTAAAATCTCAAGTGTCAACCCAAAAAAAAAAAATTGCTCCTATAAAGCTTTACAGAAGCAGAAAAAGCACCTGTAAAGCTTTACAGAAGCAAAAGTTTTTGTTAGGAAGGAATTTCTTTGCAATTCACATGTAAAAATCTGCACTATCGTACCATAGAGTTGTAAATGGCTGAATATTTTTAAAAATTAAGGACTCATTTAATGACTTAATACTAAATCTTTGGTATATTAATTTTTGTTTTCTTTTTTTCCTTAAATTTTTCTTGTTTGAATGTTCCAACAGATGTTAAAGTTTAATCATCATACTTTATCAGCTTGGAAAATCTTTAAATAAAAAGAAATTTTATCTGGCATCCTTTTTCACACTCCTCTGGAACTCCTTGTGATAAGATACAATGCAATTATTCAAACAAAGCAGACATCCGAGGATAAAACACATTCTGTTTCTGGATTATTCATGAAACGGTTGGTACCCTTTTGTCTTTGACATTTCCTTTTTACTCTTCATAGAAAAGTGGATCTGTACAGGTGACACCAAAGTCATGATAGGATTTAGAAATGTTTCAAAGGAGGGCTATAAAATTAATAAAAGTGATGCCATTAAGTTCATTATAATTGAAAAAATAAGTAGCATCTGTAAAGCTTTATAGAAGCAAAGTATTTTAAAGCGGTTTACTGTTCGATATTGAAAACTTAAATGTCACTTCCATTCCAAAATTGTTTCTTTATGGCATAACTTAATAGCATTCTAACTTGTGTCTTAGAAGAAAGAAGACCTTGTATTTGCAAGCGGCATCGAAATTCAAATAAACGTCAGTTTGACGTTTTATTCATTTTAACTAAAATTTTATTTGGCAGCACTATTTCCATTTTTTGAAAGAACTAATGTATTTATTAAGTATTTTTTCCATCCTAAATCCAGCACTGTTTATAATTTTAACTCTTTTTTGAAGAGTTTTTGTTTTTCTTATCTGTGTGTCCATTTGTCACTAGAGAAACAAGGTTGAAATAAAATACAGGTGTATTAGGTTGAATTGTCAAAACTCAGAGAGATAGATGAAAAATCTTTGTTATAATAGAAATGACTTTTTGTCAAAAGGTAAAAAGATAAAGGTGTAGGTAAGTACTTGGAAAGAAATAAGATCAAAGAACAAAAACTTTGTTTGAAAGGCTACTGATGCAAAACAAATGAAAGATGAATACACCCAATATACTCTTTATTGAGAAAAAAGAGTCCACCCTGAGGAAAGTAATTTAAAATTAATTGAGGTTCATTTTCTTTTTTTGTTTTTTGTAGGAAAATAGATAAGAAATTGAAGTTTTGTCATGAATTTGAGAACAAAATGAATGTGCAATATCTAATGGAAAGTTCGTCTGGTTCGACTTCTTTAATTCTATCGTGGAAGTATTTAAGTTATTGATGCAGAACTCATTGTACTGAAAAAAGTACTGAATGCATTCATCCTGATTAATTACTTTGTTTAAGAACGTTTGCACTAGCAAGTGTACTGTTTTAAATTCAATACACAGTATGCAGATTAAAAGCCAAATAAGTAAGTACTAGATTATTTGGATAAATCAGCCAAAGTACTACTAGAAGCTTTTTAGCGATTTTCAATGGAACGCACTTTCAACGAAATCAATGCAATTTCCATCTACTCGTAAATGTACTAGATCATCTTCTCATGAGTAGACCTCCAATAAAACGGGGATATTAGCCATGTTCCATTGAAGGTGGTTGTTAACTCGTGAGTAGAAATCAATCTACTACAACAACTAAACATTCCTATCTCCTCGATTAAAAGATCATGTGTTAATTGTAGTACTAGATCTAACATTGAGTAAACTACAACCTCCAATGGAACGGGGTTATTATTACACAAATTTTCACGTTGGGGCTTACTATCCAAAGATTATTTTTGGGTAAATACTTTGTTTGTTGTTTTCATTTTACTTTTTCTTCGATTTTTGAATAATATTTTTTCCTATTTTATTGTTCATTATGAATTGTATTCATTTTCATTTATTTAAATTTTTCAAAATTGTTGATCAATCAATACTTATTTTATTGAGATTTTTAAGCATTGCGTTCTGCGTTGTCAACTTAAATTTCGTTATGATTTTCGCTTAACTATGTGCAGTTTGAAGAGCAAAATTGATTATTTTACTAGATTATTTGCAGAAGTTTTCATTCACTTATCACTTTATGATACATGAGTCGTATTCATTTAGAATAGACAAAGTACCTACTTGGAATCTAGAAGATGGAATCTAGTACAATTTTCATTTGTATTAATTTAAATATTTGCTTCCCTTTCAAAGTGGTATTCTACTCATGAACAGAAACGCAAAGTTTGAGCTATAACCTATTCTCTTTTTACTTTTGAAATAGCAAAAGTACCAGATTTTTTTCGTTTATGTATATTTTTTTTTAAATGTCAAACGTTCTGTTTTAAAACAATATGTAAAAAAAAAGTCAACATACCTTCCTTCCTTATAATTTCCTCTGTGATAGACAAAATAGATCTATTAACAAGAGTAATAAAACTAGAAAGTCCCATTTCCAAAACCAAAATATACTTAAATTCTTGTTGTGTGGTTTCCTCTGTCCTCATTCAATACACATTGCCACTCTGAAACCATAAAGTCCTCAATGAAAATGTCTTTTGTCATTACTTTTCTATAAGTCCGATGTTGAAAACCAAGAGCCATCATACCTACTCTTGTTTCCTCTGACGATGGTACAATTTTATGTTTTCCTCTCATATCCCTGGGTGTTTATTATCTAAAGGCAATCACAGCAACACAAAATTGTTCAAAACTCAGAAAATTCCTCACAGAATTGGGATTGTTTCCGTTGAGCACAGACGATAAATATCTTCTCTCACTCAAGCTCCATATACAACAGGACGAGCAAAGGACTTAAATAGTTTTGTATTCTCTCGGCAACAATCGACGACGAGGCGTAGGCGAGTTGAAACCATC
Source organism: Episyrphus balteatus (assembly GCF_945859705.1). Lineage (NCBI taxonomy): Eukaryota > Metazoa > Arthropoda > Insecta > Diptera > Syrphidae > Episyrphus > Episyrphus balteatus. The sequence goes on from NC_079137.1 coordinate 73,534,128, forward strand.
TATAAATGCATTGCACATTACCACAATTCAGATGCAAGTGAGGACAATAATATCATCACATATACACAAGAGTAACATCCCGTTATTCCGTTTGTAGTTATCGCATCGTGTAGTAAAGTTTATTCACAATAACATCAAGCAAATTTTACAAGTCTCTTTTAAAAGTGCGTAGGTTGTGAACAAATTTTTGTTCTGCCGCCCGCACTGCCACATCATCGTACAATACCCACTTATTTTCCGCTCACGCAGATAGCTTTGGTATACATCTGCATCTGAAATAACTTCCATCGGAAGCAACACGAATGATGTCCTTGCTGTAAGCATATTTTTTAATTAATTGATGCTGTCAGCAGCACTTTCTCATTCCACCGAGCCCAGGCACTATAAAGTGCGAACTCTGGTAAAAAATAAAATACCTAGACAAATCGTGATTGTATGTTATATAATAAATCCAAACGAGGACACCAAGAGTTGTGCAATTGAAATAATTTCAATTAACATGTACGCTTCGAGGGGTAGCATATTTTAACAACAACAATATAAAGCGATCAGACCAGAACAAAAGACTATATGGATAGCGGCGGAAATTGCCTGACGATAAAGAGATTTTTAAAAAATAAAAAGAAAGATACAAAATAACTTCCGCGAAAGAAACACCATTTCCTTTATACAACAAGAAAAGTAAAAAACTTTCTTTGGTATTTTAGAATAGTAAGCGTTGGGCGCCATTTTATCTATTCATTAAATTTTATTCTTGGGCTTTAACATTAAACCAGTAGTTTTTTTTTTTTGTTTTTATTGTCCAACTTCATTTGGTTACAATTCAAATTAAAGTAACACAAACAAAAAAAACCTGTGGGCTGGAAATCAATCATCAAAAAAATATAAAAAGAGTGAAAATTGATTGAATTCAAATAATAAACAAAAATGTATCCATAATCGCATCTGGAAACAAATGTCAATAAAGTTCAGTTAATTGAATTTTGTACCTTTTTTTTGTGAAAGTTTCCATACATTCATCAATATACCCTTCCTATTGACATATTGGGTGAAGTAATAACTTTATATATAAAAAAGTATATGTATATAAATTAAACAAATGTGGTGATCCTTTTATATACATTTATAATCCTTTTTATTTGTATATGCCTTAATAGGATTTCAACTGTTGTTATGGGATATTACTATTTGTTACAAAAAGTTCTGGTATTATTATTTTACCAAAAAATTTAACGAATGTTTTTTAATGAAAACAGACGTCTGGTTGTCTTAACTTCTGGTGAAAATGATATTTTTAATTGAAGTTCTATGGAAAAAAATATTTTACTTTCGAGAGTTCTACAGAAACCGCAATGATTCAAAATCTGCCAGATTCCAGATGAGTTGTAAAATTGATCCTTTTCGTGGATTTACTAATAAAAGAATCTGCCTCACGCGACTTATGTCATTATTCGTATCGTATTCGCGACTCTTAAAACAAGTGGAATCCACTAAAATTATGGTAAATTTAAGGTGAACTTAATTTCATTTTAATATGAGCTTTAATCGTCAGGCTGATTTAGCTTACGTTGAAGTTAATCATACTTATTTGTAATAATAAGATAGCCTGATAATAAACCTCTTGCTAGTGACCCAACAGTTGTAGGATCGATCCCCAAGGACTGACAGTTTTTTTTTAAATAAAATGTTGACCCAAGTGGGGCATGACCCAAGTTTGGCACATGGGGCACATGGGGCATGACCCACATGGGGCATGACCCACTTGGGGCATGACCCACATGGGACATGACCCACATGGGGCATGACCCACGTGGGGCATGACCCACATGGGACATGACCCACATGGGGCATGACCCACATGGGGCAGGACCCACATGGGACATGACCCACATAGGGCATGACCCACATGGGCATGAACCACATGGGGCATGACCCACATGGGACATGACCCACATGGGGCATGACCCACGTGGGGCATGACCCACATGGGACATGACCCACATGGGGCATGACCCACATGGGGCAGGACCCACATGGGACATGACCCACTTGAGGCATGACCCACATGGGACATGACCCACATAGGGCATGACCCACATGGGGCATGAACCACATGGGGCATGACCCACATGGGACATGACCCACGTGGGGCATGACCCACATGAGACATGACCCACATAAGGCATGACCCACATGGGACATGACCCACATGGGGCATGACCCACATGGGGCATGACCCACATGGGACATGACCCACATGGGACATGACCCACATGGGGCATGACCCACATGGGACATGACCCACATGTGACATGACCCACATGGGGCATGACCCACATGGGGCTTGACCCACATGTGACATGACCCACATGGGGCATGACCCACGTGGGGCATGACCCACATGAGACATGACCCACATGGGACATGACAAACGTGGGGCATGACCCACGTGGGGCATGACCCACATGTGACATGACCCACATGGGGCATGACCCACGTGGGGCATGACCCACATGAGACATGACCCACATGGGACATGACCCACGTGGGGCATGACCCACATGTGACATGACCCACATGGGGCATGACCCACATGGGGCATGACCCACATGGGGCATGACCCACATGGGGCATGACCCTCATGGGGCATGACCCACATGGGACATGACCCACATGGGGCATGACCCACATGGGACATGACCCACATGGGGCATGACCCACATGGGGCTTGACCCACATGAGACATGACCCACATGGGGCATGACCCACATGGGGCATGACCCACATGGGGCATGACCCACATGGGGCATGACCCACATGGTGCATGACCCACATGGGGCATGACCCACGTGGCTCATGACCCACATGGGACATGACCCACATGGGGCATGACCCACATGGGGCATGACCCACATGGGGCATGACCCACATGGGACATGACCCACATGGGGCATGACCCACATGGGACATGACCCACGTGGGGCATGACCCACATGGGGCATGACCCGCGTGGGGCATGACCCACATGGGACATGACCCACATGGGGCATGACCCACATGGGGCATGACCCACATGGGGCATGACCCACATGGGGCATGACCCACATGGGGCATGACCCACATGGGGCATGACCCACATGGGGCATGACCCACATGGGGCATGACCCACATGGGACATGACCCACATGGGGCATGACCCATATGGGACATGACCCATATAGGGCATGACCCACATAGGGCATGAACCACATGGGGCATGACCCACATGGGACATGACCCACGTGGGGCATGACCCACATGAGACATGACCCACATGGGGCATGACCCACATGGGACATGACCCACATGGGGCATGACCCACATGGGGCATGACCCACATGGGGCATGACCCTCATGGGGCATGACCCACATGGGACATGACCCACGTGGGGCATGACCCACATTTGACATGACCCACATGGGGCATGACCCACGTGGGGCATGACCCACATGGAACATGACCCACATGGGGCATGACCCACATGGGGCTTGACCCACATGTGACATGACCCACATGGGGCATGACCCACGTGGGGCATGACCCACATGGGACATGACCCACGTGGGGCATGACCCACATGGGACATGACCCACATGGGGCATGACCCACATGGGGCATGACCCACATGGGACATGACCCACATGGGGCATGACCCACATGGGGCATGACCCAGACATGGGGCATGCCCCACGTGGGGCATGACCCGCGTGGGGCATGACCCACATGGGGCATGACCCACATGGGGCATGACCCACATGGCGCATGACCCACATGGGGCATGACCCACATGGGACATGACCCACATGGGTCATGACCCACATGGGGCATGACCCACATGGGGCATGACCCACATGGGGCATGACCCACATGGGGCATGACCCACACATGGGGCATGCCCCACGTGGGGCATGACCCACATGGGGCATGACCCTCGTTTGGCATGACCCACATGGGGCATGACCAATATGGGACATGACCCACATGGGGCATGACCCACATGAGGCATGACCCACATGGGACATGACCCACATGGGGCATGACCCTCATGGGGCATGACCCACATGGGGCATGACCCACATGGGGCATGACCCACATGGGGCATGACCCACATGGGGCATGACCCACATGGGACATGACCCACATGGGACATGACCCACATGGGGAATGACCCACATGGGGCATGACCCACATGGGGCATGACCCACATGGGGCATGACCCACATGGGGCATGACCCACATGGGGCATGACCCACATGGGGCATGACCCACATGGGGCATGACCCTCGTGGGGCATGACCCACATGGGGCTTGACCCACGTGGGGCATGACCCACATGGGGCATGACCCACATCCCAACTAGCACAACAGCTTCTATAAATTGAGATCTCACAGGTACTACTTTTTATACAGCTTGTATTGAGCTTGCTTCAGAATTTAATTGCTTATAGAAGTTCAAACTTGTTTAACAACTTCTAATAAGTTGTTTAAATACTGTTAAAGAAACTTAAACGAAAAAAGTTTGTTTTCGGAAAAGCCTGCTTAGTGAGTTTATAGGATCTTTACAGAAATTACCAAGTTTAGTATTTGATTTTTGGTTTTGATATTGAATAATCTAGCTCGGACACATTTTGGTTTTGACATTGAATAATTTAGCTCAGACATTTTTTTTGACATTTCTGCTATTTGAACTGATTAAGTTTTTGATTTCATTAATGAATATACTAGGATGGCCGAGTGGGTTGAGTGGCGGACTGCCACCAAGTAGGTACGAAGTTCGATTCCTGGGTGTGGTAAAAAAAATTATATACTTTTAAAATTATTATCAATAGATATATTAACAACTAATGGAATAATATATATAATTTCAGGTCAAAAGATAAAATTCATGATTTAAAATAAAATAAAAACCAGTTAAAAAAGAATTTTTTTTTGTTTTTGTAGTTATTTTTTTAATTTCGATAAGACATGTATTAAAGAGGTATACAAGCTCCTCCGAAGCTATCTGTCAAATCTCAAAGCTTCGGTAGAGCTTCGGTAAATCTTCGTTTAAACTTCTTATAGAGGGTCAAACTTGTATAACGTTCTCCTTTTTCCATGCCCAACAACCTTACTAAAGTTTAAAAGAAGATGAAATGTAGCTTTTGTACAAAATTAACCGAAGCTGAAATGTTAGTTGGGATGGGGCATGACCCACGTGGGGCATGACCCACATGGGGCATCACCCAAGTGGGGCATTACCCACATGGGGCATGACCCTCGTGGGGCATGACCCACATGGGGCATTACCCTCGTGGGGCATGACCCACATGGGGCATGACCCACATGGGGCATGACCCACATGGGGCATGACCCACATGGGACATGACCCACATGGGGCATGGCCCACATGGGGCATGACCCACGTGGGGCATGACCCACGTGGGGCATGACCAGAGATGGCAGAGTAGATTACGTCAGGTAATCTACTCGGTTAACTACGCGTAGTTAATCGAATAAACTACTCGCTTGATTTGTTTCATGTACTACCTACATTTGCTACGTGCAATAACTACATAAAAAACGTTATATTTCAAAAATATTAAAAAATAAATAGCTGTGTTTTCGTGAGAATTTGGTTTCGTAAAGTAAAACCTTTTCAAAGAAACCACCCCAAGTCCATCTGGTTTCAAATATTCTATTCAAATTTACACTATCACAGCTATGTATTTCGATTTGAATAAGACTTTGACAATTTGGTGGTAAAATTGGCATTTCAAACTACATTTTGACGTCTAGCGCTACGTCTGCTACATTTAATTACGTTAACTACATTAAACTACGTTAACTACCTCATTTATGTAGTAGACGTAACAAATGTAGGAAATCAAAAAAAATCCAATTTTTGCCATCTCTGGGCATGACCCACGTGGGGCATGACCCACATGGGGCATGACCCACATGGGGCATGACCCACGTGGGGCATGACCCACATGGGGCATGACCCACGTGGGGCATGACCCACATGGGGCATCACCCAAGTGGGGCATTACCCACATGGGGCATGACCCTCGTGGGGCATGACCCACATGGGGCATTACCCTCGTGGGGCATGACCCACATGGGGCATGACCCACATGGGGCATGACCCACATGGGGCATGAATCACATGGGGCATGACCCACATGGGGCATGACCCACATGGGGCATGAATCACATGGGGCATGACCCACATGGGGCGCATGGGACATGACACTTTTTGACTTTTTGCAAAAAGTGGCCGGTGTGGTTATCCTCAACTTTTTTTTGTCAGAAAATAATTTTCAATTTAACTTTGTAAAATTATTTTCTTATACAAAACGTGTCCAATCCCAATGCTGTTTAAGCCTATTGAACGCTGCCGAAGCTAAACGAAAAAAATCCTCGCTTAAATTTATTTTTAAATGAAATATGTATGGAAGATAAATTTTTAGTGCGATCTTCTTACTAGGCTTTATAGACTGTTTTCATCACTAGAGCTCAAATGAGATAATAGCCCTTTTCCATTGGACGTGGTAGTTTACTCGTGAGTACAAATCTAGTACAACAACTACACATTTCTATCTCCTCCAGTAGAAGATCATGTGTTAATTTTAGTACTAGATCTACTCAGGAGTAAACTACCACCTCCAATGGAACGGGGCTAATTTCTCAAATTATCTCATTTCGATTGTCAAATCATATAGAAAAAAAAATTAATTTGAACCTAATTTGGGAATTTATTTCATTTTGCATTTAGTGAAAATGGTCAATTACATTTGCAGAACGTTTAAATTTTGTTTTTCACAATTTCACAGAAAGCTTATAAAATAAGCACATTCAACAATTACCTAGATCCGTAGTCATTTATATCCCTCACTGAACACACTTCATTCATACATTTCCGAACGCACCCCTAAAAATTTGACATCCTCACACAAAACGTCATTCCACATGTCACTGTCACTCTCAAATTTCTCAACTACGAAAAAAAAAAGAAAAATACACGAAAAAAACATCCCAATTTGTTAAACGGATCAAAAGAAAAGATAAAAAATCACCATAATTCCAGATAAAGAAATCATAAAATTACTCTAAAAATAATCTACAACAATCTACCGCCAATAATCAACAATTAAATCATTCCCTTGTCATCGTTTAATGTGAAATTTAAATAAAAACATAAAAAAAACTTACAACTTTCATTCATAACAAGAACAAATAAAAATTGTCACGTAATTTTTTATCACAATTTGTCCCCCAAAAAGAAAAGAGATTCTCTCGATGTGATAATATTTGCGCATCACACAATTTCAATTTGCAAAAAAATGTACCAAAAATTCATCGAAAACCCTTTTTAAATGAAAACAATGACGAAAAAACTTCCAAAATAAGGTAAAACACATTCGACAACGTTTCCTTTTAAAGACACAATGATTTGATGATTCTGTTTATTTCAGAGAATTTCATGAAAATACAAATTTCTTGAAATTCAACTCGCCCACAACAAAAAACATTCCCCAGAAAAAGTTGATTCATTTTTTTTTCACTCGGAGTTTTATATAAAAGTCTCCACTCTGTCGTCACAACGGCAATTTACTGTTTCCATCGACCTTCACCATTCCACAGACTGGTTCCTGTCAGTGTCAATGTATTTGCCACAAAATGACATATCCGAGGTCGTTTTACGTCAACGCAATCGGCGTGACGATCTCTCCAAAGAACTCTCCAAAAATAAATCGAAACTCAATGCTGTCCAACAGGAATACCATTTCCTAACGCAACCTCTGAATACAGACTATTTGGACGAATGCGAACGACTTGACGATGAAATTGACAAACTGCGGAGAGTTTGTCAAGTCATGTTGAATGAAATCGAACATTTGAAACGGTCTCAGGAGCCGTTGTTCGAACGGCAGCCGGTTCGGCCAGCTCCGCCACCTCCTCCGTATCCTCCACCTCGAATGAGGCCACAGACACTGTTTCCAAGACAGTCGTCGGCTTCGTCGCCATTATCACCACGAAGTCCTGATACAAGTTCTTCCTCTAATTCCGAACAACTTCCAACTTCGCCAAGTTCGCAAGACCTCGCTTCTCCAGCACCGTCTCCAAAAACCATCGACGATGTTTGTGATCCAAATTGTGGTGGAGAACAACCATGGCAATGCAGTATGTGTACATTCCAGAATCATCCGCTGCTAAATAAATGCGAATGTTGCGATAATGTGAGAATATTGCCTGGATCGGTGAGGATATTGCCATCGAGACCACCGCCTCCGATTCCTTTTGCTTTGGGTTCACGGTCGGCCCCGTTGACTCCGGCAACTCCGATTACACCGAATAATGGGCCTCAATCGGCATGTGTTTTATCCAGATCGACTGAATATACTCGGCAAGGAGTGACTAATAGCAGCAGTGAGGGAAGTATGCCACAGTTTTTGGGCGATGTTATTATTTGAGAATGTTATAAATTGAATTTTGTCGTTCTTGGTTTTTATCAATTAATTAAAAATGTACCTTAATCCTTACACAATCAAATAAATATAAAATATATTTTATTTTACCCAACTTTAATTTATTTGCTTTTTTTTTTAATCCTATAGTAGGATTTTGAAGCGAAACGAAAAATTTTCTAGGTCTCCAAATTCAAAAAAGTAACGTTACGCGGCTAGGAATGAATTTGTTATTTTTTGATTTAAATAAGTCTTAAATATATTGTGCAGAAGTTTTATCCTTGTAACGTTCTTCAAAAACGGATAAAATGCATTTTTGCATTTAACACTTTTTACAGATTGTCTCTATGTTATAACTTTAATGTGTATTTTAAGTGCAAAATATGATACTCTGTCATTTTCACTGAGTCTGAAGACCTTTATTTCGACTATCCAACCTCTAGAACCCAAACCATAAGCATTTTAAAACAACAATTTCAACCTATTTTGGTTGGTCCATGGTCCAAATAAAAATATTATTTAATTTGTCTTTCATACATTGAACAGTGCATTAATCATACTAATATTGCAATATCTTGCATTCTTAACGCAATACAGCAAAACGTCTATAGTTAAAATTTTTCCTGAGTTATAGTTCTTTCATTTGATACAAATTTTATTAATGGCCGCTCAAAGTCCAAAATGCCCATTCTCCTTTGACATTTTGATCTTATATTATCTTCATTATTATAGTTGAAAAAGACGAGTAATAAAAAAAAATTTAATGCACACATTTTGCACAGGATTTTTTTTAAATGCACAAAATTTTTTATTTGCAATAAAATTTTTTTAATGCAAAATATTTTTCTTTGCAATAAAAATTTTATTTTCAATGCAAATTTTTTTCATTTGCAATAACATATTTTTTTTAATGCAAATATTTTTCAGTTGCAATAGGTACCTAAATATTTTTTTGTAATGCATTTTTTTTTTCTACTTGCAATAAATATTTTCTTTTAATTTCTAATGGAGAGCAAATGCATAAGGAATAACATGATTTTTTAAAACCCTGTGTTGGAGCAATAAAAATGACATGGACCCCTGTTTTGTAACTTTATCACTGGCGATAAACGTTTTTCAATGTCTCTAAAATCCATAAACCAGAATTTATGAATTAATAAATTATGATCTGGAACAATTTATTTTATTTTGATGAGAATTAAATGGATTAGTCATTCAAATATTTTATCGCCAGTGATAAAAGTTACAAAACATGGGCACTGGCCAGTTAAATGGAAGTGACAAATGATTTAAATTTGTCAAAATATTCTAGCACAGAGTTAAAAATAAAAGCATAACAAAATGTTCATTTAGAAATTTTGTATTTATTTTTTTAAAGACTAGAAAAACTACGAGACACCCTGTGAACTAGTTGATATCAAAAAATAGCCCTGCCGTGTTCCATTTGAAATGGCAGATGTGTATTCTATTCTCTAATTGAACCATGGTATAAAAAGACAAGGTATGATCATTAGAGCCGCCATCTTACAAAATGGGGTAATAAGGTTTTGACGTTTGGCATTTGGCAAAGTCAAAAGCAACAACAATTTCCCAGACAAATTTGTTTTTTTTGACAGTTCAGGCTCTTGTTTTTGAAGTAAAAAAAGAAAAATACTAAAATAACGTTTGTTTACAACAACAATTTCAATGGGCTGGGCTGTCAAAACCTTAAGTAGCCATAAGTTTTGACAGTTCTCGATACTGAGTTTTTTCTAATGATCATACCTTCTCTTTTTATACCATGTAATTGAACTTCTAGGCATTTTGTCCTTGTCTTTTGTCTTGGCTACAAGAAAAAACAAAAACAATTGCGCATTGTTGTTATCAAGCTGTTGATTTACGTTTTCGAGTTAGAATTTGACATCCAGGATCCAGCTCAAAAGCATTCAAGTAATCTCCTTCTTCAACTACAGCCCAAATGAGACAAAAATTCGTAAATTAGGTCAGTTCAAATTAAATTTTTTTTATGCAATTTTACATTTGAAATGAGATTATTTGTGTAATTATTTATATTAGGTTATGCTTAAGTTCAGCATTCAACTCGGTCTGCTCAGCTATTTTATTTGAGCACACGAAAAATAGTTATAAATTTCATCACTCTTGAACAATGAGATAAAAAAGGAACACAATTTTTTGACAGTTCAGGCTCTTGTTTCTGAAGTAAAAAAGAAAAATACTAAAATAACTTTTGTCAGTTATTTTAGTATTTAGCCAAAATGGATAGTAAAATGAATTTATTTAATACTGGGAACTAAAGAGAACCAACCCAGTGTCTACGTGCCAAATGAAAATTGAGATAGGTAAAAAACTTATAAAAATGATCGCAAAATGTTTGTTTGGTGTTGGAGTATGAAAAAACCAAACAAAAATATTTCTAATCCCAAGCTCTATAAAAATTATTGAAATAAAAATTAAACAGAAAAAAAAAATAGAGTCACCCTGTTGAATGTCGATAATACAGTTCAAATCGGCGCATGGCAGAAAGTTAAAAAAATCATTTGACAGTGACAGTTCGCCATTTGTTTGACAAAAGAAAAAGTCACATTTCTAGAAGCTCCTGCAAAATAATTCACATTTCTTTACAAAAATTCGTGAAATTATTTAAATTAATCTCAACAATTTACAATAAATAAATACCTAAACAATGGATGATGAAGCTGAAACATATAAACTATGGCGTATTCGCAAAACAATAATGCAACTTAGCCACGACCGTGGCTATTTAGTCACACAAGATGAACTCGATCAAACGCTGGAACAATTTAAAGAAATCTTTGGCGACAAACCGAGTGAAAAACGTCCAGCTCGTGGTGACTTGGTTGTTCTAGTTGCCCACAATGACGATCCCACCGACCAAATGTTTGTCTTCTTCCCCGAAGAACCCAAAATCGGCATCAAAACCATCAAAACTTACTGCACTCGAATGCAGGAGGAAAACATTCATCGTGCTGTTGTTGTTGTTCAGGGAGGAATGACTCCGTCGGCCAAACAATCGTTGGTTGACATGGCACCGAAATATATTTTGGAACAATTTCTAGAATCGGAATTGTTGATTAATATTACCGAACACGAATTGGTGCCGGAACATGTTGTAATGACGCCGGAAGAGAAGCAAGAATTGTTGCAACGTTACAAATTGAAGGAGAACATGTTGATGAGAATTCAGGCGGGTGATCCGGTGGCAAGGTATTTTGGGCTGAAACGAGGACAAGTCGTGAAGATTATTCGGTCTTCGGAGACAGCTGGACGTTATATTTCTTATCGGTTGGTTTGTTAGAGAAGACAAACTTTAATAAAGAAACTGTATTTTGTCATTTAAATAAAAATAGATTTTAATTAAAATAAACTTATTTTTTTGTAAAATTTGAATTCTTTTATTTTGGGATAGATTTTTGGAGGACTTGACGCTTTTAGTTCATAAACCAAACGTTTTACGTATTTGTCGTATAGCTTCTCGTAGCTTGAGAGTATTGATTGCTGAAATATTTCAAAAAAGGATCACGTTTGAATTTGGTTTGGGAAAAGAAAGATGCTTTAATTCTTGTCGTTTTAAATCAAAAGTCCCATGGAAAATTGAGCAAAAATAAAAAAAACTCATTCGCTTAATGGAAGGAAGCATTTATGAGGCAGCTGAACTTTTTCTAAAATTACCATAAAATAATGAAGAACAGTTCTTGTTATCCCTATTTTAATTAATTCATCCGTCTGTGAGATTCACTGGATTAGCCTCAGAAAGCGGAGGCAAGTCTCCCAGACTTGCATCACTCCATATCCGTGGACAATACAAAAAAACATAAAATTATTTAATAATTTATCATTTGAAGGCAGTTGGGATAACTTTCCCGAAAATATTGTTATAGGACTAGGTGAAGATGGACCAGAAATGTCCAGTTTATATGATAGCAATTCATAACTTAAAATTCTATTCACATCTTTTCATTTGTATAATTGGGCAGTAAATATCTTATTTTTAATTTTGAATTATTTTGGAGTCGTCACCATAGAAATCATTAATAAACAAATTCAGATTTTTCGTTTGCTTATTTTTTTCTCTAGCATTTCATATATGAACAGTGGGCTTGAAAGGCTTTAGACTGGAAGTAAAAAGTCTTTAACAGAGTCTTATGAAGCTTAGTAGGTAGTTCGAGACATTTGGCACAAAACCGAGAGTTTTCGTTCATCGAAGTGCTGATGTGGGCCTAGATCGTCAACCAAGGAGGCGGTTTGGTAATGGTCTGGGGAAGTGGAGTGGGAGATTTGTATGGATTATTGGAAGAATGAACTAGGATAAGATGGTATTTGAGGAAAAGGCTTTGATGTCTGGAATAAAATTGACTGGCGAAGGATTCGAGCTTCAACAGAATAACACTAAACACACTTCCACATTAGCATTGCTTCAAACAGAGAGAAGACGGAAAAACTCTTCTCTTTTGTATAAATTCGATAAACTTGAGAATGGCTGGGGCGATATTTGTGTTTTTTTTTTTGAGTAAGTTCAGGATGATCTCTTGTGAAAAAAAAAAATTTAAAATTCATCCACTGCCTCACTTACATTTCGAATACATCAATCAATTGTGATGAAATATAAGCGAGTGAAAGTCTTAAGTTATATTTTTAAGAAGCCACCCACTGCCATTTTCACTTTTCTTATGTATCTGTTTGTCGGAAATACCCTTATAGGCTATTGATTATGTCGAAAAAAACAGGGCAATAAGGAACTAAGACGTTCATCCGTTTTTATTGCAGGAATCGTTCAATGGGTTATAAAAGAACATAAAACCGCGAAGTGCTATTAAATGAGAGGGTGGAAACTGAAGATAGGGGTGTAAAAGCCCCCTTTTTGGTTTTTTCAATATATCTCGTAAACCGAGCAAAATTTTAGTATATTGCTCTCAAAACTTTTTGTAGAGAATTGAATTTCCTATTAGAATAATGTTTTTTAAAAATTGAAAAAAAAAATTTCCATACCAAAATAGTCGAAACAATCATAAAAAAAATATCAAAAAAATCGATTTTTTGAGTTTTTTTTGCTTTTTTAGTTGTACATTTTTTTTGGGTTGAAATAGACATAAACATTGCTCCAAAGAAAAAAAGAAGATTAAATTTCCTTCAAAACCCTGTACTCACTAAATTTTTTCATTGAAAATTAACCGAAGTATGGCCATTTTAATCTATCTTTTTTTCGCATTTTTAGTTTTACTCAAGTAAAACAGAAACATTTGAGGGGAAAGTACGATAACTTAAGCACCAAGAACTGATAATGAGATTTTGTAGAGGGGTTAAATACAATCATTGTTTACTATGGGAGGGGGGATCTATGTCCCCCCGTTTTGGCGGGAGGGGCAATTTTCTAAAAAAAAATACTTAAAATAAAAAATTATTAAAAAACAACGGCAACACTCACAGTTTTGATTGATACTTTTTTCAAAAGCTAGAATTATAAACTAAATATTAATTTTAAAACGAAGTTATTTTAATTAAATGTTTTTGAAATAAACGAGTGATTCCAATAATGAAAGTATTTTGTCTATTTTTCAATTTTCTCAAAAAGTAGAAGGCATAGGAACATTATGATTTTCATGATTTGATAAGAAATCAATTAAGGAAGTTTACTTTGTCGATCAATTTCGTATTGAAGTCCACAGTCTTTGTGAAAATTGTACTCAATGTGCTTTTTAAACTTTTTTTTCACAAGTTTTGACTTTGAAATCGGGTATTTCAAAAACAATTGATTAAAATAACTTCATTTTAAGATTAATATTAAGTTTATAATTCTAGCTTTTGAAAAAAGTATCAATCAAAACTGTGAGTGTTGCCTTTGTTTTTTAATAATTTTTTTTTTATTTTAAGTATTTTTTTTTAGAAAATTGCCCCTCCCGCCAAAACGGGGGGACATAGATCCCCCCTCCCATAGTAAACAATGATTGTATTTAACCCCTCTACAAAATCTCATTATCAGTTCTTGGTGCTTAAGTTATCGTACTTTCCCCTCAAATGTTTCTGTTTTACTTGAGTAAAACTAAAAATGCGAAAAAAAGATAGATTAAAATGGCCATACTTCGGTAAATTTTCAATGAAAAAATTTAGTGAGTACAGGGTTTTGAAGGAAATTTAATCTTCTTTTTTTCTTTGGAGCAATGTTTATGTCTATCTCAACCAAAAAAAAATGTACAACTTAAAAAGCAAAAAAACTCAAAAAATCGATTTTTTTGATATTTTTTTATGATTGTTTCGACTATTTTGGTATGGAATTTTTTTTTTTCAATTTTTAAAAAAAATTATTCTAATAGGAAATTCAATTCTCTACAAAAAGTTTTGAGAGCAATATACTAAAATTTTGCTCGGTTTACGAGATATATTGAAAAAACCAAAAAGGGGGCTTTTACACCCCTATCTTCAGTTTCCACCCTCTCATTTAATAGCACTTCGCGGTTTTATGTTCTTTTATAACCCATTGAACGATTCCTGCAATAAAAACCCGTGAACGTCTTAGTTCCTTTCTAAATGAAATAATCAATAGCCTATTAATTCCATTTTTGTATTTAACCCTCTGTAGGCACACCTCTTTTTTGCGAATTTGGTTTATACTTTTTCATGTCGCTAGAACTTTTTTCGGTCTCACAATTTTATAGAGAATCATATATGAAATTGATGTAGAATATTCCGAGGAATTCAAATATTGTATTCACAATTCAAAAAAATGTATTTTCACCCTTATAAAGACACTTTTTTGTGACCACTTTTAATTTTTGTCCTGCCAAATTCGCACCCGTGTGCCGACAGAGGGTTAAAGACAAGAGGAGTAATTTTAGAAAAATCCTAACACTGCAATGCCTTATTTTATAATATATCTCTTTCTCGGAAAGAAGTGTACCTAATGTTTTTGATTTAGGCTTTGTTAATATACATAATCAATTAAAACACACTAAAAAAAGTTTAAGAAACGTTAGTAAATTAACCTTGACAATTTCAAATTTCCCGTAGGTATGTCACTTATGTAGACCGATTATTTTAAAAAGCTACAGGTTATAGGCATCATCTATCCAGATCTTTGTGAATTATTGATGTTCAATATGGATTAAGATTATGGCAGTGTTTCTGTCGACGAATAAAGATTGGTTACAAAATTGGTGTAACAAATGAAGGCGGAGCTAACAACTATGTTCAAAATTTAAAGTTTACTCAATAGCCATCATTCATCACACTTTGAAAACAGCAGCATTTCGAAATTTAGAATGGATAAAATGACGGGGTAATGATTTTTCTATGCCTGTAACCTATTTTCCAAAATCTGTGATTATGAGAAAACTTTTGTTACTAATAGGATGATGTTGACAGTAGGTTCAATCTAATTTTGAACCAAATTATTAGTTTTTACATATGTAAGTACCTACCTAATTCATATTTTTTTGAGCTGAAAGTTGTTCCTCTCTGAATTCCAATACCTATATTTTATCCAATTATGACAATTTTGTATGTAGTAAAGTCTTTCTTTTGATTTATGACTTGTAAGGTTCTTGTGGCTTGTGGGTTTCAAGTTCAAGTTATCGGCCTAGTCAACTTATTTATAAGACTTATCCTATAAAAAAAAAACTTAAAATTATTTAAATTAATCGCAACCTTCAAATTGCAGTTGCGATTTTTTTACAAATTTGGTACAGATGATTTCTATAAATTTCTAAAAATAGATTTTTTTTTTATTTTTTGTTTTAATATTTTGCATATAGAACGGATGGATCCCACATAACATTTTCAGGTATTGCGTTGCTTGAAAACGGCTCTAACGATTTTCATTAATGTTAAAATGCCCAAAATTAATGTCAAATTGCCCAAAATCAGCACAAATTTTGTAACAACATAATGTTAAAGACTTTTTTGGCGTTATGAAATTTTTCAAAAAAAAAGTTACACATACACCACAGTGACCCTAAAAGTTAAATAGTTAAAGGAATTGGTTTAAAATAGAATTAATACTTTAGTATTCCACAGCTACAAAAATTGATCCTATATTAATTTGAAAAAAATGTTCACAATTTAACCTACATAATTGTATATTATTATTATAATGTACGTTTGGCAAACTTCCCTTAAAAAATCGAGAATCAATTGAAAATCATAATACAAAATTGACGTTACTTTTTTTTGCTTAATAATCTCGTTCTTTCCTCTAAAAAAAAAATCCTGAGAAAAAATTCAATGTGAACGCATAAAATAAGTGCCAGTGAAAGGAACGTCGTCGTTTATATCTTCATCGGAATCTTAATTAGTTTCTTCTCACAATCAAATCCCGAATCCCATCAGCTCACACTATAACCATTTTCATAGATATAAAGTTCAATGATTCTTGAATGAGAATTTTTCTCCACATTCAGCTCCTGCAAAAGAGCTTTTTGATTTCTCAAGAAAAAAAGCTCATTTCAAATGTTTGTTTTTTATGTATTTTTTCTCTCTCCGCATCCATCACATACCTAACATTTTTGTTTGTTTGTTGATGCGGTTAGACAAGACAATCCTGATTTTTCCACATTTTGCTTTCCCGGGAATCGCTCTGAAACCAAAAAGCCTATCCTTTTCAAATCCACTTGATCCAAAGGAAGAGTAGAGGCAACATCCACCCCACAGCAAAAAAAGTAATAATCCAAATAAAACGAAGGTTAACATCCAAGTGATGTGCGAGCGGGCCTAAGGCAATCAATCCCGGAAATGTATTATTTCCTATCTATGAACTGACCATGAGTAACTAATTTTTACGTTATCTTTGTGCAACAGGCAGTTGATGGGTTTCATCATTTTTTTCCTTTTTTATTATTATCCTGTGTATACTCTCTTTTCGTTCTGCGCTCAGTTGGGGGGCTTTTAAAAATGAGAGATAACCATAATTGCTCAGGTTTGTTGTCGAGATGGGTTTAAGCTGAAAAGTTCTATTAAAGGTTCTCAGCCTTCTCGCTGCTGCTGATAGCAGACAAAAGCAACAGAGCAGCAGCACATTGATACTTTGTTGGGGGTTGAGGGTGGTTGTGAATAATGGTTTGAGTATTTCATCTTGATTTTCATTTAAAAAAAGGATGTTGTGCTATAAATGTACGTTACTGTAACGGAGGTGTACACTTTTCTATGGGCATAACGCTGACACAATGAACGCAATTAAACGCTAGCTTAGGCATAATAAATTGAATATTTTTTTGGCATTTTGGAAAAAAAAAAATAGCTGTTAAACCATGATAAATGATGACAGCAGCTTGAAATAATTTGAGTATTTTTTTTTTTACAAAATTGTGTAAGGTTTTCAAATTTTAAGCTTTTTTTTTTAATGTTTAAGGGGTTTGAAAGTGTTTAAAGTAACACTTTACATCAATGAATTGCCTTTCATTTTTTGCTTAAAACTGTTTTTAGAAGTGTAAGTTCAAGATTGAGAACGAGAAAAAAAAAAATTTTTTGGTGGTGGAGGTTGGATTTGAACCCAGACCTTTGGCGTGGTAGTCCATCGTACAAAACATTACGCCACGGGATTTGTCCCTTCACCCTTTGCTTTTGCAATTGCCAAACATGAAGAAATGGCTAGGCATTAAGAGATTTAGATGGTAAGAAGAGGGATTATTAACGTTGAGTTAAAAAAATAAGTTAAAAAGTGAGTGTAGACGAAAAATTAAAAAATAAATAAAACTAATCTTCATTTTCAATCATAAAGCTCTTGAATAATTGATTAAACCATCTTGAAATTTGGTGTTATTATCAAAACACTGTATCAATATTAAGGAAATTAATTTCCTTCTTCAAACAAACTTGACACTAATCCTCCAAAACACTTAACTCTTAACATATTCAAACAAAAACACAGCTTAAGCACATTCAAGGTTGGTAGATAGGTTAGAATATACATACATTTTAATCCTTGAAAAATTACTAAAACTTTGATGTGACTATACTATTCCAGTCCAGAGATAACAACCATAGTATAGTGTTTGTGATGTGTTGTGTGTTTACCTATTCCATACATATATAATGCAAAAGCATGAAACTTAACTGTTTATCAAGGTCTCTATGGAGTGCTAAGTAGAAGCAATAACAAGGATAACAACATAGCACACTTAAAGGTAAACTATGGCTTCTCAACACAAATACAAATACAAACACGCAACACAACAAAACACAACGTGTGAAACACACATGTTTGAATGTTTACAAGTATACTTATGGTTAAAGTGAAGGAAAAGAGTTTAACAACAGCTTAATAGACTACAGGGAATTGAAAACAAAAGAAAAATTATCAAAACAGACAGTCATACAAAACTCAGAAGTTAAACTTTGTTATTTTTTTCTTTTTGGTTTTGTTTTACACTTTTGTTGAATAAATAAAAAGATAAATAGGTCAGATTTTATTTTAAAGCTACATGTAATGGAATTACCTTCTTGAAAAAAGCAACATATTTATAGGTTCGTCCTCCAAGGAGTATTAAACCGTCTAAGTTCTTTTCTTGCTTAAAAGTGTAAAGTAAAGTAGGAGATGATACATACCAAGCAAATAAAAAAATGGAAAAAGGATACACTTTTCAATAACTTCATTAGCTAGTCTAGGGCTTTAAGCCTAGTACGCCAGCTAATGCGAAACGAAATTTTAAATACAAAATCTCGTTAGCGAAATCTTGAACGAAATTAAATTTGTTTTGTTTTTGCTTTAAAACTTATTTTCTGATGTTTTTTCTTGAAATTTTTTATTTGTTAATAATTAAAGTTTTCACATATTTTAAGACACTAATTTACAAAAACAGCAAAAATATTGAAATCCTGCAGTTTTTATTAAATCCCACATGAAAAAAACACTATAATCGTTATATTTAAAAAGTCAAATATGTAAAAAAAAAAAACTATAATAAAATGCATCAAAACAAATTTATACTTATTTATGTACTATTTTTCTATTTACATAGAAATATCTTAATTGTGATAAACCATTCGATAAATTGCCTTGTAAAGCTTCAGATTTGTTTTTTCAAGGTATAAAAATATGCTTTTTTTATGGTTTTTGCTGTACTGGGTTCGAATCCGAAGTCAACAAAATCTACCACGTCAGGATTTTGGGATATACGCCAGAATCATAAAATCAATTTTTTTTTAGAAAATCTCAAAAAACCACTAGGGTAAGCGGGGGCACATTTCGGTATGATCGTGCCCTTAATTAACAATAGTTTGGATGAAGAAAAAAGCTTAGTTTGATTTAAAGAAATTTTGCGAAATTTCGCAGTCTTTCATTAACTTTTCGCGAAGTACCACGTGTTTTCGTGTTTTCTGTATTTCTGATCTAATTTTTGACCACCGGTATGTAAGCGATTTCTGAACCTAATAAAACAGTTTTTTTTAATGGTGAATCAATATTTTGATAGCACTAAGCTTAAAATTAAGTAAATTAAAACCAGCTTTGTAAAAAAAAGCATTAGTTATTGATAAAAAAAAAAAAACAGTTCTGTGGCTTCTTCGGGACACCTTTGACTTTTGCAATGTGGGCACAGTTTTACGTTGATTTTGGGGAATTATATATATTAAATAAATTATTTAAAAATAAATCGAAATCGATTAATTTTGATTAAGATTTAAATGGAGAGATTTTTTGAAATATTTTATGGTTTTTTGTTTTTTCTTCTTCTTTTTAGAAAATAAATTTTTTGATTTTTTTTTCGTTATACTGTTTAGTAGATTGTTTAAAACCAAAAATTTATTTTTTTTCTGATTAAACAATAGAAAAGCAAGATTCGCTGATGGTTTTAAAAACATAATGCACACGATATGTGGGGTTTAATCCACCATTGTCAAATGTACCCCTTTATAAGTCAAATGTGCCCGGTCCCGGGGCACTTTTGACAAAATGACTTTTTTTAGAAAACATTATTTTTTTAAATGTTGTAATATGGTAAAACAAAAAAATGTACTGTTAGTATAATCTTGAATAGTCAATAAATCAAATACAAAACAAAACATTGGAAAAAATTAACAGTTTTCGAAAATACAGACCTTTAAAAACTAAGTGTCAATTGTACCCCCTTCTCCCCTACCTATATTTCAAAAACGAGAGCTGACCGAAATTTTTTACATTCGGATTAAAAATCAGCACACTTGAATCCATTAGAAAAGTATATATTTTTGTTCTTGGGAGAAAGAAAAATTAATTTTTAAAGATCAGTTTCTTTATATAAAGATAAGCCAAACCTACTAAACTTACAAACTTGAATTTAGATATCTCGGAGAGGAAAAGAGATATTGAGAAGATTGAAACTTAATTTGAAAAAAAAGTTCTTTTATAGGCCGTAACAAATTTAGTTGAAAAAGATTACCTTATGCCTAAATATTGCTTCCAGAACAGCAAAAAAATGGGTTTTTGAGATTTTCTTACGGGAATATTTAAAAAACGTGACGTGCTTGGAAAATTCTGACTTCTGATTAGTATAGTTTTATTAAAAGTAGGATTTCCTTGCAGACTAAGTATAATTTGATGTCCGCTTAAAATAAGTGCAACCCGTTTAAATTCTGTTTAATGTAAGTTAAACTCTATTTCATTATAAAATTAATTTTCATCTTAAAAAAATCGACCAATAAAAAATAATAAATTTTAAAATTATCGTCAGATTCAGCTTAAGTTGCATTTTATCATACTTATTAACAGTGAGATGGGCTGATGGCAAGGCACTCGCCTAGTTGGAGGATCGATCCCTAGTGGCTGCCAGTTTTTTTTTTACATAAAAACAAAACGGAAGTCTTCTTGGCAAAAAACCATGCAGAAATTCGCTTAATTTATTTATTTATTTCATTTCATCAATTAGATTACACACTTAGGCTCAATTTATTCACTCTCCATTATATTTAAAGGCTCCATTAAAAATTATAAAACTGTCAAATCGCATACAAATTTTAAAATTTCCCTTTTTTTAATGGCGACTTTAAATTTAATGGAGTGTGAATATATTGGTCCTTAATATATAATCATAAAGACTACTGAATTATATATATTTTGAATATATTCATTGAAAAACTAATAGAAAAATATAATATATAATGTTTTTTAAACAGAATCCACTTGATTTTAGGTGGTCTTATTTCTCCGTGTAATAAAGAAGAAATAAAGATTAATTAAAGAAGTTACCAATTTAATACTAAATTAAGAATAAATAACGGAATTTCACACCAAAATTATAATTGTTTTGTGTAACTATTGTTACAGAAATTATTTGTTTGATTTGATACGAGAATGAATTTACTTCAGTTCTAGTTGTTCTATTGAATTCTTATCCATTTTGCCTTAACCGAATGCGCCTAGTTGAAAGATGAGGTCCTTGAAAGAATGATATTAAATGATTCTGATTAAATCTTGTATGTCACACTTCACCAGTCCAAGCTTTTAACTAAATTTTACGTTCAGGTGAAAAAAGAAGATGGAGCAGATGGAAAAAGTTTTATGATAAGTATCTTAAGTCCCTGCTTGTCATTTTATTCAATCGTAAATTGTCGTTAAACCTTTTACTATCTTCATAAAAAAACAGGCTACAAAAAAGTTTTTGTTTTTTATTTAATTTCCTTTGAGTACAGACTACTACCAACTGGAGGCGGTAAAAATGTAAAAATTTAAAGTTGTTTTAAAACAAAATTAAATCTTTTTTCTAAATAAAAAAAAAAAAAACAGAACATCTCACAAAAAGAAATAATGACTAACGCCCAAAGTATGTCCTTTTCAAAATTAAGAAAAACAAACAATCCCAAAATGAATTGTTTACTGTTCAACAATACAGACAGACAGGCTCGTACACCACACAACGCACACAATCAAATAAAATATATGTAGTAAGTAATTTCCAACGTGACATGTTTATTCACTAACCCACTTTGGACCACCCACAGAGTGTATAAAGTAAAGTATCCTTTTTTGCTGTTCTAGAATTCAGATACACTTTTCATATTATTTTGCGATATATGTACTCATACTCATGGTAGAGTTCTTAATATGCGATGACATTTCCTTTAAAATTTCCTTTTGTCATATATCTTTTTCTGTCATCACAGCGGAGTGTCCTGAAGACCGACTATAATAACTACTGTGATAACATAATGTAGTGTGGTCTTTCAACCAAAACCCACAGCAGGAGTTTTTCTCTTCTAGATTGTGGACATGGACAAGCAACAAATAATATCCTCCCTAATAGGTCGTGCGTTTGCTTTTGTTTTGAGATTTTCTCAGATTTTTGTGTATTTAAGTGCCGGTTTGTTCACAATCGATTATCTTTTAATCATGGATTATTCCATACAAAAATCCTTGATTAAAAGATAATCGAGTGTCAACAAACCGGCCCTAAGTCGGCTTTTGTTAGAAGAATATTTTATATGTGTGGCTCAAAGGATGTTATAGGTTTTTTTTTTATTTGATGAGAGAGAAACTTCATTTATTTTTCATATATGACTTATCAATCTGTCAGTTTGATTGGATACGATAGAAGTTTTTTTTTTTCTCTTGTTTTTATGGAAATTGGGGGTGTTTAATTTTCTTTTTTCTTTATGATTTTTTTTGTTAGGACAACGAACAAAAAAGAAAGGATCTTTGAGGTCAATTGATTCGAAGTTTATTGGTTGAGTATAGAATAAGAATGTCGAAGGGATGCTGCCGGGACAGTTTGTCCTTTATTTATTGATGATTCAGTGTCTAGCAGAAAAAGGAAAAAAAAAAAAATTGTAATGATAATATTGGTGATGTGCTTAGGTCACATTATTCTGCAAGATTTGTTTACTCATGAAAAATATAAAGAATGAAAAAAAAAAAGGTTTAATACTTTTTTTTTTATATTGATTTATGGTAAACGTGGTTTATATAGTGTATATAGAGAGTCTTGAATTCAATTTTATTAAGTAGGCAATTTAAAAGTCTGTCAAGAACAGAACGAAGATGATAAGATGATGGCGATGGAATAGATAGATATTTTATTGTGCAAATAAATTCTTTGATCAATATTGTTTTTCTTCTTTTTCTTTAAGTTATATTGTGGATTAAAAAAAAGAAATAATAGGATTGGAGATGACAGTTGTGGAGGATGATGCTGATTTTTGTTGCTATTAGAATCGAAATACTTAAAAATGATAATTTTAAATTCAAATTAAGTTTAAATTCTAAAACCTTTTAAATAAAGTTACACACTCCTCTTTACAATGATTTTTCCATAAATTACAATTAACCTCCTTTATGAATTGAAGATTATATTTTCAACTTAAACTTCGTATGTAAAAATTGGACACTGTGGTGTATGCGTAACATTATGTAACCTATATGGGAGACACTTGCAAATTTATTATACAAAGTATCTCGGAAAATTTAAGGGGTGATTCTTGATTATATTTAAGAAAAAAAAATTGGTGTACAATATCGCTTTATCTGCAAAGTTGATACCATTTTTTGGATATACCTTTAATCATATTAATAATAATTTCTCTGTTAATAATAATAGTAGAAACTTGGTAAAAGGTCTTTATTTTTAAAAGAAATGATATTCCTTAAATTTTGTATTAAAAAAAATTTTATAACTTTTTTGCTGCTCAGATATGATAATTTATTACTTTGAGTCCAATTTTCTTCTAGAAATGTTTGATAAACGTAGTGTTTTAATAATTGATTCTTATGAAGAAAACAAAAACGAAGAAAAAATTAATTTAAAAGTTTACTAATGCATTTTATGGTATTTGGAAAAACATGATCCAAGGATTTTTTCTTGAAAATGTATTTTTTTTTTCGCTTTATTCCTAAATAAATCATTTATTTTTGTTCTTTTAATTATGTAATTTAAATATTTAAAATGAATATTTGATGGGTCTTAGTTGATTTTGTATGCATGTTAGAGCCGCATCTTTTCCGATTTTGTCCGAATCATAAAGTTACTTTTTGTGAAAGAAGTTTTGTTTTTTGATATTTTTATATATACAAATTTTCTAAAATTTCGACATATTTCAAAAAACCGTTTTCAAAAAATTTATTTAAAAAAAAAAAATGTTTGAAATATTTATTAAAAATCCAAAAATGTGTTTTTTGAAAATATTTTTTAAATCAAAAGTTGGGTCTTGTTTGTAAAATTGTACACAAAATTTTATATCAAAATTGTTAGAGTCGTTTTCGAGTTATTTGGTATAACTTGAAAAATTTGTATGGGAGGTACACTTTCTCTAAGTGAGATATAAAAAAAAGCAAAAAAAAAAAAACAACTTTTAGAATTTTATAAAAATCATCTGTACCAAATTTGAAGAAAATCCGTTCACGAGCTTAGGTTGTGGAAATGTGTACAGATGGACGTACAGACGCACAGACGCACGAACGGAATTATTAGACCCACTTTTTCGGAATTCTCCATCATCGTAATGTTGGTTTTGATTAGCAAGTAAAAATGTTTAATTTTAAATCACATAATCTTAGACTAAATTATTTTATTACTGGCAAAAAATTATTGCTACATTTTAATGAACTTAACTCCTTATAGATTTCCTTAATTCTATAACATAAAGCTTATACCAAAAACCAAACAAAATTATCCTGGAGTTCTGAAAAATAAAAAAAAAAACTTTTACATCCGATGTTCTTAACTCGTAAATCTAATGTAAATAAGAGCTTATTACAGTCAATTCATAGGATTCTCTAAAAAATAATCATACATATTGGCAACAATTTTTGACATAAAACAGACACTCAAACGATGTATACGACGATATCAAACCATTTCCTATGACTTATGGCATAATATATTTATCTACTTTACTGCGTTTCCTCGTTTTTGGAATTTTTTTTTTTATATTCTACATCTCATTTTGAGTCAAAGAAGCTTTCAATCCAATATTCTCTTCTTGCTTTGCTCAGAAAAAAAAAAAAAACAAAATTGAATAAGTTTCTTCTCATCTTCATCATCGAATATCCAAGCAATTTAAAAGATGCCATCAGCATTTCTTCTGGACTATTTTTTTCATTATTCTGAGAGAGAGACCATATGCATGCATCTTGTCTATAATGGTGGGTACGTTCCCTCTTTTTTTTGTGTTATAAATTTAAATTTATAACATTGTATGATATTTTGTGTAATTTTTTCCTTCGCATATTCAAGGACAAAATGGCAGATGAGAGGAAAGGACAGAGGGGATAGGACTTTGACTGCAATAAATTGAATTTCATCTTTATATTTTTTCTCTCTTATAATGTCGACACGAAAAGTGAGTTTGCTTCACATCTTGCGGGAAGATATGTCATTAATTATTATGGTTATCCATTTTTATCCCCCGCCTTCTTTGTGAAGCGCCATCATCTAGGATCTCTCTTCTAACTCGACCGTTTATTTGATGGTCGTCCTGAAAATGTATAAATACATATATGAAGGTATCTATGTGTGTGTGTTTGTGATGGTGTCGTGTTTATCCAGGCTTTATTCGAATATATGGATGAGACAACAGCCACCGCCGAGCCATTGCCACCACAACGGATAGAAGGATAAATTGAATTTATGGTAATTTTGACAAACACATTTTTTACACTCAAAATTGTAGACAATATAAAATCGTTATATAGACGAGACTTGTAGAAGGAAAACTCTCTTCGTGGATAGTATAAATTCTGACGGGTTGCATCTTTTATCGTCATAAACGGTTTTATTTTATTTTTTCTTCTTCTTTATTTCACTATTAAACCTACGTTATGAGGCTTTTAGATGGTTTTCTTTTTAATGTTGCATTCGCCCACACATAAATCACATGTCATTTTATAAATACGGCTCAGACGTATTTTTTTTAAACAAATATATGTACATTTAGCAGCTTACTTTAGGCCGTTCAAGTTTTTTTTTTTGTTGTTGTTGAAAACCAAAATGCCTATAAAAAAATTTAAAGTCCTTTGAGGGACAACTTTTATGAGAATAAAACATGTTCCTGGGTTTTTTATTTCCATTTTAATAGAAGGATCATAAAAACCCTTTAAGATGTCTCATAAGGCTATATTTTATGAAAAAAGAATTGAAGGATTTGAAAATCCTATGAAAAGGATAATGACTTTTGAGGTCTGATTTCCGCTGCTGTGATAAATGTTAACTGACCTCAAAACTCCCCAAATATTTCAAAACGGCAAAATCTTCGGAAAAATCGATCTTAATAAAGTTTAAATATTGATATCTTAGGAAGCTTATGGTCTGCAAGGATCTAACACCAAAGCAAATTTTAATTATACTAAACGACAGACCAACCCTTATCCTTGGTGATGTTATAAATAAAAATAAATTAAGTCCCTTGAGGAATATTTTAATATAGCTACGGCCTTGACTTTTATTGTGTGTACCTTATAATAAAACCGCAAAGGTAAGCACATGCAAAAAAAAAAATAACTAAAGCAATAAAAACCATTATTTAAAAAGTAATTTAAATAATAATATCCTCCTCTCACACAAACACAATGGGATATCCTTCATATTTGTGATTGAAATGACTGCGAGTCGAGTCTTATTGGTGTTTCTTTTTGTTTTATTTTCTTTTAAATTGTTTCATAGCGTGGAAAGAATACACATTTTTTTTTTAAATATTTTTATCCAAAAATAAACAAAACAAAAAAAAATGTCCTTTCATTTCGTAGAGAGATAAATATATTCGCGAAAGAATCCTTGAAATTCAACCTGAATTCACTCAATTGAAAGCAATCAACTCATTAATTAATGTTTCTTTGTTTTTTTATTTAATTTAATTTAAATTCATGTTGAGTTGATCATTTGTATTCAATTATTTAATTTATTATTTTATTTTTATTTAAATTTATTTGCTTAACGAAGCAGTAAAATTTATATTCTGTTTGTGGAGGATTTTTTTGTTGAAACATATTATCTGTGTATGCAAATGAACTTTATTATTATATTTTATATATCTGCATTTTTGCAGTTGTGTTAATTTTTTTTCCTTTTTCAATGAAACAATTAATAATAAAATTTCATTTAATTAACAAAAATAATAGTGAACATTTGTGAAGGTACACGGTTAAAAATTCTGGAGTATTTTTTAATACAGCTCTTGTATTAAAGCAATTTTCAATACACAAAATATTACATTTTAATACTTCCAAAATATTAAAATTATTTTTAATCTTTTTTGTATTAAATTTCAATATTGAAGTATTAAGTTCACTACTTGTAATACAAAAATTATTGGAAAATAATCTCCGTGGGTTAAATTCTAATCTTGCATTGAATTTTAATATCGCTGTATTACATTTTAATATAATTGTATTAAAATATAATACAAATTTATTAAAAACTAATATAAAAAGTATTAAATTTTAATACGAGAATATTAAATTTTAATCAAACGTCAGCAGCCACAGAACACATAATAAGGTAATATATTCCGAAAGTTGTCAAAATTTTTTTGTCAAAAATGGGCACCAATCTGTCAGGTCGGCCTTTAATTTTTATATTTCAATCGCAGTAAACAGGAAATTTGTTTTTGTTTTAATTTATAAAATTTAAAAATAACAAATTTCCTTGTGTTTCTTCGCGGAAAATAGTGAATAATTGTTAACAAATGAGTGGTGTGCGTGGTTTTTTGGTTTTTGTGTGTTTTTTGTCGGTAAATAAAAGAAATAAGATTTACATTGGTCGCCAAATTGTCATGTTTTGACAATTTGGCGACCAATGTCAGTTTGGAAAAAAAAAATGAAAAAAATCCATTGTTTGAGGTGCATTTTCTAAAAAAAATTTAATTAATATTTGTAAATTTGTACTAATTTGAAAGCGCTTTGTGTTTTTTCGAAGCAAAATACATGCATTGCAGATAAATTTTGATCGGCAATAAGATTTTACATGCCACAGTTTGCGAAACAGATAAAATAGAGACAATTATATCACCATTATTATATTATTTATGATTAATATTTATTTTCAGTAATGAATTTAGGAAAAGAATACTATTATTAACTTTAAATACATTTGGTATTGAATTGAAATATTTTTGTGTTATCTTTTAATATAATTCTTATTAGAAATTAATATGAAAAGATTAAATTTTAATATGCAATAATTGATATTTAATACATTTGGTATTAAATTCTAATATAAACTCTATTATTTTTTAATACAACTATATTAAATTTTAATACATTTTTTATTAACTAAAAAATTTTAATATTTGTCTTGTATTAAATTTTAATACATTTCTGGTGTAGACCTATATGTAACCCAAAAAGTATTAAAAAATACTCCAGAATTTTTAACCGTGTATCAGTATTCCTTTAACAGCATAATTTAGGTAGTAGACTATATTTTAGACCTTCATAGGTAGTTAAGTAGGTAGCTTATTTTATTTTGTTTTAACAAACTCTTAATAAGCTAATGTTGCTTCTGGTTAGGAATAATATAAATAACAAAAATAAAGTTCAACCCTGAAGGTAAGATGTGGAGAAAAGGATCCCAACAAGGATTGTAGTAAAAAACAAGAGTTATGGCAGGATTAACATACTTTGTAATAATTTTTGTGTATATGACATTTGACTCTTCCGCAAAAAAACACCCTTCCACCCATTTTTGTTTTGTATACACTCTTTTGATCCTTGGTTCTTATCCCAAAAGCAGAATTTTTGCCAAGTTTCATGAGGGTAACAATTTTTTTTTATTTGCTTATATTTTGTACTATTTTACCTGTACTATAAGGCATTTCTTCAGGTTTGGAGAGACATAATAGCAAAGGTAAAGGGACCGAAGATTAAAATCGATCGCAAAATTTGTTGGTATAATTTATTTTATTTAAAGAGAAAACATTTTTAAAAGCCTTATCATATCACCGTCTAAAGTTTTCTTACCTGAAATGATTATTAAAGCAAATAAAATCATATAACAAAGAAAACCATATTTGAAAGTTCCAGACATAATATCTTAAGGGTGATGTTTTTTGTATGTGAGCATAATGTGTAAGTAATTAAAAGAAAACAAAACATTTTAAAGGAATCATTTTAAAGACATTATTTAAAAACATATTTTCCCTCTCTACCAAATATGTGTATAGGCATAGTAAGTATCATAATGAACAAATAATTGAGGTAATTTAACGATCCTATTACGTCTGCCTTAAGGATACGTATACAACAGAAGATAAGCATATTACCCTACAGACTGGTATTTTGACATAAGAATATCACACATTTGGGAATTTCTTTGTTTTTTTTTTTTTTTCTCTCGTTCCGTTTTGTTGACACTTACGGATTTGTTTTTCCTTAGCAAACACTCTTACACACACGTGTTTTTATCATTATACAAACATTAAACAATAATTTGTTTTGATAAAAAATGCGTTTTTGTTAGGGATTTTATTGCCAAGGTGGAGATTAAATTAAAAATTATAAAAAAAAAAAATGTTGAAAGAAGAAAAATGAAAAAATTTCTACTGTGACAAGAAATTAAGTGTCGTTGATGTGTCACTCGTCGTCGTCGTCGACTTATACATACAAATGAAAAGTGGAATTTAAATTGGTTTTTATGATAAAGGATCTTATGAAGCCAGTTGTAGATTCCAATCTCAGGAAGATGCCTGTCTGATATAACAAATTAAAAATTGTTCACTATGGCGTATACGTAACAAAAAATATTATTTTTTTTCTTTAAATTCCAATAAATTATGTTTGCCCCATAGTGAACTATTTTTTTCATCCAAAATATTATTTTAAGTGATTTGAACTTTAATAAGTATCAAAAAGAATGACACATTAAGGATACAGGACGCAATAAATCCGCTCGCCCTGAAAAATCTTTTTCTCCTCTCTCACGAAAATTCCCCAACATCCAGTGAATTAAATTTTTTCAGAAAAGTAATTAGCGCCCAAGGTCCAGAAATCACTTCCATGTACGTAGAAGAACTTTAATAATTTATTGTCACAATTTAAAAAAAAATTAAGAAAAAAAATACAGAACAGGTTAATAAAGTTATTGCAAGCCTTTTAGTATTTTTTTTTATCGTTCTGCACGTATATGCGGCAAAATTGTGTTCACGCTTTTAAGTTTCACAAAAAAAAAGGGAAGAATATTTTTTTTATAGAGAAGCATAAAGGCATACCTGAATTCAATGTGTCGTCGCATACAGTGCTGTAAAAAAAAGATTACATTTTTACTATGATTTTTTAAGAGGTTGAGAAGAAGGTTTTCGAATTGAAAAATTTTAGTTAAAGTTTAAACAATTAGGTAAAGAAAAATAAAAAAGCATTTTTCGACTACACTCTTTTTCACTTCATGTTGCTAAAACCTAAGTTCCAGAAAAAATTGTGCTCAAAAGAGGTCAGGAAAAAATTAACAATTTCTAAAACACAGCTCTGTTAATACTTCACTTTTTCATGCATGAAGGTAAATATTATGAATCTACCTATTTGACATTGTTTTTCCTTTCACATTCAATAGAGCAAAAAGAGTAGAAAAGCTCTTTGATGCGACAGGATATAACTATCATCGTCGTAGCGGTGAAATTTATTAAAACTAAACCTCTCGTTGCAGAGTATTTCAATTTATATTTTCCAAACAAACAATATTGTGTATGACAGGTTAGATGAGAGAGGAGATGAGAAATATGAGGAGCTGTGCTTCTATATGATTCGGTTTTACTTATAACCTAGTTCGCGATTGAGGATCCTCTTTTCTTTCGTATAGATACTATATGGCAGTTAATATCTATAGAAAATAAATTTTCTATACACGTTTTATGATAAAATTAAAAAAACAAGATACTTTGTCCTTATAGGAAAATGTGCGGAACTTGTATATGGGACATTATGTGTGTTATGGTTGTGAAAAAAGTATGAAAAAGTACTTACCTATATGAAACCACTCATGAAGTTAATTTTTAAGTGAATTTTTAAAAAACTCCTACATGTGTGTAATTTTAATTAGAAGCTTGGAGAGGTGTCAACAAACTTTCTGATATAAAGCTTCAGAGACACATCAGAGAAATAAAGAGAGACATGACATCCATTATAAAAGTTAAAATCATGTAAGTACCTAGTTGTTTTTGAAACTCACCTATGTACATAATACTTATAGAAAAAAATTCTAAATAAAAGTGAAAAACTATATTTAGAAATAAATTATTACAAGGTCGGGTTTTTTGTCCGTGTTCTAAAAATAATTTATATTCATTTGAAACTGTTATATAAGTGAATAACTGAAATGGAATCTCTTCTGCGAAAAATATAAAAAGAAAATTGTTGATAAAATTATTTTTCTACGAATGTGGGTTGTGTTAATTTAACAGGTGATAACGAGACCATGAATGTAGGCTTAAATGAGGAAAGAGGTTAGAAAACCGAAGTATTTAGTAGGGAATACTGCGTTAAATCCTGTGTAGACTTTTAAAGTTTCCTTAGATAATTTTACAAACTAACAAACTAACAAACTAACAATCTAACAAACTAACAAACTAACAAACTAAAAAACTAAAAAACTAAAAACTAACAAACTAACAAACTAACAAACTAAAAAACTAAAAAACTAAAAAACTAAAAAACTAAAAAACTAAAAAACTAAAAAACTAAAAAACTAACAAACTAACAAACTACCAAACTAACAAAACTAACAAACTAACAAACTAACAAACTAACAAACTAACAAACTAACAAACTAACAAACTAATAAACTAACAAACTAACAAACTAACAAACTAACAAACTAACAAACTAACAATCTAACAAACTAACAAACTAACAAACTAAAAAACTAAAAAACTAAAAACTAACAAACTAACAAACTAACAAACTAACAAACTAACAAACTAACAAACTAACAAACTAATAAACTAACAAACTAACAAACTAACAAACTAACAAACTAACAAACTAACAAACTAACAAACTAACAAACTAACAAACTAACAAACTAACAAACTAACAAATTAACAAACTAACAAACTAACAAACTAACAAACTAACAAACTAACAAACTAACAAACTAACAAACTAACAAACTAACAAACTAAAAAACTAACAAACTAAAAAAACTTACAAACTAAAAACTAACAAACTAATAAACTAACAAACTAACAGACTAACAAACTAACAAACTAACAAACTAACAAACTAACAAACTAAAAAACTAACAAACTAACAATCTAACAAACTAACAAACTAACAAACTTACAAACTAACAAACTAACAAACTAAGGTCCATTTGCTGAAACGAGTCTTAAATATTTATGTGAAACATAAACCCTTAAGTTCTACATTACGGTTTGCACGAACTTCAAACTGTGTCATAAATTCCTCTAAGTTTAACATAACTTAGGGGGAAGAAATAGTAAAACTTAAGCTGTTATGTTCTACCTAGGCGCTTTTATTTTATGAAAAAAGCAAGAATGTCGCTCAAAAATTGATGTCGGTAGTACAAAGGACATGAATTATTATCAATTTAATAAAAATAAACTTACATTCATTAACTTAAACCATCCACAGATGGTACAATTTACACCACATTTTTTTGTATGAGGCACTATTTTGCTGTCATATTTCATTGACTAATTTTGACACACCAGCACATTTACACACACACACGAATAATTTTTGTTTAACCAATTAACACTTATTTTTGGCTCAAATATACTTTTTTACACTTTTATTCCGCAAGATAAAGACACAAACTTGAAAATTTAACGATATTGTTGTATATTAATTGCTAAATTGCTCAAAATCTATTTAAATTATTTGACGTTTCTATTGATTTGACTTTTGAATTTGAAGTTCTCAGCGATTTATATCATGAAAGTAAATCATTGCTAGGTTAAACATAAATATTTTTTAGCAACTTAGAATAAACTAAGTAAAACACAAGAGTTATGTTCGACCTAGCTAAGATGAGAATTTATGACTAGTATGAGCAAATGGGCCTAAGAGACTAACAAACGAACAAACTAACAAACTAACAAACTAACAAACTAACAAACTAACAAACTAACAAACTAACAAATTAACAAACTAACAAACTAACAAACTAACAAACTAACAAACTAACAAACTAACAACTAAACTGCACAAAAGATGTATTCTTTGATTTGCCAGGGCAAGTTGGTATATTGGTTGAAAAACTATATTTTAGAATTAAAACTTCTACTTAATTATTAATCTTAACATTCTGGGGTTTTGTATCATTTGATCTTTTCTCTTCAATCACCTAGGTGACCTTTTATGTATAAGGTCTATATCGTGTAAAAAGTATCTAAATTCTTAAACAACATGTCCTTGAAGAGTTCATGTTCTCAAATATCACAATTTGTCTGTTTTCATGTTAACAAGTGAATAATTTCAAATGTTGCTTTTCCCTTCAAATGAATAAATAAATAAATACCTGTCACTGTAAGACACTTAAAGTCTGTTTTTGTTCGTGGTAAAGGCACATTTTCTTGTGTTTTTTTTTTTTTTTTTGAGCTAAAAACCATTCTAACAATTGGTGACATTAAACAAATTCATAGCACTTGTTGGCCTCTTTCGAAGGCGAAAAATTCAACCTGACATTATCTTTTATTTCTGTTGCTGTGTTCTAATATACGTAGGAGTAGTGTAAAAAAAGCAAAAAAAAAAAAAAAAAAAAAAAAAATACCTGCTTGACTCTGTCTGCGTCTAAGTGGCTTCGTAAAATGTTTTTATTTTTATTTTTTTTTTGTTTTGTTTTTTTTTGTGTCTTCTTCTTCTTTGATAAATCGTGCCATTGTAATGACATCTTATAGCCAAACGTGATAAGAATCTATAATATTCTATTGTACATAGTTGTGATTGGTTCTTTTATATATGTATGTTCGGGGTTGTGTTTTACCTTAAGGATATTATTTTCAAGTGGTAATGCATTGCTCCGACGACATTATGGTTTAGATTTTAGATATATGAATGTGCGTAGGTGTGTGTGTGTGTGTAAGCTTGGTAAACTTGAATTAAGCCCCCATAACACAGACAAGAGAGAGATGATGGTAAAAGATACTTTTGTATTTATGTCGGAAGTTTCGCATATAACAGATTATAAGGAATGAGACAAGGCGTGTATAGTGTAATATGGTATTGCTTGAGAAATATATGAGCTTTTGCCATTGTGTGACTTGAATTATTTATCAAATTATCTTGAGCAGTTTTTTTTTTGCCGCTGGTGAAAAGTGGTTTAAGTGTGAAGAAAAATTAGGTTTAAATTTTTGCTATAATTCCAAAGGATATTTTGTTCTCAATCTTTAAATTAAATATATTGGTCTTCATTTTTTTTAATAATTTTTTTTTAATAATTTTTTTTAAATAATATTAAAAAAAAAAATAAATAGAAACGGTACATATGCCATTTTGTATCAATTCTCACTCAATACCTTAAATCAGAATTTCAAAAAATTCAATCTCCCGATTTTGAACATACCTACATATAATTTTTCAAAAAAAAAAAAATAAATCCAATTTTTTCAAAATTTTATTGCTTCAAAATTTTATTTTTGGATTCTATTAAAACTATATAAATACTTATTTGTAAAAAAGTTTCGTTGACATTTTTCAAGTTTTTTTTTTCAAGAGAAATTTAGAGTTTAAAAAAAGGTTCCATGGTAGAAGACGTTTATAGGGGAAGTGGGGGCAATACCGTTTTTGTACTATTTGTATGCAAAAAATTTAAATTGGCAACACTTCTAATATAAAATAAGTGGTTTCTAGTAGTAGAGTAGTAGATAGATCATGTCTGTAAGTATGAGCAAGTTCAGTAGTTGAAACCACAAAAAGTTACGGTAAATTTTGTGTTTTCTTAACGTTTATGTGAAAAGTCATTTTTCCTTTTTAATGTGGAATAATTAATAGTCTTACAATTAATTTTTGTTAATTTTCTTTTTTATAGTAAAAGGTTTAACCGCTGAAGATATATCTTACGTGTCTTATTATTGAAAAAAAAAGTTCCATTTTTACAGAAAGAAACGGTTTTACTACCAACAGAATTTGATAGAGCGGACCCCCATGTGGGTCAAGACTGTTTTTTGTTAGATGTTTTTTCAAAACGTATTGTCTTATGTTCAGTATTTATATTTTTATTATAATAATGGGAGTTCCAGCAAAAAACGTTAAACTTAATGAATAAAGACTTTATTTTAATTAAATGATGGTGTTTATTGGTTTTTAAGGCAGTTAAACACTAAAGGGGCGGTCTTGCCCCCACTTTCCCTACATACTGGCTGCTCACTACACTAGTTTACAAAAAAAATTTTTTTGAAAAAAAAACTTTATTACTGATAAAATCAAAATCTTTCGAATCCTCATAGTTTTAAATTTTTCATGTATAACACCTTTTAAGCAAAGATAAAATGATAATTTTCTTCAAAATGTATAAATAAATTATAAAGATTTGACCATTTTTATATAAATGGTGTTTGGCAGTGGTTTTTATTGTTTGCATTTGTTATTTAAAATTTCTTCTTTATCATTAATTTTAACCATAAAACCACTTAATGCAAGAAATATTTTTTCAAACTTAGAAACTATTAAACATTAAAACAAATAGTAAATCTATTTTCATTTCCATGGCAGAAAACGTTTATACCCTACCTACTGGCTGCTGACTTAATATTCGAAAAAAATTTTTTTTCATCAAAAAAGATCTTGTGTTGAAACCACCACTTGAATTTTTAAACAAAATCGTTGCACCTGTTTTAGAAATTTCTAGAATTGTTATACATATGACATGAAGGCACCGTTATTTTTGGTCATAAGAAATTAATTCCAAAAATCCATTTCTAAAATTTTTATAAGAAGTCAATTTAGTTACCCTAATAAAAATTAAGAAAAAACATTCCTAAAATTTTTATAAGAAGTCAATTTAGTTACCCTAATAAAAATTAAGAAAAAACATTTTTTTCAAAATGGATCAATGAATTTTGTTGAATTTTCTTCAGGACGGCACACAGTGTGTCGTCCCCTTATGATTAATCACTTTTTTTTTGTTAAAAATTAATATTTTTGCTATTAAAATATAATTAAGAAGTGTCAACTCATATGAAAACATATTTATCTTAGAAAATAACCCAGGTTATGTATTCAAAATAAGCTCCGAAACATGAGTACCTCGGAAATCGAAAATATTTTGAGGAATTTATGGGAATCTTTGAGAGTGTATATTTTACGTTTGGTAATTGTTTGAAAAATTTTGTTAGTGTTATTTTGTTTATTTGAGTGTTGTTGTAAAACGTATAGCAAAAAAAATTAAATTTATAAAATTATATATGAGTTATTAAAATTTCTTTGATAAATGGCCAAAAAAAAAATATTTTTTGACTTAATTTAAAAAAAAATATATAAAATCACATCGATAATTTTTGTATATTATTTTGCCTTAGGCCTATACTTAATATTGGCAAAGTTTGGTCTGCTTCTGTTTGCGATTACCAGAGATATTCACATTTATGTGCTACGAGTCAAGTACTCAAAATAATTCATTTTTTGAGAAACATCTTCAAGGGGATCACAAAAATGAAAAAATCGATGTTTTTAATAATTAGCCATACACAACTAACAAAAAGCTGTTTATGTAATTAAAAATATTTTAAATATTGTTTTCAACAAGAAAAAAAATTATATTTTTCTGCATACTAAATTTTTAATATAATTACTTGGCCCGGCCACGCTCTACTCAGGGTTCCCAGGTTTTGAAAAAAAAAATCCTCTTTTTTAACACCAAAACGTTTATGTTTCCCCTTTTTTGTAAAAAAAATCCCCTTTTTTCCAGAAAAAAATGCAAGTATTTTTTTTTTTTTAATTTTTTTATTTAAATCTTTTTTTAAACATATTAATTTTGTATTTAATTTATTCATAAAAATAAAAACTTTATAATGGACATAAGTAAATAAAAAAAATTAACAAAAATGAAGCTCAAAATACATAATTTCATTTTCAAACTAAAAACAGTCAAAATAAAATTTATGAAGTATGCAACTACTTCATAAATTTTATTTTGTGGGTAAATCTAAAATATCAGTGCTAATTTAATAAAAATGGATATTATTTCCTATATTTAGTGTATTTTTGTAAATCATAAAGTATTTATGCCGATTAAGTAGCTTTTTAAACAACGATGTCTTAAAAATGTATAAGTATTTTTTTTACTTTTATTTTTTTTTTACTTCCGCGGCTGCTGGCTGAAAATTTTGTTTGACATACCCAAAAAAGTACAGATTCCTTTAATGAAATATTTTGAGGAGTGAATTAGAAAATGGAAGCACCCTAGTTTTTAGTAGAGCTGTCAAAATAAAAAATCCACTTAGCGTGGAATACGATAGTTTATTTCGAAATTATGTTTTATTTAAATTGATTCCATTGTTCAAAGATTGTGTCTAACGTTTTTGTAAGTTTAAATTTTTCCCCTTTTTGATATTTTTTCCCCTTTTTTATCCCCGTCCCCTATTTTATCCCTTTTGTCTAAGAAAATCGGCAAAAATGGTGATTTTCCCCTCAACCTGGGAACCCTGGCTCTACTGTGTATTATAGCGTATTTACCAAACTCGCCGATATAAGAATTTACGAAAATGCAAATAAAACGTTATTTCAAAATTTGAAAGCGATTGACAAAAAACTATTCGAGATTTGCTATGAAACGCAAATAAACATACGATTTTTTTGTATAGAGAAGATAAACAAAACAAGTTGACTTCAACTTAAGATTTCTCAAAGTAGAAAAAAGATATTGAAAATATTTAAACGGGCTTTAAAAGAATACATTTAGTTCTTTTAGAAACTGTCACAAATTTATTTAAAATAAATCACCACGTTCAAGAACATAACCTCAAAAACTGTTAAAAAACGACATTTAAGATTTTCTAACGGGAATATTTCAAAAACGTGATATGATAGAATTTTTCTGACTTCGGATTCGAGTTCAGCACACCAAAAACCTTACGAAAAGTATATTTTTGTTTATATATTAATTATATATATAAATTAATTTTGCTCACAAGTGGCTTCTTCAATAAATGTTAATTTCGTAAATTATACTAAAAAAAAGTAATAGGTTGTTTAATTTCTTAATTTGTAATTTTTTTTCTATTCCTGCCTTAAAAACACAAAAAAAAAGATATTAAAACTCCAAAAACTTAGCTGCAAGTATTTATGATAAACTTTTGTATGGGCTCGACACACTGTGCGGCATACCAATTTTTTTGAAAAGTTTTTGAAAATTTTTAAATACAAAAAAATATATTTTTAAATGTAAATAAAAAAATCCAAAAATAATTTGTTAAACTTAATTTAAAAGTTTGTTTTAATTATTTTAAAAATTGTTTTTAGTACTGTAGGTACTATTAAAATTTTTTGCTAAAATACAAACATTTTAAACAAAAAAAAAAAACCTTGCTTTTCTAAAGCCATTACATTTTTATCTTATTGACTTGTTTATTGAATATGAAATATTAACACGTATCAGTGCAAATTTTTTTTTTTATTTTTTTCTTCAACTGTTCTATTTTTATATTCATATTATGAAGTTATTAACAAAAAAAGGTAAAATTAAAAACCACATAATTCTATTCACAAATAAAAACATATTATTTTAGAAACAAATATATATATACTTTTGCCAGTTAAATCCTAATTTATTATCCTGCCATTTTATGAACAAGTTCATTCATATATATCCTTCGAATTAAATTAAAACATTATGATCACTGTCTGCTTTTTTTTTTACTAAAAAAAGACATAAAATTTAACAAATATATAATTCAAAAGAAACATAAACTCTGGCAAAAGCTATAAATAAAACCAAATTACGAGTTATTCGAAATAAACTTTTACGTTGCAAGTTATCACGTTGTTAAATTTTATAAGAAAACAAAT
This sequence comes from Episyrphus balteatus, assembly GCF_945859705.1. Taxonomy (NCBI): domain Eukaryota; kingdom Metazoa; phylum Arthropoda; class Insecta; order Diptera; family Syrphidae; genus Episyrphus; species Episyrphus balteatus. Next base: position 73,573,483 of record NC_079137.1, read on the forward strand.
TTAATTACCTTCCAGAACCTCTTTCGAACGAACTCGAAACAAGGAACAAGGAGACAGGAGTAAAAAACACCTACATACATATTCATTTGCATAATATGCCCCCTATATTTTAAATCTCTATTTGAGAGAGAGAAAAAGAGGTGTAATAATAAACTTGGTGTTTAACTTTGCACTTAATCGAAATTTTAAGATTTTGGTTGTGGTATTTTTCGCCAAAGCGGGGAGGAAATGTAATAAAATTGAATTTTCATAGTCATAATAAATTTCTCTAACTGTCATGTGGTTTCTGTGGTGATGATGGTGGTGGTGGGAAAAAAAAGGATCCTTGAGGAAATTTGTTATTCTTTCATATACACACACCATCATTTTCTCTGAGCTAAAGGATATCCGGCAAGTGTGTGGCTGAGCCGTATTGATTTTAATTATTAGAAAATATTGAAAAAGATTTGCATCTTCTATATGATTCTCAAGAAGAGCGTTACTAACACGAAGAATAAATAATAATACGCTTTCGTCTATGTGTGTAGGTATATAGTTGTTGGTATGCTCTGTTGCAGGATGAATAATTCATCGAGAGAAGAAAAAGTGTTCTTCAATTTTCAAATTCAATCAAATGGAGTTTTTCAATTTTCAATTCACATTTACTGTGTGTGAAATGGAAAATTGATTTCCTGCCGATGATGTGCTTCGACTCTGTACTGAGTAGTACAAGGGCAAAAATAAAGTCCTTATAAAAATAAATACTCAACTCAACCCACAAACACAGTAGGTACATATACACCAGGCTCTGAAGCCTCCAATTGCCTGTCGAGCCATGTTAACAGTTATAGGATGATGATGTTGATGAAGATAGCGTTTGCATATAGTAGATTCTAGTCCAATTCCCACCCGTGACAACGTCTATATGATGTTTCTGCTGCTGCCTACGAGTCTATATAAGTTAGAACATATTGTAAAATATCCTGTTTATTTTTTGTTTTGTGTTTTTTTGTTTTTGCCTGTTTTTTGCGCTCCACTTCAACCGACAAACGATAAAGGACTTTGGAAAACGTTTTGATTGTTTTGTTAACTTGTATCAACTGTTGTTTTCCAGGGGATATTTATGTTGAACGCTTAACAAAAAAAAAATTCCAATTCCCAAATCATTGGCAAGCAGCAGGAATATACATACAAACACACATAAGGATAAAGAGAAAATATAGAAATAAATTTGATGCAACAGCAGGAGTTGAGAGGATTGTTGGCTAAATATTTTCAACACTCGCCGCTGCCTTTCTAACAAAAACAGAAACGAACGAAAAACAGAGTTTCCTCTTAATGGACTTGTAAATGGAAAATGTTTTCAATCTAGAATAATTGATTTTTGTAATTTTTGTTTTAATAAAGTGAATGTTTTTATTTGAGAGAGAGGAATGGGGTGAACATTGTAATGTTTGCTTTTTGTATAGGTAACCTACTCAAAGGTAGGTGATTTTTGTGAAACGATATTTTGAATTTATGTTTGTTTTTTTATTTGCTTTTGTTTTTAGAAAATACATTTTTGTGAGAGAAATACACAGGTGTATGGAAAGAGTTTGCTGCTTAATGAAATGTTAGTATTAAAACCCTAATTTTGTATTGTTAAAACTACATATATAATAGATGTAGGGAATTTTACAAATATTTTTGCTGCTCACAAGCTCCTGACTTGATATAATTTTAAGATACCTTCTAACTTTACAGTAAGGCGTCAATTGTGTTGATTCTTTTTGTAAAATTTCAAATTTCATAAAAGTCAGGAATTATTTTTGTTAATTGAGACTTTTGTGTTTCCATCGTTTCGGGCGTGACACTGTTACTCATTATATTATTTACTATTCATTATTAGAAAAATTCAATGATGTTCTTTTTATCAACGTGTTTAACATATTGAAGATATACTTGGTTAAGCTTCAACACCCTATTCTGTTGCGTTACGGGTGTGACATAAGAAGAAACTGAATATTTACACTCCAAAATGAGCCAAAAAACCATGGAAAACTATCAAAATGTTATTTTTAATTCAATTAAGGGTGCGACAAAAAAAAAATCGGGTGTGACATAGGAATTTGAGTTGTTCGCGGGAATAATTTTTTTAATTTAGACTTTTGTAGGTATAAAAGCCTTCATCGTTTCGGGAGTGGATCTATTGTTCATAATTGTTGAAATATTCAATATGTATTGGTAAAATAAAATTTCGGTTATGATTATTTTTTAATTTTGTTGCGTTAAGAGCGTGACATTAAGAGCGGAATTCAGAGTCGTTACTCAAGTAAAAATTTTACTCAAGTGAACATTTGGTCTTGCGTTTGGTCCACTTAAGCTACTAATTATGTTAAGAAAACCCAGGGGTGTCTTTACTTTAGCTAATGAATTCCAACTGAGGAAATTTTTAAGTAAATACTTGGGCAAATACTCTACAATAGGACAAAAAATCATAGTAAAGTACCACAAATATTCTTTTTAACTCAATTGCGGATCCGACAGATAAAAGTTTCGGGTGTGACATCAAACTTTGAAACAAAGATAAGAATATACATATACATTATACATATAATAATTTTCGTTTGAAAGTTAAATCTTAAATAATCCAATAAGCTCTGTGTCTACATAAGCCATATAATTTTTACTTTTTTTTTTTTTTGATGTGTCAGTTTAAGTACATAGAAATACCAAAATGATGGTCACAAAATCTTAAAAGACATAAATATATCAAAAAGTCAACTTTATTATATTTGATAATTGAAACCATGCAATTATTCACATCACTTGAGTAAATCAATTGCTCTTTCAGAGATAAAAAGAAGGACATCATCACCTTACTCTTTAAGGACTCCAAGTCTTAGGTAAATCCAAAAAGAAACTCAATCAATTACATTCAAGTCATCAATAATACCATTCAATTCTTTTTGTTTCCATTCAAGTTGTTCAAATAACAATTTTTCTCAGAGATTCTCCTCATTGAAAGCAGAATGAGAAATAAAAACAAAAAAAAAAAAACAATAATCTACAAGTTTATATACATCATACATATGTATGTATTATAAGTAAACCTCCTACATACAATAAATATAACACAGATAAAAAGAATAGAGGACATTTCCAATACTTCTTATCCTTTTATTTCAATCAGATGTTATTTTCATCCATTTTCATTTTCTATATCCTCGACATTATTATCCTTGCCAGAAACAATTTGTCTCCAAATAAGGATTACAGATTTATTCTTTTTTTGTGTATTTATTTATTTTTTTTTGTGAGATTTAAGAATGTCATGGATTGATTATGTTAATCTTTTGGAATTTCGTTTTTAAAAACAATAATATTTTTAGGTGGGAGCTGTTACTTTAAACAGTTTTTTTAAGAAGCATTTAAAAAGTGCCTTTCGCATTTAAATCAACAAATATCAATTCCAAACAGCTGTTGAGTAATGTTTTAGGGGAAAAGGAAATCATTACAAAAGTAGAAAAAAAAATGTTTGTGATGACTCTGATGACTCTTTACTAAATATAAAATGTAGGACTCTTAGTGAGTGTTCAAGCTCCTTAAATCTGAAAACATTTTATATACAAATGTGGTAAATTTAAATGAAAAAAAAATTAAAAATTAAATTCGTTCTTGAAAGAAACAAAAAACAACATCTTAAATGAATTTGAGGTCCAAAAAAGATGAATTTTTATAAAAAAAAATCAAAATTTTGAAAATATTAAATAAATAAATAAGGTATGCATATTGTTGTAAATATTAATCAACATTAAACAACAAAATTTAAAAAAAAAATCCATTTCCCATTTCCAAAAATTTGATCTGAAAAAAATTTTTTTGTTTTTTTAAATCCAAAAATTTTTAAATTTAAAAATTATATCAACAAAATTAAGAAAAAATCCAATGAAAATATTAAATAAATAAATAAAGCATGTCATAAATTGTTGTAAATATTAATCAATCAACAAAATTTCAAAACAAAAATCCAATTCCCATTTCCAAAAATTTGATTTTCAAAAAAAAAAAAATTTTATACAAAAATTTTTAAATTTAAAAATTATCTATTAATCAACATTTAGCAACAAAATTTAGAAAAAAATAAAATTCCCGTTTCCAAAAATTTATATTTTTTAAGAAGTTAAAATTGGTTTTATGGTATATTTGTTAAATTTTTACTTTCTTATTTTTATGGTTCAAATAAAAACAATGGTTACATCAACTTTACTTCAAATAGTTATTTTTTCATTAAATACAAAAAAAAAAAAATGCAAAGTCCATCACCAACTCATTAATTACCTCAATCTTATATCCACCCCTATCAAAGCAATGCTTCCGATTACTTTGATGTTACGAAATACATTGTCATTTTATTAAATTTCAACGTTCCTTATAAATAAGCAACCAATATGGAAACACTTCCATTCTATAATCTTGTCGATGAGTCGTCATAAATCTTTCACAAATCAATACACATCGTTGTGTTATTTATCAACCAAACACTCACATGATTTTGAGATTCTCTGGATGTTTAATATATTCCTCTCTCTCGTCCTGCAATATTCCACCATCATGACAAGAGTAAAACACACACAAAAACAACAAGTCTGTCAACCTCAAAATCAATCAAATCGTCCATAATGAATTTATGGCTTGCGGCTATCCTTATGCTTTTCCCTCATAATCATCATCATCGTCATCATCATCATCATCGTCGCACAAAAGGATGTATCTTCCTGTTGCTTTTATATTGCTCCAAGGGGTGTTCTTGTGGAGAATACTTTTTCAATAAAAATGTCATAATTGAATGAAAGGCCTCAAGAATATACATAAGTGTAGCATCAGCAGAGCCAAAGACTGGAGTGCAATAGGAAGTCAAAGTTTCAAAGAAGAACAAGAAAAGATGGTTAAAAGTTAAGAAAAGAATTTTCAACAAAAAATCTCCATTATTGATTTGTGTGAAGACTGATTTTGGTATTTTGAAGGACAATGGAAATGATTACAAATTTGACACACACAATATTACAGAAAAATACTTAAATAAGCAATACGAAAAGTTTGAAATAACTAAATAAGAGTTTTTAGACAAAAACATTCCAATGACATTTAGAATTTGTTTGAATTTTAGAAAATTCCTTCTCGAGAAGTTTTATCAAAATCTTAAAAGTAGTTCTAAGAATTTTCTAAGAGACAATACTTTTTAAAAGAAAGCTCTTGTTTTAAACAAAAATGCTGTTGGTAGTTGACTCTTAAGTCTTGAGGATAGGGCATAAAGACTTGACCCTCATTTAAAAAACAAAAGGTTATAATTTGACTTTTAAATTGAAATCAAAAAAATACATTTTCGTTCAAATCTCCGGTTTTTTAATTAATTTCTAGATGACACACACCTTAACTTTTGCATTTCTAATTTTTTTTTTACATCTCATTCTTCATTACTTCACCTGGCAAACACATTAAAGAAAAAATTGAAAAAAAAAACAATACCCTTTCTTTCGTTCTTCGTATACGACAGACGACACATTTCATAAGTAATGAGAAAAAGTCTGGAAAAGAAAGATTTTTAATGTAATAAACTCAAGGATTACAGGAAAAGAAGAAAAAAAAAAGAAGAAAATATATGAGAAAAGTTTAATGAAGCACAAACTATGCTAACGCAATATGAAAAAAAAACAACAACAAAATATATGCAAGCGTTGTTTTATGATAAACGACAGCGATGCGCTGACGACAACGATATAGTGAAACGCAAATGATTAAGTTAAGCAGTAAAAGTAGTATGTAGGAGTAACTAAAACTATAGTAGGTACCACTCGTATATAACTACACAAAGTGATATCTATTTTTTTTCTAAGTACTTTCTACTATCATCATCTCCTTAGTTTTATGAAATGAAAAAAGCTTTGGAAACGACATTTTTGAAATTGTATAAAAGTCGAAAGGATGTTATACGTAAGTTTAACAACATCACTGGATGATGTTTTTTTGAGATGAACTATTAAAGTCTATGAGGATTAAATTTGAATTTAAAATAAAATTGTATTTATTTGTACTTATTTTTTCATATTTAATAGTTTTTTTTAGACTGTAAGTTGGATACAATTTATGTCCATGAACCCCTTAAGACCAAGCCACCTCAGTCACTACTTAATATTATCCAAGCGGCGACCGTCGTGTTACTTAGCTCATTAGGTTAGAGGTGAAAAATGGTGTAAAATGAAAGATAAGTTGATACTGAAAATAAAAAAAATAGGGTTTCCACTTCTAAAATGGGAACTTCCATGTGGCAACCCTATTTTAAAGGAAAAATTGTCACATAACTAATACATTCATATCTTTGTTTTTTTGGTCAGATAAAAAAATTTTTGAAATGCCAAACGAAAGTCAAAATATTAAAAAAAAATAATAAAATAATATAAAGAACGTAACCCTACAAATGTGGCAACCCCATTTAAATGAAAACAAAAAACAACACTGACAGAACAAAACAGTATAACTTTGTATGCACTAGAATGCTAAACTATACACCGTATTTTAGATAATACTCTCTTCTATCTAAAACATGTCGAGTGCTACCTCGCAAATTCAGACAAGCAACCCTACTCAAATGCTAAAAAACACTAAAATCACTTGTTTTAACCCAAAATGTCGGGTACCACCTGCATTTGCGAGAAGGCACCCGACATTATTTTTATTTTCAGTATCAACTTATCTTTCATTTGACACCAATTTTAACCTCTAACCTAATGAGCTAAGTAACACGACGGTCGCCGCTTGACCTTTTAGCCATCCAGTTATATAGCTATTAAAAAATCATACAAATCACATTTTGGAATACCATACCTTCTACATATAGATTGCATTGAGTACAATTTACAGTACAAATGGCAATTATGAAAATCGTTTTGAATATCCAAATAATATACTCAATACTCCACATAATTAACACATAAACAACACATTTTATTTAATGACAACACAGTTTTCAATAGATATGTACTCATACTCACATTAAGGTATAATTTATTGAGTACAAACTTTTAGGTACACTGTACTGTACAAGCATTATATTTTTATGTACATAGTAAAGATTTGTAGATACTTAATATAAACTAGGTTAAATAATTAATGTACTCAGAACATTGTTTTTATACAATTGTACATATGTAATGAGTACAAATTTTATTGATCAAAGTACTGATTACAGAGATTTATTAACTTTGTCAAATAATGTGATTTCTTGAATCCTTAAAAACTAATACTGATTTATTACATAAAAGCGGAAAGGAAATCATCACAGGAAGTTATAATGCATAAATTCCATTAACTTATCAGGAATGAATGTACTGAACAATGAGCACAATACTTCCTGTATGAACTATTTTTTGTTTCATAGAATAATAAACTTATTGATTTCCCTGTGCCAAGATAATAATAATTTTTGATAATGATTTTTTTGAAATACATAACATGGAAGAACCAAAGCTGTTCTGTTTTTGAATGTACCACCTAAAAACTCTAATTTTGTATTAACCTAGCGTAGTTTTATATTTAATTCTTTAAAACAGTATTATTCAACAAAAAAATGAAAGTCATGGGTGAATAGCAACATTCAGGTTTAACTTCATTCCTGAAGTTGCATCTCAACCACATACATATTTCTATATTATTAAAAAAAAAATAAATTATGAAAAATTTTATTTCTTAATAAAACCATCATTTTAAGTAAGAAACTTTTAAACGATGTTTTATTTATTCAAAACGTCAAAGTTTTCATCATTTTTAATGGCATTTGCATAATGACAGTACTTACTTATATTTTATTTTAATTTTTGTTTGCCTTCGGTATAACTTATGTAGAGTTGGTTGTTGTTGTTCTTCTTTTAGATCCTGAGATGGATTTTAATTTTTTGTTTTTGTTTTATATAATGAAAAGGTGTTTGTACTTTAATGTGTTTTATTAGATAACTTTGAAACAAAAATGTAAATGTGTTTTGTAAAAGTTTGAATATGTCAACTTTTAAAGTTAAAGATTAAATTAAATATTTATTTAAGACTTTAAAGATGAATAATTAAAAAAAAAATACTTAAACAAAATGATTTTAATTTATACTTAAGTAATTCTATTAAATAGTTGACATTAAATGGATGTCCCTTAAGAATGTATAGGGATTTTAGTTTTCTTTTATGGGAAAATCTGGGGTGTTATAATATGTTTTATACTGTCCTTGGTAACAAATAAAACGAGTAGTTGGTTATTTATTTAAAAATTAAAATTAAATTATTGAAATCTCTATTCGTTTAATTTTAAATTAATTTTATTAAAAATTAACTGCAAATGCGCTAATTTTAAATGAGGTAAATTCCATTCTTATTGAGTCGGCCACTGTGGCGTATGAGTGCTTTTATTTGCTTGTGTAAAATTTTAACCTTTAATAAAAACGTTTCGAAAACAGCTCTAACGATTGCATTCTTTTTTTTTGTTTTCTGAAAAAAAGCTTATTTGTTTTCGATTGGTTACAAAGTTGAATCTTAGGGTTTAGGTTTTTCTATTTTTTAAAGGTTAGTATTCATGAAAATACCAATAATCCAACCTTCCTTGATTTTCTGTAATTTTTCCTTCAGGATAGAAGGCAGAAAAAATTATTTTTCATTAAAGGATTTCTATATAAAATCATTCCTACAAACTTCAATTCGGTTATTGTTTGATTTTCGAAGAAATAAAATAACTTAATAACATTTCCTGGGAAACGTAATAATTGATTTAGCCAAAAACTTCACCACCAACTATTTTATTGTTTTGTTAATTTAAAATAAAAACTTGTTACTCGCACAGATTTCAGAGAGATTTAATAAAAATAAAATGTAGAAATGCATACACTTTTTCTCGGAACAAAAAAACTTTCTCCAAACAACTTTCATTGTATTTTGTGTTTTTATTGTTGCATGTTGCAATAAGTGAATCAGTTTTTGTTAAGTCAAAATAAGGGAAGTTGGTTTGGTTAGTATGTGGTCAAACTAGAATGAACTTCTTCAATTTCCTGTCATTCGCCTTTGGCATTCCATATATTCATACCTATAGTTACTATACGTTCTCTCACCGAGTCCTGGCAGATGCACAACGACCAACTATAGATACCACTGAAAAACCCAAGGAGGAAATAACCTAACAATGTTTCTTTCTATTGTGCAAAAAATATTGCAAAACAAATCCAAAAAAAAAAGTACTAGAAAAAAAGGAGTAAAACTAAAAAACAGACAAAGTTTTATCTTTCAAAAAACAGCAAAATGTATAGAAACGAAATGAGAAAAAAAGAGTAGACAAAAAAAAGATAGATGACCATGATATCGTTTTAGCTTGTCCCAACATTAAAAAGAAGTTCTTTTACACAAGGAAAAAAAAAGAGAAGGGGGTTTCCAGGCCAAAAGGACCACTTAGAATGTCGTGGGCGATAGTTAAGTGTTTTGAAGAAATAAAAACAAAGTGCACTTCTGAGTTGGACATACTTGCTCTTTATGATTGGTATCTAGGGGCTCTAAAATTTTGGGAAACTTCTTTAATTATTCATAAGAGAAAAATTAAAACAAACAAAGGGCTAATAGGGTTATGACATTTTTGAAAATCGTTAGCAGCTATTGTTACGAATTAATTTTATGAGAAATGTTAAAAGGATTTTTTCCAGTTCCTTTTAAAAAGGATCATTTTTTAGAAAATTAATTTACGAATCCAAAACTTTCAAACTTTTTTTCAAATGAAAAAATGCAAAAAGAAATCCAGTGACTAGAAAAAATACTGTTTACAGAATAAAGTCTAGGATTTGCATCTTGCATGAACAAACAAAGAAGTTGTCTGCTGATGGTCGAGGGGATTTCTTTTTAAGAAATAAAGTGTCGTGAAACTATTTGCAGGGTACTTTATAGTCAAAGTATTTGGTTGTTTTGAATTGCATGTAATCTTCTTAAATAACAAAATAGGAAATAAAAGGAAAACTGTATTAAATGGAATTGCTTCGTTAAAGTTTTTTTTTGATGCTGCGTAACGAAAAACTTTAAATTGGATATAAAATTGTAGATACTTACATAAAATCATTAAAAATAATACAAAATTGTGTATAAATTTCGGTATTGTGTTTGCATGGGGTACGGGAGCGCATAGTTAATTTTGTATTCTGACCGGATTGACGTTAAAAATATTTTTTAAGACTAACTATCTTCAGTTCAAAGTACTAAGTATCACTTTATTGCATTATAAAAAATATAAGAAGAAATTCAATTTTAAAAGCTTAAATTTTAAAATATAAAATTTTAAAAACACTTTTTCAAGATTTATGGGATGAAAAACTACACTGTATTTGTTTAAACATTAGACTTATATACATCATTCAAAAGGGTTGAGAACACTCTTTCCAAAAACATATAACATATTGAGAATTGTTAAAAAAATGACTGAGATATTCATAGATTACCTCGCAAAGTCTGTAAAAATGGTTTTTTGTAAATAAAAAAAATGGAGGGTTCCAAAAAAAAAAAAAAATATTTTTATGCATTATTCGACCATATAAACAGCCTACACTATGTAATTTTTCGGGTGTATTTTTAGTGTCGTAGTTTTTAATACAATTTTTGGAATCAGGCCTTTTTCAAACCAAAAATTGTTAGTTTTTAATATTGTGATTTTATTACACAGTTTTTTAATAATTTTTTTTATAAATTTTTTTGGTTTTACCTCAAATTTAACCCAAATTTTCGTAGAATCTACACCAAAATTTTTAACCCTGTGAGATATAAAAAAACACCAAATTCTAAGATTTGTTTTTAAATTTTATGGATTAAATTTTGATTGTAATTTTAAGAAAAATTTCCAAGTAAATACATAAAATTTAAAAACAAATCTTAGGACTTTAATATCTGAGCTTTTGTGCAAGGCTTAGTTCCAAAATAGGAAAATTTCGTTCTTTTATTAACAGTAATGTTTTTGTTTAAAATAAATGTTTACTTTTTTAACACAGTTGTTATTGAAAATAAAATTTTGCTTTGAAAAGTCTAAAAACGTGTATAGTTTTACTATAAAAAGGCTTACAAACTCTAATTTTTAAAAAATTATTTTACAAAGTAATTTTTTGAAATAGGTTTTTGACTTTGAAAATCATTTTGTTGGTAATACAAATTAATTGTTGAGTGGTGGTTTGTATCATTTGTTAAATTGTGTGTATGAACGGGTGAAGGGAAATGAGAAATTATTCTCAATTTTCTGTAAAAAATAGTACTTATTTGTCAATTTCAACCTTAAACCTTCTCACCCATTGTTTTCAAATCTTATTAAACAGATTTTTCTGCTGATTCTTAAGTGGCAATTTTTACTAGTTTTCATAAGATAGTTAATCTAATCCTGGATTTCAACTTTTCTTAAAAATATAGCTTGTTTCTTATTAACCCTCTGTAGACACACCTCTTTTTTGCGAATTTGGTGTATACTTTTTCATGTCGCTAGAACTTTTTTCTGTCTCACTATTTTACAGAGAATCATATATGAAATTGATGTAGAATTGTACGAGGAATTCAAATATTGTATTTTCACCCATATAAAGACACTTTTTTGTGAACACCTTTTATTTTTGTCCTGCCAAATACGCACCCGTGTGCCGACAGAGGGTTAATGAACTGTTCTTTCCAGGTTTAGACGAGAGCAAATATTTAAGACAATTTTTCTTCCATGCTGTCAAACGTTAAAACTATGTTTTCAATTAATTTGGCTCTAATAATGATTCTCATTCAATAAATGCCTTTTTAACATTTTCGTCAAAATTAAACTACCTAATTGGTTTTTTTTTTTTTTTTTTTTTTTACAAAATTTGGTGCATTCATTTGATTCAATATTAAAATTTAAGATGTGCGGTTTAGTTTTGTCGTAGAACAATATGACAATATGTTTCCACAAAACCCAAAATTGACCCCACATTTTAATTTGAAGCGATTACCAAAGTTTGGAAAGAACATGACCAAAAGTGGTCCCATCAACATTTTTCTTCTTTTTTGTTCATTCAAACATAAAAAAAATATCTCTTAGCGTTAAGGATAATCAGATTCTTGTAATGTGGAAGCAAGTGCATTTTGTTAGTCACAAACTATGTCAATTTTCACCAAATAAAAATCTATCGTCACTTCCTAGAACCACCACGTATTCAAGCTTTGCACTCAAAAATCCTTTTAATTATTCTTGAAACTTGAGAAATTCATTTTTAACTCAATTCAACAGTCATTCCACCAAAAATTTACATAACATTATCCTTCATTTCCGAATCACCATAATACTTTTCTTTACCCAGAGGGAATTTTCCTCTTTTTTCACGATCCAATGTGGATAACCTCATTTTGTCAAAGACGACTATACGAAAACTACGACGATGTGTGAATGTGGTTGATTTTCTGTCTCTTTTCATCTCTATGCCAAAATTCGTTTGACTTTTATTGGATTTCCGCTTCTTAAATCGACACTCAAAGTGCAATTGTTTGGTTTGAATTTGATGACATGCAGATGCAGAGCAAAGAAAAGCATAGAGCAATATTCGAGACTCCCAAATAAATTGGTATATATCATTTCATCATCATCATCCGGGGGAATAGCCCTGGCCAAATTGTACAATTCAAGCAGCATTCAGTTGAGAGGATGATGATGATGCGGTTGTATGCAGAATGTGTTTTGTATGAGTGTGAATTTTGAAGGAAGTTGCGAAAATTTTCCAATTTCATTTTGCATTGGAAAGGAGGAGGCATCATAGAGGAAAATAAAATAAGGCAAGGCAAAAGCACATTGAAGTTGGATTTTGCACAATTTTATATTTGGATACGAAATTATTATTTGGGAAAAAGTTTTTGTTTGGTTAGTTCTTCAAATGCAATGGACCTCTCGGGGGAATAGAGGTTATTTTTTTTTAAATATTTATTGTTTTTTTTTTTTTTTTGTGAAACTACTGAAATTGGATACTTGGTGGTCAATTTTTTTTTTTAAATTCCATTAAAAAAAGTTGAGATTAAATTGGAAATGAAAAACAAACAGCTTGGACGTGTTGTATAGTGTGCTATTAATTATGATCGTATTTTATATTTTTTAATTCGAAGAACATTTTATTTTGTAATTTAAAACCATCAATTTATTGTGAAAAATTCATTTACACTTCAGGTGATGATGAAATTAAAATGAAAAAATATCCTTACTGCAGTTGGCATGTTTGCAAAAAATGCCGGAAGCAATGAGTAAAAATGAATGGATGCATACAATATGGTAAATTACTCTCATTTATATTCCCTGGATACTATTTACAAATTCCCAAATCAGTAGAGCAAAAAATTTGTTATATAAAAAGCTATATAAAATCCATCAAAGAATAAAATTTGTTTTCAAGTTAAATTTTATTTATTTAAGTGCGTGAATGGAAAATTTATTTGTTTGTTTTCATTTAATTTTTTTAATTTAAATTTATATCTTTAATTTATTTATACTTTTATGAATTGCCAATATAAATTTTAAGGAGTCCGAACCAGAGTTGTACAAATATTAATTAAAAAAAAAATGCATTTGAAAATAAAAACTGAAAAATATTTGCTCTTATGTTGAAAGCAGCTTTTTATTTAAAAAAAAATTAGGGAAAACTATAATTTTATTTTTTCAAAACATTTTTGATTATGTTTTAATAATTTATTAATTAAACTGTGTTTAAAATGACTTTGATCAAAAAACGAAGTATGCCACATGATTTCTTGTATACAAATAAATTAAAAAAAAAATTGAAAATCGTTAGAGCCGTTTTAAAAAAAAATAATTTTTTATATATGTATGTAGGTATACAAATTTTCTAACATTTAAAAAAAACTGGTATGCCATTTTGAAGAAATAATCAAATATCACTTAAATATTTAATATTTAACTAAGAGCCGATTTTTCAATCTTCTAATAAACAGTCAGTTAATTGTTCGACGAATAAAGTTATTAGGCTCATAAACAATCAGATAACAAAATTGAATTTTTCAATTAAAAAAACTCTATTCTACAGAATAACAAAAAAAAATGTCAAATTCAAAAATATTCAAAATTAAACGTCATTTTTGTTCATAATTAATTTTGTTTTCTTGTGTTCCCTTATATTTTTTAAACGTGGTCTTTAATTTAGTGGTCTTTAAATTTGTGAAAAAAAGCATCTTAATAATTTATAATCTCAAAAATATCCATTTCATCAATATTTTCTTTAAAACAGCTTTGACAATTGACACACTTTAATATGTCCCAAAAAAGTCGAATGCAGATTTTGCAAAATAAAGCAATGCGAATTATACTAAAACGTGATAACTATGCCCATATAAGAGAAATGCACGATTCATTAAACTGGTTCAATATAAACCAAAGACTTTATATTTTGACAATGACGTTCATTTACAAAATTAAAAATAACATGTGTCCTGAATACTTAAGTGCACCAACTAATAATAATGTGATATACCCCCTGCGTAACCGAGATGATATTGTAGTGCGAAGAATGAGAACAACAAGAGGTCAGCAATCAACATTTTATTCTGGCTTTCAAACATTCAACCAACTTCCGCAACATATAAAATATGCAACCAACATCAACATATTTAAAAGAATGATTGCAACTCATGCTAAAGACGTTATTATTTGAACAAAATAACTTTGACATATTAATTTCAATTTGTAATTCGAATTCTTATTTCTATCATTTGTATAATTAACAAATCCTTGTATAATCTATTTATTAAGAATAATGTAAAAACTAAAATTGTAAAATATTGTATAATTAATTTACTTAAATGGCTCTAGTATGCCAAATAAACAAAACTAAAAACACACTATTTTTGTTGAGATTATTCCTTAGAATAATTTTTATTCGTCTCTGAAAGAAGCAGATAGATTTATTCCCCTAATAAATGTTTTATTAAAGGAATAAGCTATATCCGGCTGTTGAAAAATTGATTTTTTCTCTATTTGAGGAATAAGTGCTAACTGACTGTTTAACTGACTATTGAAAAATTGGCCCTTAGTCGTTTTCAAAACATTGATTTTTCAAAAAAAAAAAATTGAAATATTTTTGAAAAGAGTATTTTTTTAGATTTTTTTAAATTTTAATATTACTATTACTTAAACGCTTTATGTTTCAATATTTTCGTTGAATCAGGTTAGTCATATACAATATATTTAGAAACAAAAAAAAAAAAAAAAAACGGTTCTATGGCAGTTCTAAACTTGCCCTATATATACCGTGACCATATTTCTGGAAGCGAAACCCGGGACAGATAAAAAATTCGTTGGATCGTTTTGAAAATATTGATTTTTCAATAAAAAATTTAATTTTTTTAAATGAGTTTTCATATTTTTTTAATTATTTTGATATCAAGATTTCCTAAACGATTTTATGGGAGCGTTTTTGTTGCAATCATTTAAGTCGAAATCAGAAATCAAAAAAATGGTTTTATAATAATGTCTGTTAATAACTTCTAAGAAAATATTTTTTTTTTATCAAAATCGGGAGAGCTGTTTTTTAACATTTAATTTTATTTTAAATGATTTTGAAATTGTATGATCTTTAACACAACTTTTAACATTTCCTTAAAAGTTTTAAACTAATCTGGGTTCTTTAATCTTCCATATATTGTTCTTTATTCGAAAACATTTAACCTGGTGTAGCAACCTGACAAACAGACGTTGGAACTAAATAATTGACGAACATTTAAAAAAAAAACTAATGCCTAGTCTAGAGGTGAAACGAAAATTTTCGTACAAAACCAGCACAACGAAATCGCAAACGAAAATGTTGCTTTTCGTTGCACAATACGCAGCTTAGGTAAAGAAATTCTTACCTGTGCTGGAATATATTTAGATTTTTCAATCGTTTGTCACTCCCATTTATTTGTCCAGGCAATTTTTCTTGCAGCAAAAGTTTTTTGACTTTGGAGACTTAGAAAAATTTTGGTTTTGCGTCAGCAGCGTATTTAATTTTAATTTCCAGCCACTGTTTTCTTGTTTTCCGTGCAAAGTATTTAAAATGTTGAATACAAAAATCAGAGAATGTCCAAATACGGGACAATCATGGGACAAATTACAAAATACGGGACACTTATACGTCCCGGGTTTCTTAAATAAAAACCCGGGACAAGCTGTAGAAATTCGGGACAGTCCCGGGTAAACCGGGACGGATGGTCACCGTAGCTATATAGCAAGTAAATTACACTGGTCAACAAAATTTAACTTTTTTTTGCCACAAGAACCAAAATATACTTTTCTAGTAGTTTTTGGGGTACTTAATCCGAAT
Source organism: Episyrphus balteatus (assembly GCF_945859705.1). NCBI lineage: Eukaryota > Metazoa > Arthropoda > Insecta > Diptera > Syrphidae > Episyrphus > Episyrphus balteatus. The sequence goes on from NC_079137.1 coordinate 73,589,805, forward strand.
CTGAAGTCAGAAAAATTTGATTGGCCTCCGTTTTTTAAATATTACCGTTATAAAATGCTAAAAAAACGTCATTTTGGCTGTTTTCGAGATTCTGTTTTTATGTGGGGTAATTCATTATAAACAAATTTGAAACGGTTATTATAACAACATATATTCTTCTTTCAAAAACTGTTTAAATTTTCCCGATATCTCTTTTATTGCTCGAGATATCTTAAGTTTCATTTAATAAGCCAAAGAGAAACTAAACTTAATCTAAAGTATAAGTCACTGGCCACAGAATTTTTGCCACAAGAACCAAAATATACTTTTCTGAAGGTTTTCGAGTTGCTAAACTCAAATCCGCAATCGGAAAAATTCTATTAGCCCCCGTTCTTGAAATATAACAAAAAAACTCTTTTTTTGAATTTTATAACGGTAATATTTCAAGAACGAAGGCTAATAGAATTTTTCTGATTGCGGATTTGAGTTCAGCAACCCAAAAACCTTTAGAAAAGTATATTTTGATTCTTGTGGCAAAAAAAGTTTAATTTGGTTGATTCAAAGACCGCTACTTAAATTTTAAATATCTCGGGCAGTAAAAGAGATATCGGAATGATTTAAACATTTTTTGTAAGAATAAAACTAACTCTTATAGGCAACGTTACAAATTTATTCATAATGAATAACTCCACATAAAAACATAACATCGAAAACAGCCAAAATTACGTTTTTTGACATTTTCTAACGGTAATATTTCAAAAACGAAGGCCAATCAAACTTTTCTGTCTTCAGATTCGGATTCAGCACCCCAAAAACTACTAGAAAAGTATATTTTGTTGACCAGTGTTATTTATTGCAACTAATAATATTTTGCATTATATATAAAATTTTTATTGCAAATAAAAAATTTTCTGCGTTGAAAAAAAAAAATTAATGCAAAATGTGTGCATTAAATATTTCTTTATTAATTCTCGTCGAATTTCTTACAATTTTGATTATATGACCTTATATTTGCTTCAATATTATAGTTGAAATAACTATGTACTGTATGGTCCAATATTCAAAATTGTAAGAAATTCGTCAAGTATTAAAAAAAAAAAAATGTTTAATGCACAAATTTTGCATTGAATTTTTTAATTACAATAAAACTTTTTTTAATGCAAAATATTTTCATCAAATCAATCAAAATTTTATTTTCAATGCAAATTGTTTTTATATTTGCAATAATATTTTTTTAATGCAATTTTTTTAAATTTTCAATACTCAAATAATTAAAAAAAATTTAAAATTTAAAACAAATGCATTAAAAAAATAAAATGATTTTTTACATACCTACCCGAAACAGATAAGCCAAGTTTTGACTTTATATAAGAAGTATTTAGAATTTAAATTTCCTACCTGTGAGTAGTATAAAAGCATCAAACAAAAATGAGTCCAAGAAACTTTAATTATTTTTCCATTTACCTAACTTTTTGCTTTAAACAACAAAGTTGCATTTGTGATATAAAAGTCAGTTAAAAGACAAATTCCTAATTTAAATTGCATCCAATTACCACAAGAATACAAAATGCAAAAACCCATAAGACAAACTGAGTAAAACCACAATCTTTACATTAAAAGCTAAATTACTTTTAAAAAAACTTGTCTTTCATTAAAAGCTCACCCTACAAATGAATAAAAAACAAAAAAAAAAAAAAAAAACAGGAAAAAGGTAAATGAAAGTTCTTCCATTCCCTGAAAACAGATCTTTTTAGAAAACTTTGTATTGTTTTAGTTGTTGTTGCTTTTTTTTTAAATATAAATGATGATGCAAGTGTCCTTCATTCCGTCTACAAAACAGAGAGTCCATTCCTAGGTAAAGTTCTGACTCAATCCACTTGGGATGCCATAATTTGTTACCCTAAGATGTACGCGTTAACTAAACAAAACTAAAGGATTAAATATACAAACAAACAAACAAGAATCCTTTTCTCTGGAAAAAGGATAAGATGTATCTTCATATAAGATAAGAGTGTCTGAGAGTAATGGTGGTCTTCTATATCCTGTAATACACACACACACAGCCACAAATATACCATAAAACCAAGACTCTAACACTAATTTATACCATTGCCTGCATAGATACACTTTAGATACAACACAAAGTTTTGCAAAAGGTGAAAGTTTCAAATTACGGCGCAAAACCTCTGCTACACTACACTATTTGTACTACTCAACTGCTGCTATACCTTTTATCCATTTATATTATTTCGTATTCCAACTTGATTTGGAAATTTCAGACTCTCTCTCTTTCTCTAGTTTTGTACAGTGAAATATTTTCAAATTCAATTAGGGTTAACTTCAAGCACGAGAACTTTGTCAGTCTCTTCGTTCGAGAGAGAGATACAAATGTATCTACTAACTAAAAATTTCAAAGAAAATGAAATACAATTCACTTATAGTCGAGAGAGTTTGTTATTATTGAATTGTTGGATTGGGTCAATTCTAATGAATTTCAAGATTTGAGGTATTTGTTTGTCAAGGATTGTGTTGTTCCAGTTCGAAATTTGAAGATATACGAGTAAGTAGTTGTTCTGTAGAAAGAATGTTTTTTGCTCTGAAAGTTATTTATGAAATGTGTGTTTTACTGTAAACATACACTTCATTATAATGATGTCTCATTTCTATGAAATCCAATTAGAAACAAGATTTTATACGTGCTCTTAATGAATAGCTGAATGTGAACACAATTCCTTTCCAAGAGATTTAACATTGATGGCAACGATTATAAAGAATAATTTGAATTATTCAATTCTATCCATGAAAATTGACAAAAAAAAAAAACATTTTTGTGCTGCAATTTTTTGTCCTTTGAAGTTAAAAATTTCAATAATTTTTCTTCAAAAGCATTCTTAAAACAAAAGGACGCACTAGGTATCTACAATTTTATGATATTATATCCTTTCGTGTTAAATGCTGACAAAAAATTGTTCTGAATGAACATTTTAAAAATACTCATTTCAGTATTTGTTGCAAAATCCTACTTCCCAATATGTTGAAATCCCAAAAAAGCAAGTACGTTGTTTAAGCCAATGGCCAATTAGGCCAGTCATTATGTCGGAAAAAACGGCTTAGAAATGCAAAATGACGGAGAAAGCTAAATTTTGGATATGTTGTAGGGGATGCTTAAAAAAGCTTAACTTGAAGTTTTCGACCAAGATTTCCTATGAGCTTTTTCCACAATAACTTTTTTGACAATAACTCGGCTATCCTTCGAGATACGAAAATTTTACAAGGAGCTTTTTTGTAGCTTTTACCATGTTCTACAATTCATGCATACACATTTTTTGCGTATCATGAACTGTTTTCGAGATATCGATAAAAAAAAATTCACGATATGCGATTTGTTTTTTGACATTATCTATTTTTTGGTGGTGAATATCCAAAAAAATATTAAAATCAAATTTGTAGACAATGTTCAGACCTACAATTTCGTATTTTTATTTTTTTTTGGACATTAAAAAAAACATGAATGATTGTTTTTTTTTTCACAACCGAACGAGAGGCTTGCTTGGCGGTGCACAGTGGGTCCCGCCATAGAGGTCAAAAATAAAAAAGTAAATGTCAATTTTTTAAAATCCAATGATTAAACAACGTTCTACAATCTCCCATCGAACCAAAACCAAAAAAATTTGACGGTTACCCTTTTTTTCATTTCTTAATAGCCATTCAAAGTTGGTATATAAAAAAAGTACAGTTTTTTAATCGCTGCAGTTATAAGGTGTGAACTTGCGATAGTGATAGCGGGTGTTAAAAATTGTGAACAGTATTAAATTGTTATGGATATTAAACGAGAAGGTTAATACTTTCTAAAAACATAAATTATATTGTTAAATAACATTAAGGCTAATTGTAATGGGGCTCGTTAGCGAAGCAATTTTAACCATTTTTATTTAGCTCAATTTTCATTAAATTAGAGATTTAGTTGGTTTGCCTTCGAGTGCCCTCTACAATTTAAGTTCTCAAATGAAGAATACCGTCCTACCTTTTGAAATAATAGCGCCGTTTTTTCCCCTTTTTTCCCCTTTTCGAGTAATACGAGTTTAAATGACGATACACGGAGAAAAAAAAATTACAACGTAAAACTAAAAAAATTCCTTTTTGGCACTATTATTTTTATAAAACACTGAACTAGAGGGTAAAGGTAAAGTGCTCGACTGACAGGCAGGTCCATTTCCGGCATTAACCATTTTTTTTTTATATTTGAAAAAAAAATTTTTTTTACCTTGTTTTATTTTTCTTGAAAATAACCAAAATTTTAAAAAACTGACTTGATGCATTTTTTTGCAATAATAAATCATATAAAATGACAATACAGGTGTTTCATTAAAAAAAAAATGGTCATTATATTTTTGACCGCACTTTGTATGGGAGGTGACCCACTGTGCGGTGGGTACGGACTAAACGACTTTGCTGCCGGCTGGAGGTCGTAATTTTTGTAAAAAATGCGAAAAATGACTGGACTAAATACATATCAATTTATTTCCTTATTATTCATTATTATTTTATTTGTCAATTATATTTGGTTAAAATGTTAAAACATCAAACTCTCTTGGTCACTCTGGTGTATGAGTAACCTTTTTAAGTTGTTTGTTTTTTGCCCTAAAAAACCGTGTTTTGTTGAATTAAAATTGTAATATTTTCGGAACTAAGTTCAATTTTGGAGACTTATAATTTTTTTAAATAGTCCAGTAATTTTAGGTTTTATCTGCGGAAAAATTCCTACTGGGCTGAATTTTGGTATACAGCTTAATGACGGCTTTGTTATGAAGATGTGAAAAATCGACATTGATATCGTGTCCGCGTTAAGAGTTATAGGGGTCAAAAGGTCACAAAAACTGGTTTTTCACGATTTTCAGCAAAACGATAAGTCTTATCAAAAAATTTTCAATGCAAGAATTGTAGACCAGATTATTATATATAAAAAGTGTCATGATACTTTTTTTCCTAAGACCCACCGTTTCTTAGGTATAACGATTCAAAAAGTTGAAGTTTAGTTGTAATCGTCATAATCCTATTCCTGAAAAAAAACTCCTAACTGAAAAGTTCCTGAAATTTCATTATTTTTTTAGCTTGAATTTCGTTCCTCAACTGTTAAGAATATGGGGAAACCAAAAAAAAATGGAAATTTTCGCCATTTTTCCGATTGAGGCCCTTCTCCCGAAACCATTTCCCTGGGAATTTTTGATTAGAATATGTCTGAAAATATACAGGGTGTGCAATAGAGAATGGACAACCCTAAAACGGCTTATAGCTACACTTATGATTGTTCTAAAAACAGATAGAAAAAAGTTCTATCGCAACCAGTTCATAAAATATGGACTTTTTTTCGTTCAGTGTATTTTAAATTTTATCATCTTATGTTTTCGTTCACTACAACCACGAATTAATGAATTTTATTTATTTCTTTTTTTTATAATTTTCTACAATAATTGGATGAGTACATAAAAGCTTTAAAAATTTCATAGCTATTGCACATTTTCGTAAAAAAAATTTTGAAATCTGTTTTTTGATGCAAAATGTAAAAAAAGTATTTTATGAAAAATTTTAAACACCTGTGGTATAAAATAAATCTATAGAAACCTAGGTGGCCATCTTTCTTAAAAATATTCTCCTTATACCAGAATATTTTTAAGAAAGTTGGCCACCTAGGTTTCTATAGATTTATTTTATACCACAGGTGTTTAAAATTTTTCATAAAATACTTTTTTTACATTTTGCATCAAAAAACAGATTTCAAAATTTTTTTTACGAAAATGTGCAATAGCTATGAAATTTTTAAAGCTTTTATGTACTCATCCAATTATTGTAGAAAATTATAAAAAAAAGAAATAAATAAAATTCATTCATTCGTGGTTGTAGTGAACGAAAACATAAGATGATAAAATTTAAAATACACTGAACGAAAAAAAGTCCATATTTTATGAACTGGTTGCGATAGAACTTTTTTCTATTTGTTTTTAGAACAATCATAAGTGTAGCTATAAGCCGTTTTAGGGTTGTCCATTCTCTATTGCACACCCTGTATATTTTCAGACATATTCTAATCAAAAATTCCCAGGGAAATGGTTTCGGGAGAAGGGCCTCAATCGGAAAAATGGCGAAAATTTCCATTTTTTTTTGGTTTCCCCATATTCTTAACAGTTGAGGAACGAAATTAAAGCTAAAAAAATAATGAAATTTCAGGAACTTTTCAGTTAGGAGTTTTTTTTCAGGAATAGGATTATGACGATTACAACTAAACTTCAACTTTTTGAATCGTTATACCTAAGAAACGGTGGGTCTTAGGAAAAAAAGTGTCATGACACTTTTTATATATAATAATCTGGTCTACAATTCTTGCATTGAAAATTTTTTGATAAGACTTACCGTTTTGCTGAAAGTCGTGAAAAAATAGTTTTTGTGACCTTTTGACCCCTATAACTCTTAACGCGAACACGATATCAATGTCGATTTTTCACATCTTCATAACAAAGCCGTCATTAAGCTGTATACCAAAATTCAGCCCAGTAGGAATTTTTCCGCAGATTGGGCTTAAAAATGACTAAAATGACTGGGCTAAAAACAGCAAAACCGGGAAATGTTTTTAAAATAATAATAAATAATTCGGCATTTTGCTCTGAAATAAAATTAAGAAATTGAGTTTTTATAAAACTTGGAACTGTTAATTAACTTGCAGCAAAATGACGTATGAAAAAAAAAAAATACTCAATAACTGTTTTTAATACACTTTTATTTGCTTCACTTGTAACGAACTAACTAACTAACAATATGGTAGTAAAATCTTGGAACTAAATTTTGACCAGCTTCCAATTATCATATCGAACTGAAACCTTGTACACGTATGTTGTTTGGATGACTTCATAATATGTTAGTGGTCCGGACCCTGGGGAGGGGTATTGGGGGTCGAAAAACCCGAAATAAATAATGTAGGATCAACTTTGCTGGCTAGTACAACGTAGAGCGCATTTTTGTTACGTGTACTTTTATAAAGTTTGAACAAAGCGCTCGACGCTTTTTGATCTAACCATTTCCAATAAATCAATTAAATTATTTTATAGTTTTTAGTGCGTCATAAAAGCGTATTTTTAGTTTTTTAAACTATATATTTTATTTTGTTTTAGTTTAAGATTTAAAAAACAAAAAGATGTTTATGCAGACCAAAAGTTATATATATCAAAGTATGATGGCCCCACGTCATTATAAACATATTGAATAATGAAAATCCTTAAACTAAATTGGTTCTTTTGGTGTAATCTAAAAATAGTTACATTAAGTATACTAAAATTCTCCTTAACAAACAAAAAATAAAAAATCTCACCATTCCCAATTACAGTTTTCAAATTAATAACTAAACATTTATCTATTTTCCAAAAATTTCTTAAGGCTCTTTTATCCGTTCAATTAGTTACAAAGTCGTTAGAAAACAAATTCCTGGCACTCATTCCAATTATCTTTGGTAAAAGATTAATTTTATCTTGCTTGAAGCATTTTTTAAAACTTCAAAGCAAACAAATTTTATAGCTCAAACTAATTATGTAGGCCCATTAAAAGTTAAACTTTTTAATTTTTTTTTTTTTTTTGTATTAAATTGATTTTCTCATCATCCATTTAAGAGATATAGATAATCGACTTCCAAAAGAACAACCCCATTGTATTTTGAATTCTCCACAAAAGTTACTTTAAATAGATTATAAATGTGACCTTGAAGAGTTTTTTTTTTTTGATAAAGTTTTTTAGTTCAATAAGATAAATTTGGTAACATAGCACCACAAAATTTTTGTTTTTCATAAATTATCTCGTTCTATGAATATTATTTAATTTTTTACAGCTTAGTGGTTGAAAATAATCTAATTTGAAATTTATTGCATTTTATTGGTTAGGAAATTTAATTACTATGCCTAACAACAATTACACATTGAAAAAGCTTCTCTCTATGCCTACCTCGTACCTATTGTCGTTTTATAGTATGTGTAATTTGTGTTGTGTAGGAGATGGATGAAGTAGCGTGAAAACAATATCAATTTTCGGAGAATATTATAATTTTCAATTGGTATGATGAACAGATCCTATAAAAGTCTGGAAGTTAAGGTTGGATTAAACTCTAGAAAAATCATACAAATTTTTAACAATTTTTAAAATTAATACTCTTTAAAAGCTATAAAATATGTATTTAATTGTGTCGTGTAAATACTTCCATTTTAAAATTCCTTTCAAAACATTCAGAAAACATTTCAAAACCAATTTTGCACTACTTCGGAACAACTTTTTCTTAAAGTTTAAAGGATTTTAAATAACTTTTAGAGGCTCAAGGCAAAACTACAAAAACTTTCCAAATTTAAAATAATGTAAAATGTACTTTTTTGGCAACGTTCCATCCTGGAATTTAAATATCTTTCATGTACCTATTTGATTTGATATTCTATTTCACTAAAGCATTAGTAAAACCACTGTGTTGACGTATAACACATTTATCATAGAACACGCATCGCACAGTTCTATGGTTTTCACAGTTAGAAGTTTGAATGATTTTGTTAAATTTCTCGCATGTGGTTTTATGTGTTAAAATTTTTCTCCACAACTCTGTTGTGTTCGTGGTGAATGAGTGAATTTTCATGTTTCAATTGTTTCAAACCTATACAAAATAAAGCTTATTATTCGCTTGTTGAGTACAAATTTTAACAGACAATTTATTAGATATTAAAAAGTGGATGAATATTAGAATATTTTAAATTAAAATTGAAAATCATATTTAAATGGAATAGTTTTAAAGTCTGTTTATAAGTCTAGAATAGCCGTTATGCTGATTACACAGCCACAAAAAAAAAAAAGTTCTGACCTGGGGTTGCGACTAAGTTTTCCATATAGTTTTTGGGTCGCTGAAACCGAATCCGAAGTCCGTTTTACCCCTTCAGGTTTTCGAGATAACCTCAAAATATGTCACGAAAAAAAAAGTTCTTATCTGACATTTTTTGAGGATATCTCAAAAACCTGACGTGATACGCCAAAATAGACTTTGGATTCGGTTTTAGCGACCCAAAAACTATATGAGAAACTTAGTCGCAACCCCAGATAAGAACTTTTGTTTTTTTTTGGTTTTGACATTTTTTTGAGGATATCTCAGAAACCTGACGTGATAGGGCAAAATTGACTTCGAACCTGGATTCAGCGATCCAAAAACTATATGATTATCATATTCGCACATACAGATCAGAGAAAAAATTTTTTTGTTTTCCTGACATTTTTTGAGGTTATCTCGAAAACGTGACGTGATGGAGCAAAACGGACTTCGGATTCGGTATTAGCGACCCAAAAACTATATGAAAAACTTAGTCGCAACCCCAGGTCAGAACTTTTATATTTTTTTGTGTGGCTGTGTTATGAATATTTTAAAATACTTATATAAATCTAATCTAAAGAATTCAACCCCAAAAATGATTTTATGTAAGTTATGAAAACTGTAGCAACCTTTTGCCATGAATGCTTGAAGGGAAGCATGCAGGTATTTCCCCGTATAAATCTTACCAAACCACTTTGCGAACTGTCCCAAACTTTTTCTAAAAACTCCTGAAATCTTTTCGAAAAAATCCGATACCAATTCCCAAACCTTTTTAAACCGCTCTTAAACCACTTCAAAATCATTTTAGAAAGAAACCAATCAACTACACCAACCCACCTTCAAATCACAACAAAAAACTGACTCCCGAATTCGTAACGCCTTCCACAACGCTTTCAAATCATTTCAGAAACACTCCCAAATGACGTTTAAACTTATAGCCCAGTTGGAATAAACATTTCAAATGGACAAAATTTAATTGTGAATTTTTTTTCATAGAACGGCAGAAAAGATCACTGGAAGCTAAAAGCCAATATTCGTAAAAATCGAGCTTGAGCTCAGGCCGCCATCTTTGATTTAAGGAAAAACAAGTTTTAGTGAATAACTCGGTCATTTTTGATTTTTTGTATATTCCGACTGGGCTTTACTAGTTTGAGTGGTCTGGGAGAGGTTTTGAAGTAGTTTTGAAATTTTTTTTTAAAGAATTTTGAAAGTGGTTTTTAAGTTATTCGGGAGTGGTTTGGAAATGGTTCAAGATTTTTTTTTTTATGAGAGGTTTTCAAGAAACTTTGTAATTATTTTGGGAGTGGATGGGGAATGGCTTGAAATGATCTTCTGATTGAATGGTGAATTAGAAGTAGTAAAGATGTGTTCCGGAAGTGGTTTGGGATTAGTTCGGAGGAAAATTAGAATTGGGTAGAAAGTGGTTCGGATATGGTTAAGAAGAAATTTGAGAGTGATTTTGAATAGGTTTGAAATGGTTTGGAAAAATTCCGAAGTGATATGAGAATGGATTCTTTCGAATGTGACCTTTTTAACTCCGAGATTGAAACCGCTAATGCCAATTAAGTGGAAGGTTGCTCCTCATTATCTGTGCAAACAACCATCCCAATTACTCACAAAATCAAAGCTTTTGAGAAGTTCTTTGAAAACAATTTTCAACAAAGTCCTCCTAGGATTAATAGGGGAAGTAGGTTATCCATTTAGAGAGAATGGTAAATTCAGCGAAAAAATTGAAACATTTATCCTGTTAATAACACAAATTTATTGCTTCTGAGGAAATTCAGAACATTGTGATGCTTAATTTTCAAAGGCTGAGGTAAGCTCGCCGGAATCCAAGGTTCGTTCTGAGGAAAGCAATCTTAAAACTCAGTTAGAGTGAAAACACCGAATTCTTTCCAATTAGTAATGTTCTTTATTCGTTTAATCAACTAACTACTTTCTTATTTACAATTATTTATTCTTTTTTTTATTTATTATATTTTTTTCATTTATTACATAATAATATATCCTAACATGCTCTGATTAGAAAAGCCCTGCCTTGAGTGGGAATTAGCCCAGGCCCAAGGTGATAGGGAATATTCCAAGCACACCTCCTAACGAGGGTGAATAGAGCGCTACCTATAACTCTCGGCGAAAGCCCAGGCTCAAAATGAGTGGGAAGTAATTAAGTCCCTAAAGCACAGCCTCCTAACGAGGGTGAAAGAGTTATTTATTAAAACTAAAAACTTTTATTGAAAATAGGAACAATTAATTAAAATTGAACCATGGTCACCATAACCAAGTTGCTATTCAACTCTAGTAGCGGCGGGAGAGCTACTTCTTTATTGTTCGAAGGTTGACGATTCTCGATCTTCTTCGGAAATTTCACCTCTACTTACATATATTTTTACTTAGACTGAATGTGAATTGTAAAAACTAAACATTAATTCTAGTACAAAATTACACATTATAATAATTCTTAAATATAAGATGTTGTTGTTGTTGCTATTGATGGTGTGGTGATGGTTGGTACGTTTATAGTCCGGGTGGTACGGTTGTTTGGATTTCATAGTCGGGGCGTACAGTTGCAGAATTCGATTTCGGTAATGAAGGTGATGGTAGTGGACTGAGTTTATAGTCCGAGCGGTAGGGTTGACTGGTGTGTATAGTCCGGGGGTGGGGGTTGTGGAGAGAATATGTAACGCTTCGTTACAACATCATTAACAGCAGCCAATGGAAGAAGCGATGGTAAAAACGTTGTTGCATCATTCCTGAACAACATCACAACTTGCTGCTATTTCCCTACCAATTGGAATTTTTGAAGAAATTGTCATTATACCGAGGAAGGAGAATCACACTGACATCTCTAGATTTTTTTGCTTTGCGAGTTAAAAGAAAATTCCAATATCGCCCCTAGATTTTTATTTAACGAAGCGAATGCAGTTTAATTTTTCAAAATCAGACGAGTTTTGCGACTTTGGTGGCTGTCCAAACCTCAGCAGACAAATTGTCTGCAAAATTCAGGATCATAAATTATTATGAAAGTTTTTCTTCAAACAATGCAAAAAGTGACTTAGTCCACTTTCATAATCATGGGCATATATATTAACTTCTTTTTCCAAAATACAATGTTTTTTATACTCTTTTTTTGCAAACAAAATTCACAAAATTTTAACGAGTGTACTTTTTGAGGTGGTTAGAAACATAGGTAATGTTGCTTAAATTTTATAGGTTTATGTCGGTTTTTCCAGATTAACTAAAGAATCGCGTTCATAAAACTTTCTAATTATGTTCGATTCTACGATTTCTAGCAAGGGGGCCACCTTAGGCCACTTTCCCCTACATTTATACATGTGACTTTCCCATATATGTAGGTACTCTAATTGCCATTAAATATTTCAAACAAGATTTAAATTTCATGTAGGTAAAATGTGTTGTATTACATAATCACAACAACAACAACAACAACAACAACAACAACAACAACAAAAACAGAAACCCCCGCATACCTTTTCGCAAAAACACAAAACAAACAAATTAAGGCAGATTTCCTTCGGTAATTTCTTCTTTAACTTAAGATACCCAGCAGACCCTCTCAAGAGATTTCGACCCGCATGCTTCTTGTACGTTTTTCCTATTTTCCATTACACTCTTAGAAACAAAAACCCTATAAGAACCCAAGAAAAAGGAGAAACCTTACCTCTATTATATTTCCCATAAGAATACATAACCCGCACCCACAAAAAAAAAAAAAAAAAAAAAAACACCCCCGAAAAATACTTAACATATAAAAAATGATTTCTATGACCTTTAGCCATGTATATTGGCACGCACTTTATTAGGATCGTTATGATTCTTTCTCGTCGCACACTTAGCCTTAGACCATCATCAGCAGCATCAAAATCAATTCCCCCCAAGTATGATGCCCTAGAGTATATACCTAACCGAAGCGAAGCCTGGAAAATTCGCATATTAGGAAAATATAGGGACTTGTGATGGAGATTATATATTTTTTCATCTTTTCATCAGGGTTTGCAAGGATATATGGAAGAGGATGAATGTAATGGTAAGTGAACAATAGGATCCCTTTCTCTGTTGAAGACATTTAACGACTTTTATTATTATTTTTTTTTCCTACTTTAACCTTGCAGCAGATGGAGGAAAAGAATCATTTAACAATGTTGAGGAATGAGAAGTTCAAGTAACACGAAAATGATTTTTGATTTTAATTTAAAAGTCATAAAGCTTATCGGAGGTTGATTAACGATATTTGGTTGTGTTAACTTTGAACTACAACGATATAGTGATTTTGTTTGAAAATTGAAGTATGTGGCTCTCGTTTTAATAGAAGGAAGTGGAAAATTCAAAATGGCGGATATAAGTTTTCAAACGTCTAAATTGTAAATTGTCAGTTCTTACTTAGGAAAATGGCTTTGTTATAATAACTGCTTAAAGTAGGAACGATTTTAGGAGACATGGTTTTTATTTAATTTAAGGGGCAACACTACTCCAGTCCCATATAAATTCTACGCTTGATAAGTTACTAGTTGATTTGAAGTTAAGAAAAATGTTCACAATATTTAAATCACAATTCACAATTTTGAAATAACGATTTATTAATAGATTCAAGGTAAAAAGTTTAATTTTTTTGCTTTGTTTGATGAAAATTAATTTGGTTCAAATAATTCTAGCTGTTTTTAGAAATATCGTACAGACATGGTTGATATCAATATTTTGAGCTGAAACAATGAGCTTTCAGATGGTGTAAAATTTTTTATACGTTTTCATGTAAAAAAATGGAGTTTTTGGTGATGGATGAAAAAAATGTTAGATTTTTTCCCTTTTTTTCATAAAATATGATTGTTTTTATTACCTAAAATATTTTTTACCTCTTGAGCATTGTATTTCAGGAAGAATTTATTTTTTAAAAAATACTAAGCTTAATGGTATAATTTTTTTGTAAGCTTTTCAAATAAAAAATTGATATAATGAGAAAAGGAAAAAAAAAGTAATTTTTTAAACTTTTCTTGTAAATTATGATTTAATTCAAAAAGTTATTTGGTTTTTCTATAACATTTATTTTATCTTATAAATTTTTTTAATAAGAAAGTTGGCAAAAAAGTAATTTTTAAATAATTTTTTTTTTTTAACAAAAGCACACAACCTGTTTTTTTATGACGTTATCACGTAAAATTATAGTCAGTCTTTACAAACAACTACTTTTTGTTTTTTTTAGCCTAAATGGTATTAGACCGATGAGAAAATACAAGCATTTTGAACTTAATTCAAAAGTCACAACCATGCAATTTTATATGCTATAAGCTATCAATTTGCTAAAAACCACCATTAAACCTAATAAATTGAAAAATAACAAAAAAAAAGGAAATACAAAATCCCTAATGTCACATTATGTTGTACACACAACTTAAATCCAATAATTCTTTTGACTTAAATGAGCTCTACATTCACTGACCCAATTTTATTTTCTAAACAATGAAAGAGCTTTTTTTTTATATTTTCCTTCCAACAAAATGCCAACAAAATGTTTATATTTTTCTGTTTTTTAGGTTCATGCTACTGCTACTATACATGAAATTGTTTTTCTGTTAATTGCCATTGGAAGCCCCGTCGTTGTTTGGTTTCATTGAAAATCCCCCAGAATCCACATAAGGAGTATCAAATTTTATTTGGGATATTGAATACAAATACAAAAAAACAAACATAACCTCAAAAACCCATGCAAAATAAACAATATTTTTACTGCAAAACTCTACAAAATAATAGACAATCATATTAAATACAGCATTGCGCAGCAAAAATGCTATATTTAGTGTCCTTTTTTGTTCGAAAAAAAACAAGATCCTTTTTATGCTTTGTGGATACATAAAACAGAAAAAAAGCAAAACAAAAATATTCGTTTACTCTGTTCGGTTACCCGTGACTGTTTTTTTTCATACGAAAAAGGACCCAATACAAATAAGAAAAAAAAGGACTCGTTATGATTTTCTATGATGTTGATGTTGCAGAGAAATGGAGGTTCAATCTATTTACTGTTGCATGAAAACAAACAACAGAGAGAGGACACAAAAACAACCCAAGCTCCAATAAACAGAAATTTATGTATTCAAAGGCTCACAACTCAGAACCGAACAAAACAAAAGCACACCCGTATACTAGAGATAATCCCACTCGCACATAAGGATATATCCTTACATTTATGCAGAACAAGGATTTTCTTGGTAGGTACATAAGCTAGAGAGAATCAATTCAAATGAAATTTCTGAACTCATAAATATAATAACCATAACTACAACCAGTTGCGTATATTTGTAAAAAAAAAAAAGGAAATGGCAAATCGCACTTTCAATTTTACCCTCAATTTAGGGGGGATTCTCATTCCCCATAAAAACATAAGAAAAAACAACAAAATCATTTCAAAGACAAAAAGGTGGTAGAAAAAAAAAGAAAGGGATTTTGATAAACAAAATAATGTCCTTGGAAACGAAAACTTTATACGAATTCATTTCCATCCATGACGAAAAGGATATGACTTTCTATCCTCTCATTTTGGTATGAGTTTTTGCGAGGGACTTACGGGGGACGATAGTATTATTCGAATTCTTATGTTCTTTTGAGTGTGATGGTAGGTGTTTTCTGTTCAACAGAATGATGTTCCTACTCATTTTGTTCGTTTGTTTACAAAACGTTGATTGCCATCATGATGTATAACAGGTGTAGATGAGGGTGTCTCAAAGGTATTATAAAGATAAAAGCTATACATTTAAGTAGGATGAGAAGGAGATTTTATTTTTGAATGAGAAGTTGAAAACAGGAAATGGTATTCTAATCGTATACCTGTCATTTTGACATTGAAAAACCCTGCTGTAAGGTAATTTAATATTCAATTAAAGTCGATTGCATAGCTTTAAAAAGGTTGTTTTGGGATAGTTTAAAGTGTGTGTCTCTTTTTGTTAGGTACTTGAAGAAAAATGTCCTTTGTGTTTAAAATGAAAAGATTTTTGTAATTTAATGCTTGTTGAAGAGAAAATAGAGACTTTTCGTGGGATAAGTGATTTTGTGTTCAAGAAAATTTGTTATTTAATTTAAATTAATTAAATAATTAAGTTTGGTGGATTTTCTTAATTGAATTTCTTTAGATTAAATAAGATTAATTGGTTTCCGTTGTCTAATTGAATAAGTTTCAAATAATTTTTTGGCAATTTATTGTAATTTTTTTCAATTTTTACAGAAGAAAAACTATATGTGAAAACTTTATTCAACTCAAACACAACAAAACGAACCAAAATCAGGTCCTTTTTAATAAAGTTGATCAATATGATAGCAGGTGAAACAAAGTTTATACGATTTTTAGAAATTCGAAGAGTACTCAACCAAGCAAAATCTGAATAACAGTTGTGACGTCAGCAAAGTTGAGATGAAATGTTGAAATTAGGTTGATTTTGAATACAAATATAATTTTGCTCTATGTTTGGTCTAAAATACGCGACTGGGTCAAACGTACTTGCTCTTATGGTAAAAGTAACCTAGAGTTTTAACTTACTTCTCAATTTTCTCAATTAAAAAACCACATTTTTTTTTTCATAAGAAATGTAACAAAGGATTAAAACTATTTTTAAAACAACGAAAACACCCTATTGAATTGTTTTCACCTTGAAACTGAGTATGCCATTTAGTTTCTTGTAGAACAAAGAATTTTTGCTTTTTTTTGAAGTGAAAACTTCTTTAGTATCGTAGTGATTTGAAACAAGATGAAACGAAAACGCGACACGAACATTCAACTTGTTATAACTTTTTTGTTTTAATAGATAGATGAATGAAATTTGTAGTGTAGATAAATTATAATTGTACAAAATTTCAATTAATTTCATATTCTAAATTCTGAGATAACGGTAAAAAGATGTTGTTTTTCTACACACGTTATATCTTTTGATCTAGTGCACATACAAATTTGATTTAACTTTAATACGCATGCTGATATTGTAACCTTTCATTTGATGTATAACAAATAACCAATAATTGCCGATGACCAGCCACCAGTGTAGGAAGTACTGTAATCTCAGTTTGAAATTTCGACATGGTTGGCTTTAAAGTATTCTTACTTTTTTTGTAGGCATCGTAGAAATGTGATTTAAGCGTCATATAAAATGTGAAATAATAAGCTTTCAGATGATGTAAAACTTATTATAAGTTCTCATAAAAAAATGGATTTAAATGGTTGCATTTTTCATTAAAAATGATTGTCTTGAATAAATTACTCGTATTTTTAGACTTTTTGCGCATTGTAAAAATTTAAGTATGGCTTTATTCCTTGGAAGATTTGTAAGCTTTTTAATGTTGTAATTTTTTTCAAGAAAAATGATTTTTTAAGGTTACACTTTTACCAAGTGTGAATTGCACACATGTTTTTTTTTTTTTTTTTTTTTTCGAAAACTGAAGAAACTTGAGATGCTTTTTATAGACTTTAGCAAATGTTGTCAAAATATGAAATTTAGTAGTTTGTGTTAACCACCACTTGTATGGGTCCGCCGTTCGATCTTGGCGAACAGTCCTCATATGTATATAATTCGATTTTAGATGTTTACCTTTGCAGTAGTAGGTAGTGTGTTCAGACATTAATCTTAAAAGTAGTTCAGTTATTCATCGTTACAATACGATGTTGTTGGGAATTTTTTAAGCCACATCTATTCTTGAATCAAAGTATAAAATTTTTGAAACTACCAACGTTTTTTTCTGAGTGTCCTTGGCCGAATATTCGGTATTCGGCCGAGGAGCGTGGCCGAATATTCGGTATTCGGCCAAATCAATGTTCGCGGCATCTCTAGAAGAAACAGTTTTTTTGTTTATTAAATTTCAAAGAATTCTCGAAAAATTTGGTATGCCATTCAACACATATAAAAAAGTTTTAAAATTATGTATCCATTTGTTTGCGAAAATTGTTTTTTCACAAAAAAAAAAAAATTGAAATTTGTTTTTTAAATCCAAAAATGTATGAAAATTTTCAGACATTTTTATATTACTACTACCAAGACCAGACATGTCTAACTCAATAGTTACTAGGGGCCAAAACTACGAGATGTAAATTTTAATGGGCCACAAAAAAAGTAACAAAATATAGTTTTTACAAAGAAGATTTAAAGAATGGTTACATTAATGTTTTCTTCCTCATACCTGAAATGTCTTCTCTACTAATATTTTTTTCACAAGACCAAGGTGTAAGTTAGGTTAGATTTTTAAGGTGACTTATTCCTCTTAATAAGTAAAAATAACTGCTCGCATCGACAGGGTTTGTGAAATTGGCAAACGATTTTATATGTTTCATAATTTTCCCATAGCTGACTGAAAAATACTTATAAAATTTGGCCATATCCAATTCACAGAAATTTGGAACTTTCTTCGGAGTCACACTAGAAATTGAATGCCTCATTAGGGATTTATTCTATGTTTATGGAAAAGAAAATAAAGACTGACTGACTGGGCGAAACGCTTTGGAGCTGAACTTTAAAATAGCATAACTTGTTATATTATAGTACCTATATCGCAAGTAAAAATCGTGCTAGTTAGACCATTGTTCTGAAAACCTTTTTTATATTCAGTTTTAATGTTTAGACTTTTTCCGCGCAGTATTTTTGATACCACGATGAAGATTTACATAAATTTGACATTATTGCATCACGTGTCAAATCCTTATTTCTCTTCTGATGTCCCAGAAAAGCTAAGTTGCATTTGAATGCCATAACTAAGGCATTCATGATTTAACCTATCGTGTTGAGGTACCTACAATCAGAACATTCTCTTCCTAATCTATGCTGCCATTTCGAAATTTAAAAAAAACATGATTTCAGTTCAAAAAACATGATTTATAAAAAAAAAAAAAACAAAATTTGAAAGAAAATGAACAACCACATCGTGACTAGGGGGGAATAAAACAAATTATTTCGAGTTCATTTTAGAAAATAGTATAAAGTATCAGAGGCATAACTACACAGGGTACTTTTTGCAAAAATTCTTAAAGTGAAAATTATCAAACTCATTTTATGATGGAGAATTCTTAGATCTTGGCTTTAAAACGTTTATAGTTATGAAAACATAAATCAGTTTATAGTTTGTACTCATTTAAGGTTAATTTCATATATACATACTTCATGTAGGTATTTATTGGGCCCTATCGTGAATCTCGAGATTTTGTTTCCCTCGGAATTTTTTGTTCGATCCTGAATCTCCCTCGGAATTTATTTCCAGGGAGCAAAAAATTGTAAGAAATGATGTCTAAATTCCCCTGGAAAATTGATTGCCGATACCAATAAATTCCGAGGGAAACTTTTTATGATCATTTTCGCTCCCATATTTAAAACATGGGAAACATTTCGATGGAAATTTTTATTCATGATAGCCCCCATTAAAAATAACAGTTTACCTAGTGAAAAAGATTGTTGGTTTACAAAAAGATTATAAAGATTTTTCTCTTGGATTAAAATCATCGTAATGTCATGTCTGATTGTTATTTCAAGTTTTATTTTTTTTTTTTGTGAGCCCTAAACTTACCCTATAGAAGTACCAATATTGCAAGTAAAATGGTGAAATTATTCTTTATTTTTATTTGTTTTCATTTTCAGGTGATATTGGTAGAAAATTTTATTCCCCAATGGTAGGTTTTGTTATTGCAGATTTGTGTTATGTTTATTTTTTATTATGTTTTTGTTTCTTTAATCTCAACAGCAACAAGAGCCATCAACAATTTTCTATATAATATTGTACATAAATTAAAGAGTCACTGTGGCGTATGTGTAACTTTTTTTTTTTAAATGAAAAAATCTAAATTGAATGAAGTTATTGTTTATTCTCATTAACATTGTTCAAACGAGTTACTCATTCTTTAATCTTTCGAATCCTTTCAATTGGTCATGCAAACAGAATTTATTGCTTTGCATCTGTTAAGAATGTGTTAAAAATTAATTTCGAAAAAAGAAAAGGAGTTTTTTCTTTCCTTTCGATCGACCTACCATTTTTCTTTTCTTAACTAACAAAAATTCACATGTGTCATTGTTTGTAACACGGATATTTTTTGGATAAATATTTACAAAAATTAATCCTTATAAATAATATGAAATATCTGTCCTAAAATTTTGAATTAAATTGGTTCAGTCTATAACGAAATATAAACGATTTCTTCATTCAAATTCAAAAATTGCCTCAGGGCTACTGGTTCTGACCTATATCATTAAACCTTTCCATGACTATAGTCAATATCATCCCAGTTAAATAAATATGTTATGTAGTTTGAATTGATTCGAAAATTTTGATAATATAACTTGAACTCTAATAATTTTCTTCCAATACAAAAGGAAATAATGTGAAGTTAAAACGTATGCAATCAAGATAAGTTTTCCAAAACAGAATTGTTCGAGATGTCCAAAAACTTTAAATGAACCGCATAACCAAAAAGCACTTCAGCACATATACATACACCAAAAACTGCATACCAAAATCAATACTCCTTTTATATGATGATGAGTATAATTTCTCCCAACAGGGTGCAGCTGCTGATGATATCTTGTTTCATGCCAGCAATATTGTGTTGTGTTGTGTATCGAATGTGAGTTTGAGTTCCATTAGCCTCACTGGTCTTTTGCTTTTGCTATGCTGCCAACGATTGCATGATGGCATATTAATTTTATCTCTCTGCGTGAGCTGTCTGGCCATCATCAGAGATATGTTTGTGTTGTGTTTGGAGATGGTTTTGAAATTCGAGAAGAAGATTTTTGTTCCACACAAAACGTTACCACTATTATACACGATGTCATAAACGGTGGTATGTTCGTTCGTTGTTCGTCCTTATACTCGTTGAGGGTGTGTCTCTGTCTTGCATGCAAAATATACTTTCTATTGCGTTTTTCGGTAAAAATTGGTAGCGCTAAGTATTATTTTTCCATTAACTTGGCAGTGTCAGACAAACAAAACAAAAAAACCCAAAATGCACGGTTTTAGTTTTTCGTGTGCGAGTAATTTTGCTGAAACAAATTTGATGTCAAAATCATAGTTTGTTATCTAGAACTTTAGAAAGCTACAATTTTACTTCAAAAAAAGTCCATTTTACATCGTATTGCAGAATTTCTCATTTAAATTTGTTAAATATTTGCAATAGGACATTCCAAATCCTTATCCGCAGGATATTTTCTCTTCTCTCCACAAAATGCTATTTCGTTGTGGTGTGTCTAAATGCTTTCGGGAATCAGGACAATTTTTGGCAGCTTAAACGATGCAACCTATGCAAAATATTTGCACTCTT
Organism: Episyrphus balteatus; assembly: GCF_945859705.1. NCBI lineage: Eukaryota > Metazoa > Arthropoda > Insecta > Diptera > Syrphidae > Episyrphus > Episyrphus balteatus. Next base: position 73,610,948 of record NC_079137.1, read on the forward strand.
AGATTGTTGCTGTTAGTTGAAAATAATTCATTGTTGGTTGAAAATTCTTGTCTTTCTCACCCCAGGCAGTATCATGGTTTTGGGTTGCATTTAAATTTTCGAGATTTCATTTGTTGGAAAAATATAAGACAAGCTAACCACCAAGAGTAAATTTTGATGAAAAAGGATATAATCTTTTAATTTTTCTACAACTTGGGATAAGAAGCAAGAATCAAAAAAGTCTATAAAAAAAAGAGGTTGTCTGTAAAGCCGGTTTACGGACGATGATTTTACGTGATAACGTCGTCAGAAAATAGGTTGTGTGCTTTTGTTTAAAATGAGTCAATTGAATCGTTTGCTTTTTTCAAACAATAATAATTTACAAGAAAAAGCTAAAAAAAAACACCTTTTTTATTTTCTAATTATATTAATTTTTTTATTTTAAAAGCTTACAAAAAAAATTATGCAATTTAAAAGCCAAGTATTTCTTCTTAAGAATAAAACCATTTTTAAATTTTTACAATGCGCAAAAAGTATGAAAATAATTTATTGAAAACAATCATTTTCATCAAAAAAAGCAAAAAAAAAACATGAATTTTTATCTTCTCACCTCATTAATTCCATTTTTTCTCTTACAACCTATAAAAAATTTTGTACCATGTGAAAGCTTATTGTCTTAGCTAAAAATATATATATAGATCAAGTCTATGAGACATCTATAAAAAGAGCTAGAATTTTTTGAACTCGATCAAATTTCATTAAAAACAGCAAAAAAAAACATTTATTTGTATGTTCTCAGGCTATGGAATCAATTTTTTTGTTTGACAACCTATAAAAAATATATACCATGTGAAAGCTTATTATTTCACCTTTTATATGAAGTATCAATCTCATTTCAAAGATACCTACAAGAGAAGTTAGAATTTTTTAAAGTCAACCAGGTCGAATTTCCAGACTGAGATTACGGTACTTACCACACTGGTGGCTGTTCGGGGGGCAACAGATCTCCACTGGTGTTTTGAGGTTTTTCGCAAGTTTCTTGATTTAACATTGTGTAGCTTTAAATAAGTCTACCGTTATGTGTGATATACCAAATGAAAGGTAATTGTATCAGGATGCTCATAAAAGTTTAATAAAATTTCTATTTGCTCTTGGTCAAAAGTTATAACCTGTTGAATTTTTAAATTTTATTTTACCGTTATCTCAAAACTGTGTTTACGAAAATGATTGAAACTTCGCACACATTTAGTTGTGGTCATGGTCTATCATTACTCATTACATTACTATCATTAAAAAAGATAAAAATAAAAAACGATGAAAATGGGTTAAAAACGGTCAAAAAACGTGTTTTTTAAAAACTCGTTTCTTTCGTTATTCAGTCTAAACTCACTAAACGATTCCAAGTTTTTGCACATGTATGCATAAGACCAATTTCTTGAACACTCCAAAAAAAGCTAAAAATCAAAAATTACCCAAAAATACCCCTAAAAACAAGGTGTTTTTTCAAAAATTCATATTTCGAAACGCAGAGTGTTGGAAAAAAATCCGTATAAGGCGCCTACTTTTTTTCCCTCATCTTTCATCTGGCATCTTTAGAATTGTCAAAAAAAATTTCCGTTACCCAAAATCATCATTTTGTCATAGCCCCAACACGTGTACAACGTTCAAACAAAACGTTATAGCTTAGTTTCAAAATTTTTTAGAATTTTTCCTTAAATGCAGTTATTCATAAATTAATCTCATCTATCTATAGAAAAAAAAAATAAATTCTCTACGACTTCGCGTTTAGATTTTAGTCCAAATTTCATCTTTCCGTTTTACCCTTGTTTACCCTATTAAATGACGGAATTTTTAAAAATCCTTCATTTGGATTAAGCTTTAGGATATTATCTTTCAAATAAGCTTTAGAAGATTTTTTTTATCTTTAATAGTTTATTTTTAATTTTTATTTGAAATTTTTTACCGCACTGCAAAAGTGCGAGAGTGTAACGTTGGAAAATGGCGTCACTTTTTTGTGGTGATGCTATCACGTCAAAAAGAAGGGTGTTTTTTCGCGAACTACAGGGATTCGCGTAAAACGCTTAAGAACTTAAGTATAAACGTTCAATTTGGCATCAAAACCAAAAATAAAATAAAACATTGGCTTTTTGGGACCAATTACAGATTTTACTGTCTCTTCGAAAAAACACCCTTTCTCTAAAATTTTTTTTATGAAAACTCTTTATCTTGCTTTCCCTCCTAAATGAAACGTTTTAACCAAATTTAACATTAGGGTGGGCCCATCAATTTTGTCTTCACTCAAAAAAATAAACATGATATTTTTATAGACGCTTCCGATTTTTCTTTCCAATCTCAAAAGTAACATAATTTCTGAATTTCTATATAAGGTTCTAATAAACCCACATTTTCTCTACACATAAAAAAAAACACCCTTTCACATGACAAAAAATTAATGGATTTTTTTTTATTCGTAATTTCCATGGCAAAGACAACATTTTTAATAAATAACACAAGTGTACCTGTTATACAACTGATTTTATTGGACTTATTGCGGATTTTACTTACTTACCCAAAAAAAAAAAACACCCTTTAACCTAAACTATTTTTATAGACTGTTTTCGATTCATGGTTTCTGTTATAGGTAAATAGAACGTGTCTACCAATTTTTATTAGGGTACCATTTTTGTCTCAATTTTTGTGGTACTAGTTCTGAATTTCATCATTTCCTAAAATAAAAAAAACATCCTTTCACTCAAGATAATTTTGTAGACTTTTTTGATTCTTGGTTCTTATCCCTAAAGCAAACTTTTTGCCAAGTTTCATCAGTGTAACAATTTTTTTTGAAATGACTATTTTACCTGTACTAAAAGATTTTCCCATTTTTTTTCGAAAATAGGATTCTAGTGTAAAAACTAATATTAAAATTTAAACTTCATGGTAAAGTTATGGTTCAAATAAAGCCCCTTACCTATTCATCTTAAATACCTTTTGGCATTAACATCGTTTTTGTGTAGGAGTTTGATATTTTGTAACCTCAATCAACCAATCTAAGATCTAATGAGCTATCTATTTTGAAAAACATTTAAGCAATTACAATTCATCAACTAGGATTTATATACCTTTCGCACAGTTATTAAAACACCTACCATCAAAAATGATTTTCTTTCAATTAGATTCCTTTTAAAATTCTAAGAACTTTCACTTGAAACCAAACCACGACGAATAAATTTATAAACGCCTTCATCGCTTTTCCCAAGGACATATTTAATACTTCAAAGAACGACATTCAAAAACGCCCACACCGACAAATTGCCTGTTAATGAACTTAGTTATTCTCTTAACGTATGAATCAAAAAACCTGTACAAAAATCCAGAATTGAAGAAAGGCAAAGAGGAAAAACCCAAAAACAAAAACACTGATTTTTGAAAAACAATAAATCGTTGGCCATTAGTGCGTGTAAACCGTTTTTATTGCTTTATAAATTCATGCAGAGGCTATTTGCTATTCTTTTGCTTTTTTTTTAGTAAAAAAAGTAATAAATTGAGGATAAGTTTTTGATTTGAAGTGAAAATCAACAGGAATTCGAAGAAGCTTACTTAGCTAAAATATATATATAAAAAAAAAAAAAAATAGAAACCATTAAACGATGGATTTCTTTTTGGTGTTGTTTTTGTATTTTTATAAGGATTCTCTATTCCAAAGGAGGAAATTCTTTTAAGAGAATTTTTTTTACTTGAAAAGTCAAAGATTGTGGGGTGAAGAAGAGTTTATACTCTTTTGTTTTATTTTTTTATTGGCTTTTGAAGTGAATTTTGATTTCGTTTTTTGGTTTTTTAAATTGTATTATTTATGCTTTGGTAGTTATTAGATAGCTGCGGATAAAAAGTGGGTACTTATTCAATACTTTTGATTAAATTACGCGATTAAATTTGAGTTGGATTGATAACGATTCGTTTGAATTTTTTTTTATGCTGATTGAAGTTGAAGTGAATTATAATGTAAAAAAAAAAACATAAAATAAAAACAATTTTTCTTTTTCTTTTTCTTTTTCTTTTTTTTTTTTGTTTGGTTTACTTAACAGAGGATAAATAAAGCTTAAGAGATAAAAAGATGTTTACTTGTGAAATGGTCGTAAATCAATCTAAATCGTTGGCAGAAATTTTAAGCTTTTGTGGCAGGAATTTAAATGGCCACCGAACCTAAAACAGAAGACACATAATGTTTTTCATGTGGTGGTAGGAAAATAAGATAACTTTAATTTAAGAAGCCGGTCGCATGTCTCTCTTTCAAATGCGTAACGTCGGAAGATCTTTCAAGGAATTTTTGTTTCAGTTGCGATGATTTAACTTTTTTTTTATCTAATACTTGTTTGTTTATGCTTTAATAATGAAAATAAGTCCTTTAAGGTAAAAGTTGTTATAGTCGAATTTTCCAATTTTTAAAAAAATTATAAAAGGCTTTTTTAAGAAATTTATAAATAAAAAAAAAACTTAAAAAATAATACAAAATGGTTTTGAAGTTACAAAAACATTTTGAAGTTACAAAAACATTCCATGCCATTTAACTCCTTGCATTACAAAGAATTTTTAGATTTTTTTTTTCAAAGTCGTAATACACAAAATATTAATTAAAACATAAAAACAAAGTTTCAATGAAATTCATTTGTCCGTTTTATAGAAATTGATTTTTCGAGAAAAAAAAACTTTTAAAACTGTTTTTAAAATCCAAAAATATTTTTTTTTTTGTAAATTTATCTTCAACAAGGTCTTTGTAAAAAAATTTTCTTTGAAATCGATTTATTTGCTTCTGATATTATAGTCAGAAATTGAGAAAATGGTCCTATAGCAAGTACCGTTAATAACGGCCGAAAAAATATTTTTTTAATTTTTCAAAGGACGACTTTACTTAACTTGCCGCTGAACTGAAATTCCAACTGCATGTTTGCCAACGGTTCAACTATTTCACTACTGAACCATAGTTATTTACCATAATGAAAAATATTATAAAATTTTTCCGATAGAAGAGTTTTTTCCTTAAAAATCTTTTTTAAAGAAGAAATCAAATGGCGTACGTTTTCTCAAGTTACTTTTCCGTTCTTAGAAAAAAGTAATTTTCTTTCTTTTCGACTAAATACTAATGAAGAAAAATGTAAGAGCTTCACAAAAAAGTATAAAGCACTTCATGTATGTATGTGTAGGTATCTAGCTGTTAATTTTTAATAAATTTGTTTTCAAAGCTAAGTTAGTTTTTGGAAAATTTCCCCTCACGGATTAAAGCAGGAGAGTTTTTCTTGTCTGAACCTAACCTTAACCCTCAAGTTTTTTCACACCTGTAATTATGATTTTTTTTACACAACATGATTTGGTAATAATTTTCCACTTGAATCTTGTCTTCAAGAAAATAGATTTTCATAATCCTTTCGAACAACTCAAGCAATCATTTTCAAATCCAAAAATCTAAATTGAGAAAAAAAACCTGTAAAACCTTACAAACTACTATAAAAGACCCCAAGAACTAATTTTCCAATCTACCAACGAATTGTAAATAAAACTATACCCTCTTTCACACACACATACGCACAACTATAAAACGCCTTATTCAATTTTGTACAAAAGCCCTCCCTTTAGGTACCTCAATCAAGAAAACTACTTTCTATTCTCTTATCCATCATATACATTTTGTATTATTCAATGTCTTCATTAAAACCCATATTAATTAAGCTCTCATGTGAAAAGAGGCCAGGGCATCCGGATCTTAATACACCAGCAGAGTGGATATAGTTTGAGTATGGGCTTTAACCAATTCGGAGACCTTAACCTATGGGCTATTCATTAGCAAAAAAATTCTATACACACACTCGACGACTACGACTCATTAAAAATCCCACACATCCGGTTGAGAATACTAATAATCACGATCCATACAATCCGTTAGAAAACACACAAAAAGTACACACACATAAAAAAAAACCTATTTTAGTTTTATATATCCTTGCCCGTTTGGTATTTCGCAAACACAGATCCTTGTTCGACATGCCGCTAACGAAGAAGAAGCTTCAATCGAAATCATCTAAAAAGGTCAACACCCTTCCTTTCCTCTATCGTCTTTTTTTCAAGGTTTGTCTTTTTATTTATTTTTTGTTTTTGTTTTGTTTTTCGTGTGTGTCCACAAAATATATGTAAATTGATTCAAGACTCTTAACACACAAGTTGTAATCTATTTCCAAAAAGATACAAACCCGTCAAATAGTCAACTAGTGTATAGTGAGTTTTTCCATATCAACATGTGGTAAAAAGCCTAGACGACATCGACAACCACCGACCGACCGAAATACAACACACAACGGTATACGGTACAATAAGCTGATTAAGGCTAGAGGCTAAAGAGCTGTCGTGGACGTGAGACCCCTTAGCTTTAATTAATTTTTTTTTCTACCAAAAAGAAAAGTGCGATTTAACTGCCGGCCAAATGAACGTAAAATAGCTTTTTCCATCGAAAAAAAAACCAACACATTCACACAAAGTTGTTCTTTTCAATTCTCAATGATTTTGAATTCGCCGCAAATTCAGCTTATAACAGATACTTTAGGCACTGTTTGAACTTCTCCATAGAAAAAGCTTCATACCCCGTTATTTTCTGGATTTTTCAAATGCATAGGAAGCTTTTTGCTCTCCCAACGGAACCAAAAATTTTTGTGGAATCCCGTTTTTTGTTATGGGCTCCCTCAACAGTTTTCCCCGGGAACTCGAAGCGAATTGGTCGTCCTAGCTGAGTAATTATAACACTTTTCGTGGCAGTGATTTTTTATGTGTGTGTTTTTTTTTTTATTTTGCTGGCATAAAAATAAATTAAATTTAATTTTTAAGAATTTTGTTTTTGAATATCCTTAAAGGTTCTTGAGAAAAAAAAATTACAAATTTTTGGAGGTGAATTTTAAATAAAAAAAAATAAATTATTGTGATTTTTTTTTTTAGAAAAAATATCAAAAAATACATAAAAAACTGTGAGTAAAATTTGAGTGATTTTGCTGACTTCAATTTGTAATAAAAAATAAAAAAAAAATGGAATAAAAATAAAAGAAAAAAGAAATTTTAAGGATTTATTAATATTCAATATTTCTTGAAAGGTGAGTCGTCCTTTTTCGCATTTTTTCTGTAATTTTTTTTTGTTTTTATGCGTCGTCTGCAGATTTATCCTTGAGCAACAGGCAAGAATAAAAAGTTTATTTTCGTACAAAAAAAAAACATAAAAAAGAGAATTTAATAGGAAAATAAACTTTAACGAGTTTTATGCTATGTTTTCTTTGAAATTGCATTTGTGTATGTTTATCTACCTGCGATGGAGCAACTGGTGGTAGATGGGGTAGAGATGATTGTTTGTTCTCCTGTCTCTCGTAAAAAAAAAACATAGCTGATGTATCTTGTTTTTTTTTTTTAATAGAAAATATGCTGCATTTGGGAATTGTACAGATGTTTTAAGTTTAGTGTAAAGAAGTATATGTTGGGATAGGAATTACTTTAAATTTAAAAAAAAGGATCAAAAGGATATTTTTTTCTGATTTTCGTTTTATTATTGTTGGGGAAGGAATTCCAAGGAATTGTATAAAATTGAAATTTACAATATCTGGAGTCTTAGAAAATTGATTGGTTTCAAAAGAAAATAAGGATATGTATCTATGTTAGTATAATAACATTTCTATTTATTTTTTTTTAAATCAGGGTGATATGGGTGGTTTTTAATTTGAAATGATTTCTGTAGAATTTCATTGTAAAAAAAAATTATTGACAAAACAATTTATTTGTTTGTATTGAATTTTTTAAGAATACAATCTGACATTGAAAAGGGTGAGACAGATGGATATTCGTAATGTATTTTCTTTTAAACAGCTTATTTTATTTGATAAAGGCCGGATTGTGATTTAAAAAAAAAATATAAGATTTCTCTTATTTGAAAAAAAAAACCATAAAGGAACAAAATTAAGAGAAAATTCTTTGAATCAATTTAAAAAAAATCACCCTAATAATTTATAGTAAACCGAAGAAAGACTATCTAAATTAAAGGCCTTTCAATCTTCTTAAATCCAGCAGAATTTCTTGATAACATATTTTTTATATATTTATGTATGTTTATAATTAACCATACTTACAGTCTTCCAAGTTATTGGAAACTTGGTTTTTGAAAATGAAAAGTAAGTTAAAATTAAACTCCTTGAAACAAAATTAGATAATGGCCAATAATTTTGTTGCTTATCAAAATTTTGAGTGGATAATATTTTGAAATTCAAACTGCATAAAATGCCACTCCAGAAATTTGCTGTCTACTCTATATGAGTCCTTCAGAATAATAATGGGATAGGTTCATTTGAAATGTGTGCATATTATACACGACTTTGAGAAGCCCTATCTTAAGAACTAAAGACATTTTTGGAAAACAAAATGTTTCATACGCAATACCTTAATGTGCTCAAATTTATTTTTATTTCATTTTATATTACAAATAAATAAATAGTTACAGTAATTATAAAGCCTTTGAACATCCAACTTGAAGAGAAGTGAACTTGACCAAATATAGGTACCAATATTATTCTGAACGCTTTATTATTTCTTCTTGTTCAATCTTTTTCTCGCTTTGTAAACAACATAAATTGTTTTGTCAACTGCATCTAATTTTATAATCTGTCAAAACTTCAAAGTGTTTTTGAGACACTAGAATTGTACCTACAAAAAATTGATTTTATTGAAAAAGTCAAAAAAAAAATTCCAAAAAAATTGATGTGTTCTTAAAATTTATTTATAAACTTGTTTTTGAAAAATATTTTTTATTTTCACACTTAATATTTTTTTATTTGAAATCTTACAATGTTTTAATAGTATTATATTGTTATATTTATTATTACACAAAATTAGTTCTCTCAACGGGCTATGAATCGGCTATGTTATTTTCTATTGCCTTTATTAATTAATCTTGTTCCAATCTGTTTTTTTTTTTTTTTTTTTTAATTTGAAGTAATAGAAGTATAATCTGGTATGGTTAAGGGCAGAAATTTTCAGCAGAAATTTAGTCATATTGGATATCGATTAAATTTACATTGAATCTTATGTAGTCCCTTTCTCTTTCCACTTTGCCATAGACAAAATCTAGTCTCCTGAATGGATTTTTTTAGATTCGCTAAATTAAGAATTTTATATTTCAACATTCTATATAAAAATAAAATTTGGGATGTCAAGATCGTGTAGAACTACCTTACCTTAAAAAATCAAAAGTGTTGGAGAGTACCCCGTAAGATTTTTAAAACAATATAAGAAAAAATGTTTGATAATAAAATAAATTCCATAATTTTTTTTAACAACAAGTTTTTCATTTTAATATTAACAGAATTTTAGATTTTCTGATTCTGATACAAGAATAATTAAATAGGTACAGCATTTTAAGAACAGAATTTTGGCATTTAGTATGAATCCAATATATTTGAATTTTTGTATTAAAATGCATTACATAGAAAGTACATTTTAAAGATCATTAAAGCTATAATATGTATATAATAATATTTTGACAGTACCTACCTACATAAATGTTATTTTTAAGATACACATTTTTGACTAGATAACTTAGATGAAGAAAATTAAAATGTGAAAAACCGTTACTTTCGACATTTTAAAACTATAAATGTCACTACACATAATTTTTAAAATATGGCTCCTTGTCAACTTTCTTGTGAATTTCGAAATCGGGAATTAAAATGTTATCACCTTGATAAGTATTTTAAAAGCTTCAATAATTTTCGAATTTCGATATTTAACTTTAAATCACTTTTTTTTTTTAATTTTGGATTTTCGGTGGATTAATTTTAATATTAATATTAACATTAATATTTTAACCGTTTTTTTGATTTCTGGTTTTTCTTTTTTTAATTCAACCGATTTCAACGAAAGTTTATATACAAATACGCATTTTATTTTTTTTTTTGAATAATTAGGTTTTTGAAACTTGTAAATTCATTTTGTTGAATTTTTTTTATGTGTCGGATACTAATTTTTTTTAAATGACATACCATTGTTTTATTTTTTTTATGATTTTTTCTAATAAAATATATGTATTTTCCAAAAAGTGTCTCCAATCATTTTCAAAAACAAAAAAGATACTAAAAATTCTTTGGAAAACATGAAATGAAATTGCATAAATTCGGAGAATAAAACTGTTTAAAAAGCTTTTTTTATTATTATAAAAACAAGTTTTTTCTTTATTTCTTAAAATAATTATTTTCAAATAAAAATAATAACTTTCTTTTATGAATTTTTACATACAAAGCAAGTTTGTGCGATTCAGTCGTGCATTTTATTTAAATTAGAATACTCACTATTGGTCTAGTAGCTAAAGGGAATTGTTTTTCAAACTTCGGTTTTTGTTTAATAAAAATTGAAATTAGAATTTTGGTTTTCTTTTTTTTTCAAAAATAATATTGAAATTTTATGCTAGATTTTTACAGGAAAAAAGTTTTATGGAGTACAATTTTCCTTCGTACGTTTTCGTTTAAGTGGAGCGCGAAATTTTCTCACCAATTAAACTTAAAAAAAAAAATTATAAAATAATAAATTAAAAACGAATAAAAGTTTTAAAAAACTGGTGAAATTTGGCCACCAATTTTTCTATATTCGTTGCCGTTGTTTTAAGAATTTTGGAATACATTTGTTAGTTTATTGCAAGTGTTGTTTTGAGGTGTATGTATATTGCATTTTAAAAAACATTAGAAATATAAGACTAGAACACAACCTTGAGGTACACCAGCCAACTATTTCTTTAAAGCCTGAGAATTCGTTAAAGTTTCTTGGGTTTTTTTTTTTATTTTGATTAATACTTTAAGATTGAAGGTGCAAGCTCTAAACGAAGTATGCCAAGTAAAGTAAAGAACATTTCCGAAAAATGTTAAGAAAAAAAGAAAATGTTAAATAATAGAAAATTGAGTAATAGCTGAAGCAAATGATACGATTTGTGGTTAAAAACAATTAGGTAGGCAGAAAAACCGAAATGTCATTCACATATGTTTATCCTACAATCGTTTTGTTTTTAATTAAAATATTTTTATGTATTCAGTATCATATCCGCAGGTGAAATAAAGCTTATGCTAATATACCTAATTCTAACAATATGACTGGATAAATTATACATTCTACAATTAAACCAACAAAAAAAAAAAAAAAAAAAATAAAAATCCTTTTGAACAAAAAAAAAAAAAAAACTCCCACAAATTATGATAATTAAAGCCCATTCAATATGATAATCGCTTACTCATTTACTTTTTATATTTCCTAAACCATTATTCTAATTTGAAACATGGTAAAAATCTACCCACAACGAATTAAAAAAAACCTCAAACCATTAGACAAAAAACAAAGGATAATTGGGCGTAAATAATAATATCCATATCCAACTACTTATTTAAATTAAAAAAATAAAACAAAAAAAAAAAAACCTTTAATTACTAAACCATTTAACCAGAATAATATACCAATAAATTAAATAAACTCATGACTCATTAAATAAAATGTCAATACCTAAATTCTCTATCGACCCTCGATGAAACCAAAAACCACATAATTAACAATTCAATGATAATATTTTACTAATATCCACCAACAAAATAAAAAAAATTATTATAATTATTTATTCTAATAAAATAATCATCAAATAAACACAAATTATTTTTATTATTTATTATTCAATTGGAATTCAATTTTATCAGAAAAATAATAAAATTTTATCTAAAAAAAAATATTATGCATGCAAACATTTTCCCAAATGAAAGTCAAAAATGCATTTTTCGACAATTATCTGGTATTTTGATTATAAATTCAATTACAAATCAACTACATACAAATGAAGGTAATCGCATACAACCATATCGCACTTGTCTGTTGAACCCCTTTTTTTCGCAAAATCCATCGACAAAAAAAATGGAAAGAAATTAAATTTGCATTGCAAAGTATGCTGTTGGCCTCAATCGGTTTAAACACACAATAATAAGTCTTGTGGGCTCTCCACATCATGTCCACATCCCCCCAACCCCATCATACTAACATACATACATCATAGACACCAACCAACCACACAGAGATAGCATATTATTACAAAATATATAAACCTACTATAGAAACCAGATAGAACGAGGCACGACACACAAATGGCATTTTTTTTTTTATCTCTTAATAACCATTTGAGGTTAGGTTATAGCTGAAATAAGCTTCGCTTATCGCACGTATTTAGCATTTCTACTCTATAACACCCAACCCCCACCCAAGTACCGTTATTCATATTTAGATTTTCCAAATGAGCTTGAAAATTGTATTGTTGTTTTGTTTATGTATGTGTTTAGGTTTTTGATGTTCAATAGCAAAAAGTATATTTAAGTTCGGGGTATAACCTACATAACAATTAGCCAAATCGGGGCTAAAAAGGTGGTTTCTTTTTACAATTATATCTTTTTTTTGAGAAAAAAAAAAAATAAAATATCAGGTATTGTTGATTTTAAATGAGTTTGTTTATGAAAAATGGCTTCATGTTGTTGCCTGGAGAAAAATAAAGAAGTATGAAATAGGAGATTGATAGAATATGATAAATAATGGAAATATTTTTTAACATGCCATGTAGAAATAAGAGAATAAACGTTGATTTTAAAAATGAATAATACGAAATTATTTATCAAACCTGTTATTACGATCCTTTATTGTGTTCATATATTTTGTTGAAAAAAAAAACATACTTTTCTATTATAGGATAGCCAAGGTCGAAATTGGGAGTCTAAAATTATCGAATGTCTGCGGAATTTTGAATTATCTTTTCAATGATTTGGTGATGCCATTAGTCATTGGCTAAATCATCCGCCAATCTAAAATATAAATGTGAAAGATTTGGTTAAAAAAAAAACATTAAGTGAAATATTATAATAATTTATTCAGCACTTAAAAATTTATCGTTACCGGTTGAGTGAATGTAATCAAAATTTTGTTTTAGAATTTTGTTAATAAATTGTATTTACAAATAAAAACCAACATTTTTTGAAATTTTTATTTTTACATTGGAAATTTTTTTTTTCAAACAACGTCTCACATAGAGGTATTTCAACAATTATTTTTTTATATTAAAACTCGCAAATTACTAAAATCAGTTGTTTTTGTTACAAATTTTTTTTTTAGGAAATAATTTCTTTTTTTTTGGAAAAATTTATTTTTCGTGAATTTTTTTTTTGTTTTTTAGAAAACAAGAATATTTTTAAATGCTCAATATATAAAATTACTAGCTGACCCGGCGGACTTTGTCACGCCATTTCTTGTATTTTTTTCTAATTTTCGACTCTGTAATGAGTTATGATTTTCCCATAAAAAAGGGGATCAAAATTGGAAAAGTTCGTAAAAAGAATTTAAAAATATTCCGTTTTAAACTTTTAATAAAAAGATGTAACGAATTAAAAAATAGAGTTTTATTTTACCGTTATTTCAAATTTGTCATTACAAAATTAATTGAAACTTTGTACAAATATAATGTCGTGCTCATTATCTATCTTTACTGTAAATTTCATTCATTTATCTGTTGAAGAAAAAAAGATAAAAATAAAAAACGGTTAAAAACGGCAAAAAACGGACATTCCCGTTATTCGGTCAAAAATCATTTTAAAAACTCAAAAAAACCTATATTTCCTATAGGTTTAAGGTTTTTTGCAGACTTTTAAAAATTCAAAAAAAAAAATAAAAGACTACTCAAAATGTCTCTAAAAATTAGTTGTTTTTCAAAAATTTGTATGTCAAAATACAGGGCCTATGAAAAAAATCCGTATTAGACCCATAATTTTTTTTTTAATATCTTTCTAATGGTGTAACTCAAATTTCTGCGCAAAATTTTGCGTACCTGTAATTAGTCTTTTGTCGAAGGTCTATATGACTGCAAAAAAACCTTCACAACTTGGTTTTGAAATTTGCTTGAATTGTTTCAATACCTTTTTTAACTTTATAATAAATTTGTCTATCATTAAAAAAAATCTACTCTTTACGACATACCGTTTAGAAAATAGCCTCTTTTTTCAATGTCGTGTTAGCCCTATTTACCCTATAAAATCTTAAAATTTGTTTGCCTTACCTTCTCCTCTTATGCCTCTTTGATTTAAAAAAAAAATTAAGAAAATAAGTCAGCCGGTGTGGCCGGTTAGCGAACGTACACAAAACCAAACTTTAATATATATAATAGATAATAGATTTGATTAGGGGAGACAAAATTGAAGGTTATATTTTTTTTTATAAACATATGTACATACGTAGATAAATTATGCAAATATATAAAAATTTTGTATGTGCTGAAAATTCGCGCAACTGCAATATTCTGCAGCTGAATTTGTAAGAAATTATTAGGTTAGGCCTTCAAGTTTTCAAATTTTTTTTTTGAACGCCTTATAAGTCGATTAATATTGTGTTTTTAATGGAACACCAGTATTTTTTGTAAGGTAATTTAAAAAAAAATGACTCCAACGATTTTAAATTATTTTTTCTAAAAGTTCTTTTTTATACGATAAAATAAATATATTACTTTAGTTTTAACGACAAAACTATTCAATCCAACTTTTTATTATTTTTTTAGTTTTATTAAATTAGTTATACAAATATTATTTCATAATATTATACCTAAAAAACTTCATTATTTTAAGAAACGTTTACCATGCGAGCAATTACGTGAGGCCCAGTCATGAATTCTATTTTGACGACCCGAATGATTTAAAGTTACTCCAAAGTTACATTTTAAAATATTAGGTAATTATTTTAATATCTCCACTTTCTTACTGCGAATCATAATTCTCAAAATTATCATCATTTGGTTTGCAATAAATTCATTTGTATTGAACATTAACTGTTTTCAACAGAAAAAAAGTTACGCATACACCACAGTGTCCAATTTCGAAATTCTGTTTTTATTACTAAAATTTGTACTTAAAGTCATTGGACATAGGAAAATGAATGGAATTCAAAAATAAAAAATGTAGGTATTCAAATAGAATAAAATTTGTATAGGAACCTTAATAGGATGTACAATTTATTTGAGCTGTTTTTTAATATGTTTTTAGCTAAAAAAATCAAAAATACAAGAAGACATTTTTTTTTATAAAACAAGGTTGTAAAAAAAAACTATCTTATGTTGTTTTTAAAGAAACATTGAAAATGTTTGATTTTATTTGATTTTAAAATTTTACTTTTCTGAAGTTCTGTTTAGAGTTTTTGAATACTTTGATTTGTAAAAGATAATTGTCTTCAGTTAATTCAGCTCATTGTTGACATTTTAACAAATTTTTCTTATATTGAATTTTTGTTTGTACATTCAATTTAGAAAAAAAGTTTTTCTTATCATCACACCATTTCAATATGTCATTTAATTTTATCCGATACATAATTTTATCTCGTAAAAAAAAAGTACTTGAGAATTTCACCAAAGCAAAAATCGATTAAAACCCATTGACAAAATATAATGTTTTCTCTATCTACTATAGATACTTATCAGGTTTAATTTTAGTGTGATAAGAAATTTATTGGATAAATGTATAGTAGAGATTTTCTGTTTGTTTTTGTCCTGATAGGTAATATTGATAAAGAGTAAATATTCACTTTTATAATATAGAAAAATTCACAATAAAAGCCGGAAGTTTTCAGAAAAAACGAAGGTGATATACCCAAATATTTGTATCTATCAGCTTTTATGAATCACCAGACAAATTTTGTAGGAATTCATTCTCATAATAAATTTCTCCGAACCAATCCTTTCCGATAGAATTTTAATAAAATTGTTGAATTTAATATATCGGAAATTTGTATTTATATGTCTTCCTCAAGAGTGTATCATTAATTTAATATTTTTCGTTTGAACAACCATCAGCATAAAAGTTAGTATAAGAAATAAAAATCCCTTCTAAATGACTGCACATTTCGTTTACAATTTGTGCTTGAGTATGCCAAAATATATACAATGCCAAATGGGTCTTTTATTGGTTCATTAAAATTGCTTTAATCATAAATCTTACAACATAAGGAAAAAATCAGCAGCTTTTACCCTCTCACACACAGTCCTCCAGAGAAAGAGAGTATTATCTAGTGTTTTTGCCATTGAAGAAAGACCATAATCTCTAGGATCCCCGACCTACTAACCCTTATTATGACCAAAACGGTATTCAATGCACCCGCAGTTGTTGTAGCTCCAGCAGACTTAAGGAATACAAAACAACATTACCCCGTCTTCTTAATACGTTTGATGGTGAAATTTATATGCTTAAATGTATCTTAGTGTGTGTTTGTGAGTCTTGTTTATCTTTCGGCTTCTAACATTTTAAGTACAAAAGAGCTCAGACGAAATAAAAAGCTGTCCATCTCGTTATAATTAATGGTTTGGGCATCCATCTGTGTCTTTTAAAAAGAAAACAAAAAAAAAGTCAATTCAGTGTACATTACATTTTCCAGTAAAAGGATAATGACTAAGATGGAGTGCCTTTTATCGTTTTTGGCTTTAAATTCAACCAAAAAAAAATCTATTTATAAAGAGAAAAAGGATCCTTTGACGGCACAAAAATCTGTATGAACCTTCCAAATAATTAAATCCTATTTTTTTTTTGGGGGAATCCTTTTTTTTAAATTTATTTTCGTTTTGTTTGAAAATTTTTAGTTCGAATTTGACTGAGCTTGCAAAAGAAAAATTAGATTTAAAACAAAACGAAAAAGAAATCCATAAATGGATGAGCAGTTAAGAATACTTTTTTATATAAAGAAATTATAGCATAAAAAGGAAAAAGGAATTTAGTCAAAGATTTGAAAATACAAATTCGAAGAAAAGTAAAATAAATGTTGATGTAATGTACCAATCAGGACTAATTTTTTTTTTCTTGATTTTAAAAGCCTTTCGGTCTTAGAAGAAAAATTACGTCGTTACTGAATAGTTTCCAAAAGACATTCCCTTGGAAGTCATAATATAAAAGCAATGGAATAATATATTTAACAAGATTTTTGTTTATTTTTTGGAACATTCATTTGTCATTTTTGTGTGAAACAACAAAGGAAACAAAACTATTACCATACATTTCTTACTCCAATTGAGTACCTAAGTGTTTTGGATATCTCTGTGCAGTTCGTGAATGGAATATTTAACATAACTTTGTTGTATGAAAATAAAATTTAAATTATAAATCATAAATGAGTTATGGGAAGGAACATACAGGAAGTCAACAAAACAAATAACTTTCAAAGATAATATCCAATTGTAAAGGGATTGTGTATGATTTAAATTCATATAGTTGATTATATCATGCATGTCTACAAAGTTTGGAAAGTATTTAATATCTGTTTGGAAAAATATGCAATTTTGACAATTTTCTTAGAATATTAAGTTGAGCCTTCGGTTACATAACTATCAAATTCACAATCCTGCATTAGGAGCTAAAAAAAGTATTTTTTTTTAAGAAAATGAAAAAAAAAATATTCAAAAAAATGCAGCTAATTTATTTATAAACATTTAGGTATGCCACACAAAAAAAATTGTAATTCTTTTTGAATTCTTCTATTAATTTACACAAAAACAAATTTTCAAAAAAAAAAAACCTACCCTCATTTGGGCCCGGTCAAATAAGGCTTTAACCTTGGAATGAATGCTATTTTTTTTTTTGCTCAATATCTTGATTTTGGCATTTTTTTAACTTACCCACCTCAAAAATCTACCTTAAGTTATCCAGAAATGACCATGAAAATTCCTTTCATCTTACTTCCTTTGTACTTGTTTACTGCAAGAACCTCGTAACTCGAAGTTACGAGGTTTACAACAATACCCCGTTACCCAAACTCGAAAATACGAGGTTATTGCATTTCATACATTGCAAGCAATGATATTACTTATGTTTTGTTTTCAAATGCAAATTATAATGAAGACGAATCTTTTCTTGAAATTCTTATGGGTAACCTTCAAATTAACCGTAATTATAGCGGTTTGTACAATTTTGGTTGATTTTCGTTTGTCGTGTTTCGTGTAGTCATCAAAATCGCGTTGATAAAACTGTTTTGTGAAGCCAATGTAATTTTCTTTATCGTATTTTTAAAGGTATAATATGGGCTATTTGTACTTTTTATTATTAAAATTTTATACTGATAAAATGCGTAGAAAGTGATATTTTTAAGGCCTATTGCACCAACAACTTTGTAGTATGAAACTTTGCACTTTAATTTTGCAACTTCTGTTGCACTAAACTCCAATTTGCAAAGAGGAAATTAGTTTTTTGAAAAGTAAAACAAAAATTCCTTCTTTGCAAATTTTGTTGCACCAACCTCAAATTTGCAAAGCACAAAGTAATTTTCTGATAAGCGCAAAGTTTTGCCAATTTGGTAAGAATTCTTTGATTTCGTTGCACCAAACAAAAAAACTTTGCACTTTCCATTTCAAATTCTGCAAAGTTTTGCAATAATATGCAAAGACAAAATTTCATTTGCGGATGGCCATTTCTCGTGTAGGGTTCATTTTAAATATGATAATTTAGAATAATTCGCTTTGAACGACTTTTTGAAGATGAAGAGTATACCTAGTAATAGTTACGTGAGTGATGTAAAATTAAGAATAAATTTTGAAATTAGGAATAATTAACTATTGGGAATATTTAACTATGGTAAGTATAAAAACAATTTGAAGTGACATTGTTAGAATTTGTTGTGTTCTTTTTACAAATCATTTAGGAATGACTTGTTGTTAGATAATGTTAAACTGTTAAACAACTAATTTTTTTTATAATAATGCCAATTTCATTATTATAACCGAAAATCATGTTTTTATTCAAAATAAATTTTCTCCCAACATAAAATTTCAAAAACTTCATTTAAATTTAATTTTTCAGATGATTAATAAGAAAAACCAAAACTGAAATTTCACAGATCAACACACTAAACTCATATCATGGAAATGAGTTGCAAATAGTTACGAATCGTGGCTATTTGACACTTCAAATACATAGAATGTAGGTACGATATGTTCAGCTGTCTAATAGTTAAAAATTGTAACTAAACAAAAGACGATAGTTGGATATTATAAACAAAACTAAACTATGGTAAAATTAAGAAGACACCTCTGCCCTCTGCTTCATGGCCATATAGCCTCCTCTAGAATTCAAAATTTTCCATCATTCAAAGAATGATTGCAATTTAAAGTTATAATAATGATATTAAAAATACCTACTATTATTTTCTTCTACTCAAACTACTCAAAATTCCATTTGTTGCAACGCCCGCTCTTTTTGTTTTGCAAAGAAACCATAAAAAATTGCAAAGTGCAAAGTGGGGAAATTTTTAATTTTTGTAGAAAAGTATTATTTTGCAAAGTTGCAAAATGCAAAGTGGTATGTGGAATAGGGGCATGTTATATATTTTACTAATGGCATAAAATATGTTGTACCTATATGTTTTCGAAATTAATTTTTTTCGACCAAATTTTTTTCGGTAGGTACCTTTCATTTACAGCAATTTTGAAGAAGTTTAATTTTCTCATAAACGGCTCCTACGATTTTGATTAAAAAATATTTTTTATACGGTTAGATGTGAATGAAAAAAGTTTTTTTCCAAAATCTTTGTTAACACTTACCTCCCATAGAACGGATTTTTTTTTTTAATTTCTGACTGTCTCCCAAATAACTTGTTCAATTTTAACAATTTTTTATATGCAAAACCATTATTATTTCCTTAACAAACATACATTACCAAAACTGTATATCCATGGAAAAAATTTGTCCCGCGAAAAGTGCGATTTGATGTACTAATTTGCCTGGGATATTTTGTTTAAAACTTGAAAACAGTAAAAGAAGTTGGTATTAAATGTTTTTCTATGCAATAGACCAAAGCTAATTTCTCTCCGTCCATACACAAAATTGCACACAAGGACATAAGGATGCAAATAAATAATTTTTTTTGTCATATTTGGTTTATATTAAATCGAAGTCTGTTTAATATAAAAGTCTAAAAGTTACCAATTAATACGATTTTATCGAGTTTTAAAAACTTGCTTTTATCTAAAAAAGTCAAAAATATAGAAAAAGTTCTAATTTTTGAAATTAAACATTTAAGTCGTTTCTTCACAAAAAAAAAATAAAAATTGCAAATTATCAAAGGATTTTACCTCTACTTTATTTTATTAGTACAAAGTTTGGACGTACCGACTTCATACACAAAACGCCTCTTGATTTAGTAAAAAAAAATTAAAATCGTCAATTTTTTAACTTTTTTTCTTTGATTTTAGGTTAGAATTTTAGTCAAAAACAATTTTTTAAATTTTTTATCCATCTTGACAGAAAATTTAATTTGCTATGAAAAGTGTCTTTGAACCATTACAAAACTAGGCTTGGTTTTCGAGTTAAATCAAATCAAAAACTGAAATCTGGCCAGTGTTGCCGATTTCTCAGAAATGCACCAATTAATTTAGTAGCACTTTTAGCTGGAGTATTCTTTTATGCCAAGGAATCATAATCAGCAAAAAAAAAAACTCTTGAACGAATTTGTTCTATTTTTGCTCTGGAGCTAGGGTCTATTAAAGAGACTATTAAGCTTCTTAATCTGTATAAACTAAGTTTTCAAAATTTTAATTCAATACGAGTTTTCTGAGCTCAAATCGTTTTCACTTTTTTTCTAAAAAATTAATGTGTTTGCACCAAAACCTTAGAAAACCAATTCACACCAATCGTAAAGATATAAATCTTATTTGAAATTGCTTTTTTCATTGCAATTGGTTGTAACCAACTTTTCTAACCTTTTTATTTTTGCAATTTTATACAAGTCTTTAACCATTCATGTATAAGTTTGTTCCATTTCATAAGGTTCATTAATCTTTCCAGTTTAACCCTCGAAGCTGTAAAATTAAATCAAAAGTAACTAAACATTCTTGAACATGGTTAGACCATAACACAACCCACACGGCAATTAAATTGATTCCATTCTTACAGAAATATCTGAACGTAAGGCAATACCCTATAAAGGAAAACAATAATTGAACTCGTATAAATTTCAAAGGAAGAAGTTCCACAGGTAATTTATGCTTCTTTTTCATTTAAGTTTTTATGATTTAATGTGGAAAAGTTTTCAACAACTCAAAAATAGAGTTTACTCGAAAAAAAGCTATTAATTCTTAGAAATTTACTACAAAATTCCTGGCTGACCTTTAAGTTGTGTCCAAAATCATTCTTTTTCTTTGAGTTCAATAGAATGAAATGATTCTATTTTCTCATTAATCGAAACATCTAATTTATTTCCGCATTTCTCCATCAACATACTATCAGCAGTTAAAATATCAGCTCACACCTCCAAATTTAAAAAACACCTCACAGAAATAAACGTAATTAGTTTCGATAAAAAAAAAACAAAAAATCAGCACACCAATAAATTCGAATGAATTCAAATAATTTGCTTCAGTCACTTTTGAACGTCTTCTCACTTTTTAGCCATCTCGTCATCATGATGGCTATCGTCTAAATTTATATCGTCTTTTCATTCTCACCATCCTACCTACGACACAGAAGACCAACCACCACCAGGGACGTGTCTCGAAAGCCAATTGACAGGGCACAACCTGACACATTGAACTCGAAGACTTGAATGATGAATCTCTTACGAATTTGCTGAAAAGGAGCTCCCCAAAGATAAATTATTCTACATGTTGTAGATGGGAGGTAACCCAGGAAGTTCCTTTCAACAAAATGTATGTACATGTGAGTGAACTAACATGTAAAAAGCCAACAACTTTTTTCTTTAGGGATCAGAGAAAGTGTACCTTTTGGCAGAATACGATACAAAATGACTTCCTATTCCCCAAACCCAGTCCCTACCAGTTTTTTTTTTTTTTCTATTGTTCAATGCGGCATAGTACTGAACTGATGGGAATTATCCTCGCGAGGTTTTTTTTTTTTTCTTATTTTTTGTTTAAGTTTTCTTCCGACCACGTAGAAGAGGAGTAGATGCGGATGAAAGGCTATATTCATACCCTGGCTCTGTTGTGTATTCGTGGTAGCTTTGCAATGAGTGAGTTTTAAGATGGATCCATCTTGACATTATCCCAAAGAAGGCTCCTTCTACATGTTTTTTTGTGTGTTAAGTCTAAACCAGTCGAGTTCGTTCTCAGTCTTTCAGTGCTCACAATAAACCTTGTCTTCGCCTCGCCCTGACATTGTGTATAAATGATGTACAGCATCGTGCAGTATTTCTAAGGATTCCTCCTTGGCAAAGATTCCGTGATCGGCATTATAAAATATTGTGTTGCGTTTGCTTAGGGTCTTACGAGAAGGACGAAAGACGACAATATTCCTCCTCCTTTTTCTATTCAAAATGGATGCATTGTAGGAAAAAATTGAGGCTTAAGGGTTATAGAATGAAACCACACCGCCGAATATAAGGTGTTCGCTTTGGGGATTAGTTATGGCTTTCTTTTCTCTTTCTCCTCTTGAGAAAAAGAGGGGGAAGGGGATTTAGATATTGTAAGAGATACTGTATGTGACAGATGTTAGCTTAAGGCCGTTGAATGTGTACAGACTTGGTCTTTAATAAACTAACATCAATATGGCAAAACAGAAAGAAAGAGAGAGAGAGAGGGAGAAGAAATAGAAGAAGAAGAAGAAAAAAATAAGAAATTCAAATGAATTTTGTTCGCGTATAAATTATATAAATCCAATTGATTTATGAGAAAAGAGGTCCTTAATTGAATCCTGAGGTGGTTCTCTGGTTGGTATTTTCCCTATCGTTTTTTGTCTTCTCTCTCTTTTGGTTTGGGATTTTGGGGGAGCAAATGAATAATAAATTCAGAGATTAGCCGAATGGATTGGAGGCAGTTAAATGTTGAATTGACATTTTCAAGGATGATGGAATTTTTCGTCTTTAACCGAAGTAGCTAGTAGTTGTTATAGTACTTGATTGAGGATTATATTTTTTGGCGGGTATGAGGTTTAACTAATTTGATTGAATAAAAATGTGCGGAAAGAAAATAGAAATTTAATACAAATATTCAATAGAAGTTTTGGCTCTTTGTAAAATTTTAGCCTTCTTTTCTAATTTTGCACTACAAGTGGTTTGAAGTAACCTTCAATTTGCATTGTAGTTTTTAAAGCATGATTTTTGAGAAATTTTTAAAGTTTATCAAAAGAAAAAAAAAAAAACAATGTATGCAATTCACACGTGGTAGAAGTGATCCCTTTAAGTTTACAAATTTTCTTAAAGAATAAGGTCATACTTAAATTTTTACAATGCAAAAAAAGTATAAAAAAAATTTATTTAAAACAATCATTCTTTATTAAAAAAAAGCAAAACAATTTTTTTTTCTTCTAACACTATTAAATCTATTTTTTTTATGACAACTTATAATAAATTTTATATCATCTGAAAGCTTATTGTTTTAGCTCAAAATATTTTTATCGACCATGCCTATACAACATCTACAAAAAGAGCTAGAATTTTTTTAACTCAATCAGTTTTCATAAAAAAAAAAAGAAAAAATAAATCAATCTTTTTTCTCTTTTAACACCATTAATTCCATTTTTTTAAATGACAACCTATAGTAAATTTAACATCATCTTAGAGCTTATTTCACCTTTTATATGACGCTTTAATCAAATTTCTACGATGCCTACAAAAAAGGAAGAATTCGGCAACAGATCTCCACAGCTATTTTGAGGTTTTTCAATTTAAGATTTTGTGACTTGTAGATCACGTACCGTAATGTGTGACATATTAAATGAAAGGTTATATTATGAGCATGTGTATCAAAGTTAGATCAAATTTGTATGTGTTTTAGATCAAAAGATATAACGTGTTTAGAAAAAGAACATTGTTTCACCGTTATCTCAGGATTTTGAATATGAAATATTACCTATCTACAGTATGAATTCATTCATTCATCTATCTATTAAAACAAAAAAAGTTATAATCAATTGATATTTCCTGTCGCTTTTTTGTTTCATCACTACAAAAAGTTTCAAATTTAAATAACATCAATTATGTTTTGAGTTTTATACGTTCCTTTTCCCGCAACAAAATTTCGTAAAATTCTTTCTAAAGTAATAAAAATAATCTTTAAAAACTTGGGAGACATATTTTGACTGTCGTTTGTATCTCCTGAATGTACCTAAGCAAAGTCATATAAAAAATGTTGATTTTATTTTTGTTGTATGAATTTAAGGAAGCAGGAATATTTTTCTTACGACCGATTCAATTGAATCTAACTTCCTGATGACATTTTTTTTAATATAAACGAATATTAACAAAATACACGCATAAGGATGTTCCAGAAAAAAAAAAAAACAAATTGCAGCGATTAGGATTTCTTGATTGGCAATTAGCTTAATTTCATCTTAGATATTTTCCTTTTTCATGTTCAGAGAAAATTATATCTCTTGTGGTGATTGATGAGAAGTAATCAAGGAAAAACAAAAAACACAAACAAACAAAAAAAGAAACACCATAACGAATGTTCTTTTTTTTCTATGAAGATCTACTGATGTTCACAATTGAAGATGTTCGTGTTTGACCTCATTGACTACAACAGAAGACTATAATGGTTTTTGGTTTTTGCTATAGTTCCACACAATTAATTTGTGTATTTAAGTTATCTTTTTGAAGATTTGATAAAAATCTACTCCCTAAGTGGATTTTCTTGCTGAAATTATAATTTTATTTATGTTTTTTTGGTGTGGAATATATTTTTTGCTTGCTTGGTCTAGAAATTAAGTGTTAATTATTTTGATTGATTTTATGATTGAGTCATGTGAAACAACACAACAACAACAACAACAACAACATAGATACATTTACATATTGAATTATATTATAATTATTTGTTATTGTTTAATTAAGCTTGTTGTGTTTAAGTCACACATTTCAATAATGAATGAATAACACGCACACTTGTTTATTATAGTTGTTGGCATATAGTCACACCAGAAACAACCCCACCAATATGCAATTACTGATTATATTGGCTAGAATATTGAATTGGAATTGTTTCAAATTGATTAAATATTGTCATCACGTCACGTCATTCAATAATTTCATTTTTACTTTTAGTGAAATATGTGTTCATCAATATTATATTTCGTTCATGAATGAATATTAAATTTGTTCGCATGAATTAAATTAGCTATTTAAGCGGAAATTTCATTCATACCTAATTTAATTTTATAAAAATTTCGAAAAGAAATAAAAAAAAAATAAATAAAATAGTAAAATAGATAATAAAATTACTTTCGTACAATTGATTTGCCTGTGAAAAAATTTTATCTCACGTAAAAATATAAGGAAATTTTTTTTTAAATAATAAAATAAATGCAGAAAATATGTATTGTAACCAAAATATTGGAATTTAAAAAATTAACCAAACATAAAGAGACACTTTTTTTTTCTTGATTTATTAATTGGTTGCCTGGTTGTCTTTTAAAAAATGTGGACGCAATAAATTTATTTTATAACATAATACAATGAAAAATTAATTTTTGTTTGTATGATTGGCAGCATAAAAATCCAATGAAACCGAAAACATAAATTTTGTTTTGCATTTTAAATAAAACACATGTGTGGACTAGAATCAAAACCCATTTTATCCACTTTGATCCACACACATAAACTATATGTGATATGAATATGAATCTTTAAATTAGTTTTTTTTAAATAATTGAAAATAATGTCAATGAATGTTGAAAATCCAGCTTTTTTCGTTTAGGTCTGGTTTTGCTTGTTGTTTAGTAATCAAATCTGAAAAAAATGGCTTTTTGGGCGGGTTATTTTTTGACGTGATAACTTCTTATAAATCGATGAACTATGGCAGCCAATACAAAAAAGTGACACCATTTTCTCCCGTTCCACTCTCGCACTTTCGCAGTGCAGCAAAAAATTTCAATTCGAAATTAAAAATAAACTCTTAGAGGTACAAAAATCTTCTATAGCTTATTTGAAAGATAATAACCTTAAGTTTAATCCAAATGAAGGATTTTTAAAAAATTCCCTCATTTAATAGGGTAAACAGGGGTAAAACGAAAAGATGAAATTTAGGCTAAAATCTAAACGCGAAGTCGTAGAGAGTTGATTTTTTTTGCTATACATAGATAAAACTAATTTAAGAATAACTGCATTTAAGAAAAAATTCTAAAAAAATTTTAAACTAAGCTATAACGTTTTGTTTGAACGTTGTACACGTGTTGGCTATGACAAAATGATGATTTTTGGTAGGTAGGGAGAATTTTTTTTGACAATTCTAAAGTTGCCAGGTGAAAGATGAGGGAAAAAAAATTAGGCGCCTGATACGGATTTTTTTTTCAACACTCTGCGTTTCAGTGCTGCCATTTCGAAATTTTAAAAAACATGATAAAAAACATGATTTCAGTTCAAAAAGCATGATTTACAAAAAAAAAGCAAAAACTTATAGAAAATGAACAACCACATCGTGAAAATAGTATTCGACATGGTTGACTTTAAAAAATTCTAACTTCTCTTGTCATATGAAAGGTGAAATAATAGGGTTTCACATGGTATAAAAGTTTTTATATATTGTCAAACAAAAAAATTGATTCCATAGTGTGAGGACAGAAAAATAAATGTTTTGTTGCTTTTTTTAATGAAATTTGATCGAGTTCAAAAAATTCTAGCTCTTTTTGTAGATGTCTCACAGACCTGATCGATATATATATTTTGAGCCAAGACAATAAGCTTTCAGATGGTATAAAAGATTGTATAGGTTGTTAGAGAAAAAATGGAATTAATGACGTGAGAAGATAAAAATTCATGTTTTTTTTGCTTTTTTTTATGAAAATGATTGTTTTCATTAAAAACCATTAAAAAATGGTTTTATTCTTAAGAAGAAATACTTGGCTTTTAAATTGCATAATTTTTTTTTTAAGCTTTTCAAATAAAAAAATTAATATACCTAATGAGAAAATAAAAAAGGTATTTTTTTAAGCTTTTTCTTGTAAATTATGATTGTTTGAAATAAGTAAACGCTTTAAATGACTCATTTTAAACAAAAGCACACAACCTGTTTTCTAACGACGTTATCACGTAAAATCATCGTAGTCAGTAAACCGGCTTTACAGACAATTATGTCATAAATTATGTTTTTTTTGTTCAATATACGAAATTTTTTTTTCAAATTCAAAATAATAACGATAACTATCTATGTAGTTTTAGTTTTAAACAGATGCAACAAAACGATTTAACAAAATTTTCGAAAATATAGCTTCTTTTTGATTTTAACTCCATTTTGAACTCAAAAGTGCCCATTCGATTTTTATAAAAATATCGTTTTGCAAAAAAATTCATTGTTAAACTATCGTAAATGTTGGCGCATTGGTCTTTTGAAAACAAAATTTGGTCGACGTGAATTTTAAAAACATTAAAATTCGTAGATTATTTCTATCTTCGTGACCTTTTTTATATGATTTTCACTCCCACGTGGGTTTGAAGTCAAGTTCGTCCTTTATTCTAATTTTTCATCGACGTTTTGGTTGTGATTAAAACCTTCTTCAGGAATCTGTAATAAAATTATTCTTAGCCTTGATTTTTCAATAATCATTTAAACAAAAAACGAATAATGTCAATATAAAAAAAATAGATATTCATACGAATAAGCTCTAACTAATTTATCTGGCTATTGAAAAATTGGTCCTTAATCTAAAAACATACTAATAAAAAATTATGTCGTTTTCGATTGGTTTCACTCTGAAATCCAATAAAACTGTTTGAATCGCTTCCACTCAATTCTTATATTTTTTACCGGTGCTAGTCAATAATCAAATAAAAATTATTTAGTTTTACACGAGAATATTTTGTTTGACGTTAAGTTTCTATATATAAGTGATTTTGAGTCAATTCTAGCCAAATTCGCACCCGTGTGCCGACAGAGGGATAATATTACTTTTTCCTTGTCCTGGTTATTCTTCTGCGAGTTTTTTTTTTACTTTATTATGTTTTTTTTTAGTTCAAAACTTTATGTTCCTTCCAAATTAAAAAAAAAATCTTTTCCTAAAAAAACAAAATTAAATTATTTTTCAACTTTATACATTAGGGTGCTTCTTATATGGTCGAAAAAATTTTTTTTTCGATTTTTTAATGGGACACCCCTGTATTATGTTCTACCATATAAGCATAGTATATGGTATTTTTTTCCGATTTTAATATTAAAATTTAGGGGTCGCTATCATTCAATAAAGATTTAAGTAAAACAAAAATATCGATTGCAACAAAAAATTTTAACGTACGCTTAAGACCCGATTTTTCAATCTTCTAATAAACAGTCAGCTAACTGTCTGTCAAATAAAGATATTAGGCTCAAAAATAATCAGATAAAATCATTGGATTTTTCAATTAAGAAAAATCACTCAAATAGCTATTCTACAGAATAACACAAAAAAAATGTCAAATTCAAAAATATTCAAAATTAAACTTCCCCTGTATTTTTATCAAAATTTCTTTCAAAACAGTTAAAGATTTAATATAAAGTACTTAATTCTGATTAAAAATTTTAAAATTTTTTGAGAAAAAAAAAAATTTGGTGTATTTTTCAAAACTTTGAATTGTGGTAGCGACCCCTAGAACGTGTTTAAACTGGGCCAAATTTTACCCAATTTATATTTAAGGCAGGAAGAACAAAATGAGAGGGTGTCCCATTAAAATTTCGAAAATTGATTTTTAAGAAGCACCCTATTATACATATACCATAAAAACATTTTTTATTCAATATACAAATTAATGATACACAGGCAAACAATATTAGTAAAACACAAAGAGCAAAAGTAATCACAGTATAAACTCCCACAAACGCGAAAAAAATAACTAACGTTAGTGTCATTTATGAATATGGTTCATTTTTAATTTTGCTTTAATACTTTTGATTTATTAATTATTATTGGTTTCCTGAATTATTTACTCTAAATATATTTTATAAAAAAAAAAAAAAATTAAAAAGGTATGCATTTCGATTAATTGCAACAAAGAACAATGAAACCGGAAATTGACTTTATTGGTTTGGTAATCAAAATATGAAACTTTAAATTCCCAATTCGAAATATATAATCTTTTTGATTTTTTTTTTAAATAATCATAATTCATAAATAATAAATAAATATATTTATAATTTAACATGTAAAGTTGTTTTTCTTGGATTAAATTATTTATTCATTATTTTAACCGTTTCAAAATAAATAGTTGCAAGGTCCTCATTACTCAAATATGCATTTTTTTTTTCAATTTTTTTTGATGAGTCCTGTTTTGTAATTAATACGAGTATCTACATTGTACAACACTGTTTCCAATGCATTTTTTTCTGATCATCTAAAAGTACTTTGTGATCATTATTAACTAAGTAATAATTATTACATATTTCTATATTATATTTGCAAAACTACTAAATAAATTGTAGAGCTTTTCAACATTTTTAAAAGATATTGAAAGAGAATTCTCATGTAATCGAAAATCATTCCTTTACCACTACTACCACCTTAAAAATTCTGCTAAATTGCTAGTCAATTAATCGATGACGAATGTAATTTCTAATTTTTTAAGTACTCATCCTAAAAGATAAAAAATTCTAATAATGCTGAAACTTAACCCTAAAGGATATACTCTTTGTTTCCTCAAATTAATGATTTTTTTCGGGTATCTTTACACACTCCAATTGGTTTGAAGCAAAATTGTGTTATTTTTTTTCTGTGTTCCTTCTTAATTGAGAAGAAATAAGATATCGTTGAAAAGTATATCTAACAATGATATTGTTTGCACAGTAAAATGGATTGTTGATTTTAATCAGAAAAAGGAGAAATATATTTAGCGAGCGCAAAAGAAGGTCATGAAAATTAAAATTGGAAAAAAGAAAAAAACAAAAAAAAAAAAAATTAAAATTTCACCCTCTGATAGCAATGAAGAGAAAAGATAGGTACTTGTATACTGTTTTTAATTGATCGATTTGAACCCATTCAAATATAAAAGGGACATGTTGATTTGTCTATTAAAAAGGTCCTTCGTGAAAATAAAAAATAAATTAAAACATTCAAATTCGTATTTTATTGGTAATTTTGTAAAAAAACTTAACTTTTTGATACCAAATTATACCAAAAAAAGTCATTTATTTTTTTTTTCTTTCTTTTTTTTCAGATCCTTACAAACAAAATCATCAAGGACTATCGTGTTATCTCTTCAATTCAAAAAAGACAAACAAAATTATATATATTTTTGGGTTACAATTTCTTGGTCAAATAAACCAACTTGACTCTGCGTCAAGTTTCAATTCCCAAAAATAACTTAGAAAAAGACAAACAAACAAGATACATATCTAATACTATCAAGGACGTCCATTCATCTTAAGGATCTTATAGATATATAATTTTGTGTGTGTTGTTTCCCCAAAAAAAAAAAACCCACCTTATCTCTCTTTGCTTTTGTGGTAAACCCAAAAAAGTCAATCATAAACACAGGACACCACAAATATGAAAGGAAGACATTTAAGGAGACGATTCAGTCTGCAGCCCTCGTTTATGAACAAGGACGACAATGAAGATAAACAAAAACGAGATAAGTAAGTAAATAAGTTATGATGAAATGAGATAGAGAGAGAATATTAACACATTCTTAGAAAGATAGAAAAGATAAATAACAAACAACAAAAAATAAGAGACCGAACACATTATCATAGAGATAAATTAAAATAAGAAGATTATTTTTGAAGAGGTATTCGAATTACATTATACAGGACAGCAAAAAAAACGATGTATCTTGGTAATGTGAACAGGTCAAGAGCTTTTCTAATTAACCTGTTGATTTGATCATTAATATTCAACATTCTTCTATATGCATTTTCAGTTAGAAATATATGAATGGCTTAGAGCTGAAAGTGAGATATACCAATTTTCTTAACGACTCAAAATGCTCAAAGTAATTAGTTTTCGTCAAAAGAATTCTATTCATGTCAAGAAATGTTCTTAACTCAGGGTAATAAATCATTATTCGATTCCTGAAGTTCTTTTGTGAGGATTATGTATATGATCATGAAATTCCATTTCTCTTATTAGTTATAGGATATTTTAACCCTGACCTGACAATTTGACATTTTCATTTATTGATGGGTTTTTTTGGTTTACTTAAGGACTATGAAACTATTTTAATAAAACTTAGAATTAAGGAAAGGGATTTTTGATAGATTTGTAACCAAAATGTATGTTTTTGAAGTTTTGGGAAATAGCATTTTGAAATTTGAAATATAATTGAATTTTCTGTGGAAAGTTTTAAAATAAATTTAGAATTTTCGGAAGATATGTATATATCGTAGAGTAGTGAGAAGTTGTGGTCAATCCTGAGGCTTACGTATGTTCCAACATGCACCTACAAAAAAAAAACCTTAATTATTTTGTTTTCTTCTATCTCTTTTTAATTTCCTGTCAAAGAACATTTTTTTCAATAGAACAATTTTCTCAGAATTCTGTTGTTTTATATCTTCTTTCTGTATTGCCAAAAGGCAATTTTGTGGTTTGTTCAATACCTATCTATTTTTACAGACTCATTGCAAACATCAATATTCAATGATTATAATAAAAGTCATTTTAAAGAAGAAATTGTAATAGCTTTAATAAAAAAAAAATTTTAAGAAATTTTTTTGAACTTGAACAAAATTTTTGAATTTTAGCTTTAAAAATAGATTTTCCAACAAATAAAAAACAACTTGATGTTTGCCACCATTTTCACATAAATAATGTGTCGTTTTGATGTTAGGAAGTTAGTATGAAGATTATCAATCACCTTGAAATATGGCACCCAACTTGAAAATATTTTTTTTTCATTTTTTTCCCAATACTACTCCCAATTTAATACTCAATACGACTCCAGAAATTATTTCAACAAATCTTTTATAGAAGAAAATGTTTTCTCAATTACACAATCTTGCACGTTAATGATGAAAATTCTAGATCATTTAAATGTAATTTTTGATGAAACTAAGAAGATTTGAAACTTGTCCCGTAACACCACCATGGTAAATAAAATACTACTTATATCTATAAAAATCGGTTTAGATACTGAATTTTCGCATAATATCCGAATATTCAAAGGGTTTATTAAAGAAATGCCGAAAAGGAATTCTTTGCCGCCGGATACAAAGGGGTTAAGTCATAAATGATAGTTTGCCAGAAAATGCGATTGAAGCTGAATCGATGAATTTTTGAGCATTAATTCTCTTATTTTTATAAGAAAGAAGACAAAAATTTTGTTTAAATAATAATTTTCAAAATCAAGTTGGTATGTAATTTTGTAGTATAATTATCAAGACTTAAAAACTGTCCCGTTTTCGAAAAATTTATTAAAAAAAAACCAAAATTTTATTTTCCCATTTTTTTTTCATTATGCCCAAAACCAAGTAATAAAACGAAAAACAAAAAAAAAAAAAATTGTGGTACTTTAGTACTATTTTGTTCCATTTGGGAGAGTAAATATGATATAAGTCTGAAAATACTGCTCAAAAGAAAATTGGAACTTTTTTTGTTTAATATTCGACAGTAAATCAAACCTCGCTGTAGCAATATAAAAATACATTAGACCAATGCCAAATCAGTTTGGAATCAATTGCAAGAAAGTTTAAGAAAATAATAATAATTTATTCGTGGATGGAATTATTCTAAAATAATATTTAAGAATAGGTTGTTATTAATTGAGAACAAAGCGAAAACGATAAAATTACCGCATGCATAAGTATTTTTGCTTATAAATTACCTCCATGTTATTGTTATTCATCTGTGTATTCATCTGGGTAACTGCGACTGAGACCCCCTGTACTGCCATAATCTCGTAAAGGCCCTAATTACATTTTTTCTTACTTCTGAGTTATGGAGGGAAACACTAAATCTAATATCGCAATTTGCATATAAAAATGAAAAAAATCAAAAATACATTCTAAATTTTTTGACTTATTTGAAGACCTAGGCTAAAAAAATGAATGAGAATAAATCAGAAACAATGCCCGAACTCCAAATATGCAAAAAAGTCAAAATCGAAAATTTAGTAGTTAAGAGCAAGAAACAAATCAAGCAAAATTAACCTGCTCTTATTCGATTGGGTTTAAGAAAACTAATTTGTGTAATCATTTTCACACATAACCCCCCCCGAAATTTTTTTTCAGAAAATCAAAAGATACCTATATTATACACATATACAAGTCTAATATGTGCAGCACTAAATGATTTGTTTTTGTATTTTAGTGATTTGATTACCTACATGAAAATCTCCCTTAAAATCACTACCAATTTTGCATTGTTGCAGAAGCTGTCGATGAAGTTTGTATAAAGGAAAACAAAAATTGTTTGGTCCATTACAAAGAGTTTTTATCTCTTTGACCATTTCCTTAAGCACTATGATAACACCTTAAAATGCTCTTTTAATAACCCTTTAAATACCACAAGTACTTATGCAGGGTTTTTGGTACCGAGACTAAACTATGCTTTTTCAAAGGGTTTCGGTGGCCGAACTCGAATCCAAAGACGGACTTATTCGATCACATCTCGTTTTTGAAATATTAGGTACCCTTAAATCTATTTAAATCTTTCAGACATCTTTTCTACTGTCGTCCGAGATATCTTCAGTTGCTTATTACCCACTTTTGTTCTATGTTAACCTTAAATCCAGTATGTAAGCGAAAATAAATGTATCGATTTATTCAGAGACTGTAGTACCTACCAACGCTACGAAATAACCTCGAAAACTGGTAAAAAGCGGGATTTTCGATTTTCTAACGGGAATATCTCAAAGACGCCATGTGATAGAATTTTTCTGAGTTCGGATTCGAGCTCAGCACATAAAAAACCTTTAGAAAAGTATATCTTGGTTTCTGTAACAAAAACCTTGTTGGCCATACTCAAAATAAAAAAAATGCGATTATACTTTTGCAATGGAAGAAAAATTTCTAAAAATTATAAGAGAAAGTAACGGGACATTTTGTTCTTCTGAATATTCTTGTTTTTTGATCCGCTTTAATAAAAAAATAGTAAAGTGTCGCTGCAATACTCGGTTTTATATAAATAGCATTTTTATATGGTGCGATTATACTTTTGCAAAGCACTGTATTTACAACATTTCGTTATTCTTTTGTTTCAAATTATAAAATTAAACAATTTCAGTTTATTGTTAAATTTCAAAGTGAAGTATAACACTGGTCAACAAAATTAAACTTCTTTTTTTTTACAGAAACCAGGGTATACTTTTCTATAGGTTTTTTGTGTGCTGAGCTCGAAACCGAAGTCAGAAAAATTCGATCACATCACGTTTTTGAGATATTCCCGTTAGAAAATCGAAAATGCCGCTTTTTACTTTCTAAAAGAATTAAGTTTTGTCTCTCTAAATCCGTTTAAATCTTTTAAATATCTATTTTCTTCCTCGAGAAATCATAACTTGAAATCAAAGTGTTTGGGGCATCTCATATTTATTTGCTTTTAATAGCAAATATCGAAAAGTTCTGTACCAATCGCTTTCAAATTTTGACACAATTCTTTTAGAAACTGTTACAAATTTAATTTAAAAAAAATAAGTAAACGCTAAAAAATAACTTTGAAAACTGGTAAAAATCGGCATTTTCGATTTTCTAACGGGAATATTTCCAAAACGTGATGTGATAGAATTTTTCTGACTTCGGATTCGAGCTCAGCCTATAGAAAAGTATACCCTGGTTTCTGTAACAAAAACCTTGTTGAACAGTGTAATTAGCTCATGTCAAACAACTTGGATTATTTAAAATTTTGGTTTTTAAGTATTGCTAATTTAATTTAGAACTCAATAGATAGAATGTACCTGTCAATTTTCTGCTACATAATTTCAGTGCAAGAAAAAGTCCATTTTTCAATGTTTTATTTATTAAATTGTACGAAATAATTTTTTTTATAAAGCCTTAGAATGGTTAAAATTTGTTTCTTAAAAAAAATTTTCTTGCTCGCTAACGCTCGCAATTTATATCAACCAACTTATCACTCTTTGTGCCTACAAAACTAGAGATGCTGCTGAATATTCGGCCATTTTTAAATTCGTTTACCGTAAGCAGGGCTTTTTTAAACTTTTAACTACGAATTACTCTTCTAAAAAATACTTAAAAAGGATATTGTCAAATTTTTCGCTTCTACACAGTTCAAATGACTATTTAATTTAGCGGGATTTAGAATTGACTGCAGTTACATATAGTTGATACAAAGTATTGTGATTTCTAAAAAAAAAATTTTGTTTGGTCTGAGCTAACCCCCCCCCCCCCCCCCGAAATGAAATCCTAGCTACGGCTATGTTTTCACAAGTCAATTGCAAAATGTGACCAATGTAGTTTAGTATTAATTCAAACATTTTATTTTTTCAATGAGTTCGGAGTTGAAAAAAAATTTAAAGAACATGAGTTCCAATAAATTACACTGGCCAACAATTTTCAACTTTTTAAAATTTTCAAGAAAGATCTATATCAAATTTTATAAATTTGGGTTCAGTAAGCTCAAAAATCATATTGGTTTTTTTCTAGCAGCTCTAGTTTTTAAAATATTTAATTATTCATATGTGGGGAATTTTCATACTTATTTTTCAGTTTTCCTTATTTTGAGCGTTTATTAGAGTTTTCCATAAAAATTTATATTAAACTTAATGTATTTAGGGTCAGTAAACCTAAAAATCACATTCATACATATATTTCTAGGAGCTCTATTTTTTGCAATATTTAAGTTTTCCAGATTTTGGTGGTGATTCCGTATACTAATTTTAAAGTAATGCTTATTTTAACTGTTTGTTAACATTTTTCAGAAAATTCTTTGTCGAACCTAATGCATTTGGGTTCACTTAGCCTAAAAATCACATTGGTTGCTTTCTGGGAGCTCTAGTTTTTTTTAGATATTTTCATTTTTCACATTTTGGGGGTGATTTCATACTATTTTTTTTAGATTTTATTTTCACAATCGTTTTTAAAGTTTTGTTGGAAAAATTTGTTTCAATTGTAAAATAAAAATACAAAAAAATTTTTTTTAAATAAAAAAAAATGTTACAAAAAAAAATTGTATAAATTTCTATGCCTTTTTATGTATGAATAATTTAAAAACTAGAGATGCTAGAAAAAAACTAATGTTATTTTTGAAATCAGCACCCTAAATTTAGTAAGAAATGATAAACAACTGTCTGGAAAATTTTTGTGTGTTGAGCGGTGTTATTGAAATTCACTTTCATCAATTTTTTGAACTAATATTTTAGGACTATAAATTTATCAACAAAAATGTTTAGTTTTTTTTTTTTGAGAATTTATTTTTATTCATTGTTATTTGAAAATTTTACAAAAAGAAGGTTATTTTTATCAGGCTCAAGTATTTACTAAATCCATAAAAAATATTCAACCTTAACGTTGAACTTACTCTCTTATCTCACATGTCGACAACTTCTTTAAAATAAATGACCAACAAATATTTGCATGAACATCACGCACAATCACAAAAAACAAATTAATTATTATTTTTTTTCTTTCTTACCACAGAGTCGGACGACATAATGCAGTAGATGACAGTGTTAGCCCGTCAAATGCCCGACATAAAATTGTCGTCATGGGATCGGCCAAAGTTGGTAAAACCTCCATCATCAACCAGTTTCTCTACAACACATTTTCTACGAAATACAAAAGAACAATCGAAGAGATGCACCAAGGGAATTTTTCGATAGCTGGAGTAAGTCTAACTTTGGATATTCTTGATACAGCTGGATCCTATGAGGTAAGTTTTTTTTCGTTTTTTTAATCTAAAACAATACTTGAGTGCCAACTAGTTTTTCATATTCAAGGCACACAGTTCAGTGCGATAAGACAAACAAGAAGAAGAAGTAGAAAAAAAAATATTACATTTTTTACACCTCGAGGACAGGGCTTTTTATTTTTATTTCTCGAGGGAAGTTTTTTTTTTTGCTATTTCTACCTTCCAAGAGTTATTTATGACGGGCCGGGATACGGGTATTGTGTATATGAAACAACAACAACACGTACTCACTTAAAAAACAACTTCATGCCAGAGAGGCTTTTCTGTTTGAGTAACTTTGGATGATGTTCTTTGCTCGTAGGATACACTCCGAGTCGATTGGTTAAAATTGACGACTATTTAAAATTGAAAAAACTTAAAAGGAATTAGTTTTGAGCTCAAATTGTAGCAACTTTGAAAAATTTGGGTGTAATTAAGCCATTTTTTTTCTTCTTGGGTTAAAATGGTCACATTATGAAAACAGTGATTTTCGAAAATTTTCATAAATTTATTTCTTTGGTCTTAAATCATGTGACACGGAGAGTATAAGAAAAGGCAGATTGTTGTATAGAGTACGCAAAAAAAACACACGTGTTTTGAAAGATTCAGAGATTTAGCTTGAAGGTATGCGCGCACATTTGAACATTTGATTGTGTAGTTTAGTTCTTTTTTTTTTTCAACACTCTCTCATTTAACTTTCATTTAAAAGAAAAACTCCTCATCCAAATGATTTTAAGGACTTTTCATTACAAAATATGAAGAAAAAAAGATATGAAGGCGTGAAAACGACAACGACCTTGGTTATGGTATAATTTTAATTGTTTTGGTATTTCAACAAAAATAAGAAAAAAGAAATGTTTCTTCCCGCTACACACATTTATTATTATTTCTTTTATGAATATATTATTATAAAATATTTCACGAAAATGGGTTGAATCTCTGAGATTAAAATTACTGAATTG
The DNA here is from genome assembly GCF_945859705.1 of Episyrphus balteatus. Classification (NCBI taxonomy): domain Eukaryota; kingdom Metazoa; phylum Arthropoda; class Insecta; order Diptera; family Syrphidae; genus Episyrphus; species Episyrphus balteatus. The sequence continues at coordinate 73,648,668 of NC_079137.1, forward strand.
AAATAAAAGAGAATTTTTAATGAACGTTGGAATACTCTTTTAAGAGTTTTATTTTCACTCTGAAAAGTTCAAATGGATTTTTTAAACGAGCAAGAGGGTTTTTTAAAAGAATAAATGAATACCTACATATTTGACTTATATTTTGATACTCCTTTTTGAAAGAAGTTAAACAGACTTGAAGATTATTTTTAAGAGTTTTAACAAAAATCTATTTTTATTAATAAAAGAATAGGTATTGAGTTTTAATTCCTTTGAACTCTGTGGAGGTAATTTTAAAATCGGTTAAAGAGATTAAACCAACATATGCTTCTTGAATTGAACATTTAAATTTGGTTTTAAAGAAGTTTTACTTTTTTTTAAAATTGTCATTTTTGAAGAAAATCCTTAGTGATTAGACTGCATTTTGGATTGCAAACAGATTTTAAAATATTGTGGAGCCAATACCTTTATTGACGTGTTTTTGAACGTATTTGTTCTTACGTTTAAATTTGCTTGGAATGTCAGTTTTTTTTTTTTTAAATTCAGATACAAAATTGTTAAAAATTAGAAATAACGCTTTAAATGGTTTTGATTTCCAAACAAAGTTTTCTTGTTTAACAAAAAATTTAGAAAATTGTTATTGCATTGTTTTTTTTTATACGGGAAGTGGGGCAAGACCGCCCTTTTAGTGTTTAACCGTCTTAAAAACCAATAAAAAAACATCTTTTAATTAAAATAAAGGGTTTATTCATTAACTTTAATGTTTTTTGTAGGAAATCTCATCATTAAACAATTGATACTAATCGTATTTTATTGTCTCTTGAAGTCTAAGGTATTAAAATACAATTTGGAGCTTGTTCCCTATTTTATCCTCTCAATTTTTCATATCGATTTATTTAGATTCTTCCCTCTAGTAGGAAAGTATGATAGCAAAAAATACTCACCAGAAAGAGGTTGTCTGTAAAGCCGGTTTACGGACGATGATTTTACGTGATAACGTCGTCAGAAAACAGGTTGTGTGGTTTTGTTTAAAATGAGTCAATTGAAGCGTTTACTTATTTCAAACAAGAAAAAGCTAAAAAAAAATACCTTTTTTATTTTCTCATTATATTAATTTTTTTATTTTAAAAGCTTCCAAAAAAGATTATGCAATTTAAAAGCCAAGTATTTCTTCTTAAGAATAAAACCATTTTTAAATGTTTACAATGCACAAAAAGTATAAAAATAATTTATTGAAAACAATCATTTTCATAAAAAAAAAGCAAAAAAAAACATGAATTTTTCTTCTTCTCACGTCATTAATTCCATTTTTTTCCCTAAAAAACTATAAAAAACTTTATACCATCTGAAAGCTTATTGTCTTATCTCAAAATATATATATCGATCAGGTCTATGAGACATCTACAAAAAAAGCTAGAATTTTTGAACTCTATCAAATTTCATTAAAAACAGTTAAAAAAAAAACAAACAACTTTGAAAAAATTAAACCATGTGAAAGCATATTATTTCACCTTTTATATATGTATGACGTATCAATCTCATTTCAAAGATGCATACAAGAGAAGTTAGAATTTTTTAAAGTCAACAATGTCGAATTTCCAGACTGAGATTACGGTACTTCCCACACTGGTGGCTGTTCGGGGGGCAACAGAACTCCACTGGTGTTTTGAGGGTTTTCGCATGTTTCTTGAATTAACATTGTGTAGCTTGTAGTTAGTCTATCGTTATGTGTGATACACCAATTGAAAGGTAATTGTATCAGGATGCTCATTAAAGTTTAATAAAATTTCTATCTGCTCTTGGTCAAAAGTTATAACCTGTTGAATTCTAAAATTTTATTTTACCGTTATCTTAAAATTGTGTTTACGAAAATGATTGAAACTTCGCACACATTTACTCGTGGTCATGGTCTATTATAACTCCATATACTTTACTCACTAAACAATGCCATTTTTTGCACATGTATGCATAAGGTCAAAACCGCTTGAACGCTCCAAAAAAAAGCTAAAAATCAAAAACTACCCAAAAATACCCCTAAAAAACAAGGTGTTTTTAAAAACTTCATATTTCGAAACGCAGAGTGTTGGAAATAAATCCGTATTAGACCCCTAATTTTTTTTCTCTCATCTTTCACCTGGCACCTTTAGAATTGTAAAAAAAAAATTTCCCTACCTAAAATCATCATTTTGTCATAGCCCCAACACGTGTACAACGTTCAAACAAAACGTTATAGCTTAGTTTCAATTTTTTTTAGAATTTTTTCTTAAATGCAGTTATTCTTAAATTAGTCTCATCTATCTATAGCAATCAAAGCTCTACAACTATGCGTTTAGTTTATAACCCAAATTTCATCTTTCCGTTTTACCCCTGTTTACCCTATTAAATGACGGAATTTTTTAAAATCCTTCATTTGGATTAAGTTTTAGGTTATTATCTTTCAAATAAGTTATAGAAGATTTTTGTATCTCTAATAGTTTATTTTTAATTTTGAATTGAAATTATGCAGCACTGCGAAAGTGCTGGAGTAGAACGGGAGAAAATGGCGCCATTTTTTTGTGTTGGCTGCCATGGTTCATTGATTTATAAGACGTTATCACGTCAAAAATGTTCATTTCATAATTTTTAATACTTCATGTCTTTGGTGCAACTTCTTTTGGTGACTACCCAAAGAGATACAAGTTAACAAAGGCAAAAGGTTTGTTTGATACTTGTGAGCAAATTGGACCTAGACCATTCCCTTGTGGTACCCCGACTATATTGTTTTCTTAAATTTTGAATATTTGTTTCCGTAGAAAATTTTTGTTCTCTTTCATCATTTTTTTTTTTAATGACTAAGAATCCTTCAGACAGGATTTTATAAAACTTGAATTTGAGTTCTTTGAGTCATTTTATCCAAAGCACGTAAATTGGCGTTTATTCTAATGCTTTAAACTTAAAAGTGCCAATAAAACATTGGAATAATTTTTTTTCGTTTTTTTTTTTTTTTATTTTTGTTTGGTTTTATAACTGAGTTGTTTTTATAATTCATAAAAAAAACTCTTAGCATAAAAAAGCCTGAAAGTTGTAAAATTGAATACATAAAGCTTATCCCTTCCAAATAGCTTAATCCTTCCCTTGATTCAGAAATAAAACAACCCAATTTTTTCGTTTCACTTTTTCACATGATTTAACTCCTTTTCGTTTAGCTTTAAAAACAATATCCCTCATATGCTTTTTGTGATTTTGTAGAAATTATGTCTTAAAAAGGGAGTAATTTTTTTTTCTTTTTTATTTTAAATCGCGTGACTTAAAGATTTAACTTTCTCCCAAACCTTGCCTTTTCTCAAATTACTTTCAATTATGGCAGATTTTCCAAGGAAATATAACACAAAATACCAAAATTCCTATTGAATGTCCTTTTTTTGCTGGATGGTAACGTGTTATAACAAATAACAATGTCACCCACAACCATCATCAATCGGTTTGAAGGGCTTCCTTTATTAACTTCGTTTAATAGTATTTCTTAGCTGTTGGCTGTTGGCTCTCATAAAATGAAATATTTCGTAACAAATGTTTTGTAAATTATATCGTTTTGGGTAATTTGAATCGTTTTCGTTTAGAAATTTTCTATATGTTTGTATTTTTGTGAAACTAAGTGAAGAATGAAATTCAGTATAAATTATGGATCCAAGAATGAAAGAAATAAACAATTATTATTAATTAGGAAAGTTTATAACCGAGAAGTCCCTCTAATGGGACGTGTCGAATTTAGTTGTATTTTTTTTTTGGGAGAGTGTGGGTTAAGAAATTTAAACGGAAGTTAGTAGATCTGTTGAATTCAATTCTATGGTTGGTTGTCATTGGCACGTACGCGTGTGGGTGTGACAAAATAAATTTTGATTCTAAGAACGTGATGGGGAAGAGAAAAATTTATGTTTGAAGAAAAATCCATTATAGCAGCAGTTAAAATTGATATATAAACCAAAAAACATCTACGAAATTGCTATAAAGGTAAATTATTTTGCAAAACAATGAAATTGATTTGCAATCGGAAGGACGACTAATTCAATGTAACACTGGTCAACAAAATTTAACTTTTTTTTTCCCACAAGAACCAAAATATATACTTTTCTATTAGTTTCTGAGGTGCTGAATCCGAATCTGAAGTCAGAAAAATTTGATTGGCCTTCGTTTTTTAAATATTACCGTTATAAAATGCTGTTGGCTGTTTTCGAAAAATTACTAGAAAAGTATATTTTGGTTCTTGTGGCAAAAACTTTGTTGACAAGAGTAATTAGCAATTAATTTGGATGCACAAAGGGGTTGGGGTCAGAATCCTGAAAACCGAAACACCGAAAACCCAAAATATCGAAAATCCAAAATCCCGAAAACCCCCAAAATCCCGAAAACCCAGAATCCCGAAAACCTAAAATTCCGAATGGGATCCCGAAATCTGGAAAAATTATTTTGGTTTTTCGGGATTTTGGGTTTTCTGGATTCTGTATCTTCGGGATTCTCGGTTTTCTAAACTCAAAATTTCTTCATTGTGTCCGTCTCCCTGCTCAAAGACTAATTTATCCTGAAATCTTAACTTTAAACAAGAGTTATGTTATGAAATTTTACAAAGCAAAACTTTCTTGTTAATAAAAATATGAAGAAAAACCCTTTAATTTAACACTGATATAATTAATTCCAAAACTAAATACTGCATAAATAACAAAAACTTGTGTACTAAACTTCAAAAAACTAAAACTAAAACTTAAATATTAATGAATGTTACATAGTAAAACTTGTGTATAGATCTTCCCAAAAATAACCATAAAGTAATTATAACAGAAACTCTTCCATCTCTTACACTAAGAGATGATTTTCTAAGAAACATAGAGAAGGTAGTAGGTATATCAAAACTCTATTAACAAACAAAATTCCATTAACCATATTGAAGCTAGGCTAGATAGTATAAGGATAAAGTCCGCATAGGAAAACTTTTAACTATTTCTTTTTTTTTTTGTTGGTTGATGGTGGTTTGTAGTAGGAAAACTTTTGACACCTCATCGGTCAGTAGATTGAGTTATGAAGCAAGTTTTGTATAGTTTCCCCTTAGGTTTCACACTCAATTAGTAGGAAAAGTGCACTTCGTTGGAAGAGTGCTTTCATGGTCATTGGACAATTCATATATACGAAAGTATCTTCTGCTGGAAAACAAATTTTTGTTTGGTGGTATATCGTGATGTTTTTTTTTTTTTTTTTGGTTGAAGGATATTTCTAGGAAATGTTGTAGTTTCTTGTAGAAGGAGATTTTTTTATTCAAAGTCACATTCTATTTTAAAACCTTTAACTACAGATGTAGTTTGTTATTTTTGTTTTCTGTTTTTGAGGTAAGACTTTTTTATCGGTGTTTTATTTGTTTTTAAAGCACTTTAGTGTTTATTCTTTTTTAAAGAAGTGAAAAAGAAGTGACAATATAAATGATGGTAACGATTAAAAACTATGAGGTTATTATTTATATATTTTCTTAATTTATTTAAAAAGTAACCATAATTTTTCTTGTCTGTAATTAAGGTACCTTTATAAGATCCCTTGATGTTTGATGATGTTTTGCTTCGTAATGGGCAAGTGAGCAAGCCACTAGAGTTATAAAAATTATGTTTACTTAAAAAAAGCTTGATGAAGAATAAAATATTTCAGAATAAAAAATTTTTAAAAAATACTAGAAATACCCTAAATTCAAAAAATACTAGAAAAAATAAGTTGTAAATCTTAAAACCTAAGATTTAAGTATTTAATGATTTTTGTTTTATTTTTTTTTTTGTCTTAAGGTTTTCTGATTTCCGGTTTTCTAGTTCAGAATTTAAAGCGTTCCGATTTTTGACTTTTTTGGATACGGATTTCGGTTCAAACGATAAGACTAAAACACACAATATTTTTGCAATTTTGAAGTTCCTAGGATTAAGATATGATTTAAAGAAAATTTGTGTCACTTATATTTTTTTAAAATTTAGTTAAGGAATTTTGGACATTTTTGATTTAATGTTTTAAAAGTTTTGTAGCTCAATTTTTTTTTAGTGGTTTTGAATCTACAGGTTTTTAATCAAAAGTTTTTCAAAACGATAAGGTTTCTGGATTAAGGGGTGTTGAGATGTCAGAATTTTTTGTTTTAGATTTCGGTATATCTTTCGAAATCAAATTAATACCCCTTCACTCAAAATTTTGAAACTTTACTCATGGCAGTTTGGGTTTATGGGATTTTGGATAGATATTCAGGATTTTGGTTTTTCTAGATTTTTAGACAATTTTGATTAAATTTGAGTTGAGTGATTGGAGTTTTTGGGGCCCAGTTCTATTACATTCATGTAATTTTCTGTTAATATATTTTTAAAAATTAGATATGAGATTTGTACAATTTTCAAGATTTTTGTGGTATTTTTCAATTAATCAATATATTATACAGGGTGTCCCATAAGTAATGGATCAAACGAAATATGCTGATAGGCCAACTTTAGGGCTCTCAGAATTTGGTAACTTGTTCATCCCAAATCCTTACGGTTTTCGATTTAATGCAGTTTTTGTGAAATTTCGAAAAATCCCGACTTGGCAACAGTATTTTGATTCCTCCGCTCATAATTGATTTTTGTTTTTTACAATTCTTTCACTAAAACATTGAGTAATAATAAGAAATAATTAATTAATCAAAATATTTTTTATTTCATATGCCATTTTGCTGCAAATTAATTAACAGTTGAATGTTTTATAAAAACTCAATTTCTTTCTTTTATTTCAGAGCAACACCCTGAAAAAAATTTGTATGGTGTGGCACTGGTTTATTATTTTGAAAACTTGTCGTGTTATTGCAGTTTTCAAAAATGTATAAAAGTTTCCAAAGTTGAAGATAGAACTGAAGATATTACAATTTAAAAGCAACAAAACAGGGCTTTTCAGAGAAAAATAACAAAGAAAAATAAACACATTTTCTCGACTGTTGTTTGTTTATTTCTTTTTGAAAAAAAAGCCTCGATTTTTGTTTGTTATTTTGCTCTGAAAACGTCTGTTTTTTTGCATTCAAATTAAAATATCTTTCGTTCTAATTTCAACTTTGGAAATTTTTATACATTTTTGAAAACTGCAATAACACAGCAAGTTTTCAAAATAATAAACCAGTGCCACACCATACAAATTTTTTTCAGGGTGTTGCCTGAAATAAAAGAAAGAAATTGAGTTTTTATAAAACATGGAACTGTTAATTAATTTGCAGCAAAATGGCGTATGAAATAAAACATATTTTGATTAATTAATTATTTCTTATTATTAGGCAATGTTTTAGTGAAAGAATTGTATAAAACAAAAATCAATTATGAGCGGAGGAAGCAAAATACTGTTGCCAAGTCGGGATTTTTCGAAATTTCACAAAAACTGCATTAAATCGAAAACCGTAAGGATTTGGGATGAACAAGTTACCAAATTCTGAGAGTCCTCAAGTTGGCCTATCAGCATATTTCGTTTGATCCATTACTTTTGGGACACCCTGTAGATAGGTAAATGAGTTTTCTGAGATGCAGATGATTAAAAATTTTGAATTTGTTTTTTGATATTGTAAGAAGTCCATTGTCAAAATAAAGGCCCTATTGTTCAGAAATTTGTCCATTTAAAAAAAAAGGTTTTTGTTATTAATTATTTTTTATTTTGTTATTAATATATTTATATTTTAATATTTTGAATTTTAAAATTTTGGGCATTCACATTATAAATTTTCAATTTATTTGTTTTTTTGAGATTTTTATTTTACGAATAGGATTTTTTTCATTTTGGGCTTTCTGGTTCTAAGGTTTCTTCATAAAGAGCCTTCAAGGTTCTGGTTTTTTGGCGATATTCCGATATATTTTGAGTTTTGTCTTTAATTATTGACAGTTTATAGTTAACATTTTGAACTTTTGATCTATTCTTAATTTTGTGTTATGGATTTTAAAAAGTGAATTTTGTGAACGAGATCTATTACCTGTTTTCACACTTTATAGATGTTTGGTATACTAAATTTTAAGGATTAAAAGCTCTTACATGGATTTGTAGGAATTAATATTGAGTGCGTTGTGCATGTTTAATTTCTTGAATAATATATTTTCATGATTTTTTGAACGGATTTTGCATATTTTCGTTGATATTTTTTTTTTAGTAAATCTTGCACTTTTTCAATTTTGTTTCATCAGTCTAATTAAAGTGTCAAATATGTACATATATCAGAAATGGAGAAAATATATTTGAAAGTTGGTGTTAAAATTCAAAAGTGGTTTAAAATTGAATTGAATAATTTTTATATTAATTTTACCTCAAAGTTGGTATATATTTCAATTTTCATTATAATTATTTTTTAATTTTATTATTTTTTGTCAACCACAAAAGTTCTTGAAAAAACAAAAGATTTAATTAGCATTTTTTTCACTTGACTAAAGCCATATAGAGAGTCCCTATAATTTATCCAAACTTTTTACTAAGCTTTAAATAAAAAAAATCCACATCCTCAAATGTGCATAAATAAATAACACTGACGACCAAAGTATTTTCATTAAAACTCCCACTGAAATTAATTATTCTCGAGGTTTTCCATATTTTAAAATAAATACACACACAGGTCAAGACGCGAGAGATGTCCCTAATTTTAATTGTTTGGGTATTCTCTTTATTATCAAAAACAAAAGATACCATTGTAGGGGACACTTGTACACAAAAAGAAAAAAAAAAAAAAAAAAAATACCCAAAATTAAGCAAAAACACTTAGACTTGCCATTATTTTTCAATTCGCCTAAAATGTTTTTCAAAAGTCATTTCGAAAGTTAAAAAAAAAACAAAATGAATAGCCTTGACAAATGAACAGACACAAAGCCAACTTAACTATATACGAAGTAGGAGCATTAAGGGATAAAAAAAAATATCTACATCCATGAGGAGGGTTGTTTTTCAACTTGCGGAAAAAGTTTAAATTCCCCTATACACACCTATACTTTATAAAAGAATGAAAAAATGGGCACAATATACAGACGGCGAGGATGAGAAAAAAAAAAATTGAAATTCCATCACCTCTTCCGATGTGAAATTGTTTTTTTCTTTTTTTTTTTTTTTTAACTTCCTTTTTTTTTTTTTTTCATTCTTATTGGAATATGGTTACTCAACTCAAAAAAATATATATTGGATGAGTTTGGAGTTGAAAAACACTTCGAAGTGGCTTTTTGGCAAAGTGAACACTCGAAAACAACCAGAGGAAATACTTTTTCAGTACTTGGTCTTGTTTTCGCGATGCGGAAGGATATATTTTTGTTAGACAGGAAAAGAAAAGTTTAAGTGTTTTTATGGATTCGAATATCATTAAAAATGAAAATTCACGAATTTGTCGCATTTGTTTTTTTTTTGTCGAGGTGTATTCTAGTACTTAAAGTGAAATAAAAAACAATTTATATGGCATTATAACGGATGTAGATCTGAAATGGATTACTTAGTGAGAAGTTGTACTTCCAAAATGAACAATAAAAGCATTTTCATGCAAAATATCCTCTTCAAAAATTCCACTGAATGAAAAATTTTGTACGAAAACTTTTATCACCACCTGTTCAACAATACCTTGCATCTCAAAAACACATGCATTTTCATCTACTAAACTATAACCCCATAGAGAGAAAGTTTTATTTCAAAATACCATAATTTATCAAAATAAATAAAACTTAAAAAAAAAAAAATATTACTCATACGCCATAGTGAACCATATTTTTTTTTTCTTGCTTTATATTTCCTTCCTCAACATAATATTTCTCACAAAAGAGAAATGATATCCTAAATCAAGGACAACTTTTCAAAAAAAAAAAAAATAAAAGTGAAAATGATCACAAACACTTTTTCATTGTCAAAATAACAAAAAAATAATTTCTCATTCCGACATTTTTGAAAAGCAGAAGAAGAAACAAAAAAAAAAACAAACAAAAAGCATCATCATCGTTCTACGTATTAAATTTCACATCTCTTTGCCATATCTATGAGATACTTCAATCAAGAACAAAAAAAAAAAAATAAGCTTACCTCCTCTGTAAGGTCGTAGAAAGGTGAGTTCGAGGTCTTCGAACTGAACAGGGAGCAAAAAAAAAAGTAAAAAACTGCAATCACACAAAAACGAATAAAGCAATAAACTACAAGCATAATCTTGACACACCATTCACATCCGAATCCTATTTTATACATCCATCGAGAGAAAGAAAGGGGGAGAATGAGAGAGTGTTTTGAGGGTGGTAAGCAGGCGTGAAAGGAAACTATAAGAATTGCAAGCGCGATTAATGTCAGTTTTTTTTTTTTTATCATTTTCATTGTTTTTTTTTTTTTTGTTTCTCTCAGAGGAAAAATTATCCAATATTGTATAGGGGATTTTCATGGCTTAACATCTATGAATGCAGCAAAGGGTAAGAAAAGTTTCCATTGTGCACCATCATGAAGGGGATTATCCATTCGATGTTGTCGTCGTCATTTATTGAAGTTCAGTTTTGAAAGTTAAAAGTTCCTGAGAGAGAGATAAGATGATGGCGCGGCGGCAGCAGGATAAACATTTTTAAATGACAGGATAATGACAAAACAAAATGTTGTTGGTTTTGGAAAAGTGCTTGTTTCTCATAAGTGCTATCAATTATTTCTCCCTCTTTACTCTTGTCGTCTTTTCTGCACTGCATCCATCAGGTGCAACTTTCCCCCCTCTATCGCTCAAAAATCTTACCTCCATTAGTGACAAGTTTATATTTTTAAATTAAGCTGCAAGAGCAATTATAGGTACCCCATTTTCGTAGGAATTACGAGTAAAAATGTAATTCCGCCCCACCACAGCTGCACCACGTCCGCACCATTATCAGAAATTTCTATTGCCACCTCACCATGATCAAATTTTCGTACTTATTCAAATATTTAAGTCGTCTTCAAAGTTATCATGGTACAGCGAATTTTTCATTCAAAATGAAATGGTGCGGACGTGGTGCAGTCGTAGTGCGGCGGTGGTGTGCCGAAATTTTCCGACAAACGGCGGTGGCTCAGCTGTGGTGCGGAGGTCAAGATTTTTTTTTATTTTTTCTTTAAAAATTCAATTTCTATTTTTACTCGGGATATTAAATTGGTGGAAGAGAAAAAAAAATATTATCTACAGCTGCCATTTAAAATGCGTTATTTAAATGAGAAATTACTTGAAGCTAAATAAAACTGTTGAACAATAATATTTTTCTTAAATTTATAATTTTTTTGCTAATAAATAACTCTGAAATTAATTTATTTTTGTTTAATTTTCATTGCAGTTTCCAGCAATGCGAGCATTATCCATTTCATCAGCGGATGCTTTTATATTAGTTTACGATGTCACCGATTCAAGTACGTTCGATGAGGTTCGAACGATAAGAGATCAAATTCATGAGACGAAAGGAACGAGTGCTGTACCGATTGTTGTAGTTGGCAATAAAATCGATTTGGTAGAGGAAAATAGTGAGCTGAGAGAGGTAAGAGATTATAACTTGATGGGATTATTTAGCTTTATGTATATATATTTTTTTTTATTTTTTGGTAGAAGTTTAAGTGGTTTTCTTGGAAAAAAGAAAGAAAATTAGCAAAGTTTTAAGTTATTATTCATACTTGAGTGAAATATTTACAAAAAAAAAAAAAATAGAAGAAAAATTGAAGACAAAATTAGTTTACACCCTTACTCTTAGTTTGGCGGAGTCAATTTTTTGGAAACCATGAAACCAAGAAGAAAGTTTTTGTTGTTTTGTTTCTTGTTAATTTTAACCTGTGGTTTTGACTGCGAGGGTTACTCTTCTAGTGGGAAATCTTGTCTTAAATAATAATAAATAATGTTAATTAAAAAAGTTCGTTGTTGATTTTTTTTTAGTCTTAGGGAAAATTAAAAACTTAAGCGATTGAATTAATCTATTTTCTTGAAGTTTGTTTAAAAGAAATTTAAATTTTGGTCGTAGAATATTGAAAAGGTCGGTTCTTCAGCTTGAAAAATTTATTAAGAGACAATGTTTGTTCTTTTCTATTTGGTTGAAATTAAAAAAATGTAGGTAGGTACATGTCCTTATGATAAAAGTTTATGTTTATGTAAAAATTTTGTATAGTAAAAATTTAATTTATAATAAATGTAAAACGTCATTAAAAATGTTTAAACTAACGATAACATCTTTTTTGATGGTTTAATTCTCCAAACTGAGTACGGCATTTAATTTCTTTTCTTTTACAAAGAATTTTATTTTTGAAAATGTAAAAAAAATTTTTCTACACCTATAGTAAAATTTTTGAAAAACGTTTCAATAAAATATATTTTTTATATGACTTTCTTACGTCACACCCGTTTCATCTTTTTTGAAGATATTTTCAGACAGCACAATAGCTAGTTAGAATATTTTTAATATTAAGAACAATGAAACAAATAAAATAATAAGTGTTAATGTGTTAAAAAAAAAAAATAAAAAATATGCCTACATATTTTATATATGCTCTTAAGGAATTACCCATATGCTTTTAATTCCGTTAAACAAAATTTGCTGACGTCTTTTACTTGTTTTGTTGCGGGATTTTTTAAAATTTATCGGAATTTATACAGATAAAATGCCAAAATCCTTGATTAGTTTTCTTGTTATTCAATATTCCACTAAAATAAAATAAAAAATCATATTCCCCATTATGCGTTTACAACTTATCGGCATTGGCAAAGGAAGTTATTTTCAGTAAAAAAATGTTTGATTTTTTCGAAACTTAAAATTCGGTGTGTTAAGTTAAATTAGTTTAAAAACATAATAATAAAGTTATCTAGGTTATGTAACCAGAATTGTATATAGTTTTTTTTTTTAAATGCATTTGTTTTGCATTACAAAATTTAAAAAATATTTATTAAAAAAAAAACAAAAACATTTGCATTAAAAACAAAATTTTCATTGCAACTGTAAAAATATTTGCATTAAAAAAATAATAGTTGCAAATAAAAATATTTTGCATTTAAAAAAAATGTATTGCAAATTAAAAATTTTATGCATTAAATAAAAATTATTGCATCAAATATTTTTTTTAATATTCCTTGAATTTGGCTATTTAACCCACAGTACACATAATAAGGTAATATCTTCCGAACGTTGTCAAAATTTGTTTGTCAATAATGGGCACCAATCTGTCAGGTCGCCTTTTAATTTTTATTTTTTTAATCGCAGTAAACAGGAAATTTGTTTTTGTTTAAATTTATAAAATGTCATTTGAAAAAATTACAAATTGAAAAATAACAAATTTTCTTCGTGTTTCAACGCGGAAAATGGTCAATATTTGTTTAAAAATTAGTGGTGTGCGTGATTTATCGGTTTTTGTGCGTTTTTCGTCGGTAATTTAAACAATTAAGAATTTGGTAGCTGACATTGGTCGCCAATTTGTCATGTTTTGACAATTTGGCGACCAATGTCAGTTCGGAATATATGACCTTTTTATGTGTACAGTGATTTAACCATACGTTAGCTTGAGGATTATTAAAAAAATATTATAAGCACACATTTTGCATTTAATTTTTTTGGGAAACCGACGAAGTTACGAATACCAGAGTTACGGGCGACAGAGTTACGAGCGTCAAAGTTACGCGAAACCGAAGTTACGAAAAACTTGAGTTACGAATATTCTAAAGTTATGTTAAGCTATGACATGTGATTTTTGGGTTGGCAACAATTGCGAGGAACGATATGGAATTATGGAAATACAAACAAGAGATTAACATTTTTCTCATTGGTCAGAACTAAATGAGTAAAGCGAAAATGGGTGTTATTTAATCATGTAAAATTTTGATTGGATAGGTATAGATATACATATATGGTTTTGTTTTTGTGAGAAGATCGCAAAAACGTTGAAATAGAAAAAAAAACATAAGTATATTTATGTAAGTTTGGGGGACATAATTGAATTTAACTTCTTATTTCTTTTTGACGTTATTTTGGTGTGGTGAACTGCTGTTGCAATTGTTGCCAACCCAAAAGTCACATGTCATAGCTTAACATAACTTTAGAATTCGTAACTCTAGTTTTTCGTAACTTCGGTTTCGCGTAACTTTGACGGCCGTAACTCTGTCGCGCGTAACTCTGTTATTCGTAACTCCGTTACCATTTCATTTTTTTCAATGCAGAGAATTTTTTATTCGCAATAACATTTTTTTTAATGCAACATGTTCTTATTTGCAATAAATATTTTTTTTAATGCAATTTTTTTAAATTGCAATAGGTAATTTTTTTATTGAAATTTTTACAACCCTGTATGTAAAATTCAAAATTTAAAAAAAAAATGAATTTTAAACTTAAAGGAACGAAAAAATGTTTAGTTCTTTTAAAGTTATTTTTGATCCATCGTATGTCACTGAAAAATATAATTTTTGTTGTTGATTAGCTAAAATAATATTGTTCCAAATCAGTTTCAATGAGTAAATTTGTTAAAGTCAACCAATCTTAATATATTTTACTTCAAAATGTCAGTTGCATGTTAAATTAAAACTTTTGGTTTGTTCTCCATTTTCTTAGAAAAGACTATTAAACATCACATACAATATTTTCAACTTCAATGTTGAAGTCAAATAAAAGATGTTATATCTAGGAAATGAAAAAAGTCTAAGAACTGCAATGCATCCACTATCATATCCCATTACGGGTTATTTAAATTTACTTTTCATGTTTTTTTTTCTAGCTTGTGAATCATCTAGGTCCCAACATACGAGTATTAAATGGCTAAGTTAAGCGAACGAATAAAATTGAAAAAAAAAGCTGAAAACCAGGAACTATTATGCCCCTATATGTATGCTTTGATTTTTTGTTCATCTTAGCAAAAGGTTGATCCTGTTTGAGGTACAGTTCTGCCTCATCTGTCAATTTTTTTTTTGTTCACTTCCTTTTGGGAACATGTACATATATAACTTAAAGCTCTTAATAACTTATAGTTTTTTCATCTTCAGTTGTAGGTACATACGTATTGCCAAATTATACAAACATTGTTTCCAGTAAAAAAAGAAAACGTGCCAAGTTTATTCGAATATACATATATTTTCCTTACTAAACAAATCCCATTTTCATTGATTGAAATGTCAAAATTTACATAGGACTTTGAGCCCAAAGGGTTAACAAATACAAATGTATTTGTAGATTGCACATAGGTTTACATAATGTACATTTTTTATGTTCTGATTTTAAGACTTTTTCACACAAAAAAATCCAAAAATAGGAAAATACAGAAAAGTTTATTGATCACTGGTGTGTGTCCACGTGGAAAATCCAGAAATGTTCGTCCTAGTTTAAATTTTTCTTCCTTATTTTGATTTCTTTTCAAAAGTGGGTTAGATTTTATTTAGAGTATAATAAATTTAAATCAATGAACCAAATGTTGATAGAGAGTTTACTTAGGATTAAAGCAATGTCTACCCTTTTTGTCGATTGGAAACAGACGGATAAGTACATAAATTTCAAAGTTATTAAGTGGAAGAGGGGGAAAAATTTTGAAGTTGGCTAAGTCTTTTAGAATAAGAAATAAAATGCACGGCACCTTTTCTCCTTCTTATTGTATTTAAAATTATTTATATTTAATTAATATTTTTAACTTAAAATTATTTTTTTAATTTAATTTTTGTTTGTTTCAGATTGACAATGAAACAACTGAATCTGTGGTAATGGTTGACTGGGAAAATGGTTTTGTTGAAGCATCTGCTTGTAAAAATGAAAATATTACACAAGTAAATTTTATTTTATTTTTACATTTTTTTTAAAATAATTTAACAATTTTTTTAATTTTTCATAGATTTTTAAAGAACTTCTATCACAAGCTAAAATCACCTATAATCTGAGTCCTGCATTAAGACGTCGCCGGAGGCAATCTTTGCCACCAAATCAAATGGGCAACAATGGTCATCCAAGTACACCAAGTAGTGCGCCCATTTTACCTGGGGCACATGTTCCATCGGCAGCACAACTTCAACACCTACAAAGAATTCAAGAACGCAGTTTGGGTGGCAAAAGAAATTCATGCAGTATTTCTTAATTAAAATTAAAAAAATAAAAACAAAAATAAAATTTAAAAATCTTTTTACTTTATTTCTAAAATGTATTTAAAAAAAATCAGGCTTACGGGTAATCTAATTAAAAAAATAAACAAAAAATGAACACTTCAAAGGTTTTCATCAGCAAAATACAAAAATAAACTTAAAAAAAGAAATATTAAAAATAGCAATTTCCTTAAAAAAATACATACATAAATCCATTTCAATTTCAAGGTTTCTATATGAGAAAACAAACAAAAAATATTCAAATGCAAATTTTAAATGAAACTATTTTTTGTGTTAATTTTATTTTACTTTAGAAAAACCAAATAATATGTAAAATAAATAAATAAAAAATAAATTAAAAAAAAAAAAAAAATAATAATAAAATCCAGGTCTTATTAAATTTATTCCTAAAACCTAGTTTTATATCGGTGTTTAAGTAGAGAACAAAACTGCTTGAATTAAATATAATTCGTTGCCAAACAAAAATATTAAAATACCTATTAATTTATTATTAACAATTGTTTGCATAAGTTTCGGTACCTAAAATGGCCTCCATAAGGTTGAAACTTATGCACACGTGCATTTCAAAGGGTCTAAGGACTCGGCAATATTTTTATTTAATTTTTCTTATTTAATATTTAAAATAGATTTCTTTAAAGTAAATTTTAATTAAAGTAATTAATTAAAAATGGCAACAAAATTGAAACTTTGTATTCATAAAATCAAAACTTTTTATCCATAACCAAGCATAAAACAATACCTACAGTAGAATTATAAAAGCTATTTTAATTTTCAATTTAAATGTAAATAAATAAAAAAAAAAAAACCATTAAAAATAATTAAATTAACTAATATCATAGGAAAAAAAAAAAACAAAAATTTAGGGTATTTGTGTAATAATATAAAACAAAAAAATATATGAACGAAATGAATGTTTATCAAAAATAAAAATAAAAAACCAAAATATATCAAACTACTATATTATAAAAAAAATAAAAATTATATAAAATTTTATTCAAAGAAAAACATGAAAATGATGACACCACTTTTTTTAAAAAGACATATTTTTAGGTAACTATATTATACTTATATGAAAAAAAAAAAAAAAAAAATATTAAAACTAAACTTATTGATGTGAAACTTTAGAAATAAGAAAAAAACAAAACAAAAATAAATATCTATTAAAAATAATATTAAATTAAATTTATAATAAAAACAAAAAATTCTTTGCCACGCCAAATTAAATTAAAAAAAACAATGTTTGTTAACTTTATAAATTTTATTTAATCTATTTTATTTTTTATGATTGCTAGAAAAAAAAAAAATGCATCAAGGACGGGAAAAGTGCAACAATTTATACAAAAAAAAAAAGAAGAAACACGCACAGAACTAACTATTGTGTGTATCTCTAAATTTATATAATTATATTTTTAGTAAAAATGGATTGCTAAGTAAAAAAATAAAACAAAAAACTGAAAAAAAAAATAATATCAAAATCTAATAAATCTTATAGCTAAGAAAAAAAAAAGGTATAACTTTGAAGAATTAAATCAATATCATATTAATTTCAAATGAGAAATTATTTTGTTTTATTTTAAGTGAGTTTTCTTTCAAAAAGATTAATTGGGAATTCCATGGAGCAGAGGCATATTTATCAAAAATACTGATTTCCAATAAAAATTTTGAGTTTTGAGCTTTTTTATGCTTTTTTGGTTTTTGACACTAGGAAAGCACTCGGAATTCTTTCACTTTCGAATTTCTATACAAATTGTAACTGACGTGAGCGTTTACATGAGTGTTGATATGAATTGAAAAAAAAAAAAAAAATAAAACGATTTAATCTACTTACTGAACCAGATGAAAGAAAGCCATGAAACAAATATTTATTTCGATTTGCTTTTTTATTTCGAATGACTTTTGTTCATATTTGAAATAAGATAATTTGTCAAAAAAAAAAAGGGTTGGGTTCGATATCCCGCTTTTTATAATCCCGCTTTTTAAAATCCCGATTTTTATAATCCCGTTTTTTATTATCACGATTTTTTAAAATAAAACAACTAGTTTTGCTTGCAAAATCGTGATACTAAAACAAATTAAATAAAATGCACGACTTGGTCGCACGAACTTGCTCTTAGAGTTAAAGTTGCTTAAATTTTTAAGACTTTTTATATAGAAATTTGGAAAAAAAATAAAATTCGTTTTTAAAAAAAAAATAAAATAAAATCTGAAATTAAATTGCCCTCCAAAACAAGTATGCAGTTTTGATTGATATATTAAGATGCATTTTTAGAAAATAAATTTTCAAAATCGTTAGAGCCGTTTTTTAAAAAAACTAATTTTTTATAAATAATTTTTTGGAAAAAAAAGTTGTAAAATAAAATTGGTATGCCATTCTTTAGAAATCACTAATCAACATCTAAAAATAAAATTTCAAAAAAATTCAATGTCCTGTTTTCGAAAATTTGATTTTTCAAAAAAAAAATTTCAAATTTTTTTTAAAAATCCAAAAATTATTTTTTTCAAAATCTTATTTTTGGCTTATATTTAAATTATATAAATGCTTCTTCACAAAAAGTTTCGTTGAAATCGAATAAGCAGTTTCGGAGATAATCGGATTTGAAAAAAACGGTTCTATGGCAGGTACCGTTAATAATGATTCTCAAAAAAAAAAAAAATTTTCATTGAAAGATAGACCTTAGCTTAAAACTAACATTTGAATTTTTTAAACAAAATCGTTAGAGCCGTTTTCGAGATATTTCAATTTTACTAAAATCGACAAATGACAAGTACAGTTATTTTTGGTCCAAAAAAATTAATTCCAAAAACCCCTCTGGAGAGTCGCCAAATAACGCTACATACCAAGTTTGACATTAATAGGTCCATCCGTTTAGGCTGTAGCTCCTTATACAGACAGACAGACAGACAGACTGACAGACAGACTGACAGACTGACAGACAGACTGACAGACAGACAGACAGACGGACTTCCGGGACCCACTTTTTTGGCATTGTCTACCATCGTAATGTCACGGAAAAATGTTATCTCAACTTTTTTTTTTTTGTACGAATGCATAACTTGATATATAGTACCTATATCGCAAGTAAAAATGAGAGATTGTTCTAAACGCATTTAATTAAAACCTTTAACAAAAAATATAATATATAAAAAAAATAAGAAAAAGTAAAGAATGTGATACTAAAAACAAATCAATTAACAAACTAATATTTACTTTAAAGTTTCAGAAGAACAATCAAATCGTGAAAATCCCATAGATTAATAATAACATAAAATGATCACAACACCTTAAATTAAGTACACACTACATAATCAAATCAAATGTCATTTAAATATATTTCAACTTATATTTGGATGCATTTCAACAATTTTGATATTTAAATAGATGAAATTTCTTTTACTTGTGAACTCAATTAAAGGCTTTAATCATTTTATGTTTTTATAAAAGAAATGCCGTTTTCATAAATGTGTTGAAGGTTCATATTGTGTCGGCTTTACAACGCAAAAAATCAGTTTTGCTAATTTTTTGTCTATTTTTCATGATTTTTTTATTTGTGAATTTAGCATGTATTTTGTAAAAAAAATCGGGATTTGACGGGATTTTAAAATGCGGGATTTCAGAAAACGGGATTTAAAAAAGCGGTATTTTAGTAAACGGGATTTTGAAACTTTTTTTCGGGATTTTCGAAAAACGGGATTTTAAAAAGCGGGATTCCGATACGCTCCCAAAAAAAAAACTTTTAAATTCAATATAATTTTGAAATTTTAGGGACAGAACTAATTTTTTTTTGTTTAATTTTAACTTTTCAAACCTCTGTTTCTGTGTTCCAGAAAAGCGAAATATCTTTCATATAATATCGTGAAACTACACTAAACAAAAATATAATGGAGAATTTTAATTTTCTCATACATTGAGTATGGAACGAGTTTTCCTTAGTGGCTCTGATTTCTAAGAAGGGCAGCCATAGGGAAATATGGTTGAAACAGCACCAAAATATGAATGTACCTTTGTTGTTTGTTGTTTTTTAATTTTAGGGATTGCCCGTCAAAGATTTTTTTTCTCACTATTCGGGCGAAATCCAAAACTAGTTTGTCTGTGCACTAATCTCATTACATGAGATCAATGCAAAATAGGATACAAACCTGAATTGGAAGCAAAAAGTTAAACTATGAAAAATCTGTGCATTTCCTCAAGATGTTTTGATGACAAAATGGCTTTACGGCAATGAATGTGATTTCTGTTAACATTACCAATCGTTTTAAGATTAACCGCAGCCAATGAATTAAACGAATTGCTAAAAATTGAGGGGCTATGATAACACTGGTTTACAAGGGTTTTGTTGCCGAAACAAAAATATACTTTTCTGAAGGTGATAAACTCGAATCCGAAGTCAGAAACAACTAATCAGCTCCCGTTTTTGAGATATTACCGTTAGAAAATGCAAAAATACGTTTTTTTGAATTCTTCGGACCTTATTCTTATGTATAAAGAAAATTGTTTGAGCATATTTAGTAACGGTTTCTATAAGAGCTGTTTTCCATCTTTCGACACCTGTTTAAATCTTTTCAATATCTTTTATATTGCCCGAGATATCTCAAACTGAAGTAAGTGGGTTTGGCTTCATATATCATAAAGAAGATAATGACGTTATAAAATTTATAAAAATACCAAACAACTTAGGATATCTCGGACAGTAAAAAAGATATCGGAAAGATTTAAACAGATTTAAAAAGGTGGTAAATAGTACTTATGAAAACCGTTACTAAATATGCTCAAAAAAATTTCCTTATATAAAAGAATAAGGTCCGAAGTACTGCATTTTCTAACGGTAATATTTCAAAAACGGGAGCTGTTTAATTTTTTTTGACTTCAGATTCGAGTTCAGCACACCGAAAACCTTCAGAAAAGTATATTTTTGTTTCGGCAACAAAAAAAAAGTTTAATTTTGTTAACCAGTGTAATTTTCATTACATCGCCATATTTTTGTAGTTTCAATCACAAAGAAAGGTTAATTTTTTCCAAATAAAACCACAGTTGAAGAAATGAAAGAAAAAGAACAAAGATTTGGAAATTTAACTTTGACCATTCAATCTCAAATCTATCCACTGTGTACAAAAAGAAGACCAAGAAACCAACTAACCAACTGATAAAGGAAGGACACATTGAAATTTGTTGGTTGGTTTAACCAGGTGCGTATCGAGAGGGGGGTGTGGGGTTAGCTCGTGTCGTGTCTTGTAATCATGCGGTTCGAAATTCTTCACATTGGAATTTCATCCTTTTCCTTTAGCATTTTTGTAGAATACAACCTACAAAAAATACGTTAAATAAAGTAAAGAATTCTGAAAACAATTTACCATACGAACCCTGAAAAGTATCTTGTATTTTGATTCTATCAGTTCCTTATATTTTTGCAAAAATGTCATGTGTTCAAAGTAAAAAAATCTAATAGAAAATCTGAAAGTGGAAAATTTGTACATTTTTGATGCTTCATTGTTGATTAAAAGTACAATAGAATCATTTCTACTAATAAACGATGATGAAACTCAAATAATAGCATTAATAAAAAGTTCATCTTCGTTTGCTGAAAAATTAAATATTAATCCTGAAAATAATTTTTTGAAACATCATAGAACTCGTCGGTTTTAAAAGAGAATTGATGAAAATCTGTTTTTTAATTTGGAAACATTTTATAGGATAGTGTTCAAAAAAGATAATTTAACCATTTTTGAACCCTTTTTAAAAATTTTTAATATACCCGCTTCTAAGAGCCAATGCCACAATAGAATTAGTCGAATTTATTGTAAAATTGGATGCTATTTTTTTTAAAAGAAGATGTGGCATGCAACTTATCTGAATCTCAAATTCTTCTTTTTTCTTGCAAAGAATGCTAAAATTTCGACGACATTACCAAAGAGGTAGGTACTTAAACTAAGAAATGTAATTCCGTTAGCCTTCAAGTTAGTTCACTACATGTTTACTGCTCCTATGACGTCAGCTTCTGGGTTTAATGTTCATCTTTTAATCTTAGGGTGAAAGCGATGAAAGGCAAAGTATTCTTTATTTCTAAGGACCAAACGAGAGTGATGGTTGAATCTTATAAACCGATAAAAAGTTCCTTAAAAAAAAAAAACAAAATTACTCACAAAAAACAAACAGAAAATAATATATTTGTGACTATTATGGTATCACTGGATAACTGAAAAAAAAATCACCATGTGTGGTAAAAAGCTTTTCCTTGTTTTCTTTCTCATGCTAAAGGAAGATAAAAAAAGAACAAAATAATCAATTTCTTCCTGTTGCCAAGAATTCCTTTTTGGTTTGAACATGAGATAAGCTTTTAGAAGGTAACCAGTGGTGTGAAGCTTTACAAAAAATCTGACTGCTATTAAACTTTTTCAGCAGTTATTTTGGTTCTTCTGTTGAATTAGAGTAACTTTGAGCCTAAATTTATATTACTAATATAATGCGAAATGTCATTACTCATTTCCAAACCGGAAGAGCTGCGTTTACATTTAAAAAAACATCCCAGAAGCGTCACCTAGTTTATAAATTTAATACCTTTCGCTATTACTTTGTAGTTTGTTTTTTTTTTTTTAAAGGAATTTTTAAAACGAACTCAAATTCATCCTCGACTGCATAGGTACTCTCTTCTCTTGCATGGTATCGATAAAACCTACAAAAGTACCACTCTAATAAAAAATGGCATCTCATCTTAGCCGTTCGGAATCGTCATAAAAATGGAAGTACATTTCATACGAATTCAAATATTTGATGTCACACCCGTAACACAACATTAAAACCTCTAAACTTTAGCTATAAACTTGTTTCTTAACTTAAAACACAATAAAACACTAAAGTATAATAAGCGAACTGAATAAAATGCTTCGACTGGATTGAATCTATGAATAAGAGGTAGGGGCAAATGTTATCGATAAGAATTAAAATGAATACAGTCGACTCCCTCTAAGTCGAACTTTTTCACCATTTTTAATGAACAATTTTGAAGAAAAAATATTAAATAAATCCCTCTAACTCGAATTTCCCTCTAACTCGAATCGATTTTCGAGTCCCGTGAAAGTTCGACTTAGATTAAGTCGACTGTATATTAAGACCTGTAATATACATAAATTTAATATTTTAAATTAGCTTGTCATAACGCTCATTACATTAATACCAACCCAATGACACATGTCACGTTGTTACTTGGTTAACTAGACCAGCTCTTACAAATATTTGTGGCTATTGTCCTTTTCATATTGCATTTGCAGCTTTCAAATTTATGTCGATATAGCTTCTGTGTTATCGAAATTCCATTCATGCTATGGTGATCCACACAAATAATTAATTAGGTTCTCAAATGCAAGTAGCCTACCTATATCCATTGTGTGCGCTATATACCTACTATAAAACAGGCTTACCAATACCAAAACACCCACAAAACCAATTTATGGAAAACCATTTATGTGACAAAATTTCAACAAGTATTTTCGACCAATCAATCTTCCACGTTTTCATAAATTTTGATTATACATTGGAATTACCGGTGATGGTGGCTCTCTCAATGTTCTATATGGTCAAATAACCAACTTCGGTCGTTATGGCAAAACAGCACAAGCACACTCTTCTATTGATTTTTGGGAATCATCACCAAAAACCATAATAATGAAGGTTTTGTTACTATTGACAACGAGAGGTAAAAGGATTGTATTATAGGAGTAATATCAGAGATAACAGGTATAGGCGTAAAACCTCACAAAAACCAATGACAGCTGGGTAATTTCACCTCGAGTGGGATTTCATTTACAAAACCGTATTTCTATATTAAGCCAACCGCTTTTCATCCAAATCATTTTGTATTTTCAAAAACTCATGTTATTAAAATTGTATAGACAAATGATAGGATTGAATAAGGGTTTTTGAAAGTGATGCTGGGTGGTTTTCCACTTTTTAACCTTTTCAAATGTTGTTTTTGGGGGAACCGTTTTTATTTTGAACTTTTATGGTTTTTTTTTTACCTGTCCTATCATATTCATTTGAAAATAAAAACACATTATTTTGTGGGTTACGAGTATGGTTGTTTTGGCAACCGCAAATGTTTGCTGGTCCAATATATTTCTTATGAAAAGGAAATATCCATTTTTGGTGGCTACAAAATATTCATATTGATTGCGGGGATGTTTGGTGTTTTTTTTTTTATCCTCCAATGGACCAAAATCGGAAGCAATAAAATATGATTTGCCTAAAGGAAGGAAAAAGGATGTTTTTATTTTGTTGTTGTTCAATATTTTCAAACGAATTGTTGATTGCAATTGAAAGAGTTTTTTTTTTGTGGTATGATAAAATAAATATGGAGGATTGAGTAATCAATTGTATTTTATTGTATGTTAACAATTTATTTAAATGACATGGGAAAACCTCAAATGTGTTGTATTTTGAAAGTTATTGAAAATTTCAATCCTATTACTCGCCCACCATATTTTTTTTAAATCGATTTATTTTAATTTGTATTGATTGCAGAGAAAAAGAGTTTGAGGAAATAATATTCAAATTCGAATTCCAAGAAAATAAAGATTTAGAAAATTTGCGTAGTCCAAGACAACTAAAATGAATTGATAAAATGAGAAAAATTGTTAGAGTATCTTCTTCTTCATATCTGTTGGTATCTCGTGTTTATGACTGTTTTTGAATACGTGATTTCAATTTAAAATGAAATATTAAGAAGCTCTAAAATGCAAATGACAAAAGTCAATTGTTCAAAATAAGGTTTTAAAAAGTATTAAAAGTTATTTTTAAAATTAAGAAAACAAATTTTTAAATGATTTTAGCCTTCAAATAACGTATGCCATTAGATTGCTTGTACAACAAAGAATCTTAGGATGTTTTTTTTTTTACCGTAGGAGCAGTTTAAAAAAAAAAAAATAGTTTTTTGTATATACAAATTTTCCTAATTCAAAAACAATCGTTGTAATTTTGAAAAAAATATCACTGTTCTGCAAAATTTAACTTTAGACTTATTAGACTTTCCTGAATCTAAATCTGGTTTCAGAAAAATTCTATCAGGTACCATTTTTGTAAAAATGATTTTTGAAAAATGTGGGTGCTTTCTAAAAAAATCATTTGAACTTGTATAAAATTAAAACTATTTGTCGCATTGAGCTCAAATTTAAAGGACTTATTTTTCATAATATGACCTATCGATTGAAACCAAATATGTCTTTTTACATTAATTTTAACTCATTTTTTAAAATACTGATTGACAAAAAAAGCAGACATTTCGAAATCCTTCACTTTTTAGTAAATCCTACATGAACAAAAGCACCTTAATTAAGGAAAATGTAAAATATCAATGCCCATTATATTTAAAAAGTCAAATATGTAAAGAAAACCAGAATGAAATATATTAAAGAAAATTTTTACGTGTTTTGTAATTTTATATACTATTTTTCTATTTGGAAATATCTTATTTGTAATAAACAATTCGATAAACTACCTTTTAAAAGCTTCAGATTTGTTTCTCCTAGAAACAAAAGTATACTTTTCTTATAGTTTTTGATATGCTGAGTTAGAATCCGAAGTTAAAAAAATTCTATCACGTCTGGATTTTGAGATATTCGCATTAAAGTATCAGAAAATCAAGTTGTTTTTTTTTTTAGAAAATCTCAATAAAACTACTATATCTCAAAAACCAGAGCTGACCCAAATTTTTTAAGTTCGGATTCAAAATTAGCACTCTAAAGTCCATTAGAAAAGTATACTTTTGTTTTAGGGAGGAAGATATGTATATTAATTTTTAGAGATCAGTTTCTTTATGGTAAGATATGCCAAACCAACTAAACTTACTTAAATTAAGATATCTCGGAGAAGACAAGAGATATTGACATGATTGAAACTGAATTTAAAAGGAAAAAATAAGTTTTTTCATAAACCGTAACAATTTTAATTGAAAAAGATTACATTATGCCAAAATATTTCTTCGAAACAGCAAAAAAATGGGTTTTTGAGATTTTCTAACGAAAATATCTTAAAAACGTGACGTGCTAGGACAATTCTGACTTCGGATTCGAAATCAGCATACAAAAATCCTTTAGAAAAGAATAGTTTTATTTAAAGGAGGATTTCCTTGCAGACCAGTGAAATTTTATATCATTTTATTTATTTTTCAAAAAATAAAAATCTATTTTTTTTTAAAAAACTTAAAATTATTTGGTCTATTGCACTTACTTTTTTGAATTTTGAAATTTACATTATTCTAAATAAATTGACATTTAATAAATTAACACTTATTGGACAAAAAAAAAAAATTAAATATGAATTAATTTTTTATTTAATTATTTGCATCTACAAACTGATCATTTAAGCCCAAACATCAATAAATAAAATTTCTTTATAAATTGAAATCACATGTTATTTAAGGCAGTTAAGGTCCCATTATTTTTTTTTTTATTATTATTTTCATTTTAAGTCACATTTTTAAAAATTTCTCTAGTGTCTAAACAAAAAAACAAACAAAGGAAAGTTCGACTTATGATGGGATCTTATAGGTACTATTGAATAATATATAGAAAACAGAACTTTTCACTAAAATCACGGGTGTCAGTATTCAGTTCAGAGTTTAATGAAATAGTGCACTGAAAATAATAAATTTCGTAAAATTACGAAAATCGTTTCATACACTACATTTTCGTTGGCCCAACGAAACTTTCGTTGGCTCAACGAAAATATGTAATTTTTCGTAATATGAAAACCTTCTTCAATTAATGAAAACGTTTCATATACTTTTTCTCCCTTTTTAGTGCCAAAAAATCCAATTCAATGAAAAGATTCATCAATTAACGAAAAATTTCATACTCATTTTAAAGAATAAAAATAAGAATTTTTTCCTTACTTTATTAAAGTTTTAATTAAGTAACGAAAAAATTCATTAACTTATGAAATTCAACATTAACTAACAAAAATCTTCATAAGCTTATGAAAATTCTTCATATACTAATGAAATATTACATTGGCTTATGAAAAAATACATCAGTTAACGAAAAAAATCGTTGCCTTACAAAAAAAAAAAAACGTAGACTTGGGTGCATTTCTGTTTTAATGATTAAAAATTGAATCTTGCTTTATATAGTTCACATTAGGTTTTTGTTTAAAAATCTATGTAAGCTGAGCTGAATATAAAAAATATTTGCGTATTGACAAGGTGTCTCACGATAAGTCGGACATCAGTTGACTTAAGTGAGCTCCACCGGGTCGAAACGCCAATTTTTGGTTTGGACTATATTAAATTAATAATTATTATTAAATTATAATTTAACAAGTCCAATAAAAAAATACAATTAATACAACGAAAAGTTTCGTTAGCTAACAAATATTTTTTCGTAATTTAATAAAAATGTTCATTAAATTTACGAAAAAATTCGTTAGCTAACGAAAGTTCTTTCATAAATTAATCAAAAAATACATTGACTAACGAAAAATATCACCGTGGTTAGTTAAATTTTACGTTAATCGATGAAAAATTTCGTAAAGTGATGTAAAAATTCATTAACTCTCGATCAAAAATTTGTATAAAAAATTTCATTAAAATACTACAGTTTTCGTTGATTGATGAAGTTCTTCATTAACGTATGAAAGCCATTTCGTTGAGCCAATTAAATTTTTCATCGGCTGAAAATTAATTAAATTTTCGTTTTCTCAACGAATTTTTTCGTTGTATTTACGTAAGGATTTGGTTCAGTGTGGCTGGGGTACCACAAGTTAGTGTTCTAGATCCAATTTTATATCTTTTAAATAATGCGATGTATCGCAAGGAAAAGACTCAAATAGAGCTATAACTAATTTAGCTTTCTACTGGTAATTAATATTACAATTATTTACAATTAATTTACCAAAATTATTTTTAAAAAAATGTATCCTTAAAATATTTGGTAGTAAAATTACCTGAAGAATAAGAGGAATAAGTATAGCTCTTTAAACCCTAGTAAGTTAATGGGCTCCATAGATTAATGGTTCTTTCCATAAAAAAACACACTTTCATACCAAATATTTCTAAGGTTCTTGGTTTTTACTTCAAATGAATCATTTTCATTAATATTGATTGGGTACAATTTTTTCATATTTTCTTTAACTTTTACTTTATTAATTCTTAATTTCACCTTTAAACAAAAAAAAAAACACCCCTAAATCCAATATAATTTATAAATTCTTTAGGTTCTTCGATTCAAATATTTTCGCCAAGTTTTAAAATTAAAAAAAAAAAAAAAAAAAAAATAAAGTCCGATACTAAAAAAATGTTTTTACTAATACAACCCTTATTTAGGATCTTGCGAACTTCTTTTTTTGTTTCATTTTAAATTCTTGTAACAAATTTTATTAGTGTATCATAATTTTGTCGTTAGTTTTGGTTTGCCTTTTGTAGTGTTGTTTTTTAGTATTACATTATTGTATGCTCAAATTTTTTTAATTGGAAAAAGAGCGTTTTAAATAAATTTTTTTTTTTTAAGGAATATATTTTATTATTTTCACGAGAAGCTACGAAAAATTGAAACTGATTTTTTTTTTTTTTCAAACAGAAAATGTCTTTCTAGTTATTTCAGTTAACATAAATTCCTTTTTTACAAACGCCTGCAGTGCAACATTTTCCATCTTTTCTCTTACCTAAAATGTCTTGTCTTCTTCAATTTGTAGTTGAAGAATTTGTCTAAGAATTTATTCAATTTATTTACTTCACAATAAAGATCTAAGAGGGCATTTATGATAAAAAATACATTTGAATACAAACTAACGACAAAAAAATCTACTTTAAACAAAATTTAGAGAAATAAAACCTAAATATTTAAATCCTTTATATTGCTCAATTATTTATTAACACCCCATTAGGTGTTCACCGAGTTTTTTTTTTGTTCAAAGTTCTTCAAGTTTATTTCCGGTCAAATGCCAAATACCGAGCAAGAGCAAATGTTTCAAATTATTCAAAGCTCATTGAATTTACAATTTAATGAAGTGTGAAAAAAAAATCTCTCACTGTGAATTCTCCTAATATTATTTTCTATCCAGTTGTCCAAAGAAATAACAAGAAAAAAAATAAAATAACATTTTCAAAATCAAATCAAAATCTAGTTCACAACTCAATCTGATTAAATGAATTGAAGAACATTCCCCAATAATTCTTAAGGACACTCTCAATTTACACGATACATGAAGAGAATAATTTTGTTATTTACAAAATATAATGTCAACATTGAAAAATGGATTCCTTTACACACATACACAGTTTTTTTTTCTAAGAAATCTTCAACCTTTTTTGAAGTGAAAAAACATTTGAGAGGACGACAGACACTCACTTCAATCAACGTAATCCTTTAAGATTAAATGAGCTACGTGACATGTTTTGATCCTTTTTTGTTGTGTTTTCTTTTCTTGGAAAGAGATTTTCTTGTTTACAGTTTCTGTTCAGGAATGATGAACAAATATTGAAAATTATCTTTTCAAATTTATGAAAGATACAATAAAAATTGAATTGAAGTTTGAAGCCGGTTTGAAAATAAAAATTAAACCTCTTGTTTTTATCAATGGAGAATACTTTAAAAGTCTTCATTGAGTGTTTAAAAAAAATGTTACACATACGCCACAGTGACCTTTCCAAACTCAAATTTTAAAAAATTACTTAGATTATTCATTATATCCTTTAAAATCGTAATTGAAAACTCAAAAAAAAAAAAAAAAATGTAAAAAAAAGGTTACACATACACCACAGTGACCCATATAAACTAAAATTTGAAAAATTCATAAATTTTTGCTATCGCTGGTGAAAAACTGCAAATAATTAATCCTTGGGGAGTGTTTTTACAATTTGTATAGGAAAAATATGTACGTTAGGGTGGTCCTTATATATAAAAAAAAAATTGGTTGGAAATAAATTAAGAATACAAATATTCTCCATCTTTAACTTGCTAACTTTGTCCTTCATTATTGGCTGAAAAGCTGCCAAATTGAAATTTACCCCAAATGATTCTTCGAAGCAGAAAGGGGCAAAATTAATACAAACGATTTCTTTATTTTTAGGATTAAAAATCATTTTAATTTCCTTTCCATTATTTACCAACAAATTTAATAGCTCCCCGTTTTGGGACTAATTTTATTTTTTTATGAAAAATCCTTTCTTTTCACTGTCATTAAATTCTCTTTTATATTTGCACATTTAATTTGCAACACAAATTAATATCGAGCTACAGGTTATTTAAATACATTTTTATCACACATTGTCCTGTATGACAATAATTTAATTCCCATAATACTCTTGCTGGAAATAATTAACTTCTTTGCCAATGAATCTCTGTTCTCATATCCTGTTCTAGAAAAAAAAATATTGTATCCTTATTTAAGTTTGCGGTTGCGTGAATTGAATATAAATTTAATTCTCTTGTGTCAGTGCGTGATTTTAATGAGAGTAACACAGAAAAGGAAAAAAATCCTTCCTTAACTTTAATGAGGAAACTGATGGATGAGCAATGTCATAGACATCCTTTAAACCCCTTATTCCCAACCTCCACATAAAAAAGTGCCTTTGAAAGGTGCCTTTAGGGGACATGCCAGACGGCAAAAAATTATATAATTTTTTTTTGTGGAACTCTGAGTTTGTCGTGTAGACAGAGAGAAACATGAAATGATAATTAAAAATTAAATCTCTTAAAATGATATAACCTCTGGAGGGAGATAGGGGTACCATAGTAGAGGGGAATTTTCAAAAGAATAAAGAAAATTTAATAAAATTTTCGTATCACCCTTGGGGCGGGTATGTCTCTTGTCACCCTTTTTTTTTGTGTTTAACTTATTTAATAAATATTTCCATAAGCTGATGGTTGAGATGTAAGAAAGGACATTTTTTTTGGAAGAGTGGGTAAAAGTTTGACATATTTGTTGTTTGAATGTGTGTGGTGTTGGTGATGGTTTAAATTTGATGTAGATATTTCAGAAAAGAGTAAAGTTTCTTTTGTTATACTATGGGAATTCTTGTATGAATTTTCTTTTATTTTATTAATCTGTCATAACCTGTGGAAGTTTTAGAATTTGTTGTCAATAAATTAATTTTTTGTAAATTTTTTTACTTGAGACATACCTTTGGAAAAATGACAATTTGGAAGCTTAAACTTTGGTAATATTAAGCATTTCTTTGTACGCATAGTATTTTAGAAATAATAAAATAAAAAAGAGCAGAGAAAAATGGGTACCACACGTGCAGTTAAGTTTTTCTTTTCATTTCATTGGTTTGACTTTTCTTTTCAATTTTTCAGTGAGATGGATTTTTTTTTTCATTTAAATTCCTTAGAACTCAAAGCTATACAAGCTCCTCTGCCAAACAATTTAAAAATCCTTAAAAAAATGAAAAAAAAAAATCTTATTGTGAATTTTAGTTGAGTTTGTCATAGTTTGAATTGAATAATTGCTGGCTGAGAAGAATATGGTGTAAACAGAAATGAATAATGAACAGATTTTTAGGGCACAGTGAATGTGCAAATTCATTTCTACTGTCCTGTCATTTGAAAAATGATTAATGTCTTTTCTTGCCATGTGGTTGGGTTACATATTTTTTCCGTTTTTTTTTCAAATTTTTGTTTTTTCAAACGTTAAATTGTAAAAAAGGACTTAATTTTCTGTTAACTATTTTTTTCCTATACTTTCATTTAGATTATTTTTGAATATTGAAAGTTGTCTGGAAGGCGTTGTAAACCTATAAAATCTTAATCATTTGCGTGCAATTTTAAAAACTAATTAAATTAATTATTTTTGAATAAAAAAATAATCTGAAAAATGTATTGGATCAATATCCAATTTTTGATTTTCTCGTGAAAGGTTAAACCGATTGCAATGAAAGACTTTTTACGAAAACGAGCTTATTAATAACCCGAACTTTTATGTTTTGGAAAATTTTCAAAAAAATAAACATTTTTCAAAAAAAAAATTTTTTTTTTAAAAACCAATATTTTCAAAACTGGTGTAGTTATGCATTTTCTTGATTTTGTTTTTGTATTTGGGTTGATATTTAGAAAAGCCTTCCATTATTTGTTTTTTAGAAAATTTTTATATTCGAAAAAATTGTTTAAAAAAAAAACGCGTGACACAATTTAAAAAAAAAATATCGAAAATTCTTTACTGTATAAGAAATCTAATGGCACAATTTATTTTGTGGTCAAAATATTAATATTTTGTATTTTATTTACTTTTTTTGGCCACAACCAAAGAAATTTTCAATACCCACACAGAATTTAATAGCCCGGAAATTAAAGTTATGATGGATTTCTTTTCATTTCATAATTACACAAACATAATTTTTGCCAATCTATAAAATATTTTCTTCCGATGATGATCAAAGACCAAAACCAAAAGCCAATATAAGTAACAAAATATTATTTGCAGAAAAAAATTCCTTTCGAATAAAAAAGAATTCCGAAAAAAAATTATATAAAAATAAATCATCCGAGTTAATTACCCTCAATTTTTGGAAACAAAATAAAATTCATTTGATTCCACCATCAAAGTGAACATCCTTCTTCCGTACACAATATTCACTCACAAACTTATTTTTTAACTTGATTGAAATAAAATACAACCATGTTCCGGATGTTTTACATGAAAGGAAAAAAAAAATAAATAAATCAATAAAAACTTCAGGGACGAATTTTGTAAAAATTAATTCCTCCTGTAAAATATACAAACTGAATAACAACAATTTACTTACTTATTTTTCGAGGATTCAAAACAACAATAACACGGTGTTACAAAAATGAATTTTCAAAATATTCGCGGGCGGAGACCTATCACGTTTTGTAGACCTATTCAAACTGATTACTGATTAAATTTTTGAACTTTGACAGCTAATAAACTCTAGGTGGCTTAACCGAGTTACATGTTTTATACATTGTTGAAAAGGTATATTTATCTCCTATCAGAAACTGTAAAAAAATCGAAAATGGGTAAAAATTTGACGAAGCTAGATTTTTTTCAATGGGTCAAGGTCAAAAAAAACGTTTTTTGCACCTAACTTCTGATTTTGGGGGTGTTAGGGACTTTTTAAATACCGTTTCGTAATCACTGCGACTAGGTCTACACCCGCGTATATTTAGAGTTTTACACCGTGATACTTTTTCAAAGATTTTTGTATTGAAAATTATGGAGCAAAAACAAATTTCTTAATTTTTTTTTAAAGTATCCATTCTCGAACTGCACTTCACGAATGTTCTTATTATTTATTTATGTCCAAATCAACCATTATCGCATTCGTATTTTTAAATTCTTTTCTTCATCTGCCTGAGTGACAATTTATATCAAATCCACTCTTGCTGCTCGTTTTTCCAAAGGCTTTAATTTGTTTGTTCGAACCGTTTTTTTATTTTTTGTCTCACCAAACCCTTCCCATTTTCGCTCCTGAATTTGTGATTGATGAAGTCTCATTCATACAAGTCTCATCTAAATAATGTTACTGGCGCCAGAATATTGCATATGGAAAGCATCACTTATCTCGAAGCAAAAAAAAACGACCCTGCCAACCAGACGAAAGCCTAAATTAAGTGGGAATCCTTAGAAGGACTGAAGGACTCGTGGCGAGTGTTTTGTCTGAATGTCTGTAATTTCTTATAATAATCAAATTATGTATTTAAATTCTCTTTGTGAGATGAGAAGAGTTCAGCCTTGATATAGTTTTTTTTTTTCTTCTTTCTTTTGACTTTATCAAAATGAACAACGGTTTTGAGATGAATGACCTTTTGTATTACGAGTATCTCTGTGCCTATAACAAGGATATATGGTGGCAAATTTTTTGTGTAACTTTTCCCAAAAAGGCAATCAATGGAAAAGTACAGAGAGGAAACATTTTGATGGGCAGGACATGAAGGTTCGGTTAGTTATATTGAAAGCTTCCAATTTAAGGGGTTAGGTTTGTTCTTTGTATAAAAAGTACTATGGGGCACTTTGTATAAGTCACTTTTATGACGGAATTTTTTTTTTCTTTCTTTTTTTTTTTAACAACCATCATTGTCCGGCATGGGACACTGGAGTTTTGTGTTCATATAGATTTTGACAGACTACAACACATAGCAGGTGGCTAAAAAATTTAGTGCAAATGGCTATGACAGATTGCTGAATAGAGTAATGGAGACGAACTTAATCAACTGCGAGTGAGATTTTATGTTGTGTCGTTGTGCCATAGTCATGATGGATTTACAAAAAAAAATAAAGGACACTCCATAAAAAACAGACAAAAATTGAAGGAGAAAAAAAATGTTGTCGTCTAAGTTTAAGACTTGAGGGTTAAATGCGTGTGCGATATATTTGGGAAAGTGATCCATCAAAATAAATGAGCATTGGGCTTTTTTTAGGAATATATTTTGGTAGTGTTTTTTTTTTTTTCATTTTTTGTGTGTTAGATGAAAAATTCAAAAGTTTTTTTTTTAGAAATTTAAGAAAGCAAACAAATTTTGGTTTCATCTTTAAATTAAACTTTGTTTACAAAAAATATGCCATGCTCTCTTTAAAATGTAAGAACACGAATAGAAATGTCTATTTTCTGATGGTGTAAAAAAAAATTTACATTAGTATACTATAGAACATATCACTATCCAGCCGACTTTCTAAAATTTGACCATTTTTGATACAGGGTGTTGAACCTAAAAAAACGCAATTTTAAGAACTTAGCGCAAAATTGCCGCAAAATTTTTTTCTTGATACATTTAGAGGACACTTTACTGAGTATAAAACCATAAAAACCACAGAGAGCATTTATGGTTTAAAAAAGAAAATCTTACTTAAAGCCAAAGAAAATTTTTCTAATATTTTTTTTTAAAATACTATTCAATTTTTGTATTTATTGCTATATGGGTCGTTCCACTGAGGGATGCACAGACGGAATTTCGAGACCCACTTTTTTGGAATTCTAATTCTCCATCATCTTAATGTTGGTTTTGATTAAAACCTCAAATGCCTTATTCAATAGATTTGGAAGAAATTTTAAAAAAATTAAGATTTTTTTTTTATTTTGTGGCTTGAATTTTGTTCGAAAAAAAAAATTGATTTGTATTTTTTACCTGAATGTAAAGCCCTAGTGGTTTCGAACTCATGTCTTTAATTCAAAACCTGTTTCGTGATTTTGGTCAAAAGATATCGGTCTCGGAATGTGAGAAAAAAAAAACATGTTTGGTTAGAAATATCTCAAGAACCAGACCTCCTAGGAACTTTTAGTACCAGTTGTGAATTAAGCTTAAAAAGACCTTTCTTTTGATATCTCACTCGATGAATTTGGAGGAAACTTTTAAAATTTAATTTTTTTCAGCAAGGGGTTAAGCCTTGAATATTTTTCGAAAATCTGAAAAAAAAAAAAATTTATAATTTTTGTAACCTATCATATTGGTTAAAAATTCATATCCTAAATTCAAAACCAATGTCGAAACTTTGGTCAAAATAAATAGGCTTCGGAATGTAACAAAAAACATGTTTAGTAGGAATTATCTCAGAAACCAGACCTCCAAAAAACTTTTAGTTTTCAGTTACGAATAGAGTTTAAAAATACCTTTCTTTTAGTGTCTCACTTGATTAAGCTTGCCTCGGGGCCCCGGCACGCCTCTGGCTTTAACATTTAAATAGTGAACTGAAATTTCAAAACTGATTATGGTATAACTACCCTACCAAGTTATAAATATGATAAATTTCTAAAAATTAAACGTGAAGGTTTTACAGAGCTTCGACGACT
Source organism: Episyrphus balteatus (assembly GCF_945859705.1). Classification (NCBI taxonomy): domain Eukaryota; kingdom Metazoa; phylum Arthropoda; class Insecta; order Diptera; family Syrphidae; genus Episyrphus; species Episyrphus balteatus. The sequence continues at coordinate 73,684,431 of NC_079137.1, forward strand.
TCTAACCAAAAGCCTTCATCTATTGTAAACTTTATTACAACCAATATAAAAAAGCGAATATACTTCATTCTAAAGACCTTAAAAACATAATACATTCATTGCAATCTTTTACCATAAATAAACAACAAAAGCAAAAAAGTCTTCATCATCTATAAAACAGTATGCGGCAATTCCAAAAAGTGCAACCACCATAAACTTGATTAAGCACACAAAAACCATGATACTACCACCGCACACATAATTTCTGATGGAGGGAGAATCTCAAGAGAGACGATCCTTATACACTCTATTGTGTGTTGCCTAATGTAGTTTCAAAACTTCCCATATTCAAGAAAATTTTCAGAATATTGGCTTAGCTAATAATAAAAGACCATGGCATAATACTCTTATGGGTATACCTACCAACTCAAGAAAAAAAAAAAAAAAATAAGAAAAATTCTTCTTCCTTCCCTCGAGAAGGAGAACCCCAAATGAAAAGGATGAACCAAATAATTTAACTGCTCGAGTGCACTTCAATACAATGCCATGCCATGAAAAATGAGATGCAATATTATGCTCTGTGTGCTCTTGTTGGATGGTATAAAGTTGTTGGGTTTTAGAGCAGCTAAGGTTCCTATTGTTGTTGTTGTTGTTTATGTTAGATATCTGGAAGAACGTCTTCGTATGAAAGAAGTTGTTGCTTTTGATTAACAAAAAAAAAAAAAAGACTAGAATCTCACATGGAAATTGAAGTTGAAATTTTGTATGCTCTATTGAGTATAATAGTTTGTGAAGGTTACGGACAGGATACGTTTTTCGAGGAAATTGTTGAATTTTCCTACAAATGGGAAAATTAGTTTCAGTATAATATGCTAACCGAAATACGTGGAATATCTAGAATACTGGCAATACTTATTCAGTATAACAGAAGAAGTTTTGTGATGAAAGTTGAAAAGGTATATAATTGCCATCTTAAAGTTATAACTTACCTGATAGAAGACCGCAATAGGGGGTGGGGATGAAAAAGGCTGAAAATTTAAATTGGCTTTTGGAATTTACAAGTTGTTATGTTTTTAGGTAATTTTATTACCTATTAAATTTATGATTATGCAATTTACTTAGTTAATATGCGTGTTTTTTTTTTCTGGGGTCAAAACTTTGCAAAACTCCAAACCCCATAAAATGAAAACTATATGCATCCAAAACTAATAAAGGATACATTTTTGAAATATTTTTTTCCATTCCTTTGCATTGGATAGATACCATTGGGACCTCAGTTAATATGTGTCTTTTGTGGGTCAAACTTTGCAAAAATAAAATAAAAAAAAAAAAACAATTAAAGAAAACTACGCATCCTTTTAATGAATACATTTTAGAACTCTGCTATTCAATTCCCTTTGCATTTGATACAATTAGGACCTCAATTATTAATATTTGTCTTTTTGGGGTCAAACTTAACAAAATTCAAAATCCCATAAAATTAAAACTACGCATGCAAAATTTATAAAGGATACATTTAAGAACGTTGTTATGCAATCCCCTTTGCATTGGATAAAATTGGGACCTCAATTAATATGCGTCTTTTTGGGGGCAAATTTTGAAAAATTTAAAATCTCATAAAATCAAAACTACGTATCGAAAACTTATAAAGGATACATTTTAGAACTCTGATATTCAATCCCTTTTGCATTTGATAAAATTGGGACCTCAGCCAGTATGTCGTCGCCTCAATAAAATATTGTCGTATGTGCAAAATTGAGGTTTTGAGATTTGAATGCAGTTTTGCTAATTGATTTTTTCTCTTTCATTCTGTGAAATCCGTTTTTCGATATCTGTCTTCGTTTCCGAGATAATCAGTATGCATTTTGTCGTATGTGTAGGTTTACAAACATTTTCAGTATCTATTCGTCGTAAGTGCACTGAAAACGTGCACATACGACAAAAATTATCACATACTACAATTTTTTCATACAAAATCTGTGTTTTTCTTCGTTCGGTAAATAATTGTAGTATGTGCTATTTTTGCTACACATACGACAATATTTTACTGGAATTTGGCCCAGACACAATACAATTTTTTGTTTAGAAATCACAATACTTTGTATCAACAATATCTAACTGCAGTCGATTCTAAATCCCGCTAAATCAAATAGTCATTTGAACTGTGTAGAAGCGAAAAATTTTCCAATATCCTTTTTAAGTATTTTTTAGGAGAGGAATTCGTAGTTAAAAGTTTAAAAAAGCCCTGCTTACGGTAAACGTAATTTAAAAATGGCCGAATATTCAGCGGCATCTCTAGTTTTGTAGGTACAAAGAGTGATAAGTTGGTTGATATAAATTGCGAGCGTTAGCGAGCAAGAAAATTTTGTTTAAGAAACAAATTTTAACCATTCTAAGACTTTATAAAAAAAATTATTTCGTACAATTTAATATATAAAACATTGAAAAATGGACTTTTTCTTGCACTGAAATTTTGTAGCAGAAAATTGACAGGTACATTCTATCTATTGAGTTCTAAATGAAATTAGCAATACTTAAAAACCAAAATTTTAAATAATCCAAGTTGTTTGACATGAGCTAATTACACTGGTCAACAAGGTTTTTGTAACAGAAACCAAGGTATACTTTTCTATAGGCTGAGCTCGAATCCGAAGTCAGAAAAATTCTATCCCATCACGTTTTTGAGATATTCCCGTTAGAAAATCGAAAATCCCGCTTTTTACCAGTTTTCGAGGTTATTTCCTAGCGTTGGTAGGTACTACAGTCTCTGAATAAATCGATACATTTATTTTCGCTTACATACTGGATTTAAGGTTAACATAGAACAAAAGTGGGTAATAAGCAACTGAAGATATCTCGGACAGTAGAAAAGATGTCTGAAAGATTTAAATAGATTTAAGGGTAATATTTCAAAAACGAGATGTGATCGAATAAGTCCGTCTTTGGATTCGAGTTCGGCCACCGAAACCCTTTGAAAAAGCATAGTTTAGTCTTGGTACCAAAAACCCTGCATAAGTACTTGTGGTATTTAAAGGGTTCTTAAAAGAGCATTTTAAGGTGTTAACATAGTGCTTAAGAAAATGGTCAAAGAGATAAAAACTCTTTGTAATGGACCAAACAATTTTTGTTTTCCTTTATACAAACTTCATCGACAGCTTCTGCAACGATGCAAAATTGGTAGTGATTTTAAGGGAGATTTTCATATAGGTAATCAAATCACTAAAATACAAAAACAAATCATTTAGTGCTGCACATATTAGACTTGTATATGTTTATAATATAGGTATCTTTTGATTTTCTGAAAAAATTTTCGGGGGGGGTTAAACACCCAAACCCCCCCCCCCCCCCTAAATACGGCTATGATCGGAATCTACCATTCTAATTCTAAAAATTGTTTAAAAATATCATAAAAATGTTTTATTTTTTTCTATGAATTAAATGTGATTTTAAGTTTTTTTCTGTTTAGAGAAAAAAAAGTATAGGTATTTTAAAGCCTTAACTACATTGGCTCAAAAAGTGAAAAAATACAAAAGTGAAAATTTTCAAATGCATTTTTGTATAGTTTTTCGCGATGAAAAATTAAAATAAAAGATGCAGAAAGCTTATTTTTTGGTCTAAAAAACAATTTGTATACTCTTTATCACAAAACAATGGCGATAGAAAGAAAAAAAATCTTTTCACTTTTGTACTTTTTCGAAAAGTCGTGTATGTAGTTAGGCCTTAAGAATTAAAAGTTCATCTCATGAATTCTAAAAATTGTTCAAAAATAACATAAAAAACTATTTTTTCTGTGAATTAAATTTTATTTTAAATTTTTTTCTTTTGTTTAAACAAAAAAAAAATATATTTTAAGAATTAAGAGTTAAGTTGTTCTACTTTAAAATAATAAATTAACGTAAACCGTTTAAAAAGAAAAAACTTGGTTCTATGTCTTTTTTTCGCATCGAACTTGATTTCTGTTTTATGTCGTATGTCGTAAATAATTTCAGGATTAAACTTTGTTTATTTTTTGTCGTATGTGTCATCAATTTGTCGTATGTGTTTGACTAACAAATATTTTCTGTGAAAACGTTACATACGACAACGGCATTTTGGACAAAATTGACTATTATTTGTTTCTGGATTGGAATATTGAAATAATTCTACGGCAATTCAATAGACAAATGTTTTCTGTATATACCATGATATTTTTAAAAAAATTCACCGTACAGTTTTCGAGAAAAAAAATTCTGAACTTTGATTGCGTTTTCCCAAAAGTAGCCGAATGTAACATACGACATTATTTTATTGAGGCGACGATGTGTCTTTTTGGGGTCAAATTTTGCAAAATTTAAAATCAAAACTACGTATCGAAAACTTATAAAGGATATATTTTTAACACTGCTATTCAATCCCTTTTGCATTAGATAAAATTGGGACCTCAATTAATATGCGTCTTTTTGATGTCAAATTTTGCAAAATTTAAAATCTCATAAAATCAAAACTACGCATCCAAAACTTTGCTATATCCTTTGAACAAAATTTATGTTTTTCTAAAAACCGCTTAATATGCATCTTTTTAAAGTCAAACTTTTTAAAACTCTCCAATCAACAACGGAAACTTCTTTAATTTGGCTGAATGCAAAATTCAAATATCGTCTGTGTCTTGAGGGAAAAATAAAGGAAAAACAAAATATTCAAAAATAACCTCACGTCCTTTGTCAATATGTGTAATGACACCCGCTAGAGTCTATATACCTTTTCCATATTTGCTCTCTCTCTATTTCATCGATACACAAAAAAACCCTTACACAATTCGATTTCTTTTGTTGCTTTTTTGTTTCAATCAATTCCATTACATGACCTTTTTCAATCAAAGCGTGACAGGAATTTGATAAAAAGAAGAAATTTAATACTCTCCTTCAAGGCAAATTGTGAGACCAAAAAACAAATAGTTTTATGAGACTGAAAGTGAAAGAGTATAATGACCAAAGATAAACATTTATAGGAAAAAAAACTCTTTTTTTGGCAAATTTCCCAACAAACAAAAAAATGCCTACTCTGACAGTTTAAGGATAGATAACCTCACACGAAGCCGCCCGCCGGATATTGGCTTCATTTTGATGAATTCTTGTTCAACAAATAATTTTTTTTTTTGAAGAAAAATGAAGGTAGGTAAAGATTATAATGTCCTTACTTGAATAAAGAAATCATGAAATAAATTGGATGTAATTTCTTCCAGGAAATTAATTTGAAAAAAAAGAATCCTTTTATTTTTTTTTTTTGTTTAAACAAATTCCTTTTTTTTGCAATGGAAAGAGTATACAAATTTCTTTTTAAAGAAGCTTTTTGGCAGCACTTTTTTGTTGTTGTTGTTATTTTTCAACAGAAAAGTCTCTTTCTTCGTTTAGGACTAAAAGAATATTTCAATTAACATAATTTAACCTAAACTTTTTCTCTTGGAGTTTGAGTAAGTAAAAATTCGATTTATTCAACCTTATGAATGAATTTTGTTTAAAGAGTTGGAAGAAATTGTTGGCGAGAAAGTTTTCATATTGAATACTAAATAGGTACAAAATTTCTTCGTAAGACGTTTAAGTTCGAATAAAAGGGTTTCTTTTCAAACTTTTTGTTGTTCTTTCTCGCAAAAGAGACGTCATTAGTCAAAAATATTTCCTCAATTAATCACTTTGTGAAAGTTGAAACTATTCCTATACAACTTTGATATGATGACTTTGACGACTACAAAAGTAGGCAAGAAAGACAGTGTTTATCAAATAATACTACTTGGTCATGCAATTTAAGAGGCCTATAGGGGGTAAAGTCTTTTAAGTTTTAAGTTCTATTCATTTAAAATACATTTATTTTAATTAAAGGAAATTCAATTAAATGAAGACAGTGAACTTGAAACTTTACTTAGAAGATAATAATAATAATGTATTTTATAATGCTTGGTAACTAAGGTTTCTTTCGATTGAAGGTTTAATCTAAAAAAATATTTCTACTTTAAAGCTTTATAACTTCTCAAATAAGCGACATATTACCCTCAAATTTGCAGAAGACACTTTATAATAAAATTCTGTGTCATTATAAATTATAACTTTTGTGTTACCAGGATTGAAAGAAGCATCAAAAAACATTTTTTGAATTTTGATTATAATAGATTTTGGATTTTCATAAAGGAATTTTGTGAGGACTTCAGTTTTCTGAATTTTATCAAAAATTTTAATTAAGTGCACGGAGAAAAAAATCCACCTAAAAACAAGCGGATTCCACATCAAACAATGCAGAAGTTTTTTGCCAAAATGATTTCCGTCTTAAATTAAGCGAACAAATCTTCTTAAGTTCTTGAATGCTCAAATTTAAAAGAAATCCACTTAATTTAAGCGGAAAATCATCTTTTTTTTTTGTAGAAAAATATTTTGTCGAAAAACTTTTTTATTAAAAACAAAAAAACCGGCAGCTACTGGAAATCGAACCATTAAATATTGGGTCACTAAGCGAGTACCTAGTGAAATTAACAGAATTTAAGCGGATTCTACTTATTTTAAGCGGAAATCGTATTTTTTAAAGAGAGGTGAATTTTAGGTGGGCATCATCTTATTTTCAGGTGCCCTTTTTTCTCTTTGTAGAAATTGACTTGTTTTAGCAACTCATGTTGAGTAAATTTAAATTTTATAATAATGTGGACTTGACTCTATGAAATAAAAGTTCAGACGCAGACATAGATACTATTCCCAATATAGAATCTTTTTTTCTAGCTAAAAACTTCTTCTTCAAACAATCTTGCAACTATGCTTACAAAAGCATTGATGCAAACTAAAGTGTTAATTAACAAAAACATATACAATCAATATTTTCCAGACTTTGTCAGTTTTGATCCTTGTGTCACATAAATATACAAATTCAACCTTAACATACACAACTTCACAAAGATCTCAAGCAACTCCTGGAGGATATTTAAATTCAGTTAATTTTGCTTATCTACTCAAAGCCAATTAGATTGAGTGGGCATTGATTTATATTATACAAAATCATTTGTCCTTAAGAAAGGCCAAAAACAGATGTGCGAATGTGTGTGTGTAGTCTGTATGTAAATTGTGTTAAGAAATCATTGAAGTGTAAAGTTCTGCTTGACCAAATCTTTCATCAACCAGACTATCTGATGTTTTCCGGTTGGTTTGATTATGTGTTGTGAATAGTTCTATGGCCTTAAGGATGGTGCCGTGAAATAACGCCGAGCGAAATAACGCCGAATTCCAAAATTCGGCGTTATTTCACTTTACAAAAGCGAAATAACGCCGAATTTCAACATTCGGCCTTATTGCGCTTTGTCAAAGTGAAATAACGCCGAGTCCCAAGTGAGAAATAAGGCCGAATGCTAGAAAAGTGAGCATAGAAGTGGACCTAAGTTAACCCGTATATTAAATTGCTAACCTTTTTTATTTTCAAAGGCATATAAGGCCCTAATTTATTAAGGCAGAATGGCCCCAATACCAATTCGGGACTTATGTCCATCCAATCGAGGTATAGGTTCCAAAAAAGTTTTTTGTCTTATGTGCCTCTTATTTATTCATTAACAGATTAGTCTTAAGAATGTACAAAAACATGGCGCAGGGACAAAAGGCCCAGGGATATAGCACCCACTTTTTTTTTTATTGGAGTTATGTTCAACTTGAGTGGGTGTCAACCCACTTAAAAATTATATCCCACTTGAGTGGGACATAAGCTCCATATATTTTGCATTCAAGTGGGACATAAGCCCCACACTTTTCGAAATATAAAACAATAATGAACAATTATAACTTTTGTTATATTTTATTCGCGTTTTGTTCCAGATTCTTTAAATGCAAAAGAAACTTTGAATAAGATAATGATAAGAAACAAATAGATTCCAACTGTTTTAGTTGGTGGAAAGCAAAGCGAAAAATAAATTCTTACATAAGAATCTATTTAATTTTTGGAACCCGAACGCGAAGCGGAAAAAAATTTTGCCCACGGGAGAATCAATTTTGAGGTGTGAAAATAAAAATTCGCGCGAATTTTTATTTTCACACCTCAAAATTGATTCTCCCGTGGGCAAAATTTTTTTCCGCTTCGCGTTCGGGTTCCAAAAATTAAATAGATTCTTATGTAAGAATTTATTTTTCGCTTCGCGTTTGCCAAGTTATAACACAAACATATCTCTGTTTTGTTTGGTATGCACATAAATAAAACAATAAAACCCAGGACTTAGGTTTATAAACAGTGAAATAGGTTTGGAGGCTGGGAGCATGCTGCTCTGCTGCAATCCCCTTGATTGGATACACTATTGAATCGGCTTATTTGCCAATAAGGTGACACATAAGTGCAAAATCGAATTATGTAACTATCCCAAATACAGTTATCCAGTTGGGAGATAATTTTATAATTTGTAAATTCTTTGTTAGTGAGACATAACGCCCATCCTTTATTTGTGGGTCTTTTGTCCAACCTGAGTTTGACATAAGCCCCACATTTAATTTGGAACTTATGTCTCACTTAAGCGGGACGTAAGCCCCACAAATAAATAGTGGCTTTTATTCCATGGGCCTTATGTCCTGTGCCAAAAATATGGCATTTCAATACCAAACTGACTGCAGGTGGTAACATAGAAATTTTTCCTAAGCTCCACTTAGCAGGAAAAAGTGAAGTAACGCCGAATCGGCGTAATTTCACTTTATCTTTGCGAAATAAGGCCGAATGTTGAAATTCGGCGTTATTTCGCTTTTGTAAAGTGAAATAACGCCGAATTTTGGAATTCGGCGTTATTTCGCTCGGCGTTATTTCACGGCACCCTTAAGGATATTTTTGGGTAGGGACTTGAAGTCAAATGCATCAATTTTGTTTTATTTCATTAAAACCCCATAAAAGCTTAACAAAATTTTGCAATTTAAATTGAATATACCTTTCGTTGGTCAAGCCCAAAAGAATTTCCTTATTTACACTCAACTTTAATAAAATACAAACTGTCATTCAACTTAATTTAAACACACACACACACATACTCACCATTAAATAACCACTATCCAGAAAATGCCACAAAAACCTCAAAAAAACTTCACTACTGGCGGCAGCATCGCGTGAATTATCTTTTTTTTTTTTAATTTTTGCCTGCAATGACATAGCCTTTAGATTAAATCTGTGAAATCCTGTCAACAACATCCATCTGCGCGTTTTATGAAGTTCGATATGCAATATTCTTTTAATCTTGTTAAAAAAAACCTCGACAATATTTTATTTTATTTTTTAATTTTTTTTTTTGCATTTTTATTTTTTGCCCCCATGCACATTGATTTCATTCGGATGCGAAAAAGGGATCCTTTTTAATTTCGTGGTAAAAGCAATTATTGGGACATGGTTTGGAGATGTGGTATAGTGTGGGTGTTATATGGTGCGGTATATGAAAACGAAAGAACAGTGCTTTTTACAATGTGGTTTGGTTGGCCATGAATTTAAAGTTTTATCTTGTTAATTGTGCCAATCTTTGATCAGAAATAAACCAAATTGATATATAAAAATTGTTTCACTATAAAACCTTTACAATACTGCACATGCATTCAGAGCATTTTTTTTTTGTGAGAATTGAAAATATAATTTGAATTTGATTTGCATTTTTATTTTGAATTTTTTAAATAAATTGATATTTTATGGCATTTCTATTTTTGTGTAAAGGAGTTAATTGGTTACGATTGGAGAATTTTAATTAAAACTATTTTTCTGGCTTCTTTTTTAGATCCTAAATGGTACTGAATATTTTTGTTTTCATGATTTTTGGCGTAGGAACACAAATGTTGTCATTTATAAGGACACTAGATTTTATTTTCAAGTGAGAATCATTGAAAAACCTAACAAACTAATAACGAAAATTATTATTAACATTTAAAATGTAGCAAAGTTTTTAAATGTTTTCAAAATTTTTTTTTTTTTGATTTGGTACTCCGAAAAATCGATTGCTAGACATCTCTAGAATATACACACCAAATATCAGCTCTTTATATTAATGGGAAGATCCTCCGCTTCGCAATTTTCCATTTTTACGTCAAGCTCCTACTAAAAAAAAAATCATTTTTTTTTAAATCTACTTTTTAGCAAAATTCTTTACATATTCTTGTAGGAAATTGAACGCTCTACAAAAAAGGCCTTGTACACTTTTTTCGTTTATCTAACCGTTTAATAGATATTTGAGTTCCAAAAATCGAGAAAATCTTTAAAAATTCGTTTTTTGTTCTTAATTTTGTAACAAATTGAAAAATTATAATAATCAAACAAGCAAGACATATTCTTGTAGGAAATAGATTGTTCCATAAAAAAAGTCTTAGTTAAAGCAATTAATTTGATTCCAAAGAATTTTTTGTAGAACGTTTAAGCCCCTACAAGAATATATCTTGCTAATTTGAAAATAATGAATTTTCAGTGAATTAGAAAATTTTTAAAAGTAAAAAATGTTTTTATAATTTTTTTTAACTTTCACCTCGAATATCTTTAGAATGGTTAGATTAATGAAAAAAGTTACAAAGACCTTTTTTGTGGAACAATCTATTTCCTACAAGTATATGTCTTGCGTGTTTGATTTTTATAATTTTTCAATTTGTTACAAAATTAAGAACAAAAAACGAATTTTATACAATTTGCATTTTTTCTTTTTAAGAATTTTGGGGCTTCCAAAATGTGGTTTTTTTCTTTTAAGAAGTTTGTGGTTTTTTTTAAGTTTTTTTTTAGTAATTTAATTTGGTTTTGAATTTTCAGAATTTAGATTTTTCAGTTCAACTTATTAATGACAAAAAAAAAATAAAATTAATTAGGTGAATCATCAAAAAGGCTTACAAAAAAATATTTACTATACAAGGAATAGCTAAAAAATCATCATATTTTGTCTTAAATAATAATTATTATCAAAAAAACAAAACCGACTTCCATGGATCAAAACTAGGTTTTATGGGTTTTCTCATAGTTTCTATAGCAATAACTAAACGAAATTGAAATGTGACCAAACTGTGGGCACTAGCTTTCCAATACAAAATAGAATTATCAAAATTGATTCACTCTGTCCAAAGTTATGCGGTAGCAAACATAAAAAAAAAAATTAAAAATACAGACGAATTGAATACCTCCTCCTTTTTGGAAGTCGGTAAAAAAATCATGTTAATTTCAGGTTTTAAAAACATAATTATCTGATAAAGAAAAACCAGGTTGAATTTGGAATAAAAACCTTTCAAAATTAATAAAAAAAATTCTATAAATAAAAATTCTCCATCAACGCTAATTAATACATTGCAATAAAAGCCAAAATCCTGGATTAACTCAAATTTCCAGCACATTTAAAAAAAAATATAATGAAAAAACTGTTGAACTAAAGCTCCATTATGTAATAATTTGGCATTTTCACAAAAATTCAATTCAATAACATTATTCCTAGAAATAAAATGTCCTTTGAGAGGCATAAAATTGTTCAAATGACACTTTTCATTCAAACAATTGCCTTTTTGCTTACCAAAAGTAAGCAAAGGTAAAAAAGTGAACAAAAAGAGACTTTATATTTGTCGTAAACTATAGGAATAAAGTTTGTGAATAATGAACCAATATGGCTTGAAGTATATTTTTTGATTTTTTTTTTCCAGGATAAATGTTACCCAACATCAACATCAGGAAATAAAACCCTTGTTTGCCTTGAAATCACAGTGCTACAGAAAAAAAATTTTCGAGAGAGAATTTTTAATTTTTATCTTTGTCCTTTTCAATTCAGGATATTTTTTAAAGAAAAAATGATATTTTCAAGAGCTTTATTTTGAGTCAAAAAAATTGGTAGGTGCAGTTTTTGAAAAGAAAAAAAACCTCTCTCTCTTAAAGGCTGATATGCAGAAGAAGATAAAGTATCCTAATGATAGAATTCCACGAAGTGATATTTAAATATGTTAAAACCATAATCGGGTATTGGCACTAGTCCCCTCTATCGGGATGAATTTTCGAAGCGAAGTTTCAAAGATATTTAAATATCTTCTTTTTTTTGTTAAATTAGGTTCATAAAATTTTTCTAAATATAGATTTCCTGAATTCGACATCTTTATTTGGTTCGTTCACAAAGGTCTAGAAACTGTTTATTCAAACACTGTCTGCAAAAAGGAAAAAATTAACATAATTTATGTTCTCATTTTCATTTATTTTGAATTGTTTTTTTTTTTTATCAAACAATATGAATGAGTATCTCTTAATAAACAAAATTATCTTCCATCGTTCATCGACAAAATCGAAAAAAAAAAACATTTTGGTTTCCTCTCCAGCTGGGAAATACATTTCACACAGACCAGATAAACAAACAATCTAAAGATACTTTTTTGTTAGGGAGACCCCAAAAAACCGACCACTTTCAATAGACCGAACCTCATCAAAATTATTCTAATTTTCAATCTCAAAATCATTAAATTGGTTGTGCCTCGTGATTTCAAAAAAATATATTAAGTATCGAATATTATGGACTTTATAAGTATCTTTGAGCCATAAAAACACTCATTTTCAGTGGTTTGCTTTAGAAAATATCAACACACAACAAAACGGCTGTTTTAATTTTATTCTCATTTAAATATACTTTTCATTTATCTATAACGTGGCCATTTTTCAAGATTTTATGGCGGAGTAAAATATTTTGACCTATGCCAGACAGTATTTTTGAAGACACAAAACACCTATAGCCTTTGGGCATTAAAAACTTTAATTTAATTATCAACTTTTCTGCATTATAATTTAGAAGAGCAGGGGTGTTTGGGGTTTTTGGGGTTAAGAAAACATTAATTTTTTAAATTTGCATCAAACATTTTTCAACAAATTCAATTCTGTGTATGTTTCCATTATTGCAAGTTTTTTTTTTGTATTACTTTGTTTTTCTATGAAGCCAGATGTGTACAAATAAATTGCATATACTTACAACAACAACAAAGACATCAAAAACATTCAACACAAAAGAAGAAAAAGAATCTCCCTTTTTCTCTCTGATATACGACTTCGTACTTGGTATATCTAATCTTTATGATCTGTTTACACCAAAATTGCTCTGCAAAGCTGGAAGCAAATAAAATTATAGCTACATCATCATCAACATCGTCGTCATTTTTGACTTTGATTTCTTTGTATATTTTCAATTCAATCATCTAAGAGAGATTACAGAGTAAATATGATTGCAAGTTGTAAATTGTAACCTACCCATCTCTAACATTTTTGTTAAAAAAAAAAAAATTATAATAATAAGGATGAGGGTGATACATACAATGCACGCGAGAAAAAAGGAAACTCCTTATAAATACACTCTGCGTCATTTAATTTAACTTATTTTTTTTTATTTGTTTGAAGACCAAGAAGACCTTAAAATGGTAGAAAGTGTTAAAATAAATTGTTAAATATTTTTTCTGAAAAATTATTATTCAAACTTATACTTATACAGAAATATTTATAAATTAGGGTGGGTCAAAAAAAAATCGAGTTTTTTTTTTTTTTTGATTTTATACACTCCGAAAAATCGATTGCTACTCACCAAATATGAGCTCTTTATATTAATGGGAAGGCCTTCCTCTTCGCTAAAAAAATATTTTTTTCTTAAATCGACTTTTTCGCAATTTTCTTTACATATTCTTGTAGAAATTTGAACGCTCTAAAAAAAGGCCTTGTACACTTTTTCGTTCATTTTACCGTTTAAAAGATATTTGAGGTTGAAAAATCGCGAAAATCTTTAAAACTCGTTTTTTTGTTCTTTATTTTGTAACACATTGAAAAATTATAACAATCAAACGGACAAGTCATATTTTTGTAGGAAACAGATTTCTCCAAAAATAAGGTTATCATTCCATTTGAAAGATATTAAGCGTCAAAGTTAAACAAAATTACAAAAACATTTGTTATTTTTCGAAATTTTCTAATTCACTGGAAAGTAGAGACCAGAAATAACAGTCAACCTTTATTTTCAATCGGTTTCTCTCCGAGAGTTACCACATTACTTTAAATAGTTTTGGTTAAGGTTTGAGATTTATTTTAAAAAATCAAAAATAAAGGTTATCGGTTGAGATTTATTTTTCATTTCTTTAAATATCCTTCAATTGTTGAGATTTTTACAAAAAAACAAATGGGAAATTTCAACCTTTAACCGTTTTTGATGAAAATAAATCAAAAATGGTCAATTCAAAGGAAAATGTCGAATATGTCAAGAATGTCTTTATATTGCAAAACTAAATATGAAAAGAATGTTTTTTTCTAAGTTTATGTATTAAATAATGTATGAACTCAATAGACTCTCAAAGTTCTTTAGACCCAAGATTATATCTCTTTTCGTTTAAAGTAAAATCTAAAGACGAAAATGTGTTTTCCACTGTGATTTGAGTCGCTGGGACGACAAGCACAACCAATGCATTTTGAATATTTCAGGAAAGCGTTCAGCTTCCAAATTTTTTTTTCGTTGGGTATAATTCCCATCCCTGTAGGTGCACGCGTTCTCAAACATTGAGAACTTAAAGGTAAAAAAAAGTTAAGCCCGATTCTGAAAAAATAGGCATGATGTGGCGGTTTAACATGGATAATGATTTTTTTTTTAATCTGACAATGTGCAAAGTGTAGGCCCATGACACAAGCTATCATTTGGCATTACTCCCAAAAATTGCTCTCAAGCGGTTTAGCTTCAAAGAGCGTTCAAAGATTCGGGGATTTTGCGAAAAAAAATTTTACTTTCAAACGCGATTTTCTCGGAATTTTGAAAAAAAATCCAAAAACCCGATTATACTACTATCGGGTAGCTGAGAATATAAGCTTTCATACGGCACCCATACAAGTTATATATAACTTGTATGGGATCCATTTTATCTCGGCTAAAAATTTTCGCTAATTTGTATGGGAGCTAAAATTTAGCTCGAGCAGCGTACCAGGCTTAAATAAAGGTTATTTTATGATGTTTACTGAAAATGTTAAGAGTTATTAAGGAACCTTTCAAAAGGTTCAGATTTATTCCTGATCTCTGCTGGAAAGTCATTTGTATCAAACTAGCAAGGTGTATTGCTGTAGGAGCTTAACTCTCTATCGGCACACGGGTGCGAATTTGGCAAAAAAATATTTATTAGTCTATTTTATTAACTGAAATTATGACATCATATAAAGTAAAAGGATAACAAAGTACCATTTGATGCATTTCCAACCTCTAATAAAAATGTTTGCCATTCAAAAATCCAAGATAAAAATATCGTTAAAAAGTCAAATTATAACTTAAAGTGACTTTGAGTGTATGCCATTTTCTGAGAGAGCAAAAAAAAAAGTGTGAAAGAAGAAGATGGTTTTGCGTATCCATCATCGTTATACGATTTGATGTATATTTTCTTTTTCCTCTTTTATTAAGGAAGAAAAGCAAAGATAAAATTGACCTTGAACTCGTTTGCTTTACAAAAAAGAATGTGTTCTTTAATAGGTCATACACAAACACACACACTTGAATAACGTGTGTAACTGAAGACATGAAGGAAAAAAAAAAAAGTCGGAAATAAGGATGTTTTTTTTTTTGAGTAATTTGCTTAGGCGTGTTTTTTGGAATCCACTTGCAAATATGGTGTTTTTTTTTATTTTGTTGTTGTTGTAATTTTTTTCAAAGAAGAAAACAAGGAGAGTTCTTAAAAGACAAATAATATTTTGTGTAGTAGGTAGGTACTTGGTATTTGATAATGATGTGTCTAAAAATAAAAAAGAACTCGCACTAACGACCTTGAATTTCAAAAACGTAAGTACACTCTCTCAATAATAATAATGTGTTGTTTGATTCTTCTTATAATGTTTGAATAAGAAGAATTCTCAAGAAGAAGTATGAGGATAATCTATCTTTATTTTGTTATTTAATATTTTTCTTTTCTCTTATATTTTTTTTGATATTTTCCTTAGTATTCGATATTATTGAAATATAAGAGCATGGTAAGGAGCTTCGAATTCTTGAAATTTGTCTTGAAATCGATTGACACAGCAGAAAATTGACTTTTACATATTTTGATGTCTATTTTTATATATATTTGTTTTTCATTAAATTTTGTTGACTAAAGAAAATTTATTCCGGAAGAAAATAATATGAGTGAAGTAGTTTAAATTTTAAATTTTCGAAGAATTTTGTCTGCAATATTTAATTTTACTAGAAGGGAATCTAATAAATCGTTGCTAAAACTAGATTTTTAAGATTTTTAAGAGAAACGACTCTAATGTTTTTAAATATTTTCTTCGAAAAATGCATCTTAAAGAAAAATTTGTTTCTTCTGTGAACGAGTTGTATATTTAGGAAGCCTCCGGACAAATTTTAGCGAAAAATGGAAAATTTGATAAACTAATGCCTCAGCAACTAGCACTTCTATTGCAAAATTAAAAATGCATATAGGTATGGTAGAATGAGATGTTGATGGTTTCAATCGCTTCGACCTGATTTTTTATTTTCCATTTTGTTGTTGTTTTATTCCGGAAATTCGAAGAATATTTTTGTGAAAATCGTGTAATACCAAATAGATTCCTACTTCCTGAGTTACAGAAGAAGATTAAATATAATAAGTTCAAACGCTTTGAGGGAATTTTCGAACTTCAGATTAGTTTTCAAAATATTTGCTTTCAGAAATTGACCATTTTTCTACTTTTTCAATTGTGTTAATAATGTCGTTTTCAATTGAGCGTCCAGAAGCGTTCGAAAGCATTCGGAAGCCTTCTGAAACCGTTTTATTGGCATAAAACTGATAGCTAGAAAGATTTTCAGAAGAGACATTTTCTTCACGAACTCAAATCAGTATATATACTCAAGAAGCACTTTCAAATGCCAATAAAAAAAAACTCAATCAGTTTTTTCATTAAAAAATGTATTGTTTTCTGAAATTAAAATTAATTTGTGATTTATTTATTTATTATTCATCGTCGTTTCAGATTTATATTTTTTAACTTTATTTTCTTGTCATTCGTTTGATAGAAAAAGAAAAAAAATAAATACTTGACATTTGAAATTTTACGCAAACTTTAATGCGATTTCCCAGAATTCCAATATTGGCATTTGCGACAAAACAAAATATTCTGTTGCCACAAAATGTTTTCATAAATTTTTATTTTCCTGAGGAAAAAGCAAGAACAATGAATTTATCATGTTATTCAATACATATGTATGTAAAAATTTTCAAATATTTCCAAACAGGCGGATTTTCATAAAAAATGGTTTTATGGTAAAATTTCAAGTGCTGTTAGGGGTGATTATTTTATTTTTATTTTTGAAGTAAAAACTTCTTTAGTATCGTAGTGATTTGAAAAAAGATGAAACGAAAACCCGACACGAACATTCAACTTTTTATATTTTTTTTGTTTTAATAGATAGATGAATGAAATTTGTACTGTAGATAGGTAATTAAACTATAAATGTACAAAATTTCAATTAATTTCATATTCAAAATTCTGAGATAACGGTAAAAAGATGTTCTTTTTCTACACACGTTATATCTTTTGATCTAGTGCACATACAAATTTGATTTAACTTCAATACGCATGCTGATAACATAACCTTTCATTTGATATATCACAATTAACTGTACGAGCTCTACAAGTTACAAAATCTTAAATTGAAAAACTTGAAAAATACCTCAAAACATTTGTGGAGATCTGTTGAGGATGACCAGTGCTTGAAATTTCGACATAGTTGGCTTTAAAAAATTCTTTTTTTTTCTAGGCATGGTAGAAATATGATTCATCCCTCATATTAAAGGTGAAATAACCTTTCAGATGATATAAAATTTACTATAGGTTGTCATTTCAAAAAATATATTTAATGGTATTAAAAGAGAAAAAAGATTGATTTTTTTTGCTTACAGGTGTACTTTTTCCTTTTCTTATGAAAGATATAATAAACACAAAAAAAAGAAAATTTTGTTTTTGGGATATAGGTATTTCAAATGATTACGCTATTTGAAAAAAAAAAGAAAATTATTCTTTGTATTAAAATCTTTAAATAGGTTTTTTTGTTTTATCATTATTATGATCATTTTTTACGGAAATTTTGTTTGTTTTTTAATTTTTTGAGCTAGCGTATATGCTTTTTAAGACAAAACTTTGTGTCTGGTTTGAGAGTTTTTTTTGTTCGCAGTTTGAACCATTTGAAAATACACAAAATAGACAAAAAGTTGTTGTTTTTAGTTCAATTATTAAATTTGTCTTTAACAATAATATTATTGCAATATCTTACAGTCTTTCAGGCTTAAATTTTTACAAGAATTTGCTAAGACGCAAGATTTTGGTTCATGTTCACTGTATGTCGTTCCTGGGTGCGCGAAACGCATTGCTGCCAATTTCATTGTCCATTATCCTTTGGTAAAATGTAAAAAAATTGCAGTTTTTTCATCTTCCTCCAAAAATCTGAAGTTCTTGTAAAATATTTTGAATTCAATTTGTAGATCAACATGTTTGGCTCTTTTTAACTTTTTCTCACTAAATTGAAATCCGTGAACATAGCTACTTTCGATATTTTTTGGAACTTCTAGAATTTCTTAGGAAAGTCTGAGAATTTGCCGGAAACTTAATTCTTATTTTCCATCATTTCAGTTTAATAGTTGTTATATTTGCAATTTTTTTTTTTATCTTGAGAATAATAAATGACTTTGAGAAAAAATAAATTAAACATTTCTTCATATTTTCTAACTATTTCCAATCAAAACAAAAAACTACATGTCAATCACACACATAACATCTGCTAACTGATCTAAACATCCGAATGGAAGAAGTTTTTTTTCCAATCTATTGACCCGAATATCCTTGAATTTGGAAATATAATTCAAATAAATTCTCTTTAAATGTATGTGAATGTGTTTGTGTGTGTATAGTTCCAATGGCATTCAATTATGATTGCTCAGTTGGATAGTACACAAGTGGTCACCATTTATCATATCGCCAATCGTTCTCCATCGAACTTTGAAATTGAGACTTATTCAAGCTCAAGGAATTCGCATACATTTTATGTTGAATCAATATAATTTATATGTACACATTTTCCATTAATTTTTTTTTTACTTCCAATAACAAAAAAAAAACCAGAAACCAGATGGTTAGAAATTATTTTCAATAATCATAAAATCTCAATTCGCTATCGAATCCTCTAAGGGTCCTATAGAGAGAGATTGCAACTGCGGATGACTTTGCTACCACAATCATCACTTCTGATGTCCTCCTGAATCATGACACACACATAAAGGTAAACTGAATTAATGGGAATTTTATCTCTCACATCGTATAAATGGAAAAAAAGGACGAAAGGATATGAAAAATAAAAAAAAAAAATCTCTCCGGAAACTGTCCTCATAATCGATAACAATGATTGACTTGAAGTTTATTGACTTTTGAATTAGATTTTATTTCTTCCTGCCATGATGATGTTGGCTGGCTGGGAGAAAGGTTGTTGGAGGTTAAAAAAAAAAACGTCTTTATGATCAGCCTAATAATACCTAATAATATTATAAAATGAAGGGAAAAATGAGTGTCAAAGTTGCTGTCGGTGGAAATATGAAAAAATAAAAAAAAAATAAATTCCAAATTGTATTTATGGTGCCATAAAACTGTCGAACAACATAAAAGCTTTTTTATATACACTTTTTTTTATTGGATTTACTTAAAAATAACTTTTACTGAGTTTGTTACTTTTTTGTTATATAGGTGACTTAAGGACGAATCATTAAACGATTTAGAAATTTTTCAACAAAATTTAAGGAGCTTACGAAAAAGAAAGTCTTATTTATTTTGTAAAAGAATACTGACTATAAAAATGCCAAGATTTAAAATTTTATAAAAATATTTAATAAAAACCTCGAAGAAGTCCTGAAAATCTAATAAAAATCTGAGGACATGATAAATCAAATAGACAAAAAAAAAACCACTTAAAGTTAATGTTTTAAATCTCTTCAAAGTTTAAGTATTGACTTTTAAACGAAAAAAAAAACTCAATTCAAAAAGTTGCAATTCACTGGAAAATACTTAACAAAACAATAAGAATAAAATCAAATTCTTTCCTGATACAGCAAAAAAAAAAAAACATAAATAAAAAATAAATTTTCCAACGTGTCACCAAAATTGAACAAATATTTTTTTTTTACGACCATCAATCAATTTTATTCATCCTTGATTCTTGACAGACATAACAACAACAAGGACAAAAAAAAACGACTCCTTTTTGCAAAAGAATGTTTATATTGTTAATTGTAATCTGTTGAACGGAAAAATGAAAAGCTCACTTGACAGGATGTTTATCTCAATGCTTTTCCGCAGAAAATTTTATAAATTATTCCATAATTTATCACAAAAAACATCCTTGTGTTACTACCTTGCTCCTGCAATCTGGAATCCTTTTTACAAAGAATTTTACAAAAATAAAAAAAAAGAAAGGAACAAACTTTTTTTCTTGTTAAAACAAATTTTTACATTTTTTTACGGAAGTTGAGATAAAAATAAAAAAAAGGAATAAAAAAGAAAATGAGAGCACCTGCTGAATCCTTTGAAGGACATGTATGTACGTACAATATCGTCCGTACATATATTGCAAGTATTTTGTGTGTGTTTTATGCTTCATTGGATTGTTTATTCAATGATTTTGTTTGTCTCGCCTCGACACGCACAAATTTATTTTTCAATGTTGTGTGTTGTTTCTTACAATTCTTGAAGGTAGCTTTTTTGTTTTGTTTCTTACTTTGTTTGTGTTTTTGTTTCTGGAAACCTTTTTTGTTTTGGTTTCAGTTTTGTTTCTTCATGTAAAAGTCAAGTTCTGGTATGATAATAAACGAAAATATCAACTATTAAGGTTTTCTAAACGGCAGAGCTAATTGTCGGCACATTTTGATGGTAAAACACTTCCAAAAACGGAGTAAACCGATTTACTTTGTGCCGATTTAGTGAGGTTAGTGCCTTTCGTATTAATATCGACCCAGTGCACTATCTCCTAGAGAACAAACGTTCAAAAAATCGGTCTTGTGTTCTTTCATGCATATGAACAACAACACCGCCATAACACCGCCACAACACCGCCACAAAACCTCTGAAACACAGCAACAACACCAACACAACACCGCCACAACACCGTCTAAACACCCTTTATTACAGGCTACAATACTGCCACAACACCGACAAAACACCGCCACAAAATCACCAAGAACATCCAAAACATAGCCACATCACTGCCACAAAATTGTCACAACACTTCTACAACACCGCTTAAATACCGCCACAACACCGCCTAAATACCGCCACAACACCGCCACAACACCACCACAACACCACTACAACACCACCACAACACCACCACAACACCACCACAACACTACCACAACACCACCACAACACCACCATAAAACCACCACAACACCACCAATACAACGCAAAAAAAAGGCAAAACACCGCCATAACACCTTCTCAAAACCGCCACAACACCGCATCAACTCTCTCTCAACACCGCCACAATACCGCATCCAATTTCAATGTGTTCTTTTGTACTTTAAGGAAGAGGTCGCTGGTTCAACCCCAGAGGTGTACGAATTGTGTTGTGTTGCGGAAGTGTTGTGATTCAGCTGGTTGAAAAACAAAAAATCGATTGCTTTGGTTCAAATGAGCTTATTCAGAGCAATGGTGTTTTAATTCGAAAATAAATTGAAAAACTAACATTTTTTTTAAAGTTAGTCCATAAGTAAGGCCTTCCAAGAACTGGTAAACCACATACATTTTTCTGTTAAGCTATCAAAAATGTGTGTTTGAGCCTTCAAGTATGCAATAGTTATTTTATTTTCAAATTTTTTTTTTTTTTAAGAAAAAACTAAATTGTCTTTTTTTCATTTTTTTCGCTCACATGACCAATCACATGGAGTTCGTGTCTGGCGCAATTTCCTTTGTAAATACACACTCAAGTGGTAAGTGGGTGGTGTTAGATCGTATACTCATTCCCGCTATTGTTTACTTTTCAAACACATTCTATACAAACTGATAGATTTATTAGTGTTTTAGAAAAAAAAAAAAAAAAAACAAAGAATTCTTCTTAAATGCGCACAAATGAAGTGATAAAAGGACGGAGAATATATTGTTTTGTAGCGCGTAGAATTTGTAAAAATAACCAAAACAGGCCATAAATAAATAAATGATTCACAAAAAAGAAAACAAGAAACATTATAACATTTTTGTTTCAAGGCCACACATCTTTTATGGAAAATAAATTAATGAGAATTAAACTTGAAAACAAAAAAATACAAAAAGAGGGAGGATTATTTTTTTGTTTTTGTTAATTTTCAACCTAATGAGTGAAATAAATAAAAGAAAATCAAAATGTACGCATTTAAAATTTAAATTACACATAAAAATGAAATTAAGAGGAGATTTCTGTTTTTTTGTTTTTATCTAAAATCTTTGTTAGCAATGGAAAATATAGGTGAGGAAGAAGAATGAGATAAAAAATTATTTTAATAGCATCATTTAACATGAGAAATTAGAGGAAATTAAATGTGTTAAATGTAATTTTTTAACAGAAAGGGCCACAAAATTTTAATTAGGATAATTACCAGAGGCTTTTTTGAATTTAAAATAATAAAAATATTCGTACATCAAAGAAACATATTTTTAAGAGTGGGTTTTTAGCTATATTTCAATGAGTAGGTAGGTGCTGAAAAGAAAGACAATCATTATGAGGTAAAAGGGAATTTTTAAGGATATTTCTAAAATCTTTTTAAAATACCTAGTATTACCATTAACTATGAGATATTGACTATGATGGGCTTATTTAAATGGAACTAGTCTTGCAGATAATATAAGAGTATTGTTATTTAAATCTCCATTTTAGAATTTTTCAAGACTACCTAAAGCAGAAGACATTCCTTGAAACTAGATAAATATTAAGAACTTAAGGAAAGCAATGCTAATAATGTTTAAGGCTTTTTGTCTACTTCTAAATATATTAATTTTGAATTGGTGGAAAGTGGCTCTTGAATTGCTCGTAAGCACTACATTTTATTATAATGAGAATACTTCAAAAGCAGTTACTTATTGTCATTGAATATTTAAAACTGAAGTTAGCGCAAGAAAACAGACAATAGAAAATAGCTAGGGTAAAAGCGGGTGAGATGGCATACCTTTTTTGTTTTTGGCATATTTTTTAAAGTAAACCACATTTCATATTTCTAACAACGCAAAAATGTTCTATATTCAATATCCAACGTATAATTATGTTTAAGAGAATTTTATATTTTTAGTTTATATTTTTAAATTAATAAAGCAAAAAAGCTTTAAAAAAACCATCTCCCCCTCTAGGGTGGGTGAGATGGCATACCTTGGTAGGTGAGATGGTGCATGAGTTTGTTTTAGGTTTCTATTGCCACATTCATTGCACGAATAGTTAACCGATATGCAGGAGTGAAGCACCGATGCATGCCATATTATAGATTGCAACTAGTCGTCTTTTTTGTAAATGTTGGATTAAAAAGTTGGTTTTTCTTCAAATTTGAAGCTATTTAGTTTTTGTTTTTTAAGTTAAAAGAATGTTTTATATGTCAACGAAGCAATAAATACAAATTATATCAATGCAAACGTTTAAAAAGTTCACATACACAACCTCATTCTAAATTGTGTGTTCTAATGAAAATTTGAACTTGGCTGAATTACGAGTACTTAAAAAAAAATATTTTGAGGGTGATATGGCACATGCTAACACTATACTCAAGTAAAAAAATTTAGCACGGAATGCGCCATTTCACCCGCAAAAAACTGCGCCATTTCACCTTTTTTCGCATAATTCCTATTCGTAAGCACACATAAAAAGCAGATAGAACTACAGCTCAGATTTCACATGCAATGCATAACTTATACTCTCTTGTATGTATTAGTGTATCAAGGGCATCTAAGATCCCAACGACTTACAAAATATCAGAACAAAAAAAAAGAGCAAACAAAAAAAATTCGAAAAAAATCATCACATGATTTGCTTTGAAAATTTTTTTAATTTTTTGTATCACAGATAAAAAAACGAACACTGGCTACTTCCATTTAAAATATTTAAAGAAAGCTAAAAATATTTTTCTTACATTTTTAGAGCAATAAATGTACAAGATATTTAAAGTGCGCCATCCCTCCCGCCGCGCCATCTCGCCCGCTTTTACCCTAATTGAATTGAAATTGAAATGTTATGTATTTTCTTTTTTTTTTTAATCAATTGTTCATAGACGGATTGATTTTTTTTTTTACTGAAGACTATACTGCAAAATGCTATACCAATAAAATAATTTTGTTTTTAAATCGGTTAAGATTTTTTCTATGAATGCATCATGATAAAGAAATCAGGATTCATCCTTGTTTCGAAATCCGACTCCAATTCATTTATAAAGTTTTAAAAACACTGGTCTGCAAGGAAATCCTCCTTTAAATAAAACTATACTTTTCTAAAGGATTTTTGTATGCTGATTCCGAATCAGCATAATTATGGTTTTCTTTACATATTTGACTTTTTAAATATAATGGGCATTGATATTTTACATTTTTCTTAATTAAGGTGCTTTTGTTCATGTAGGATTTACTAAAAAGTGAAAAGTGATTGTAAAATCATTTTTACAAAAATGGTATCTGATAGAATTTTTCTGAAACCAGATTTAGATTCAGGAAAGTTTAATCTTTCATAATATCAAAAAATTATTTGAAGGAGAAAAAAAAGTTAAATTTTGCAGACCAGTGAAATCAAGCAACTTCAACTCTTAGAGCTGACTTTTGTGTTTTAGAGCAGAAAGTCATTATTATTTTTTTTTTAAGAAAGCGAAGGTGTTTTGAATAAAAAATTGATTTTGAAAAAAAAAAAATAAATGCACGGCTGGGTCGTACGTACTTGCTCTTTATATTTATCTTAAATATCTATTGGAAATTTAAAATTTTGAAAAAAAAGATGGAAAGGTAAAAAAATTAAATAAAAAATTTTTTTTCAAAAACTTTTTTTTTTTGCATTTTACACTTCAAAATTGTGTCTGTAAAATTTGAATAAAATTGACTTATGCTTTGAACTTAAAAAAATATGTCATTATTTGAAAAACGGCAACGCCATATTTCCGTTCTCCGAATTTTTTGAGAAAAACTAAAAACGCAAATTTTTTTTTAGAATTAGCAAGGGCCATTTGCTGAATCGAAACTTAAAAAATTTATGTTGAACATAAACTCTTATTCTCTACTTTTTCCTCTGCGTAAACTGTCACATAAGGATTTATGTTGAACTTAAATGCTTAAGATTCGATTTAGCAAACAGCTCTAAGTTAGATTCATCAAACGGGTCTAAGAGTATTACGTACACTAAATTAAATCAAAATCGTTAGAGACACGAAGACAATATATTTGCCCTATAGAGCAAGTAAAAAATGTTGAACTGATTTGTTTTATCAAAATTTTGCAGATTAATCAGTTCTAGTCTTATATTTTTAATATTTAAAATCAAATGTAATGAATTTTTACTTTTTAGATATGTATATGATTTTAGTTTACCATCTGTTTATACAGTTCACATCCAGTTATCACACAAAATATCGTCCGACATATTATTCACGTTCGGCTTGTCATTATGGATAGGCAAGAACATCCGTCAGGCGTTAGGGTCCGTAAATGTATACCTTCTGTAATAATAACCCATTTTTGTACATTTTGAAACACGCATGATTTGGTATTAACGTTCAATTTGTCTTCCATTGTTTACCAAAGTAAGAGCCTTGCCACTATTTTTTTTGTTTCTAAAAAATCATCTGTTTCCAAGTTGTTTGATGAAATGCAATTTTCTTCATCTTTAATTAAATATGGAAGGTCAAGAGTTATTTTGATGTTGAGAGATTTCAGTTTTTATAAGAATGTCCAAGCAACATGTACAAAAATTCGAACGAGTTAGGTACCTAGGGAAAAATACAAATTGACTTGTGCTTAAAACAGTGGTCGAACAACGGCATACGTACGTTAACGTATTTGACGCTTTATGTCTCTATCATTTTCTTCTGATTAAATATAGAGAACAATAGTCAAAACTTTAACGAACGTATGCCGTAGTTCGACCAGAGTATTAAAAATAAAAATCAGTTTTAACAAAAAATACTGCTTAAGTTAAAATAGGTATTTTAAGTAAATTTTGTTTAACCCATGAAAAAATCTAAAAGTTGAGTTATCTATTATAAAAATGTTTAATTTATTGAATATCTGTTTTTAATTTTTTGTTAACAAGATTATCTGGTTTAAAGTGGATTAATATACATACGTTAGCTACTTATGAATTTAAACAACCTTCATTGTCCTTATCGGATTGTTTGTAATTTTGTTTTTTTGAACAACAAACACATCTATAAATAAATTCAATTAAATTATCTTATGAATTATTAAGAAATTTTGTCCGGTAATAACTACGAATCGTCATTTGCTTTTTTATTTGTGCTGTGTATTTTAACAAATTCTATATTGTTTGGTATCCTCATTGTGATAAAATCTATGAACTTGAACTTGTAATATTTTGTCTACCTAAAATTTCAATAACAGCAAAGTTCAATCGTATTGTAATTAGTTTTTAAGTTTTCAACAAAGGTTTTCCAGTGAATTCAAATACACAATTTGAACACAGATTGGCTAATTTCCTTCTCGGTGAATATAAACTTTTTTAGAATTTTGTATCAAAAATTCTTAGAAATTATTTGTTTGCACAAAGCTTCTTTGATAAAATTCATCATTAAATCGATATTTCTTCGAACATTTAAATCATGATTCATAATTTTGAAAAATGTTTAAATATTCTCTCTTTCGAGTGAAATGCATTACCCCTACTTATTTTTAAAATTTTCAGGGCCTATGATTTGGACCAATTTTAATGTTTTTTTTTTTTTTTGCAATGAACACGCGTAAGGAATAATTTTCTCCCATTTTTAAATGAAATCAAAATTTATTCTCAAGAAGAGAACATAAAAAAGCTTTTAGCTGAGTTTGAAAACGAATTCGCAAAAAGATGATAATAGTTTGACGAAAAACCTCTTAAAATCAGATTTTTTTTTTGCACCCAATCAAAAATTTCCCCAATAAAACAAATTAAAATTTAATAAATTAATAAGAAATAATTAAAATATTCCCCAAGAAAAATGCAAAAAAACAAAATACCCTTAACCTTAAGGCTATTTAATATTTCATCAAGTTTCAAACATTTATTTAAAAGTCTATTCACCGCAAGCACTTTAAGGTTTTTGCAACTTTATGAAATTAATATCCCAGCTTAAGATTATTAGACTTCTTCAAGGATCTTAAAAATGCTCCTTTTTAACCTAAAAAGAACATCAATTTGACAATAACGACAACAACAAAAAAAAGAAAGTAAAATGGCTTTTTAGGAAAACTTTTGGTCTTCAATTGATTTATATTGGCTGTTTTAAGGTCAAAAGTTCATTTACCATGATTATTTTCGACTTTTTTGCCACAACACAAAAGTCTATTACAATGTGCTCTTAATCAACAAACCATCACTTGAATTATTAATGAATAAAAACTCTCTTTTTGATTTCATCGAAGACAGGAGAAGAAAAAAAAAACTTTTTCAAAAGCCAAATAGAAAATTTATTTTCCGATGATAGAAGTCAACCCACAACAAAAAACACCTGTTTCAGCAAAAAAGGTTATCTTGTCGTTTCTTTGTTGATTTCAATCAAAGATTTATTGGGTTTCACTCTTTATTTTCAACTTTTAAGGCTGTATAATGATGACATTATGATAAAATTAACCACAGGATACTCACTGACGTGAAGGCGTTATATTTTTGGATAGAGATAGGGGTATTTAGCGAGATTAATTTTTTTTTGGAAAAGGTTGTTATTATTTGCTTAACTTTTGATAAGAGAGTAGGTATCATTATTGTCCTAGTGTGAGACAAGATTTTCTTTAGAATTTACACATCGTTCAACTTTTCAGGAAAATTATTTATTAATGACAAAGAGAATTTATTCAAACTTCATAGATAAGGATTTTTTGTGATTCCCTAAGGGGTTTTTTTATATCGAAAATTTGATGACCAAAATGAAAAGTTAAAAAAAGTAATGTTTTAAATAAGGTTCAACAGTTGTCATGATGTCTGACTTTTTCGTAAACAACAAGACCGATTTCAATGATTTTTTCTATACAAAAAACTTTTAAGTCACTCTAATGTTAAATTAAAAGAAAATTCAAAAAACTATTTTTAAGTTTAAAAAAAAAAAATTATTTTTGAAAAACCATTTTTTGAAAACGGACCAAGGAATTTTATTTTTATGTTTCGGTTAATATATCTCTTTTAATGGCATATCATTTTTTATTATGCAACGATTATTAAATGGCATATTTCGTTTGAAGGTCAATACTATTAAAAGAGATTTTTTCAACTTTAAACCAAATTTAGCTATCCCGTGGCTCAATGCGACAGACTATCACGACAGATGTCTCGGTTCGTATTCCAGGACCCACCTCTAAAAAAAACAATACTTTTTTTTAAGGATGAATTGAAAAAGACTTCAAGAGTATCATTTTCATGAATTTTCAAGTTTTTAAACTGTTTAAATTTATATAACAGGTACTAGTCTATTGAAAAGGTATATTTCAGTCGTTTCTTGACAAAAAAAATTAAAAGTTGCATATTATTAAAGGATTTTACCTCAACTTAATTTTAGTTGTACAAAGTTTGGTACCGGTTTCATACACCACACAGAGAAAAATATGACCCGCTAAAAACTAACAGATTGCCACATTGTTTTACCGTCCATACATTTCATAAGGAAATCTTATTAAAATCAACGATTAATAAGGTTTTTTTAAGGAGATTTCTTATTATTTTTATAGAGAAAATCTTATTAAAATTTGACTGAAAAGTTGATTTTTTTTGCAACTAAGCACTAGAACAAAAATTGCGATCAATATTTTCATGGCAGGTTGGTTCAGGTGGTAAGGTGGGCGACTAATGATTTGAAGTCTCCAGTTCGATTCCCAGCCTGGTCATCGTTTTTTTTATTTTTTTGCAGATTTTAAAACAATAAGGAAAACCCGATTGTTTTAATAAGGTTTCCTTCTTGGATGAAAACCATAGAGAAATCTTATTGTTTTTGTTCTATTTTATGTGGTCTATTTTTCTCTGTGCAAATGCCCCCTGATTAAGTAAAAAAAAATAAAATATTTAATTTTTTAACTTTTTTTTCATTGATTTTAGGTTGGTCAAAAATAATTCTTAAAATTTTTCAACCACCTTAACTTGGTAGAAAATTTAATTTGCTATGAAAAGTGTCTTTGAACCACTACAAAGTTAAGCTTGGTTTTCGAGTTAAATAAAAAAAACTGAAAACCGACCAGTGTTGCCGTTTTCTCTGAAATGCACCAAAGGATTAAGTAGCATTATACATTATACAACGAGCAATCTTTTTAACTCAATATGAAAATTAATATTTTTTTTTTATTTTATTATTTTTTTAATTCAATTTTGCTTTTGAATTATAAAAAGCTTCTATATTCCAAGCAACTTTCATAACTTCGGTTTTTCGTAACTTCGGTTTTGCGTAACTTTGACGTGCGTAACTTTGTCGCGCATAACTCTGGTATTCATAACTCCGTTACCATTTCCTTTTGATCAAAACTTTTTGTTTTCTACGTGAACTGGACGGATTTTAAGATCCCTGTGTGAACATCCCAGTTTTTAATATACTAAGGTACAGTTTATCTTCGAGTCCAATTCTGGAAGTACCGTCACCGTCTTTAGCACGAGTGTGGAACACGTTAGCCGCCTTTGTTTTTCAATCGCATTTCAAATCTCCGAACTTCAAAACTAATGTTTTTTGGTATCTCATTTCAAAATCCTCCCTATTTTCCTAATGCTCGTACTGTGTTCACTTTATTAAGGGTGGATTTATATCCTTTTGGTTTTCAGCCATAAATAGAGCTAAGAGAGACCGATATTTGATGACTCACTTAGTGATGGGAACTATCGATAGTTAGTAACTGAATGATTTGAACTTTTGAACTATCGAACAGTTTATTCATTCATAAATTTATTCATTTGAATAAAAACTATCGAATCAAACTATCGAGGAAAAACTATCGAACAAACTATCGAATAAACTATCGAATAAACTATCGAATAAAAACTATCGTATAAAAAAACTATTCACATGAAAAAACTATCGTTTAAGAAAACTATTTGAATGAAAAAACTATCAAATTATCTATTAATTCGTATTGAATTATATTTGGAATTTCTGCACGAGTTTTATAATTAGGTATAATATACCTAATTATAAAACTTATATTATAATAAAACACTTCTTATCCTCGTACAATAGTTGTATTTATTTACAAACGTTTTCGAAAAGTTAACTTTTCATCTTCAGGTGATAGCAAAAATATAATTTTAAAAAATTTTTTTGATAAGTTTACAAATTAATCAAAAATATTTTTATATAAATTGAAATTTTAATAATTTTGTTAAGTAATTGAAATATAAAGTTATTTTAATAATGTCTAATACTGATAATTTTATAATAACAAGAAGAAAAGGGAAGTGAATAAATGCGTTTAAAATTTTTTCTCAAATATGAAAAGTTAACTTTTCGAAAACGTTTGTAAATAAATACAACTATTGTACGAGGATAAGAAGTGTTTTATTATATACCTAAGAAAAAACTATCGTTTAAAAAAACTATTGGAATGAAAAAACTATCGAATGAAAAAACTATTCGAATGAAAATAGTAACTAAATGAATGAATGATTTAAAACTATCGAATGAATAAATATTTTACAACTGTCGATAGTTTGATAGCTTTTATTCGGTAGTTCCCATCACTAGTCTCACTCGATGAATTTGGAGGAAAGATTTTTTTCGAATTAAAAAAAAAAAATTGATTTATATTTTTTGCGCCTTTATGGATAAGCCGTTTGACTGTGAACTCACTACTGTAAACCAAAACACAGTTCAAGACTTGGGTCCGAATTTTATTAATCTATTTTATTGGCTTTCCTTTTTTCCTTTGGGAAAACATTGTTTACCTATATTTTTTTAGTTATAAAATCAAAACTTCCTCATCACTTTTCCATAACCCTTTTTAATTACCTTTGAGATTTACCCTTTACCAATGCGGCATTATTCCAAAACACATATTTTCCGGAAATACTTCGGTTTGTATAGCAAACCACAAAAGGGATTAATATTATTTTGGTTTACCATCAAGCAGAGCAGATACAAAAGATAAAAAAGATAATTTTTTTTCCTTTTTCAATACAATCAAAATGTTATTGAGGTTGAGGTTTTTCGCGTGTTAGTTGAAGGTCGATCTCGATGGGTTTGTTTGTTGGGCCAATCAATGACCATCAAGGACATTCAAATAATTTTTTTGGTTTGTTTGTATTACAAAGCACGTGCCATACGAATCATGAAAAATTTTAAATCGAGTAAATAAATTGTCAGGACCATGGCCCTATTGCACCAACCACTTTAACTTTGCTAATTCTGTTGCACCAAACTCCAATTTGCAAAGAGGAAATTATTTTTTTTTTTGAAAAGTAAAACAAAAATTCCTTCTTTGCAAATTTTGTTGCACCAACCACAAATTTACAAAGCACTGAGTACTTTTCTAAAAAGCGCAAAGTTTTGCCAATTTGCAAAGTCTAAGTAACTATAACCAAACAAATAACAAATGATAAAGTAAAGTACAATAAAATTTCAAAAGATATGGTTGTTTGATTAGTAAAACAACAAGATTTCAATCTTTTTTAACAACGAAAAGAATCTTGAAACTATTTACTGCTTTACTTTGCAAATATTCAAATTACGCAAAGTTCCATTTTTAGTTGGTGCAACGCCAGCACTTTTTGCTTTGCAAAAAAAAACATCAAAAATTGCAAAGTACAAAGTGGGGAACTTTTAATTTTTGGTGAAACACTTTGACCTTTTAATTTGCAGAAAAGTTTTGTTTTGCAAAGTTGCAAAATGCAAAGTGGTTATGGTGCAATAGGTCCCATGTCAAGACTGTTAAGCAAATGAGATGTATTATTTTTTTTTTATAATTCCCTGGCATAAAGAATGCAATTTTTAACAAGCTCCAAGCTCCAATCATAGATGTTAAAATGTGAGAATTTAATTATTGTGACAATATAATTAAAAAAGAATCCATCTAACGTAACATAACTTAAATGCCAATCATTCTGTTTTCCGAAGAAGTGCTCCACATTAACGAACGTGTGTAGCAGCTGTTACACACCTCCTAGCCAAGTCAGCATCCCACCACTTTTCCACACATCTTCATGAGATATGACAAATAGCGAAGCGAAGATGACTCAATTAGAGAGATGCGAATGCCATCAGCAAACTCAGAAACTCAAAAGTCTTATGTGTCATTGTCGTGACAACTTAGTGAGGCAAACATTTAATTCATTTTAAAGGAAGTGACAGAAATGATGACATGACAGGCTACAGGCAGACAGATACAATACCGAGACACAAACGTTGAATTAGCAGCAGAAAATGAGCACAACACAATACGCACTTTGTTTTACCACCACCACGTTAATATAAAGACAACATAATAATAAGACGTAACTTAATTTTGGTTAGGAATTCATTATGGCATTCATATAAGTGTTTTGACCTTTTTTTTTTTGAGTGGATGTGAAGTGATGCGCGAGTTCAACAGACTTTGAAAATATGTGTTGTGACAACAAACGTGATGCACCACATATATTGTGTGTATGAATTCACTTTTGCATGAAATGGGTTTGCCCTCGAAATGAACTATTTTTAAGTCCTGCGAGCTCTCGGGGTGACTGACAATATTATTATTATTATTGGAATTTTGATCGTTAATGCGTGGCACGTGATGCATGTGGTTGTTTTGTGCTATTTAATTTATTTTAATGAGCATGATTGTGTGTACTTTTTCAATATACGCACGATGGTTATTTATTTAATTTTAAAAATATGGAAAGTTCTTGAAATAAAACACATATGACTTTGAGTAGGATGGAGGAAAAGTTTGTTTTTTCAATCAAATACAAACTTTTTCCGTTGATTTGTTAAAAATTAAAAAAATCTTTCTTAAATTTGATTTTAAATTCAGTTTAAAAAAAAAATATTTTTTCAAAGTTGTAGGCGTTACCACGCGTTAATTACTTTTAAACTGCTTTTAATTTATTCGGCAAATAATATCACAGCCAAAACAAAAATAATAGTTCTGACCTGGGGTTGCGATTAAGTTTTTCATATAGTTTTTGGGTCGCTAAAACCGAATCCGAAGCCTATTTTGCCGTATCAAGATAGGTTTTTGAAATATCCTCAAAAAATGTCTAAACTAAAAAAAAAGGTTCTTATCTGACATTTTTTGAGGATATTTCAAAAACCGGACGTGATTCGGATTTGGTTTAAGTGACCCAAAATCTATATCAAAAACTTAGACGCAACTCCAGATAAGAACTTTTGTTTTTTTTTTTGGTTTTGACATATTTTTGAGGATACCTCAGAAACCTGACGTAATAGAGCAAAATTGACTTCGAATCTGGATTAAGCGATCCAAAAAACTAAATGATTAACATATTTGCACATCCAGATCAGAGAAAAAAAATTGTTTTTAGTGATATTTTTTGAGGTTATCGGTTCGGTTTCAGCGACCCAAAAACTATATGAAAAACCTGGTCGCAACCCCAGGTCAGAACTTTTTTTTTTTTTCAGGAGCCCCAGAAAATAATGTGGTCCCATTTTAATTTCGTCCGGTTATGACTATGAAAAAAACCCAGTTTTGATCCATGGAAGTCGATTTTGTTTATTTGATAAAAATGATTATTTAAAGTAAGCTCAAAGCTAATATGACCGTGTCCAAAAAACTATTTTTAAACTTTTCTCCAAACGAACCGGAAGGAGCTACAAAATGTTGAAAAAGTTAAACGAAAATAAAAATAAACTTACTTATGTACATTTTCTTTAAAAAAAAAAATATTAAGAGAAAAAGGGCCCCAAATTTAGTCTTCGAATTTGTTTTAGTCTTTTTTCTAGCAGCGTTACTAAAACTGTCTATTTATCACAAAACAAGTTCCTTGAATATTTCACTTGATCCTTAAAATTGTGATTTTCGATTAATCAATATTTGGGCTCTTTAAATTTTCAACTTATTTAAGGCTCCTTAAAAATTTTAGCAAAAAAAGTCCAAGAAATATGAGTAGAGAGAACCAATTTCCCTACAATTTGTCATTTTTCTGTATTCTTACGCCCGTTAGTTAGCATGACAATTAAAATTTATGAACAAAATGAAAAACAAATAACTTTACGAGTACTTAAAGTTTGATGATCTAAATTCTAAACATATCTGAAAGATAAAAAAAAAAATAAAATGCACGACTGGGTCGCACGAACTTGCTCTTAGAGTTAAAGTTGCTTAAATTTTTAAGACTTTTTATATAGAAATTTGGAAAAAAAAACAAAATTCGTTTTTGAAAAAAAAATAAAATAAAATCTGAAATTAAATTGCCCTCCAAAACAAGTATGCAGTTTTGATTGATATATTAACATGCATTTTTAGAAAAAAAATTTTCAAAATCGTTAGAGCCGTTTTTTAAAAAACTAATTTTTTATAAATATTTTTTTGGAAAAAAAGTTTTAAAATAAAATTAGTATGTCATTTGGTAGAAATCACTAATCAACATCTAAAAACAAAATTTCAAAAAAGTTCAATGTCCCGTTTTCGAAAATTTGATTTTTCAAAAAAAAATTTTCAAATTTTTTTTAAAAATCCAAAAATTATTTTTTTCAAAATTTTGTTTGGCTTATATTTAAATTATATAAATGCTTCTTCACAAAAAGTTTCGTTGAAATCGAATAAGCAGTTTCGGAGATAATCGGTTTTGAAAAAAACGGTTCTATGGCAGGTACCGTTAATAATGATTTTCAAAAAAATTTTTTTCTATTGAAAGATAGACTTTAGCTTAAAACTAACATTTGAATTTTTTAAACAAAATCGTTAGAGCCGTTTTTGAGATATTTCAATTTTACTAAAATCGGTATATGACAAGTACCGTTATTTTTGGTCCAAAAAAATTAATTCCAAAAACCCCTCTGGAGAGTCGCCAAATAACGCTACATACCAAGTTTGACATTAATCGGTCCATCCGTTTAGGCTGTAGCTGACAGACTGACAGACTGACAGGCTGACAGACTGACAGACTGACAGACTGACAGACTGACAGACTGACAGACTGACAGACTGACAAACTGACAGACTGACAGACTGACAGACTGACAGACTGACAGACTGACAGACTGACAGACTGACAGACTGACAGACTGACAGACTGACAGACTGACAGACTGACAGACTGACAGACTGACAGACTGACAGACTGACAGACTGACAGACTGACAGACTGACAGACTGACAGACTGACAGACTGACAGACTGACAGACTGACAGACTGACAGACTGACAGACTGACAGACTGACAGACTGACAGACTGACAGACTGACAGACTGACAGACTGACAGACTGACAGACTGACAGACTGACAGACTGACAGACTGACAGACTGACAGACTGACAGACTGACAGACTGACAGACTGACAGACTGACAGACTGACAGACTGACAGACTGACAGACTGACAGACTGACAGACTGACAGACTGACAGACTGACAGACTGACAGACTGACAGACTGACAGACTGACAGACTGACAGACTGACAGACTGACAGACTGACAGACTGACAGACTGACAGACTGACAGACTGACAGACTGACAGACTGACAGACTGACAGACTGACAGACTGACAGACTGACAGACTGACAGACTGACAGACTGACAGACTGACAGACTGACAGACTGACAGACTGACAGACTGACAGACTGACAGACTGACAGACTGACAGACTGACAGACTGACAGACTGACAGACTGACAGACTGACAGACTGACAGACTGACAGACTGACAGACTGACAAGACTGACAGACTGACAGACTGACAGACTGACAGACTGACAGACTGACAGACTGACAGACTGACAGACTGACAGACTGACAGACTGACAGACTGACAGACTGACAGACTGACAGACTGACAGACTGACAGACTGACAGACTGACAGACTGACAGACTGACAGACTGACAGACTGACAGACTGACAGACTGACAGACTGACAGACTGACAGACTGACAGACTGACAGACTGACAGACTGACAGACTGACAGACTGACAGACTGACAGACAGACAGACAGACAGACAGACAGACAGACAGACGGACTTCTGGGACCCACTTTTTTGGCATTGTCTACCATCGTAATGTCATGGAAAAATGTTATCTCAACTTTTTTTTTTTGTACGAATGCATAACTTGATATATAGTACCTATATCGCAAGTAAAAAATCAAAAGTCTCATATATAATACAAATTTTATGCGTTTTTGGATCCATTTGTAAAAGCGGCTATTCTTAGCTTCAAGATTTTCCAAATTTTACTCCTTGCCTCAAAAATATTCTAAATAACACAACATTTTAGATTTGTCTCAAGCTTTTGACAAAGTATTGCCTGAAAACGTATAAAATTACAACTCAGACAATTTTCTGCTTGAAAGACTCTACAACTCATAGAGAATATCTATAAAACAGAATTTAACCCTTTCGGACCCAGCGTTACTCTCATGTAACATATTTTTAAAAATTCGTAAAAAATATTTTGAAAAAAAAAAAATATATAAAAAATGTCAATCCAGAAAGTGTTTTGTTTTTTGGCTTAGAAGAAGTAGCATACATTATTGTTCTATACAAAATTATTTTCCCAGTTGTCCGACTTTTTTTGGTGGTCGTAGGCAGTGCATGTTACTTACATGCAACAAGAGAGTAACACATTATTTTTGCTATTTATTATTTTAGAAAATAGCTTTTTGCTTTTCATATTTCTTAGTTTAGGCTATTGATTATGTCATTTAGAAAGGAACTAAGACGTTCACGGGTTTTTATTGCAGGAATTGTTCAACGGGTTATAAAAGAACATAAAACCGCAGAGTGCTATTAAATGAGAGGGTGGAAACTGAAGATAGGGGTGTAAAAGCCCCCTTTTTGTTTTTTTCAATATATCTCGTAAACCGAGCAAAATTTTAGTATATTGCTCTTAAAACTTTTTGTAGAGAATTAAATTTCCTATTAGAACAATGTTTTTTAAAAATTGAAAAAAAAAATTTCCATACCAAAATAGTCGAAACAATCATAAAAAAAATATCAAAAAAATCGATTTTTTGAGTTTTTTTGCTTTTTTAGTTGTACATTTTTTTTGGGTTGAGATAGACATAAACATTGCTCCAAAGAAAAAAAGAAGATTAAATTTCCTTCAAAACCCTGTACTCACTAATTTTTTTCATTGAAAACACTGGTTAACAAGGTTTTTGCCACAAGAACCAAAATATACTTTTCTAGTAGTTTTTAGGGTGCTGAATCCGAATCTGAAGTCAGAAAAATTTGATTGGCCTTCGTTTTTGAAATATTACCGTTAGAAAATGTCAAAAAACGTAATTTTGGCTGTTTTCGAGGTTATGTTTTTATATGGAGTGATTAATTGTGAATAAATTTGTAACGGTGCCTGTAAGAGCTAGTTTTATTCTTTCAAAAAATGTTTAAATCTTTCCGATATCTCTTTTATTTCCCGAGATATTTAAAATTTAAGAAGCGGTCTTTGAATCAGAAACAACACTGGCCAACCAAATTACACTTTTTTTGCCACAAGAATCAAAATAAACTTTTCTGAAAGTTTTTGGGTTGCTGAACTCGAATCCATAATCAGAAAAATTCTATTAGCCTTCGTTCTTAAAATATTACCGTTATAAAATGCAAAAAAGGATTTTTTTTATAACGGTTATATTTCAAGAACGGAGGCTAATAGAATTTTTCCGATTGCGGATTAGAGTTCATCAACTCGAAAACCTTCAGAAAAGTATATTTTGGTTCTTGTGGCAAAAATTCTGTGACCAGTGACTTAAACTTTAGATTAAGTTTAGTTTCTCTTTGACTTATTAAATGAAACTTAAGATATCTCGAGCAATAAAAGAGATATCGGGAAAATTTAAAAAGTTTTTGAAAGAAGAATATCTGTTCTTATAATAACCGTTACAAATTTGTTTAAAATGAATTACCCCACATAAAAACAGAACCTCGAAAACAGCCAAAATTACGTTTTTTGACATTTTCTAACGGTAATATTTCAAAAACGAAGGCCAATCAAATTTTTCTGACTTCAGATTCGGATTCAGCACCCTAAAAACTACTAGAAAAGTATATTTTGGTTCTTGTGGCAAAAAAAAAGTTAAATTTTGTTGACCAGTGAAATTAACCGAAGTATGGCCATTTTAATTTATCTTTTTTTCGCATTTTTAGTTTTACTCAAGTAAAACAGAAACATTTGAGGGGAAAGTACGATAACTTAAGCACCAAGAACTGATAATGAGATTTTGTAGAGGGGTTAAATACAATCATTGTTTACTATGGGAGGGGGGGTCTATGTCGCCCCATTTTGGCGGGAGGGGCAATTTTCTAAAAAAAATACTTAAAATAAAAAAAAATTATTAAAAAAGAACGGCAACACTCACAGTTTTGATTGATACTTTTTTCAAAAGCTAGAATTATAAACTTAATATTAATTTTAAAATGAAGTTATTTTAATCAATTGTTTTTGAAACAAACGAGTGATTCCAATAATGAAAGTATTTTGTCTATTTTTCAATTTTCTCAAAAAGTAGAAGGCATAGGAACATTATGATTTTCATGATTTGATAAGAAATCAATTAAGGCAGTTTACTTTGTCGATCAATTTCGTATTGAAGTCCACAGTCTTTGTGAAAATTGTACTCAATGTGCTTTTTAAACTTTTTTTCACAAGTTTTGACTTTGAAATCGGGTATTTCAAAAACAATTGATTAAAATAACTTCATTTTAAAATTAATATTAAGTTTATAATTCTAGCTTTTGAAAAAAGTATCAATCAAAACTGTGAGTGCTGCCGTTGTTTTTTAATAATTTTTTTTATTTTAAGTATTTTTTTTTAGAAAATTGCCCCTCCTTCCAAAACTGGGGGACATAGACCCCCCCTCCCATAGTAAACAATGATTGTATTTAACCCCTCTACAAAATCTCATTATCAGTTCTTGGTGCTTAAGTTATCGTACTTTCCCCTCAAATGTTTCTGTTTTACTTGAGTAAAACTAAAAATGCGAAAAAAAGATAAATTAAAATGGCCATACTTCGGTTAATTTTCAATGAAAAAAATTAGTGAGTACAGGGTTTTGAAGGAAATTTAATCTTCTTTTTTTCTTTGGAGCAATGTTTATGTCTATCTCAACCCAAAAAAAATGTACAACTAAAAAAGCAAAAAAACTCAAAAAATCGATTTTTTTGATATTTTTTTTATGATTGTTTCGACTATTTTGGTATGGACATTTTTTTTTTCAATTTTTAAAAAACATTATTCTAATAGGAAATTTAATTCTCTACAAAAAGTTTTAAGAGCAATATACTAAAATTTTGCTCGGTTTACGAGATATATTGAAAAAACCAAAAAGGGGGCTTTTACACCCCTATCTTCAGTTTCCACCCTCTCATTTAATAGCACTCTGCGGTTTTATGTTCTTTTATAACCCATTGAACGATTCCTGCAATAAAAACCCGTGAACGTCTTAGTTCCTTATTGCCCTGTTTTTTTCGACATAATCAATAGCCTAGTTGTGATGTTTTTGACACGATGATACTGAAAAAAACATTTTTTAATATTGATTTTCATAGCTTGGGTTCGAAAGGGTTAAATGATGATACCGACTTTTGGTTAGTAGTGGTTAGGATACCACAAGGTAGTCTTCTAGAACTCATTTTGTACATTTAGCTTACAGGTGATATAGAATAGCAGGGGGTGTTTTGGACAGGATTAAATGATGTATTAAAAAGAAATGAAAAGTTGTGTGACAAAATATCCTTAGTAGGGGGATGGATTATCAGTTACCTAAATAACAAAATTAATACAAATAAAGCTAATTACACAAAAAATAAAAAAAAAAATTGGACGCCAAGTGCCGTTATACTTTTCGTATAGACTTGAGCCCACAAAACTCGAAAATTGTATCAAAAAAAATGTTTATGGATAGGTTTTCGAGATATCATTTTTTTAAGTTATTTGTCGTTGTTTTTCCCAACATACTTATTATTCGGGCTATGTCTTGAATAATAAACGATCAATCTGAACAGAAAAACCGGCACCTGAAAACTGAACAAATAAGCAAGAAATCTTTTCTGCGTCACTCCAAATGTTTAAGTGCAACATTCAATGTATCGAAACATTTAAAAAATCGATATTTTAAAGGAAATTTTAGCAAAAACAAATTTTTTACTAAAAAAAATTAAAATCTTTGGAGTTTTCATAGTTTTAAATTTTGCATGTGTAAAACACTTTCTGGCAAAGATAACAAGATAGTTTTTTTTTTTTTTTAATCTATGGATAAGTTTTTTGTAACTATCAATATTTTCGACTCTTTTTGTTAGTTTTTTGAGTTTTTGTCTAAAACTTGGTATGCAAACCGAATTTTGAATTTTTTTTAAGATAATTGGATTCCCTATCGATAGAAATAGGGTGAACAAAACGACATCGTTTAAAATACGGACTTTCAAATTCTACTGTTTTTGGTCTTTTTGAGATATTTTTCTTTAAGAAATCCAAGCAAGTTTTTTTTTAAGATATGAGTTCATAGTGAACAGGCATATACATTTAGGAATCTACAAAAATAATAAATCTATTTCTTTTTTCCGGAAATTTTCCAAAATTTTTAGAATTTTGACATACTTACTTTGATTTTCTTACTTACTTTTGAAAATTTTCCCAATAGTAGAGTAAATAAAGCTAAAAAAATGACAATATTAGGGAACCCGGCCGAACAGCTCTGATTTTGATGATCTTTTTTTTCAAACGTCGATAATTAAAAATACTTTAATGTCTATAGATTAAAATTTGCCGCTGTTGCCGTTTTGATTTTTTAAATTTAATTGAAGATTTTTGTGAACAAAAAAAATGTTTTTCCAAAAATTTTGCTTAAATTTCATAAAATTATTAATGCCAAAAGATTGTCTATGCTTTAATTGCAAAAAACAATTATATGGGAACGAAGGACAATCTTCCATCGTTTAGGAGATAAATGCAATTTTCTCACAAATTGACTTCAAACACAAAAAAAAAAATATTTGAACACAACGGCAACACCTACAATATTTAAGTATACATTTTTAAAAAGCTAGAAGCTTATTCATATTTTTATAAAATTAAAATTAAGTAAATTCAGGAAAGGGTTTTTGCAAAAATGGTAATTAAACTCAGATTTATGAAAACAAAATTATTGAAAAAATTTTAACATGATCTTTTAAAACTTTTTCGTAACAAAAAATGCATTTATTTTTCTAATTTTTTAGGCCACATATATTTTTTCCTTAAACTACCTAGAGAATCTTTTGGTATCATTTATTTTATGAAATTTAAGAATAAAAAAAAACTTAATTTTAATATAAAAAACAATACGGCAACATCGGCAATTTTTAACCTATAAACTTTAAAGTATTTTTAATTACCGACGTTTGAAAAAAAGGTCATCAAAATCAGAGCTGTTCGGCCGGGTTCCCTAATAATTTGCTTTAGTTACTCCACTACAACGTTTCCTTTGTTTTCCTTTTTATTTGTTTTTTGTTTTTATTGATTTATTTACTTTTTTTAATCTTTATTATTTAATTTGAAATTCACTTGGAGATTTATTGATTTTTATATTAATTTACAACATTAGGCATTTTGCAAATATTTCTTTTTTCCATATTCTAAATAATTTAAAATTTCTTACATAACTAAGTTTCTATCTACAAATAAGTTTATAATTATGTGCTTACAACATTTTAATTTTTTATTTATATTTTTTTGCAATTTATCCCTTGTTACTTAATTTTTATAAAAAAAAATCATACATATATTAAATGAAAAATATTTTATTTTTATTTATTTAAATATCATGTAAAAAAATTATTTTTATTTTTATTTTTATTAAATTTATTATTTTATTTTTTTTTTTTAATTTAAAAAACATTCATATCTAAACTTATACAAAAACATAACTACAAATATATATAGATAATAAATATAAATTTAGTACAAAAATTAAATTTCCACTTATGATTAAAATTTATGTTTTTTGTTTTGTTTTAATTTACCCTTCATTTAAATTTTTTTTTTAAATTAAAATTTACACCAATTTACAAATCAGTATGCAAAACCGGAGGCTTCCCACTCATACTCGTTATCGTTGTCGACAATGTTTGTTCCCCATTTCCAGTTGTATTAGTTGTCGATGAATTCCCACTATTACTCAAAATCGTTGCATTCAATTTCGACCCCCCGTAACCAGCATCCGTTGCATCGGTATAAGCAATTGTTCCCGAATCACCAACCACAGTGGCAGTTGTCACAGTTGTTGTCACATTATTATTTCTTGCAACTTTCGCCTTAGCCTTCGAACTCAATAACCTTTCTTTTTGCTTATTCTTTCCGAATTTCGGAAAGAAACTATTCTCCAATTGCAATTGGGCATTAATATCCTTCCGAGCTGCACACGAACAAGCCTTCATAAAGCTCTTCTTAAAGTTGTCACTCAAAAATGCATACAATATCGGATTCATGGCCGAATTGGAATAACCCAAACAACCAACTAGCAGAAATATTGTTATTTCCAATCGCGATGCACACATGTCGGGTCGAGAATTAATCAAGGCCACCTGAGATATCCAATAGGGTAGCCAACATAGGATATATACTGTAATCACTGTCAGGACGAGTTTAGTGACTTTGCGATGCGACCGTTTCTTTTCTTTGGACTTGTTCTTTGGTCCGACGGTATGGAGCTTCCGTATGACCATGTAGTAGAAGCACAAGATAAAAGATAACGGTGTAGCAAAGCCTAGGATCAGTGTGTACAGTATAAATGTGGTACCCGATTGTGTATTGTGACTTTCGGGCCATTTGATGTTGCATGACAAATGATCCTCGTAGACAACGACTGTGTTAGCGAATAAGATGACGGGAAGCATTAAAACGGCTGAAGCCATCCAAGCTACACCAGAGACAATTTTTGAGACCATGGGCGTTCGATAGCGTGGCGATGAGATGGGATGACAAACGGCAATGTAACGATCAGCTGACATGATCAGTAAAAAGATCGATGATGTGAATTGGGTGATCGAGGTGCTAACCATGTAAGCTTTGCACATGTATTCGCCGAATTTCCAGCTTCCAATTTGCATGGTAAAGAGTAGGAATGGAATTCCAATTAGGAAACATTCATCGGCGATTGCGAGATTCAGGATGTAGATGTTGGTGACAGTTTGCATTTTTGAGAACCTCAGAACCACATAGATGACTAAAGTGTTGCCAAAAAGTCCAACAATGCAAACGGCTGCATAAAGCACCATTGTGATAAAGTTACCAATAGCATTTTGACTTGTTGGACACATTCCATCTTCATCGAAAAAGGACGAATTACTGGAGGTATCATTTGATAACTGACCTGTTGATGAATTGTTCCAGAGATATTGTAGAGAATCTAGACTATTGGGTATGAAAATACTTGATGGATATTCATCGAGATGAAGGGATGACGAATGCCCCATTGAAGATTTTGTAGGATGAGTTGATAAAGATTTTCCTTCTCCAATAGACAATGAAATTGATCCTAGGAGGAAAATGATGATTAAACTGATTGATGGACCGCTTTTAGCGGTTGAACTTGATGTTGGCATTTTTTTTGTTTTTTTTTTTTTTTCTCAACGATTTATCGTCACGTTGAAGTAATCCAGATGAATGATGGTGACATTGTTCTCTGAAAAAAAAGAAGAAGAATATAATTTGAAAAAAGAAATGGAGAAGTTTAGTGTTAATAGAAGAGGGAAGTAAAAGAAGGAATAAAAGTGGACCTAATATTTATCCCTGAGGAACACCAAAAAGTAAAATTGGACAACTTTGAGTTAGCAAAAACTTCCTGAAATCTATTATTAAATGTAGATTTGGAAAATACTCGCTAATTTCCAAAACGCTGCTGAGTCAAGCAAGAGAAGTTCTTTTGTGATACACTCGGGTGTATACGTAACTTTTTTTTTGTACTTTTTTAATTCAGTTTCTTTGTCTAAAAAAACTTTATTTATTTTCGTAAAAACGAATATCTTGAAAACGTTTAATTTTCTCAAAAACGACTCCAACGATTTTGTTAAGAAAACTCAAATGTTTGCTATTGGACAAGGTCTATACTATCTTTTATTTAAACAAAATTTTTCGAAAATCATTATTTACGGTAACTGCTATAGAACCCAAAAATAAAATTTTTGAAAAATTTATTTTTGGTTTGCAAAAAAATATAGATTTTTTTTTTTTTTTTGAAAAAAAAACAAATTTTTGAAAACGGAACATTGAATTTTTTTTATAATTTTGGTATAAGATGTTGATTTATAATTTCCATAAAATGGCATACAAGTTTTATTTATTTTTTTAATTTTTTATAAAAAAAAGTTTTTTTTTTTAAATATTTTTTTTTTCTAAAAATCCATCTTTATGAAAGAATTTACTTAG
This sequence comes from Episyrphus balteatus, assembly GCF_945859705.1. Lineage (NCBI taxonomy): Eukaryota > Metazoa > Arthropoda > Insecta > Diptera > Syrphidae > Episyrphus > Episyrphus balteatus. Next base: position 73,729,053 of record NC_079137.1, read on the forward strand.
ATGTTTTGGAGTTCGATTTAATTTCAGTTGTTGTTTGTTTTGTTTGAAAAACTAATTTTGTGTTTTTTTTTAATTCTTTTTTTTTTCATTTATGGATTTACCAAATTTATACCTATGTATTTAAAAAGTTTTAAAAAAATTTTAGCTTGAACTTTAAGCAAGTTCGTGTGACCCAGCATTTTGTTTTTTATTTATCTAAAAAATAACAAAAACTGAATTAAGAAACTGAATTAAGACAAAAAAAAAGTTACGTATACACCCCAGTGACCTTCGAAATCATTTTATTTACTTGCAAAATTCCATGGAAAAGTGCATCCTTCAAACACAATCTACCCACACACATACAAAAAACGCACAGACTACTTTCAAAAACATATCATTCATTAGAAATTCAATTCATGTGCCTCTATGGGTCGGTAGCTCGGGTATATTTTTACTCTTTGATATTTTTACTTGCGATATAGGTACTATATATCAAGTTATGCATTCGTACAAAAAAAAAAGTTGAGATAACATTTTTCCATGACATTACGATGGTAGACAATGCCAAAAAAGTGGGTCCCGGAAGTCCGTCTGTCTGTCTGTCTGTCAGTCTGTCAGTCTGTCAGTCTGTCAGTCTGTCAGTCTGTCAGTCTGTCAGTCTGTCAGTCTGTCAGTCTGTCAGTCTGTCAGTCTGTCAGTCTGTCAGTCTGTCAGTCTGTCAGTCTGTCAGTCTGTCAGTCTGTCAGTCTGTCAGTCTGTCAGTCTGTCAGTCTGTCAGTCTGTCAGTCTGTCAGTCTGTCAGTCTGTCAGTCTGTCAGTCTGTCAGTCTGTCAGTCTGTCAGTCTGTCAGTCTGTCAGTCTGTCAGTCTGTCAGTCTGTCAGTCTGTCAGTCTGTCAGTCTGTCAGTCTGTCAGTCTGTCAGTCTGTCAGTCTGTCAGTCTGTCAGTCTGTCAGTCTGTCAGTCTGTCAGTCTGTCAGTCTGTCAGTCTGTCAGTCTGTCAGTCTGTCAGTCTGTCAGTCTGTCAGTCTGTCAGTCTGTCAGTCTGTCAGTCTGTCAGTCTGTCAGTCTGTCAGTCTGTCAGTCTGTCAGTCTGTCAGTCTGTCAGTCTGTCAGTCTGTCAGTCTGTCAGTCTGTCAGTCTGTCAGTCTGTCAGTCTGTCAGTCTGTCAGTCTGTCAGTCTGTCAGTCTGTCAGTCTGTCAGTCTGTCAGTCTGTCAGTCTGTCAGTCTGTCAGTCTGTCAGTCTGTCAGTCTGTCAGTCTGTCAGTCTGTCAGTCTGTCAGTCTGTCAGTCTGTCAGTCTGTCAGTCTGTCAGTCTGTCAGTCTGTCAGTCTGTCAGTCTGTCAGTCTGTCTGTCTGTCTGTATAAGGAGCTACAGCCTAAACGGATGGACCGATTAATGTCAAACTTGGTATGTAGCGTTATTTGGCGACTCTCCAGAGGGGTTTTTGGAATTAATTTTTTTGGACCAAAAATAACGGTACTTGTCATATACCGATTTTAGTAAAATTGAAATATCTCAAAAACGGCTCCAACGATTTTGTTTAAAAAATTCAAATATTAGTTTTAAGCTGAGGTCTATATTTCAATGAAAATTTTTTTTTTCGAAAATCGTTATTAACGGTACCTGCCATAGAACCATTTTTTTCAAATCCGATTATCTCCGAAACTGATTATTCGATTTTAACGAAACTTTTTGTGAAGAAGCATTTATATAATTTAAATATAAACCAAAAATTAAATTTCCAAAAAAATAATTTTTGGATTTTTAAAAAAATTTTGAAAATTTTTTTTTGAAAAATCAAATTTTCGAAAACGGGACATTGAATTTTTTTGAAATTTTGTTTTTAGATGTTGATTAGTGATGTCTAGAAAATGGCATTACAATTTTATTTTAAAACTTTTTTTCCAAAAAATTATTTATAAAAAATTGTTTTTTTAAAAAACGGCTCTAACGATTTTGAAAATTTTTTTTCTAAAAATGCACGTTAATATATCAATCAAAACTGCATACTTGTTTTGGAGGGCAATTTAATTTCAGATTTTATTTTATTTTTTTTTTAAACGAATTTTATTTATTTTTTCAAAATTTCTATATAAAAAGTCTTAAAAATGTAAGCAACTTTAACTCCAAGAGCAAGTTCGTGCGACCCAGTCGTGCATTTTATTTAAAATTCCTTTTGTAAATTTCCAAAATTATGATGGTGCTATTATACATTAAAATGGCGTAAAATAATTGGAGCCGAATACCATTTAAAACAATTATTTTTTGTAAACAACTCTAACGATTTAATTCTCTTTTATTTAAAAATTTTAAAAAAAATTTCAAATTCTTAATCGATTTAAAATACCTGTTCATTTTCTATACATCTATGTTATAGATTTTTTTTTCCTCTTAAAAGATAAAGTTTTAAGAAAAAACTTTTCAAAGAAAACCTTAAGTTACATTATTTTCATTGTTTAATAGTGCAAAAGTTTAAGTATCCAAAAAATTCCTTATGAAAATTGAATTCCTAAATACTTTTGTGGGTTGTTACTGAATACTTCTATTCTATTTTCTTATATTTTCTTTTATTGAAATTATCAACAAATGTTGAAATTCCCATTGTTCATTTAAATTCCACAAAAAAAAATATAGGAAGAATGAAATGAATCCCAAAAAAAACCTTAAGGCTTATCAGAATTTTTTTTAGAAAATTTTCTGACCCTTTTTTTTGCCTTGTAGTTATTTGGAAAACCAATATCCTTCAAAAAGGTTGTGATGAATTGTGTGTTATATAGATTTTTTTTTTCAATAATACCTTAATCCTTTTTTCTTATACCTATTGAAACTGTATCTAAACGGTTTATACACATTAAGCCTAAGGAGGACATTGAAAGAACTACACAAGGATATCAAAATTCATGTGAATTATTGCAATCGGTCCTTTTTATTGATTTGGAATTTCGACATGAACTTAATTTTGCAAGAGTTCATTTCTTTCATTCATTCATTTCTTCCTTGTTAAAGGATGTTTTTGGATAAAATCCATAATTCCACATAACTAATATCAAATTAAATGCAGTTATTCCATCATATATTTCTGTTTGAATTAAAGATTTCTATGCAAAACTACTTAATTACAATTCTGAAAAGAATAAGGCAAAAGTCAATATCCTTAACTAGCTGAAAATTCAAATTTAATACTTTTCAAAGAATTTTCTAGGAAATCGTCCTTTTGATGTTCATATTTGTCAGTTAACTTTTAAATTATTTCACTTCTTCTCTTCTACTATGTATGTTTTAATTACTGACTTATTCATAAATGTGTATGACAGAATGTGTCCTTATATTTTTTTTAATTAAAAAACAAAGTGTAACCACGTATCCAAAGGATATATGTTTACCAAGGACTTCTTCCTTCACATATGCAGCAATGAAACACAGTGTCCCTATTTCTATTTTTTTCCACGTTGTGTTGGAAAATTTAATTTAAAATCCTTATATCTCTGTGCAATGTATAAAAAAAGGATATTTGTTTTCTTGTTTATTTTTTTATTTTTTATAGTTGCAAGAGACAAAAAAGTGGTCAAAAGTAAATATTTGTTGTCAAAAGTATTTCCTCATTTCTTAGAGGAGGAAAAAGTATTGACAGCTAGAAAAGAGCAATATAAACGAACTTTTCTTGGCATTTGGCCAAAAAATTCGAAGAAATTCGAGATGGGAAAGAAATTCAGTCCGATTTTGTTTACATAAGGACACAACACACAAAGGTTAAAGTCAATTGCTTAATAGCTTTTTTCTGACTTTCTTTATTATGTGGGAGTTTTGATAAGTGACAAGTTGTGTGTGTGTGGGAATTTGATAAGTGGAGAAAAGTTGATAAAGCAGAAAAAAAACTAAGGTGTGAAGGATTGTATTTGTATAAATAACAAGGACTTGGACATTTTTATTAATATATCAATTTGTCTCTATGTGAATTTTCATTTTTCTTTTTAACATTTTTAAGCCTTTCAAAATCCTTATGAGTAATAATCAGTTTGACAAACTGATTTAGTTTGTCTGACAAACTGAAATTTATTTTCCTCAAATTGTATAATCCTTCATTAAAAATGGCCTTCAATCTGGTAAAGGTACTAGAATTAGGCAGACATCCATCCATGTAGGATGCCATCCTTTAGAAGACATGATCCAACTCTGATGGTAATTTTGTAACGTCGTTATTGGGTTAAAAGGAGGCAAAATGTAATAATATTTGCTTGCTTGATTAGTTAATGGGTAGAAGGATTTGATGTCAAAGGACATTTTTGGCTTCTCGAGTTTAATCAAGTGGGTTACTATAAGGAAACTGAGATGGCTAATATAATGTTTGTATGTTCTACTTAAAGGGTCAAGTTGTTTAATTATAGAATTCTGTTTAGGTTTGCGAGAAAGTCGTTTGTGGGGATATTAAGTTATCCATGATTTAATTTGATGAGATTTTGAGATCGGGCAAAATTTGGTATTTTGATGTAATGAATGGTTAAATGGTTTTAAGTGATATTTTGAGGTATTAGGTATATGACTTGTAGTTATTTATTCTTCTTGGGAATTTGTCGTATTAAACTGCCTAGGAAAAATCATATTTTTTTCAAAAGAATTTTTCTTTTTTTTTATAAACAAAATAATATTAACTTCTTTAACAAGGGTCTTTCCTAAAATAATGACTAAAAGTTCTAAAAAATAGTCTGATTTCAATATAATTTTGCACTCAAAAGCTCAAAATGTTCATAAAAAAATGCTTGATTTTTAATTGATTTATATAACTGAAAAATAATGACATCGAAAAATATAGCAAATTTTATTTTAACCGTTCACTGTGGTGTATGAGTAACATAATCATCTTATTTTGTATTTCAAAATTTTGATTGATAAAGAAATTAAATGCACAACTGGGTCACATGTACGTGCTCTTATGTTAAAAATAGAAAAAAAAAATGGGGAAAATTATAATTTTATTTTTTTTAGAGCAATTTTGATAATATAAAAAAATAAACTAATTAATAATGATTTTGATCAAAAAAGAAGAAATCATTTGGCAGACAAATGATTTCTTTTATAACAAGGAATTTTTGGAAAAAAAAATTTTAAAAAAGTCCCATCATATTTTGTTCTAAGTCCACTTTTTATTTAAGTAAAGTGCGTACTTGTATAGGAATTGTTCTATGGCCAATTTTGGTTTTTTAGTTTTATAAAAATATTTAAAAATAGTATGCACCTACTAATGAGGTAAACTTGTATAGTTTATTCAAAAGAAAAGAACAAACTTTATAAAAAAAACATAACTTGAATGGCGAACGAGCAGAAAATGTCGCATTAAACCAATTTGAAACTTAAAAATCGTCCCCTGTAAAATTTGCTTTTTGTAACTTAGAACAATTTTGCCTTACGCCGACGATTTTGCAAAAAAAAGTATGGCATATCAACTTTTTGAAGAAATAATTAAATAATGATTATGCTTAAAATCAAAAAAAAAATATACTTTTTTAGTGGGCTATAGTTCTTTCTTTAATATACTCAATTCGTACTTGTCGCCGTTTCGGGTATGCTTATACCCTTCTTCAGGACTAACATTTGTGAAATATATTAAATATATTTTAACCTCTAAGGTTTCTAACTTCTTGGAAAGTTGCTTGTTTTTAATATTTTAAAATTTCAACAATTAAAAGCCTTGAAAAATACTTTAGTTTTATCAAAATTTCAAAATAATTTTTTTGTAATCAAAAAGGTCACGAAAGGGCACAAAACAATTATGCTTAAATTCAAAATTTAGATGGAAAAAATATTTGTATATTTTGAATATTTTAAAAGTTGAGTATTCTTTATAATATTACACACACAAATTTTAATTAGAATCGTTAAAGCCGTTTTTGAAAAAAAAAAAAATACTTATCTATTTCCGTTGTATGGCAGGTACCATTAGTTTTGGTCCTAACAAAAAATTTATTTAAATTTTTCGGGCAAAAGATTATTGATATTTATCTCTTTTTCTATGCTATTGAGTGTAGAAAAAATTAATATTTTTAATTGAATCTCTTGCTTAATCTTAAACTTTAAATAACTCAATAATTTGCAGCATTATAACTGTTTTGAGTAGATAAGTTATTGTTAATGAATTTAAAAATTAATAATGGATTCCAGGAAGAATTTTTAATCTGAGAAATTATGGACAAAATACCTACTACCTAGTTTTTGAAAAGTTAGCTCTTTTTTCGTATTTTGAATTAAATGAGAGAAATTAACAACAAAATTGTACCTCTCCTAGGGCAGAAACCATTATTTCTTAGCTCACCTAAATAAAACCAACTTTAACGAAGAAAAAAATAACAAAAATAATAAAAAATTATTAAAATTATTTTTATTTTAAGTGGAGTGATTGAATATAATTCAATATAAGTTCAAGTGACCTCAACTCCAAAAATGTATAAAGCTTTATAAATTTTTGGAGTTGAGGTCACTTGAACTTATATTAAAACCAACTTTATTTTTTCTACAATTTTTTTTCATTTCATACATATATCTGCAAAATCTAATATAATTGTACAGTATGTACTTATAAATAACACCAATAGTTTGTTTTTTTTTTTACCAAATAAAACCCACCAAAAATTATACTAAACTTATTAAATAATCAAATTTTTGAACTGAACAGAAAAAAATTTCCTTCATTCAAACACCATCATCGACTTGATAAACATTTAAAAACCACTTTAACAAAGAATTCCTTATCCCCTTTAAAACTATATATAACAAGCTTAAAAAAGAAAAAAAAAAAATACTTCCAAAATAAGATCCATCATCTTCAACTTCATCATCCTCATCATTATTGCTTGCCCTCGTATATCGGTTATCCTTTCACAGACAAACTTTATACTACTTTCCGCACAAACTTGCACCCATCAAGCAATCATGTTTCATCTCATTCTCCTCCTACATCTCGCCATGGTTATTGAAGTTACAAGCAGACAAATTTCACACAAATTTGAACGGGTTTGCCATCGTTTGAACTCATTTATCGCACGGATACATTCAAACACCAATACCATCAGCAGTGTAGTATTCTCCTCCTATTTTAGCTCATAAAATTTTATTGAGTTATAGTTAGTTTGTTGTTGGACTAAGAACCCTCAAGGGAGAGGGGGTGTGTAGAGTATAGAAGTTCAAAATTTTTAATCCGATCTGGTTTGTATTGCGCCAAAGGGCATGAACACGAACCAAAAAAAAAAAAAATGCCATAAGGACAAGTTTTCTTTTTCTTTCTTTCTTTTTTTTTAATTTCATTTTGAGTAGAATATTTCTGTTAAAACAAACAAAAGATTGGCGGGAAAGTTTTTTGATTTTTTTCTAAAATCATGAAATCCTTTTATGTGCACTCATTCGTGATGATGCTGACGCAATTCAATTGTGGCTAAGCGAGCACAAACATCAACTAACTTATGGCCGCCCGGAAGCAACGGAAATTTGAAAAACAAATCTGTAACCGTTATGTGTTGTATAAATGGAAAAATGATTTTATTATTTGTTCATTGTTTGGTTGAAAAAAAAAAAAATAAATAAGAAACAGTATTAAAAGCAAAAAAGGAAACCTTGAGCTTTGCACATTGGTTATTAATATAATATTCAATTTAGACATGATAAGTTTATAAGTTGTTTAACAAAAAATCAATTTTTCACCCATTCACTGCTATTTGAATGATTCAGGATAACACTAAAAGGAATAAAAATAATTTCATATTGAATTTATAAAATTAAATTTGCTGTTTGTGGCTTCATTAATGCATACCTCAGAGAGAATTAAATGTTATTATTGCATAAGTGGAGTTGGCTTTTTGTTGAATTATAACACAAATTGTCACACATTTCGAAAATATTAATGAAATTAACAAACAGATTATAATTACAAAATTATATAACTCGCTAATGGATAAAAAGATTATTTGTAAACATTTTTTTTTTTTAATAACTTTTGCAGTTCATGATATTAATAAAAATGGTTGAACCATAAGTCGAAAAAATATAAGCTTATTGAATTAGGAAAGGTTTAAATTTCTGTTAGGAAAAAGGGCTAACCATAATAATCCATATAATTCACTGGAATCCTTTTATACAAAATATTTTATGAGGTTATCCAACAACAATAATTATTGAATTCGAGGTAAAAGAGGGTTACTTAATCGAATAAAACACAAAAGCTGTGAACATTTTATTGATTTATTAAATTTATAATATTAATGTTGTTATTCCCATGAATCCTGTGAAATTAGATAAAAACATAAAAAAAGAAGTCAGTTGGATTGCTTTCCACAAGCGGTGATAATATTTCCTTGCAAATGGTCAAAAGACGGCCCTAACAAGTTGATTTCTAAATACAAAACCGACATTAGTTGTCAAATTCATCAGCAAAATTTTAGAATAATATAATCTAAGGATTTTTAAGAATAACTATTGCACAGTAAAAAACAAATTGACTCTATAAAGCTTTAAAGTTGCTACCGTTGCACATAGGGGTATTTAGTCAATTTAGGCGGACAAAACACGAAATTTTAAACTGATCCAAACGTAAAAAATCAACATCCTACTAAAAGTAGATAACTTGCTTAGCGTTTTCTTATAGTTTAAAAATTGATTATCACTTCAGGTGACTAACAGCAGCGGTCTAGAGTTTAAATTTTTCAGCCCAAAGGTAAAATTAATTTTTTTTTATAATTTAGCGACTGTGATTAATTAAGTACTTTTTTTTTAAGTGGATGTAGAAAAAAGTTTTTAATGGAATATTGATAAGGAGATCCGAAACTGTCTACTAGATCTAAATGTTGCATTACTTTATAAATAAAAAAGTGATATGTTGAATCTTAATATAAATTAATCGTAAAAAAAGTAAATTTCTGTGTTGGTAAGGAGATAAGTTATACAATTTCACATTATTGTGTGTTAAAATTTAATGTTTTCTAAAGGTTAAACTCTTATCTAATTGAATCTGTAAAAAAAAGTGCAACTTAGTGCAACTTCGACACATTTGCCCTTCTTAAAGTTTTTAGGTTTTGAAAAATGGTTACCTTATATTCAGCATCCATATTTTAAGTTTTTTTTAAAGATTCAACTTTTTGAATTACAGAACCTGAATCCTTATGATTTTTAATAAATTTTAAGACCTTTATCTTGGCGATACCATTAATAGAACTCCATTTATAAGCGTTTTAACAAACCATTGGGATCCATTCTTGACACTTTTTTTGTTTGATCAAAAAGTGGTTTAGGAAGAAAAATGTTTTCATTGAAATCAACACTTAAAACACTTTATTCCAGTACTAAATACAAGTTTTTACCTTGTTGATGAAGATAAACCGGAAAAATAATTTTGTCCGCGTAAAATTGGAAAATACCCCTATGTGCGTTGCTTATGTAAATTTGAAAAATCTGAAATTTCATTTCAACATCACCTCGTCTTAAAATAACAATAACTACACACCAAAGTGTATGGATAGATAGCAAAGTCAATAAATTTTGAACACTTTGTTTTTCGTTAAAAAAAATCGTATATTAACTCGAAAAATCTATCAGTCTTCAAGATTCGTTTATAGACTGGTAAAGTTCGATCAACCTGATTTTTTACTTACGCTCTGTTGAATTTTTAAAGCCTAACCGTTACCAGCCTTGAAACTCGAAGCTTACATCACCAATCTTTAGGTGTACGCAGTGTTGGCAATAGTGCAGATTTATCTGCATTTTGCAGATTTTCACCACATTCCCAGACTTTCGAGAACCATAAATCTGCAGTGCAGATTTTATCTGCAACTGAAACTTAACGTTTCAATAACAAAAATAGATTTCATTTCAAAAAATCCAGTAAAATGGTATATATAGTTATTTAACTTTAGTTTTCAAATCAGCTGGAATTTGTTCATAACGTTCTATATTTTTCCTTCTTGACTTCTTGATTTCATTTTCTAAAATTCAAATTGTAACAAAACTCAGTATGATTTTGATTTTATAGAGGATAAAGCTTAACGACTTATTAACACTTCCATTGTTCCAGGAAAGAAGCTATTGATACAAATTTAACAATTTCAGCGAGAAAAATTAGTCTCGACATTAATTTTAGCTGACACCTGTTCGCAATTTTTTTCAAATCGTGTCTCCCAAATTTTAAAAAATCTGCATTGCAACACTGGGTGTACGATACAAAAATGGGAAATCTAGATAAACGCAACCAACTTGGAACTTTTGTGCAAAAAAAAACCTATAACCAACAAATATCGTAATTTTCTGAAAAGCTTCTACATCAAGTTTGATGAACTTTTGACTAAGGTTTTTAGGGTGCTGAAATCGAATCCGAAGTTTAAAATTTTCTATCAACTCGCGTTTACGATATACTCCCGTTATAAAATCTCAATAATTAATTTTTTGTTATGTACTTTCAAGCATTTCTCCAGCTTACAGTGGTTTTGTTCCAGGAACAAAAATAATAGCTTTCGAAAGGTTTTGGGTGTTCTGAACTTAAATCTAATATCAGAATTTCTCTATCAGCTTGCGTTTTTGAGATATTCCTGTTATAAAATCGGAATAATCGATTTTTGACTTCTTTTTAAGCTACGGTTGTTCTTAGCTTACAGTGGTCTTGTTTCAGAAACAAAACAATACTTTTATTAAGGTTTTGGGTGTGCTGAACTTGAATCCGATTGTATCAAGATTTTTCTATTCACTCGCGTTTTTGAGATATTCCCGTTATAAAATCAAAATAATTGATTTTTTTACTACTTTTTAAGCATTTCTCTAGTACATGGATCAACCAAACTAGAGGTGATACAAAAAATAAGGTCAGATTTGAAATCAGGGATGTCAAATAAGTAAAAAAATAGTGAAGAAACTTCATAAAATAAAAAAAGGTGCAATTTTGTTGACCTGTGTAATAATAATTTAACATGTTATTCCACATTCCGTATGAACAACTTAGCTACACCCACTTTATGTCTTTTTAAATCGAAATAATGAAAGAAAAGTATCCTCCCACATTAGTTTTTTTTTTAAGAATTAGAGTTTGGAGCAAATTAGGTGCACATTTCTCAAGTGCAATTGCATTACTGAGTAATTTCTTTAATGAAATCCTTTTTTTTTAAAGACCGAATTAATAATTCTCATATGCTTACCAATCTGTATTAAATTATGGAGTACGAATCAAATTTTTCTTTGAACACCCTGAAGGATGTTGTCAGGTTTTGAAAATTGTCGTTATAAGTCTACCTATTGGAGTATTTTTGAGATATTCCATGAATTCACGCAAAGTTTTTTAAGGGAATTTCGAACTCTTTTGATGAAAAAACTAAAAAATATGACAATGAGATTTTGCCAAGATTTTTGTTTATTTTTTTTTGACGTGATAACGTCTTATAAATTTCAATTAAAAATAAACTATTAGAGGTACAAAAATCTTCTATAGTTTATTTGAAAGATAATAACCTAAAGTTTAATCCAAATGAAGGTTTTTAAAAAATTCTGTCATTTAATAGGGTAAACAGGGGTAAAACGGAAAGATGAAGTTTGGGTTAAAATCTAAACGCAAAATTGTAGAGAGTTGATTTTTTTTGCTATAGATAGATAAAACTAATTTAAGAATAACTAAGCTACAACGTTTTGTTTGAACGTTGTACACGTTTTGGGACTATGACAAAATGATGATTTTGGGTAGGGGAAATTTTTTTTGACAGTTCTAAAGATACCAGGTGAAAATGAGGGAACAAAATTTTTTGGGTAGTTTTTCATTTTTAGCTTTTTTTTGGATCGTTAGTGAGTTTTGACTGAATAACGGAAGAAACAAGTTTTTAAAAAACACGTTTTTTGACTGGTTTTAACCAATTTTCATAGTTTTTATTTTTATCTTTTTTTCTTTAATAGATACAGGAATAAAGTGTATAGAGTAATGATAGACCATGACCACGACTATATGTGTGCGAAGTTTCAATCATTTTCGTAAACACAATTTTGAGATAACGGTAAAATAAAATTTTATAATTCAACAGGTTATAACTTTTGACCAAGAGCAGATAGAAATTTTATTAAACTTTTATGAACATCCTGATACAATTACCTTTCATTTGGTATATCACACATAACAATAGACTAACTACAAGCTACACAATGTTAATTCAAAAAACTTGCGTAAAACCTCAAAACACCAGTGTAGATCTGTGGGAAGTACCGTAATCTCAGTCTGGAAATTCGACATGGTTGACATTAAAAAATTCTAACTTCTCTTGTAGGCATCTTTGAAATTAGATTGATACGTCAAATGAAAGGTGTAATAATAAGCTTTCTTATGGTATATATTTTTCATAGGTTGTCAAACAAAAAAGTTGATTCCATAGCGTGAACATAAAAATGAATGTTTTTTTTTTTGCTTTTTTTAATGAAATTTGATCGAGTTCAAAAAATTCTAGCTCTTTTTGTAGATATCTCATAGACCTGATCTATATATATATTTTGAGCTAAGACAATAAGCTTTCAGATGGTTTAAAATTTTTTATAGGTTGTTAGGGAAAAAATGGAATTAATGACGTGAGAAGATAAAAATTCATGTTTTTTTTGTTGCTCTTTTTGATGAAAATGATTGTTTTCAATAAATTATTTTTATACTTTTTGTGCATTGTAAACATTTAAAAATGGTTTTATTCTTAAGAAGAAATACTTGGCTTTTAAATTGCATAATCTTTTTTTGTAAGCTTTTAAAATAAAAAATTAATATAATGAGAAAATAAAAGAGGTATTTTTTTTTTTAGCTTTTTCTTGTAAATTATGATTGTTTGAAAAAATTAAACGCTTCACTTGACTCATTTTAAACAAAAGCACACAACCTGTTTTCTGACGACGCGACGTTATCACGTAAAATCATCGTCCGTAAACCGGCTTTACAGACAACCTCTTTTTTTTTTGAGAAAATCGGTTCAAAAATACTAAGAGGAATTTCTGACTATATTGATCGAAATTTCATTAGGTATAACGATAACGCGGCAAAGAAATCACAGTATTTTTTTTATTAATTCGGTCAATTTTTTACAGTGCTGATAGAAATACAAAGTTTCAGACGACAGTTTTTTAAGGACATTATTTTTTTCTTCTGTTATAACGGTTGATAAAAAAAAATTATACAAAAAGCGTATCGAAAACTCATCGAAACAAAGCGTTTGTTTTTTTTTTTCTATAAAATTGATTAATTTTTACGGTATTTCTAATACCTTCGATCAAAACTAAATACCACTTCAAACCCATTCCTCCTATTTCAAATGAATTTTCTGCATCTTTACTTTCTCATGTTCAAAGTTAAGAACAAATATTTTTTTTTTTTTGAAAAAGAAAACAATTTTGCAAGTAATTGAATTTTAAATTTTACAACTTTTAACTGGATACAATTTTTCTCAGAATCAAGATCCAAAAAATTCTCTTCTTGTCGACCACATTATTTCCTTCTTCACTATTAAAGTAAAACAGTATTTTGTTTCATAAAAAAACCAAAATACATTTTTTCTCAGTACACACACGTGACTCTTTACGAAAGGACATGAGACTTTAGTTATCGCGTCCATGAGACAATGCGCGCTCGTGTTGGCCAGAAGGAAAAAAAAAACTTCGAGTGATGGTCATTGCACATTGGATTCTTGGATCTGGTATCTGTATCAAACTCACACAACTTCATTGAGCGTAAAAGAAAATTCTTTTCCAACAATGTGATTCCGGTATCCTTTTGTTGTCATATAGTCGTATAGTATCTGCAGGTATATTGGCAATGCAATGCAATTCGTGCTTAATATTTTTATTTCTAAGAAATATAGGATTTTCAATTCATCCTTGTGGTTTATTTAGTTCTTTTCTTTAAATTCTATTTTTTTTTTTTTTTTTAACAACAAGGAAGTAATACCAGAACCCATAATGTTTCAATTACATTTAACTTAGTTGTGAGCTTTTGTTTTTTTTTTTTTTTAAGGGAAGGTCGTTGTGTTCATTTTTTTTTTCTTCACCCTTAAGCTGAGTGTTTGTTTTTATTCTGCTAGAAGCTAATGACTTTTAAAATAGGATTTTGAGATGTTATTTTTTCTGTTTGTGTGTGTGTATTTTTCGTTTAGATCCTTGATTTTTTTTATATTTAAAAAGAGGAGAATAAACAAAAAAAAAAACAATCCGCAAATGTCTTTATAAAACTGCTCATTAAATGTTTTATAACTTTATTTTTCTTTTAGGACGAAAAAGAGAAATGTTTTTCCTTCAAGGATTTTATTATAAACATTCAAGATTTTTTTGGGATATAAATTATTCAAAAGCTCGCTCGTCCTAGGCGTTCGTGTCTTCCTTTTGAATTTGGTAGAATTTTTAATTAGTCAAGATTTTATTATATATTTTTTTCTTCTCTTCCTTTTTGAGTTTTTATTTGTCAATATATTTTGTTTGTTTGTAGAATGAGAGATCCTTGAAATGACGTTGACAGAAATGCTGTAAGCTCAATTAGCGTTTGTAATGGTTTAACGATTTACTTATCCACTCTTCTTTGAAAAGGATGAAAGAGAGTAAATATTCTGATTTTTGAAAGGACGCGAAGAAAATACTTGGATTTGTTTGTTTTAAAGTTTCATGATTTTCATAGTGGTTAAGGCGTTGCATACACAAGATACAGGATTTCCGTTTACAATATGAGTCAATTAAGAGGAATTTTGTAATTAAAGGATTCTCTAATGAGTGTGGTATACCATTACCATGCATGGCAGGAAGGTGTTTGTGGATTTAAGATTTCGGAAGCAATACAGAGGATGCGAAAAGCAGAGTGTAAACAATATTGGTTTTGTAATTAAGTATCGAATAGTGCTTTTGAGAAAACATATTGGTATTTTTCCTTGAAATGTATAGTATTACATTATTCAAAAGAGGATTTTTTTGATTATTTTTTTCCTATAATAATTCACTTAAAGGTTCATTCAAAAAGTTTACAAAGTTTTTTCTTTTTTTTTAAAAAACTTTGAGAGTTTTATTTTTTTCATGAATTGGATTAAGCTCCAAGCCATAATGGAATCTATTTATAAGTAAGGTAATAATTCAAAAGAAATTCAAGATACTCTAAAATAAAATTAACAATATAGTACTTTGAGGTTAATTTATTAGGCTTGATACAAAAAATGCGTGCAAAGAATTTAATTCATTTATATTCTTCAACTTTTAAATTCATTGTTATAGAAATTATAACGAAAGAAATTTCAATTAGACCCCATAAGCATTACTTATATCCACCTGGGACAGATTGATGTTTTAAATTTCTATCAATTATTTATTTTTATTCCCAAAAACTTTTTTTTGCTTGTGATATAGTAACTATAGAGATAGTAAACTAGCTTATAAAACAAAATGCACGATTGGATCGCACGTACTTGCTATTATATGTTGTTTGAATTACATAAATATAAGGTAAAAAATTACACTGTGTTCGAAAATGGAACTTTTTTTTCCGACAGAGGGCTCTCATATCTGCTAAAGATAATTCGAGTATGCTGAACACGATGGCGTTCTTAGTTTTTCTGGGTTAGGTCAAATAAGAAAGATTTTTGCGTTTGAAATTTTGTTTGCACATGCCAAAACTGAGGGTATAAAACACCATATATTTTCCAATTTTTGATTTTTATCGATAAAAAAATGATGGAAAATCTATTTTTTTTGGAAGTATTATTTGTAAAAGAAGTTATTTGAAAAAAAATCTGTCGAATAACTATTTAAATCATTATTTTTTGGCAAAAAAAACGTCGATTTTTCTTCAATTTTTCTTACATTTTTTAACTATAAAGGTACAAATGTATGCGAAAACTCAATATTTTTTTGTACACACCTTGTATGTGTTAGTACTCTGGAATATTATACATATGTATATGTAGATATTTAATTAAAAAATCAGGCATGGTATCAATATTTTTATTTAATTTTTGTTTAAGTTCAAAAAATCATTTTTCTTTCAATTTGTTTTAAAATAAAAACATATTTACTATTACTTCCATCTGCATTATATGAGCTTACATACACAACACATACTATATTTGTCACAGTCCCCGTTTAACTGAAGAAAATATTTAAAGATCAGAAACGTGTTTCAGATAAGCGGGTTTTTCTCTTAAGAGGGTTTCTCTTAAGCGGGTTTTTATGCTACTTGAGCCCATGGGCGTTTTTCCCCCACTTCCCCTACATATGTATTGCATTTAAACTTTTTGTAATTTTTTTATTTTATAAACTTAAAAATTAAAAAAAAAAAAAACAGTGTTTTACTGCTACTTTTTCACTCTTAAGCTTAACCAATATTGTAGATAGGTAGGAACTGCCTATTCGTATTTGTAAACAAAGCCATATTCTATCCTGAAATACAACATCAAATCGTTGCCACCGAGTGCTGCATTTAAATTTAAGTAATACGAAAAATATTAGAAAAATTGAAGAAAAATCGACGTTTTTTTGCATAAAATAATGATTTAAAATGTCATTCGGCAGATTTTTTTTTAATAACTTCTTTTACGAATAATACTTGCGAAAAAATAGATTTTCCATCATTTTCCATCGATAAAAAATCAAAAATTAGAAAATATATGGTGTTTTATACCCTCAGTTTTGGCATGTGCAAACAAAATTTCAAACGCAAAAATCTTTCTTATTTGACCTAATCCAGAAAAACTAAGAACGCCATCGTGTTCAGCATACTCGAATTATCTTTAGTAGACATAAGAGCCCTCTGTCGGTTTTTTGAACTATCACAGTGTTATCGATTAAATTAGATATCAGAAACAAAAAAGATTTTTTATCAAAAACACAAAATTCACCGAATCTCACGGATTCTATAGTCAAAATTAAATGAAATTGAAATGTTACCACACTGCAGGCACCCGCTTTCGAAAACAAAAAGAATTATCAAAATTAGTTCATCCACTCCAAAGTTATGAGGTAACAAACAAACAAAATACAGAGGAATTTATAATGAAAAGTCGGTTGAAAATAGAATCATTCACCCTTTATTAACCTAGATATACAAAAATAACCAATATATCAGTTTTCTGAAAAAATGGCAGCCCCATGTTATGTTATGTTCTCGATGCATGTCGAGGGGATCATAACTATCCCACGTATCTGCTTCACACTAGTGATCCGCCTGTGGGGTTCGCCGGGTTGGCCTCCCGGTTTTGTATTGTTCCATTTCTGAGGCTAACTGAATGCTGGTGTTTTTGCATTTGCTTGTACCAGGAGTTTTTAGGCCTACCTTTCCTTGAAATATTTTTGTAAAATCAAAAAGTGTTTTTTTTTTTAATTTTTTTGAAATTTTTATATACCGTTTATTTTGCCTTTTAGTACCAATATCGCAAGTTAAAATCAATGGCTCCTTTTTACCGACTTAAAAAAAGGAGGAGGTATTCAATTCTGTATTTTTTTTTTTTTTTTTTTTTTTTTTTTTTTTTTTGTTACCGCATAACTTTGGACTGAGTGAATCAATTTTGATAATTCTTTTTGTATTGGAAAGCTGGTGGCTGCAGTGTGGTCCCATTTCAATTTCGTTCACTTTTAGCCATAGGAACTATTTTAAAAACAAAAAAACCCAGTTTTGATCCATGGAAGTCGGTTTTGTTTTTTTGCTAAAAATGATTATTGTATATTTGATTTGTCAAAAAATCGATGCATTTCAGCTCATTGAAATATACAATCCCTAGATTGGTCTAGTTTTTTTTCTTTTTGTTTTTTCTGTGATACTGTTTTTGATTTTTTTTTTATTAAAAGTTAAATCTTGTTAAAAAAAAATAGCATTTAATTTTTCTTAAAAATAAAGAAAAAGTTATAAAAAAAAACTTATAGAATATTCAAAAAGGGCTAAACACCAAGTTTAAAGTGATTAAAAAACACCTAAGGTCTTACAGGAATGTACTTAAAATTGTTTTAATTACATATAAATATTATGTTAGTCATTTTGAACTGAAGTTGGATTTAACGTCTTATTTTCGTAGCCCACTAAGTTCGTTCCTCAGGAATATAAAGATCACAAAATAATCTTTTTTATCAAAAAACAAAACCGACTTCCATGGATCAAAACTGGGTTTTATGGTTTTTAAAGACAGGCGAATTGAATACCTCCTCCTTTTTGGAAGTCAGTAAAAATAAGCCTAACACAATAATTCCATTAATAAGCTTAAATGTTCCAGACACTTGAAAAATTCACTTTCATCATTAACTGCGGTAGTATTAACAGAATTTCCCGAAAAACTTGAGTTTTACCAACACTTTAAACTTTTAAGTGAAGTTACTTAAAAAAAAAAAAATTTAAGATAAAGTGTACTCATTGCAACCATATGCCCTCAATGTCAAGCCAATATTTCATTTTTGCATACTATCTATATCCTCTTACCGAAATTATTTAACCTAGTTAAACACCCCAAATTATTCTTACCAGATTTTGTAAAAAGTTAATAAAAGAGGAGAATAAAGAGGAAGTACAATCTTTTAAAACTCAAAACTGCCGAGTTATTTGTTTGAACATAACCTACAAGAGGTATTATAACCAACAAATCATTACTCAAAGATCATTCAGAAAGTTTATTGAAATTCTTCAATAAATTGCCCCTTATCATTAAAAAATATTTAAACTCTCGAAACATTTTGAAAAGTTAAAAACTTTCGTTTAAATTTGAGTTTGCCTTAAATTTTAAATTATACATTTTGTTCTTACAATATCAATTACCTTTTGATATATCAACTTGATAGATATCATCGTATTCTGATTAACAACATTTTAACCTGCAATATTTTTCAAATCAAATGATTTTCTCATTTTGTACTCCTACAAGAATATTAGTTTTACTTTATTTACTTAAATTTCAGATTTAATTTTGCTAAAGTGAACAATTCAAGAGAATTAATAAAATCAGCCTTTGTTTATTTAAAATTCAAAAGTAACTCAATATCGTCTTCACAAGAACAAACAAACAAACAAAATAAAGATATCCTATTCCAGAGACAATCTTGACATTGATATGTCCGTGCTAAGGCTATAAAATGTCTAACTTTATTTAAAAAAAAAAACAATTCAATGTCAATGTTTATTTCTTTTAATTTAACTCCAACACAATCACATTCTTAGTAGAAAACAAAACAAAACAAAAGAAATATCAAAAAAGCAAAAAAGTAAACTCATTGAAAATCATGAAAAATAGCATCGTAAATTTTCATTTTTAAAAGCATCAGCACTGGACGGACACCTCCTCCTCAATTTCCAATTCCATACCAAAAGACACCATTGACATTTTCTATCCTTTATCTCGGACATCACAACTCTTATCCTGGTGCTCCTTTTGCCCTTTACAACCACACCATACACTCTACAAAAAAAAAAAAACCATTAATTGCATTTTAAGTTCCGTTTGAGTAGTTTAGTGCGAAAACAAAGCCAATACTAAGGCAGTATTGCTGTATGTGACAACCCCTTTTGCAAAATGAGGGTTGTCTCATCACGTTTAAATAAGAAAAGATCCACAACCGCATGATGCAGCACAAGTCCTTGGCACAGACACACGACACAGCTTAAAAGCTGCATTTAATCGATCCTTTATCTTCAATTAAATGGAAATTATGTGGTCGAACGATGGATTTTTGTTCTCTTCTCTTCTTCTTCATCGTTACTGTGTGACCATAACAACGTTCGTCCTTTTTTGCCAGAGAGGAAAAGTATCCTGATAGAGAAGTGACACCTAAAGCTGACGCATATTATTTCCGCACCCATCCATAACCTATTATTATATGAAGAATGCTGCAACCAACAGAGGCAACGTTAGCAAAAAGCAGCTTATACCTACTTTATAAAAGGAGAAAGTTTGAGGTTAGAATAACATACACGTGTCCTGGAGTGTTGTGTCGATAGGTTAGAGAGCCCACTCTTCTCTACCAGCAAGACATCCTTTTATAAATGTGTATCTCTGCTGGGAAAAAAGGTGCTCAAGACCAAATTCCTATTAGCATGCTATAGAAAATCCCACCATCAAGTTTGAGTGGTATGTGAATCTATGGAAACCTAACCGAAAACCTCATAACCACATCACTAAAAACGGCACTGGCAAGGACTTTACTTTTAACAACAACAACAAAAAAAAAAAAAACTATTTTACAACAAGGTATGCACTTTGCATACTCTCCAAGCTCTATGTGACATGTCAACGACGACCAACATCGACGACGTTAAGGGCAACTTGATAGAGAAAAGTAAATGTGCCATGTAAACCTGGTGGAAAAGAGTTATCTAAAAGCCATAAGCGAGGTCTTCTTTTTGCCTCACTCACATATTGAATATTCCTGTCAAAATACCGAGGATAAAGAATGTCAATGCGAGGTTAGCGGGAGTGATGAAACATATTAAAAGTGATGATGATGATGATGGAAAAAAGTGGATATGATAAAACGCGATTTAAGATGTATTCAATGCCAGAGAGAGAGAGAGAGAGTAGAGTTGCAGCCAAAGTGCGAAGATGCAAAAACGTGATCTGCACTTCGCACATTTTCGATGCTCTCTCCCCACACAGAGGCACATGGATTGAATTTGTAATGAATGTTATGTTTTTGAAAGTCTTTTTGTGTGTGTATGTGGGTAGATTGTTGTTGAAGGATGCACTTTTTTCATGGAATTTTTGCTAGCAAATAAAATTAGTTCGAAGGTCACTGGGGTGTATACGTAACTTTTTTTTTCTAATATTCAGTTCCTTGTTTAGTTGAGCATATGGCTTGTTTTTTAATTGGTAGTTAGATTTACTACCAGGTAAAAAAAAGTGGTTGTCTGTAGATGATTTATTTTGTTAAAAAAAATGGTCTAAAATTATATATTTGTCAACTCAAAAAAAAAAAAAAAAAAAATTACAATATAATAAATCTTATAGTCAAGTACTTTAGTTCAAAACTCAGACCTTACATATTTATATCTGTATGTTTTCTATTTTCATTATTTACAAGAAAAAGCTTAAAAAAATACCTCTTTTCTCATTATATCAATTTTTTTATATGAACATTTTACAAAAAAAAATACACTATAAAAAAGTTTAATATTTCTTCTTAAGTAAAAAGTATTTAAATTTTTGACAATACGTAAATGGTATACAAATAATTTATTGAAAACAAACATTTTTCGTGAAACAAGTAAAGAAATCAAACTTTTTTCTTCTAACACCATTAAATCCATTTTTTTTATACATACATTTTATACCATCTGAAAGCCTATTTGTTTCACTTCAAAATATTCATATCAACCATGTCTGCCAGACATCTACAAAAAGAACTAGAATTTTTTGATACCAATCAATTTCATCAAAAAAAAAGCAAGAAAATTGAAATTTTTTTCTTCCACTATATTACCTTAAAGTCCATTTTTTTATATGACAACCTATAATAAATTTTATATCATCTGAAAGCTTATTATTTCACCTTTTATTTGACACTTCAATCATATTTCTACAATGCCTAAAAACAAAGTTACAATTTTTTAAAGCCAACCATGTCGAAATTTCGAACAGGGTGATAACTGATCATGGGCAAGAGATTTGCACAGGTTTTTTGAGGTATTTCTTAAGTTTTTAAATTTATCAGTGTGAAGCTTGTAGTAAATGCACCGTTATATGTGATATATCAATTGAAAGGGAATATTATCGGCATACTCAATAAAGTTAAATTGAATTTGTATGGGCTCAGACAGAACGTGTTGAAAAAAAAAATTTATTTTACCGATATTTCAAAGTTGTGACAATGAAATTGGTCGAAATATTAATTTATCAGTTGAAGAAAAAAAGATAAAAATAAAACGGTTAAAAACGGTCAAAAAAGTATCAAATCTACAATTTTTTTATTATCTTTCGAATGGAATTTTTCAAATTATCATTCAAAAAATTCCCCTACCTAAAATCACTACTTTGTCAAGTATCTATAACATGTTTAAGTTTTAAAAAACCATTAATAAGTTGGTTTTGAAAATTTCTAGAATTTTTTCAATACCTTTGTTAAATTTATCTATCAATTAAAAAAATTCTACTTTCTACTTTCTCAATTTAGGTGGACAAAACACTGATCCAAACGTAAAAAATCAACATAGTTTTAAAATTGGTTATTCCTTCAGGTGACTAACAGCAGCGGTCTAGAGTTCAAAGTTTTAAGCCCAAATATAAAACTAATTTTTTTTGTAATTTAGTAAGTACTTTTTTTTGAAGTGGATGTAGAAAAAAGTTTTTATGGAATATTGATAAGGAGATACGAAACTGTCTACTAGATGTTGTATCTAAATGTTGTATTATTTTATAAATAAAAAAGTGATATGTTGAATCTTAATATAAATTAATCGTAAAAAAACTAAATTTCTGTTTTTAATGTTTTTTAAAGATTAAACTCTTATCTAATTGAATCTGTAAAAAAAATGTGCAACTAAGTGCAACTTCGACACATTTGCCCTTCTTAAAGATTTTAGGTTTTAAAAAATGGTTACCTTATATTCAGCATCCATATTTTAAGTTTTTTTTAAAGATTCAACTTCTTGAGTTACAGAACCTGAATCCTTATGATTTTTCCTAAATTTTAAGACCTTTATCTTGGCGATAACATTAATAGAACTCCATTTATAAGCGCTTTAGCAAACCATTGGGATCCATGCTTGGCACTTTTTTGTTTGATCAAAAAGTGGTTTAGGAAGAAAAATGTTTTCATTGAAATCAACACTTTAAACACTTTATTCCAGAACTAAATACAAGCTTTTACCTTGTTGATGAAGATAAACCGGAAAAATAATTTTGTCCGCGTAAAATTGGCAAATACCCCTATGTGCAACGTCGCGTTTAGAAAATAGCCACTTTTTTGCAATTTTGTTTTACCCCTGTTTATCTTATTTAGTGATTGAATTTTTCATTAGTGTTTGTCTTTAGGTTATTACCCTTCAAATAAACTATAGATGATTTTTGTAGGTATACATAAATATAATAGTTTATTTTTAATTTTTAATTAAAATTTATGCCGCACTGTTAAAAATTTCAGTTGGAACGGGAGAAAATGGTGTCACTTTTTCGTGGATTCTGTAATGGTTCATCGATTTTTGATTCATAAAAAAATGATTTTTTCAAGAGTGAAATTGAATTACGAATAAAAAAGTTACGTATACACCCGAGTGCACCGAAAAAGAACGTCTTTTGCAAGAATTATATAAGTACATTTCTTTTCTAAATTTCTCAAAGTATTCAATAGTTTATTGAATAAAATGTATTTTGCTGCCTATTTTGATCCTTTTAAGCATTTTTGTGTAATTTAAAGAATTTAGAACAAAACCAAACAAGGTTGGATTCCCCATTTTGGTTTTATTTTGATAGACAAAAGGTTGTTGTTTTGTTTTTATGAGCAAACCATTTTAACATAAAATGATAAATGAAGGTGAAATAATGAATAAAAACCCTTATAATCCTTCTTGTTTTCATACCTTTATTTAAAAATTTATAAAACGAACAGACAAAAAATGTTTGGGAAATTTGTGTTTAATGTCGAGTAAACATAAAACCCAAAGGTATCCCTACATCAAATTGATTACAAACAATGATTTAAAATTCTAAGAAAAAAAGCATCCTTTTGTTGGTTTTCATTTTTTTTTTTTTAAGGAGGCTTTCAATTCCATATCTTTAAAGAAGGTGAGATAGAATTGAGTTATTATAAAATATCCGATTTTAATTTGCTTTCCAGATTTCAGTAATCAATCCTCTGTTTTTAGTGATTAAAAAACACAAGAATTTTGTAAGATTAATTTTTCAACTTCGTGACATTTTAGGTAATGCTTTTTTTTGTGACAAATGGAAGGATAATATCAGGTAAAAATGATTTCTTTAAGTTTTTTTTTTTTTCGAAGAATAAGAATAATCTTCTATAAGTCTTAAAAGTAAAATAATGCAAAAGAGAAAAAATTGCTTTTTTTCTACCGAAATAGAAAATCTGGGATAATGAAAAATATTATGAACAGTTTTATGGATTATAAAGCTAAAGCAACTTAACCACACTCCTTAGTTGATTTCGAAAGAAAAAAGGATGATAATATTATTTTTTTGTGTTCCCTTTATTGTTCTTTTCTTTAATTATCCCGGTTTTTTTTTTTTTATATTTCCTTTATTCAGAATTCATTTAGTTATTCTCTAGGTGTGTTGAGTTTTGTTGTGTTGTGAAAAGAAAAATTCTTCATAAAGAAATTAATTTCTTTTAGCAACTTTTATTGTTAGAAGCAGGTATTGTCATGAATTTAAGTGCACGTTAAGTCCAACTAAGTATTTTTTAATTCTTATGTCGAAACTCAACAGTATTAGTCAAAGGTACTTTTTGAAATGAAAATGACAAAATTGTTAAAAATTATTAAATAAGTGGTTTTAAAAAAATCGATAGAGATTTCGTGATACTACATTATTTCTTATTTGGTTACAAAAGAGATTAAGTGGATGGAATAAATATTTCAAAAATAATGCAATACAAATATTTAATTTATTATAAATACTTATTTGTATGTTAAGAAAGGTAAACTAAGATATATGTATACTCGTACTTATTCATTTTAATTCGAATTTCAAATTTTAATTTACATTCTAAGCAGAGTGATATGTCCTCATGTATATTTCTTAAAACGAAAAATGAAGCTGTTATACGGTAAATCCGTTTTTTCTCAAAATCTATTCATTTTGACAATAACCAAAAATAGCTAAACGCAAAATAATTATACATCCCTACTAACAATTTTACTACTATAATGCTTTACACAAGCAACAATTGCATCTGTAAAGCTTTATAGAACCAAAATTGTTTGTCGGGATGTTCATAATATTTGTTCATTATATTTCTGTAGTTCTGTCATGGACGCTTCTTGAACGTGTCTTGCTCACGTTTGGAAGCGTTTCGGACGCGTTTTGATCGCATTTGGAAGCGTTTCGGACGCGTTTCGGACGCGTTTTAGACGCGTTTTGGACGCGTTTTGGACGCGTTTTGGACTCGTTTCGGATGCGTTTCGGACGCGTTTTGGACGCGTTTTGAACGCGTTTCGGACGCGTTTTGGAAGCGTTTTGGACGCGTTTTGGAATCGTTTTGGACGCGTTTCGGACGCGTTTTGGACGCGTTTTGGACGCGTTTCGGATGCGTTTTAGACGCGTTTCGGACGCGTTTTGGACGCTTTTTTTAACGTGTTTCGGACGCGTTTCGGACGCGTTTTGGACGCGTTTTGGACGCGTTTTGGATGCGTTTCGGACGCGTTTTGGACGCATTTCGGACGCGTTTCGGTAGCGTTTTGGACGCGTTTTAGACGCATTAACAATAGTTAACTTTTCAAATTAAAGATTTGGAAAAAAAGTTATAACGAGTCAATCAGAAAAAACATATAAAAGTTACTCGTCTTAGATGTTACAACACAAAAAGGTTGTTTAGTTCTTAATTAATATTGTTTTGAATATTTTCTTTTCCTTAGATGATAACGTTGTGAAAACAAACAAAGAAAAGAATAAGCATAGTCCCTCAGACTTGGAGAATAAACTTTTTGGTTTTGTGGAAAAGAAAAAGTTCTTGCTCTAAGTCCAAAAGATATAGTTCCGTGGTAGTGTAGCATTTAAACAAACATTATTTTCCATTGCGTTTTTTCTTAAAAAATATATATTCAAATTATATTATCGATCTTACCATTTCAATTTTTTTTTTTTAATTCAATGAATATAGAAAATAGAAAACTTCAAGATTTTCACGTGCATAAAATCTTTTTTTTTGTTTTTATCAATAGATAGAACGGATAATACGTTCATTCTTTTCACTTGTTCATTTTTATATACAAAATACCGTTTGTACTCGTTTTTTACATCATTCGACAAAGTATCCTTATATTCCTCCTTTTTGTGTAATAATTGAGATTTTCTTCCAAAAGAATTACATATTTCAAAGATATATAGGTAAGGTAGAGAGCTCTTTTATAGATTTTGAGTGCATTTTTCTATGTATATTAATAATATTTTCCAGGTATTTTATTATTGAATAACAAACTGAGAATGCACACTTTTTTTAAGGAGATGCAACACAAAAAAAAAGGAAATAAAAGAATAAAAAAAAAACAAGGAAAAAAATTGGATCCTTATTTTTCTCATAAATAAGAAAAAAAAACTATAAAATTCAAGTAGACCCAAGCTATATGAATATTTGCATCTGAGAGGATAAAAAAATACCTTGATTTTTTTTGAGAAGAAAATTTGTGTAAAGTATTATTATTTTATCGTAAGGAAGAATATTTTTTTTTACTTAATAGGATCACACAAGTACTTCTCCTTGTTATTGATTTTTATTGTTCTGAAATATTTTTTGTAACAAAAAGACTCAAACCATTTTGGAAGGAATATTTTTTTTTTTTTTTAATAAATTGTTTAAAAATCTTGAATTTCATTTTCTAGAACAATTTTGTAAGTTTAATGATGTCAAGTGGACTTTTACTCAGGAAAGTATTGTGAATATCATTGTGTCCTTGTTATTTGGTGGGAAACTTAATAACGGAAACAAAATCATAAAAACGAATTTTTTTTCCCAAAAATTTGAACTATCATGAAAAAGTCGTGCATTTTCTTTTTATACTTAATCATCTTGATTAAATATAAAATTGATGATATTTTCTTTATCCTTTAAAAAGGATAAACTTGACAAAGAAGGGAAATGAAATTTTTTTAACAAATTGGTGGAGAGTAAAATGTCATTTAAATATATATAAAATAAGGGTTCCTTCAATGTCAAGGTTATGGAAAATTCTAATTAATTTACATGATAAATTGAATTGAGTCCTAAGTTAAGTTGTACATTATGATACACAAGACAAATGAGGCTGTATGAACAGAAGTTGTTTAACCCTTATCCAAAAATGTTATTTTATTTCATTTTAAGGACATCTGGTTACACTCTTGGGAATTCAAGAATATAAAAAAAAATTAAATAGAATAAATACCAAAAAAAATAAATTGCACGACTGGGGTCGCACGTACTTGCTCTTATGCTTAATGTAACTATAATGTTAAAGCTTTTTATTCAAAAAATTTAAAATTTGATATTTTGAAGAAATTTCATAAGTAGTATACAAAAATTAAATCTGTTTTTATAATTAATTAAACTCCGTTTTAAATTATCTTAAAAAAAAAAAAAACAAAACAAAAAAAAAAAAATTTTCGAAAATTGTAGGAGCCGTTTTTTAAAAAAATAGTTTTTTATATATAAAAATTTTTTAACATTTTTCAAAAAAAAAGTTAGTATGCCATATTGAAGAAATAATTAATTTACACATAAAAACTAAATTTAAAAATTTTTCATTGATCCGTTTTCAAAAAATTGATTTTTCAACCAAAAATTTTGAAATAATTTTTAAAAAACCAAAAATGCGTTTTTTGAAAATTTTCTAAAATTTTAATATTATCTTTACTTACACACTTTTGTATAAAAATTTTCATTTAAATCGGGTTAATGTTGTACGAGATATTCAGAAACGAAAAAAACCGTTCTATGACAGGTACCGTTAATAACGGTACAAAAAATATTTTTTTTATTTAAAAAGTTGGCTCTTATGTGAAGTACTACACACAAAAATTTTAATCAAAATCGTTAGAGCCGTTTTTAAAAAAAAATTAACTTTTCTATTTCCGTTATATGGCAGGTACCGTTAGTTTTGGTCATAAAAAAAAAATTTCAATTTTTACTCTAGGGAATCACCAAAAACTGCTAACTACCAAGTTTGAAGAAAATCACTTCACTCGTTTAGGCTGAAGCTCCAGATAGAGACAGACACACAGACAGACAGACAGACAGACAGACAGACAGAATTGCCGGACCCACTTTTTTGGCATTCTCCATCATCGTAATGTCATGTAAAATTGTTATCTCGAGTTCGATTTTTTTTACGAATCCTAAACTTGCCCTATAGTACCTATATCGCAAGCAAAAATATTTGCATTTTATTGTTTCTTAAAGTCTATGATATAAAAAGGCCCCCCAAAACGCCTCTTCCCTATTAACCCCTCTACTACTCTACTCTACGCTTCTTCAATTTTAATAAAAAATTTTATTTTAAAGTTTGTATATATTTTTAATATGAAGTCAAAATAGAGATTAAGGGTTGCCAGACATAAAAAAAATATAAACAAACAAATAATATCTTATTACTGATAACCTTATTACAACTCTTTTAATATTATAAATGTAAAAAAATGATAACCATTGCTTCTATAACCATATTCAATGCGTTGAACATTGCATAGGGTTGCCAGAGTCATAAGACTAGAGTTGTTGGATTAAAATTAAAAACAAAACTAGTAAGTTAGGTTTGAATGGTTGCAAATATAAAGAAAGGTACTAGAATTCAATTAACTAGATCAGTAGAAGCAAATATCAAGTCATAGGGTTGCCAGAGTCATAAGCAACATATTTTATAACCAGCGGACAAGAAAGACGTTTCCAGCGATATCCCACATGTAAAATAACGATACTTAGTTTAAGAGTAATGAAGGAACAAATGAACACACAAGCAATCTCTTTTCTTGGGATGTAACGAATTTTACAATATTACTGATAAGCTAGAAATTTCAGCTGGCAGTTGTTGAATAATAAGCATTACTGGCCTTACTGGCTGCGGAAGACTTTTCAGCATCCAAAATAATTCTGTACAATCCGTTTTTAACACTTTATAACAATCCATAATAACTGAATGAATAAAATTTTCAAAAATTCGCTTTTTTATGTTAAATTCCATCAAAGAAATTTTCTCAAAATATTTGTTTGCATTTCAAACCATTAAATAATTAAAATCAATATTCATTAATTCCCACAAATTATTATTACCGTAAATCATCCTTTTTTTTTACTGTGAATAATGTATCATTTTGTTACATTCATTGAAGTGTAAATGTTATAACGTCATTAAAAAAAATATTCCTTCCCTTGAATTGTTAATTCCTGCAATAAATCACAAAACGAGAGAAAACAAAACAAAAAACAAACAGCAAATTCCACATTTCACAATTTCATCTGCTGAATAACAATACAAATTTCTTCTTCTTGTTCTTCTTCAACACCCATCGAAATGCAGAGAGATAAGAATTTTATTTAAAAATTAACAGGGTATTGCTATCCATATCCTTTTATTTATTTTAAGAAAAAGGATACATCTTAAAAATGCTGGACGTTGAGATACCTAAACCCAAAAATTCATGCTACCATATTGATATAAAGCAATATCGTTATAAGTCCCTGAATAAATTTCAAATAAAACTTTTCTCTGTAAAATCAGCGACTCCTTTCAGATTTTATACTCGTTGGAATGGCGCCCGCCAAGATGAATAATCATCCAATTTACATCGTAATTGGATAATGATGTCTTTTTTTAGTAAAAATCATGGAAGGGAGTATGGAAGAAGTTACTATACTTGACTGCTCTAATTATACTACCGAAGTCAAAAGGAATTATTTGACAGCTGGAAGTATATCGAAGGGGGTAGAGAGGGGAGTTTAAAAGGATGTTGAACAAATAACAATATCCGTGACGGAAATTTCAATAGTCACTCTCTCGCTTGTTTTGAGATTGAATTTATGTAATTTCTAACCTTTTC
This sequence comes from Episyrphus balteatus, assembly GCF_945859705.1. NCBI lineage: Eukaryota > Metazoa > Arthropoda > Insecta > Diptera > Syrphidae > Episyrphus > Episyrphus balteatus. The sequence goes on from NC_079137.1 coordinate 73,758,698, forward strand.
CGCCAAGTGTATCTTATGACTTCAATAACCTTCTTATATTCAATCTTCTGAAGGAAAACAAAAAGGGAACTTATAAGTTCTTAAAAAAATTGTTTCCATAACATAAATTAATAATGAAGAAATAAAAAGAATTCGATTGTAATAGTTCCTTTAGTGTTTAGGCTTCGAAAAACTGGAGAAATAGCACTTTTTCACTATTTTCCAGATGATATTTCCATTTTTTCAGCAACTTCTTACAACAAAGAAATGAACTTTAGGTTTTTTTTTTTTGTTGAGTAAATAAAAGTCAACCCACTGAAAAGTCTACTCTCAAAAGTCTTCATTTCAACCAATGACATGCAATATTGTGGGAATTTAAATTTATGAAAGGGCGATAACAGAAATATGAAAGCCTTCATCTCATCTATTATAGCCGATATCGTCGTCAGTTGATTCAACATCGACATTGAACAGGCTTAATAAGCCACAAGTTTATACTGTCGTAATGTCGTTCATTCGTGGCATGGGAAACATTTTATCATCTTATCTTCTCATTGGATATCGATTGATTTAACTTTGAATGAAGTTCGGTTCGTGGTCGTAAATTATTAAAAAGGCTATCAGAGTATCATGCGGAATCCACTTTGGTTCGTTCGTATTTTATAATGCGCCCCCAAAGCGTAAAGCCTTTTATACGCTTTTCGTTTTTGTTAGATAAAATTTCATAGGTATAAAGGGACTACTGTGAATGTAGATATACAAAACGAAATATTGGATTGCATGTTGACCATGATGATGTTAAATATTTGTGGTTTCGAAATTTTGAATACAATTTTAGAAATACATTTTTGGAATATCCTTGTGATAGAATTGTGTAATGCTCATGCACATGGGTTCTTTGTAATTAGATAGTAGGTATATATATTTTTGAAAAATTAAAATGAAAATTCATTTATGGTTAAGGTTAGATTTTGGAAACCAAATTGGATTTATATTCATAAATCTTTACATGAGAAGGTAGGTAGCATTTTCAGTTTAATATTTTATTTTGAAGAATTTATTTCCAACATAGTCAAAATACCATTTTCAAAATGCAATCAATAATTGAAAATTCATAGCTAGAAAATTGAAATTTCTTTATAAATTTATATAGAATATTGAACAAGAAAACTTGTTTAGTTTAAAATTTGTGAAAATTTGGAAAATTAAATTCAAGGAATTATTTATTAATAAATTAAATTTGATAAGTTGAAATTTATATTTTATTTGAAATATTTCAAATAAAATCAAGGATAAGAGAGGTTGACCAAAAGAGTGCGTTCAAGTTTTATAGAATATTTCAATTCTTTTGGTGAAAATTTAATTTAATTAAACTTGTTAATTAAATGTACTAGATTTATCAGTGGTTGATAGATATTCTATTTTGATTTTACTAATTAATTTCGTATTTATTGGAAAGAGGCTTTAACATGTCACAATCAAGTACCTTTTCAACTTATTATACATGGGAAATAAAATAAATCCAGAAGGACAGTGAAGTCCTCATTTTTAGTGGCGCAGGTAAGTGGCAAGTGTACATCAATCAACTGGCCGGAAAAACTAGTTGGTTGGTTCCCAAAACTTCAATGAAAAAGTAAGTAAGTAAATAAGTAGGTAAGTCACGGGTGTGACACTTTTACAACGAAATTATTTTCGCTCTCTTTGGAATTCTAATCAAAATTGTACGAAATAGGTACATAGTAGAATTTGTTTAGTCATTTAACTTTTCCAAATAAATTATATTCAAAATTATACACGACCTTATCTATTGTCACGGGTTGGACAGACAAAAAAAAAAAGGAGAAAATGCAGAGAAGGCAACTGGTTATAAAAGTATCGAAGCAAAAAGATAAGATATTTGATAAGAATCACTTCGGACACAAGTGAGACAAAATATATTTTTCAGTGAATTGGTATTACCTCAGGGGTCCCAAAAAAAAAAAACAAATTGCTTTTTTGAAAGAAAAATTACTTATTATCTTGGAGCCCCAAAAAATATTACTTACATAATTTTAGCGACCAACAAATGATAGGTACATCAGGGGCCCCAAAAAAAAAATAAGTGGGTGTATAAGTACATTTTTATTTGTTCTTATTTTCTATATCAAAGGGGCCCCAAAAATTTAGTCTTGCCCCCGGGGCCCCGACAACTCAACGTACGCCCCTGTTGATAAAGACAATATTTTTGAATGTATTCATAACACAACCACACATAAAAAAAAGTTCTGACCTAGTGGTGCGAATATGTTAATCATATGTATTTTGGGTTGCTGAAACCGAATCCAAAGTCCGTTTTACTCAATTACGTCAGGTTTTCTAGATAATCTAAAAAGAGTTCACAGACAACCTGACTCAAACATCTTTTTTGAGGTTATCTCAAAAACCTGACCTGATGGGGCAAAATGCACTTTGGATTCGGTTTCAGCGACCCAAAAAACATATGATTAATATAGTCATATGTACTACCGTGGTCAGAACTTTTTTTTTTTTGTGGGCTGTGTAATCATTGATCATCTGAGCCGATAAGGGGAAGTTAGGTGGCTTGTTAAAAACTTAGCGTAAAGAATGCGGTTAAATTTTTTAAAAGTTCAGTTTGAGTTAAGAAGCCAATCAGCTCGTTAACGGCAAATAATGATTTACTTATAATGTAGAACTACAAATTTTGAGTTACATATACTTTCGTATGTAAATATTTCATTTTTTTTCAATAATTGAATATGAATCATAAAAATAAAGTGTAAAACCGTAAAAAAATCAATGCTCTAAGAGGCAGATACCAGCAGTTATTATAATTTTAATTTTATCCCACGTTGGGCGCCAATTTTATCATAAAAACTAAAATAGATTTATAATTAAATTTCAAACCCACATAATTTTTTGGGCTTAAAAATCTGGTAGATACATTCGAATCGTTCATGCATTTTAACTTTTCATTTTACTCATGTACAACAAAAAATCGAATATAGTGTCTCATTATAGCTCAAAAGTGAATACATGGTTGGCTATAATAATATGGATTACTTTGGTCCAGAAAATCAACAAGGCACAAACATATCCAATAGACACATGCCAATCAGTTGGTAGATTAATTTTAAGCCTGAACATAAATGAGTTCATTGTCTTTGCAATGACGATCAATTATATCCAACAAAAGCTCTGCAGCATGTGTTTTTATTTTTTTTTTGTCTTTCCTGTTTTTTATATTTTTTTTTTTTTGAATAATTCAAGTGGATTTCTGCAACTGGTTATTGTATCCAGATGTGTGTAGTAATTTGCATTTTCGCGCAAATTGCAAAATAAACGCTACATGGACATTAAGCATATATGACCTGTCATGCCACGCCATGCCATGCACTCGACTCATATACAAAAAACATACACCAACCAAACCTCTCCTTCTTCTCCTTTTTGCTCATTGTGCTTTGGGGGGGGGGGGGTTTCTGTGTTGATGTAAATTGTAATATCTCCTCTTAGTGAGTTGGCCCGTATGCAATCCTCTTGCGGCCCTGATGGTCTTCTATAGTCAGAATACGGGAGTAGTACAACTCTCTGGCTGTTGTTGTATATGTGTACAATTAACCTAAATATCCAAGGACGAAGAAAATTCTCACAAAAGGATACACAACGATAAGGACATCAAGAACGACACGATGACGATACCAACGAACGACGACGATGCCAATGAACGTATATGAACGAATCAGGCAACCAACCAACCAACTCAACCAGCAGCAGCAGTTAGCAGTTTTGCATTTGAACACGCTTACAGATATGTGTTTGAGTGCGGAAAAGTTTATTACTCAAGTGGAACTAGGAATTTTGCAGTTTGAAGAGCTATTGGCATTATCCATGGGATCAGGATCTAGGATCTAAAATTTTCCAAAGCCCTAACAGAGAGAGCGAAGAGGAAGCCAATTGAAATGAGTTTTATTTGATGTGGTTGTGGTTTTAATGGTGATGGTTTGGTTTGGTTGTACTATGGTAAAACTGTGAAACTGAGATGTGTTCTGCTTACTATCGACGGTATCCGTGTGTGTGTTGTTGGTTGGTTCACTTTCAAAATTACGGCCGGGCGCCCGCTGTTACTGAAGTGGCTATGAAAATGCCGTTACCAGTAATCGAAGTTAACAGCTGGATGAACAATAATTATTGCCTTCGTAAAACTGTGGGGCCAAAAAGAAGTTTGAACTTTTATAGCTGGAGTATTGTGGTATTAAGAACTATGAGGGATTACAAAGAAAATTGTTTTTGGTATTTTTGTAATTTTTGGAAGAAGGTATCATTTGAGAAGGTCTTGGCTATCGTAGATAATTTCATAGGCAGATATATGCCGCAGAACGAAAATATGCCATAAGCTTCTGACATAAAAGTCGAAGAATTAAATTTAATCTCTTTCCGCAAAATAAATGTTGGTTCGAATTTCGAGGAAAATTTTAGGTCTCTACGACAACAGCTTCCGATTACCGAAATTGTAAGACTTATGATTCTAGATGTGGTTATTTCATGAGTTTTTTGAAATTATAACAGGCGTTTCTGACGTCAAAACACGATCAAATATCCTTCTAAGAGCTATGAAACAACCACAAACCACTTAAGTAGATCAAAAATTTGTGTGTGGGTGTATTTTGTTTGCTTAAATGAAGGGAGTTAAAAACTTTCTGTAGAATTCGAACTGCTAAAAGGAGATTTTGCTCATGGAGACTTTTTCGGTTTATTTCAATGGACAAAACTACTGAAAGAAAATACACAGCGCTTGATAGACCATCGCTCCATTGCGCCACGAATATTATTACCAGTTTAATTTGTCGAATTATTGAGCTATTTTTACTTAAAGTTCCACAAGGAAGTGCTATTGGGCCTTTACTGTTTATTTTTTTTTTTAATGTTCACGATACCAACCAAGAAGGAAATGAGTTAAAAAAAACCTGTAGATAACGATTACACTGGTTGGCAACGAAAATAGTGCTGTGACCAAACCCTACATTTCTAAAAGATTTTTGTGTGTTGAGTCCGAATCCGAAATCAAAATTTCACTGGCACGTCACGTTTTTGAAATACTTGAATATTAACATGTCAAAAACAGGTTTTTTGTACATTTGACGTCGAATTGCATAACTGTTAAATTTTGTTTTGCAAAACTACTTATATGCAATTTTTTTTTTTTATTATTTTTTTTCTCAGAGATATTGAAAAATAAAATTTATGACACATATCTCCAAATATCGTTTGTTTTCTTTTTTTTTTTCAAAGTAATTAATGGTTTTTTGAACCAAATTCCAGTTTGAGCCTTCAATAATAAAAATAAAATAATTTTTTTGAACATCATTGAAAATTAGTTTTTGATACTTAATAGCGAAAATAGTTTTGAGTACCTATAGATCAAAATCTAGGCGTGATAGAATAAATCTGTAAACAGTTTTGAATTCAGCAAAATTCAAAGTCAATAAAAATCATCTAACAAAGTTCTGGCTCCCGACTCTTTTTTTGTTTTTTGCCGACCAGTGTTATGAAACTGAAAAAAGTTCGAATCCGAAAAATTCACACAGAAAAACTCACTCTTGCGGAATTGGGTCCCAGCTCTGCAAATATTTCATCTCCAAAAATAATTTTATAAACTTAAACCATACTTAAATCAGGGTTCGAACTTTTTCGTCAACACTACCTCTTCAATGCTTTTCTCAAAGAACGCACTGTGTATTGTAAGAGTAGAAAACAGCAAAAACAGCAACACATTGGCTATTCTGTGGTAACAAAAGCTTGCCATTGATAAATGGTGCGGCGCGTAATACACTTTAAAAAAGTCTAAAGCGCACTTTAAGTCTCATCTGCTTAAAACAATAAAACATCTTGTGAAAATAAACGGAAACCAATTTAAGTTAAATAAGTATACTTTCTTTTCTTAGGGCAAGAAAATCATTTTAAATTAATGTGAAAATCTGATTAAAATAATAATGTTTGCTTGTTACTTTTTTGCCAGATGGCTTTTTTAAGTTAAGTGCAACAGCGATCAGTGGTCAATAACGCGAAAAGTTTTTGACAGTGATAGTTAGATGAGTGCAACTAAAACCTTCAAAAATGCTTCGATTTTTTTATACGATGCTATTATTTTATATTTTAAGCTTTAGCTTAGAAACATAATACTTTCACCAGGTATAAAAATGAAAATAAAATGTATTTGTCTTACAGTAAAAATTCTCTTTTTGTATAGACTTCTTAAGTTGTAAAGTAACAACTTTTCTTTATCATCAATTTCATTTTTTTCGAGGTGTTTACAATTTAATTTTCAATCAGGGGTCTGTAAAGGAAATGATTTCATAGTAAAATTTAAGGTTTTGTAAATTTTTTTTACAGGGTCCAGCCTCAAAACAAAAGCGGTTTTAGTAAATTCAATTGTATTTGTTGTATATTGTATTGTACTTAAGTGCCCTACACTTTACATATTTTAAATAGAATTTCACTTTAATTAATTATACCGAATAATTTTCTTTTTCAAAAAAACGACATAATTATATTTACCTATCTACTGAGAACATAATACCTTACAAATAATTAAGCAGTCACCACTGATGTATATCTTTTTTCAAGTTTTATTTGATATAGATACCAAATAACGATAAGAAGTCCAAAACCTCATAATTCTGTTGTTTTGTATATTCTTCTCACATTTCTATTCTCTATCAACGCCCTCTCAAATATCTAAGAGATATTTGAGTATAACCACACAATAGGGTATTAATACCTTAATTACTAACAACATGTCACAGAGCTTGTATTCTGGTTAACTAAACCAAAATATACCTTTCACAACATCCTACAGCTATACATCCAAGGCTTATAACAATATTTCCTATACTCAACACGAAACAGGATACAAAATGATATTAACAGAATTAATTATGGAAATACAGTGTAACCCATCTTCATCTCACATTCTCATCAGTATTCACAAAAGAAGTAATCATCAAAATAATAGTCAAGCTTAATGCTTTACTTTTCCTTCTTGACAAACATAAAGAAAAACAAATAAAAGAAGAAATACCTACTCGATAGAGATAACAATAAATATCCCAGGTGAATTGGATTTACAGAAAATAGAGAGATGAAAAAACGCAAAAAAGAAAAAACAAAATCACATAAAAGTATCTTAAATACTGTTTTTTTTTTTTTTTGGTTTCCTGCCAAATGTTATGTGAAATCAAAAAAAGGATATATTTCATTTCAGAAATATACCAGACAAATATTAATCATTTTTTTTGCCCTCTAGTTTGATTATAACTTTGCTTCAGGAAATTCAATCTTCATCCATCCGAATGACATTTTGGTTTCATATATAAATATATCTACTAGTATATTTCATTTGTTAGAAGTGTTTAAGAGATTGAGAACAGGAAATCAATCGATGAAAATGAAATATGATATATTTATTTGATTGAGGGAAGTTGTCAATTTGACCTCAATTTCGAGTTTAATGTGTTTTAAACGTAAGATTAACATTAGTAAAGAATAGGATCAGAAAAAAAAATAATGTAAGAAATAAATAAATTTTCCCTTAGGGTTTAAAAGAACAAATTGAAATAAATGTGTTTTTTAACATTACCTACTTGTCAATTTCGAGTGTTTTTAATAACATTTTTTTAAGATTTAAAACTGTGTTGTGCAAAAAACCTTCACTTAACTAACATTTTAAATTCTTAAGAAGTTAAACTTCAAGTTTAGTAATAGTCCAGTGCATTTATAATTTGACCCAGCACTTTGTACCACTCCCAAATTTGTTTTGCTCATTCGATAGAGCATTGGCTGAATGTCATTACCCTGATTTTTCGCACTCGCGAAATTCACCTTTCGGCCGCCATCTTGGATTTTAGTTTTTGTTGAATATCTCGATTTCTATTTATCCTACATAAAAGTTGTGTATAGAAGAACGTATAGGCAATTAAATTTCGCGTCTTTTATGTTAAGAACACTTTTTCGATGTTCTGAATATTAAAACAGTTACAAGCTAACAAAGTAAAAAAAAAAACAGAAAAAAGTGACAATTTTAAAGTTTTGAGCACTTTTTATCAAAATTATGAAAAAACGTATAGAGAAAAGATTATTCACCTTAAATTACAACTCTGCTATACAACTTTTTTTTCTATCGCTATAAATACAAAAGTTATTAATACTTTTTTTGTTAAAAATGCTCTTTTTTGTTTGTGTTTTGTATCTTTACTTTTTTCTTAATTTTTTTTTTACCAAATCTTGAATTTTAAATGATTAGTGAATATTTTATAGCTTTATGTTACCAGACTTTATATTTAAGTCTCTTCATATTACGAGAGGGGTATTTTTTAACAAAAAAAGTATTAATAACTTTATTAATTATAGCGATATAAAAAAAAGTTGTACAGCAGAGTTGTAGAGAATTTTAAGGTGAATAATCTTTTCTCGATACGTTTTTTCATAATTTTGATAAAAAGTGCTCAAATCTTTAAAATTGTCATTTTTTTCGGTTTTTTTTTTACTTTTTTGGCTTGTAACTTTTTTAATATTCAGAATATCAAAAAAGTGTTCTTAACATAAAAGACGCCAAATTGAATTGCCTACGTTTCTTTTATACATAACTTTTATGTAAGATAAATAGAAATCGAGATATTCAACAAAAACTAAAATCCAAGATGGCGGCAGAAAGGTGAATTTCGCGAGTGCGAAAAATTAGGTTAATGATATTCAGAGAATGCTCTATCGAATGAGCAAAAAACTATTTGAATGGAAAAACTATCGAACAAAAAAACTATTCGAATGAAAAAACTATCGAACAAAAAAACTATTTGAATGAAAAAACTATCGAACAAAAAAACTATTCAAAGGAAAAAACTATCGTTTAAGAAAACTATTCGAATGAAAATAGTAACTAAACTATCGAATGAATGAATATTTAACAACTATCGATAGTTTGATAGTTTTTATATTCGATAGTTCCCATCACTAATCCAAATAGCATCAAGTTGCTTGCAGCTTCCTTGGTTGGAAAAATAAATAATCAAAATCCACATTTTTAAACAAAACATACAATCAATTGACTGAAAAGGAACAGAAAGAACACCCAAAAATTGGACAGATGTTTTGCGAAAAAAAAAAAAAATAATAAATAACAAAACTCTCCAAACAAGATTTATTTATATCACATTCAGGAAACAATAACATTTTTGGGAGTATATTTATTTGCCGGGAGATAAATCTTCTTTCCCATAAGCTCTTAAGGTCTCATTAGTTATTGATTACTTGGCAAAATAAACAAAAAACAAAATATAAAAAAAAAGCTGTTTGGGGTTTACCTTAGCATGACTACGACTTGGACTACATTATCTATAGCTATGGCTACCTACTTGAATTTTCCTAGGATATATGTATTTTGTTTTTCTTTCCACAAAAAGAATCTATTATACAATGTATCTTCTTTCATTATACAAATGCAAGTAGGTACATGGAAATCTTGAGATGGCCTTTAGGCCATATAAACTATACCTTCCTGTGCTTTTATCTCTAGAATATCTTCAAGGCATTTTAATATTTTCAATTCAATTACTCGCTAGTCTTTCCCATTATACAAAAAAATATACATTTTTTGGTGAAATTATAAATTTTTGAGGAGTTTCCGGACTACGAAAATAAAAATTTGTTTTTATTCAAAAATAAATAAGGTCGTCCACAACAACAAAAAAAAAGCTAGATTTCTATAAAATTTCTCCCCATTCAACTAAAAAAAATAATAAAAGAAAAAAATAAATTCGCATCCCTGGCGAACAATGTTGTGTACTTATAAATAAACAATTTTTTTTTTTACTGGATGATGGCCAGAAACGAAAAAAAAAAAATTACATTAAAATTCAGAAAAGGTCCTGCCGACATCCAGGGATGCCTTCAGGGATAAGCCGTATCCCCTTTTATCCATTCCACATCCATAATCTTATTTGACAGGATATTAAATATCATGAGAGAATAATTTGAAAGAAACTCCTTCTCCCCAAAAACAGAAAAAAAACCTATCGAACTTTGAAGAAAAATTCTCACGAAATGATGAAAAATTTTTGGTCTATGTAGAATTTTCGTTCGATAATCATAATCAAAAAAAAAAAGAAAAGGTTCGAAAAAACAAAAGTCCATAAATTATAAAAACCCCCAACCTTGATCCACTACACACACAAAAACATCGAATAGAATGTTGGAAAAGCCTTTTGATTGAAACTAGAAGCATATAACAATTACCATAGAGCCAAATATCACACACAAAATGTATGCAAGCTTCTAATCTATAATCATTGATACCCGGAAATCCTTTCAAATGTTGCCAATTTCAATGAGAGTGTATTAGTGTGTGTGTGTGTGGAATATAGTATTATCTATGTTAAGTGAGGTAAGAGAGAGAAAAAAAAAAGGAAAACAATTTCCTTGGAAATATACTTCTTCAAAGGAGAGAGATACCAAAATCCTGTGTGTAATCATAGGGTGCGAATTTTGTTACCATAAAGATTGGGGTTTTTTTGGGGAATGGAGAGATATTGGGGATGATGATGATGACAACTGTAGTAGTGATATACCGGAATTTCAATTACCATCATCATCGTGTGTTGAAGAACACACCCGACAGCAAGTTGATACAATCACTAGATTTTTGGGATAATTCACAATATCTCTTCAAGTGTAAATATAAGGACGAACAATATACTATACAAATGTTGATTAAGAGTTCTAGTTCTTTGAGAAATTTTATCAAAAAAAAGCAGACTTTGTATAGAAAAGGACAAAAACAAAGATTTGAGAGAATTATAGCGATAACCAAATGAACAGTAGTTGAGCACTCAGGTTTTCTCCAACAAACCCTTTAAAAAACAGTAGAACAACTTGTATAAAATAATAGATTTGTATTTTGAGATTTAAGGATTTTGGATTTATAGGGTACTGCGATTTTTACTTGTGATATAATAACTTTATATCAAGTTATGCATTCGTACTTTAAAAAAAGTTTAGATAAAATTTTTCCAAGACAATACGATGATAGAGAATGCCAAGAAAGTCGGTCCCGGAATTCCGTCTGTCTGTCTGTCTTTTTTTTTTAAATCCGATTTACTCCGAATCTGCTTATTTGATTTCAACGAAAATAATATATATATTTTTAATATAAGCCAAAAATAAAATTTTGAAAAAAATAATTTTTGGTTTTTTGAAAAAAAATTGTAATTTTTTTTTTTAAATCAAATGTTCGAAAACGTGACATGGAATTTTTTTTAAATTTTGGTTTTAGATATTGATTAGTGATTTCTACAAAATGACATACCAATTTTATTTTAAAACCTTATTTCCAAAAATCATTTATAAAAAATAAGTTTTTTTTTTAAAACGGCTCTAACAATTTTGCAATTTTTTTTCTTCTTAAAATCTATTATTAAAGTTTGGTTTTGTGTACGTTCGCTAACCGGCCACACCGGCTGACTTATTTTCTTATTTTTTTTTAAAATCAAAGAGGCATAAGAGGAAAAGGTTTAAGGCAAAAAAAATTTAGATTTTATAGGGTAAATAGGGGTAACACGACATTGAAAAAAAAAGGCTATTTTCTAAACGGTTAGTCGTAAAGAGTTGACTTTTTTTTAATGATAGACAAATTTATTCAATAGTTAAAAAAGGTATTGAAAAATTCAAAAAAATTTCAAAACCAAGTTGTGAAAGTTTTTTTGCAGCTATAGACCTTCGACAAAAGAATAGTTAGAGGTACGCAAAATTTTGAACAGAAATTTGAGTTACACCATGAGAAAGATATTAAAAAAAAAATTAGTGGTCTAAATCGGTTTTTTTTCATAGGCCCTGTATTTTGAAATAAAAATTTTTGAAAAACAACCTAATTTTTAGGGAAATTTTTGAGTATAGTCTCTTATTTTTTTCGAATTTTTAAAAGTCTGCAAAAAGTCTCAAACTTATAGGAAATATAGGTTTTAATCATGCGCATGCAAAAGTATTTTGCATAGGCCACTTTTGCTAAAAGTTCAAAAGTTAACATTTTTAAACTCATTTTATGAACTTTTCAAGTTTTGATCCTCTTTTTCATTTGAAAATTAACTAATTACAGAGTCGAAAATTAGAAATAAATACAAGAAATGGCGGAACGAAGTCCGCCGGGTCAGCTAGTACATCTTAATAAAACAAATGAAATAACATACTTGTTTTGGAGGGCAATTTGATTTCAGATTCTGTTTTATTATTTTGAAAAACGATTTTTGTGTTATTTAAACTTTTTTGTTTTGTTTTTATAAACCTACAATAATTACATTTACTAAATTTCTATACATAAAAAGTCCTAAAAATTGTAGCAACTTCAACCCTAAGAGCAAGTTCGTGCGACCAAGTCGTTCATATTATTTTTTTTTTTTTTTTAATTTTTGATCTTTTATGTTTTCGTTCATGTAATTTTATAAATCGTTATTTTGAGTATTTTCGATTTACGTTCCGTTCACAAATTTCAACATTTGAAAATTAAATTTTTAGTGCATAAAATATTTATTTTAAAAACATTTTGCTTTTTTTTAAACCAAATCAAAAGACACAAATTGGAAATTACTTTAAAAACTCTTTTTTTTTTTATTTTAACCATTAAGATTTTGAAATATCGAATTTTGTTTTTCCATTTGCAGGATTTTGAGTGATTTTGTTAGTAGATTAATTATTTTCGAATTTCGGTTTATCTATATCTTAAAATAGAGAAAATAATATCACCATTATTATATTATTTATGATTAATATATATTTTCTGTAATGAATTAAGAAAAAGAATATATTTTATTAACTTTAAATACATTTTGTATTGAATTGAAATGTATTTGTATTATCTTTTAATAAAATTATTAGAAATTAATATAAAAAGATTAAATTTTAATATACAATAATTGAAATTTAATACATTTGGTTTTAAATTCTAATATAAACTGTATTTTTTTTTAATACAACTGTATTATATTTTAATACATTTGGTATTAACTAAAAAATTTTAATATTTGTCTTGTATTAAATTTTAATACATTTCTGGTGTAGACCTATATGTAACCCAAAAAGTATTGAAAAATACTCCAGAATTTTTTACCGTGTAGATGACTTTTATTTTGTTTTTTTTTCGTTAACCTGCCCTGTGTTTTTTTCTACAGCTCAAAATTTTCAGGTTCATGTTTTTTTTATTCTTAAAATTTTGAAATATATACTTAGTTACTATATTCTTTGAAGAACTTTATTTTTTCTAGTTAAGTTTTTTTTCGATTTCCTGTCTGTCTGAATTTCGCTCTAAAATGTTTTTGAAGTAAAACCGTTTTCATTTCTCAGAATAAATGTTTATTTATTTTTTCTGTACTTTTGATATCTGAATTTTGGATTTCTTGAATTCGGTTTCATAGAAATTTTTGAATTTTTTTATTTTGTATTTTGAATATCCGAAAAGATTTTTGACTGTGAATAACTATTATTTTTATCTACCTTATTAAGTTTGTTTCAAATTTTAGGCTTTTCTATTCCACTGTCTAATGGTTCGGTTCTTTGTTTTGCAAAGTTTCAGAAGGATATCTCTTGAGGGTTTAAATGTTTTTCATTTTTATTTGTATTTTTTTTTTTTTTTTGCTATCGTAATTGACTACCTTAATTTATGTCTTCGACAATGATGTCACGTACGATGTACTTCCTGTCAATAAGGGTGTGGTTCTGGTGAAAGTGTTTTCACAAAAAAAAAAACAGTTCATTATTTTCTTGAGTTCGTAAAAGTTTTTTAGCAACAACATACGACAATGTTTGAATTTTGCTTCTCACATTTTTTGCTGAGAAAATGAGACCAAATTTCATCAAAATCTAGTCTTATTTTCTCAGCACAAAATGTAATACACTGTTAAAAATTTTTTTCTCTTACTGGGAATAAAAGTCTCAAAATATTTAATTTATGGACAAATGAGTTAAAAGTTCAAAAGTTCTCTTGACAGTCTTCCTTAAGAAGGATTTTAGTTGTTGCTAAGAGGATAAAAGGCGTAAGTGGAGGTTTCGATTAAATTAAGCAAATAATTTGAGAAATTGTAATAATTTTTGGAGAATTCTATAGCCTAAAAGTATTAAAATTGAAGATATCTAAACTATCTTGTAATAGTTTTTGTGTTGAATCTATTAAGACCCTTTAACTATCGAAACCAATTTGAAATAAATTTGAATTCAGCAAAAAACAATTTGCCAAAACAAAACCAAAAATCCTCTTTAATTTACCATTACCTCTTTTCAACAATTTATTGTCATGTTTATTGTCCCCCTGTTGTATATATACCAAATACCCTGGATATAGACTATACCTATGGGTAATTTATTATCTCGCTTTCCATATATCTTCATTCAAAGCTATCAACTGATGAAATACCTGACCTAGTTTTATTTTCAAAAAATCCCCACACGGAACAATAAATTGCTCTTCGTCAATAACAAAACTTCTATACAACAATACTGGCAACGCGGCCCCCCGTCACCAACTAAATCCTATAACAGAGCTACCCACATATAGAAAAACAAGTGACAGAATTGCCACATTCACCTCCATAAAATAGTCATGTCGATGTCGGTCGGTCGGTGTCCTCTCAATAAACAAAAAAGAAAAAAAAAATTCGCAATGCAACTTACCTACCATAAACAATTCCCAAAGCTTCAAATAAAATTTCCCCCCAAATCTAACCCTAAACAAAGCAACAAAAAGAAAGTGAATCCTAACAATAAAGAAAAAAAAAGAAAAACCACCCTCATACTTCAACACGTTTATCGAAATTCTAAACACCCATCATCATCATTTTTGTTACAAAATACCACCACAGCAGCACCACCACATAAAGTTTCATCCCTTAAAGGGATCGAGTGGGATTTTGATGAGGTTTTGCGTGGCGTGTGTATTCATTCCCGCAGAGACTATTTGTCTTGCCATCAGGAAATCGTAGCTCATCCATCGATCCGATGTTTCATTAATTTGGTGATAAGCTTTTCAAAGTCATTTCAATAATTGCATTCTCTCGGTAACTTGGTTTTGTGTGAGGCAGCACAAAACAGCCTTGACGCAGTGCTGCCAAAGCGTTTTCCATGTGTAATTGTAATTTTCATCAATATAGGATCAACACCATCAGAAATTGACACCTTTTTGGGAGGCTAAACGAATTGCTTTAGGAGCACATATTAGCACTCAATTAATTCGGTCCGTTGGGTAACAAAACAGGGGTGTCGTAGGGAGTTTCTAATACTATAATTAATAGTATCATAGTATCAAGAGAACAAAAAATATATATGCAAGGGAAATTTGAATTTTTTCAATCGATAGATACATTTTTATTGTAAGGCCAACAAAGGTATTGAAAAAATTTTAGAAAATTTCGAAACCAAGTTATAAATGGTTTTTTAAAACTTATACATATGTATAGTAGACCCTTCGAATAGTCATGATAGGTAGGGGACATTTTTTTGACAATTTTAAAATGTCATTCAAAAGATAATAAAAAGAAATTACAGGTCTGATACGAATCTTTTTTTAAGTCTCTGTGTTCTGAAATATGAATTTTTGAAAAAAAAACTTACTTTTTTAGGGGTATTTTTAGGTGTTTTTTTTTATTTTTAGCAATTTTTGGAGCGTTCAAAAAATTTCAAACTTATAAAACATATAGGTTATAGGTGAATAACGGGAAACGCAAGTTTTTTGTCCGTAATCTCAGCTTGAAATTTCGACATGGTTGGCCTTAAAAAATTCTTACTTTTTTTTTGTAGGCATCGTAGAAATATAATTGAAGGGTCATTTAAAAGGTAAAATAATTAGCTTTCAGATGATATAAAATTTATTATTGGTTGTCATATAAAAAAATGGATTTAATGGTGTTAAAAGAGAAAATAGATTAATTTTTTTTTTGCTTTTTTTTATGAAAATTAACTGGATTTTCGACGTGGTCGATACAAATATTTTGAACTAAAACAATAAGCTTTTAAATAATATAAAATTTATTATAAGTTGTCATAAAAGAAAAATCATGTGTGCAATTCAAACGTGGTAGAAGTTAAACCTTAAAAAAATCATTTTGCTTGAAAAAAAAAAATCGAAAAAATGTAACTTAACTCCATCACCTTTAAATTAATTTTTTTTATATATAAAAAATGATTTTTTTAAGTTTCACTTTTACCACGGGATTTTTTTTTTTCTATTTATTTACCGACTTCCAAAACGGAGAATTTTTTTTTATGTTTGTTGCCTCATAACTTTCGACTGTGTGAACCAATTTTGATAATTCTTTTTGTATTGGAAAATAAAAATAAAAAAAAAAGAAAAAAAAAAAGTTGAAGTATTTTATTTGATTTTTTTGCCAAGTCGACAGCCCTGGCACAAAATTACACAAAAGGACAAGTGTTTTACGTATAAACTGGCACTGGGTACGTACAAAAGGTTTAGATTAAGGTCGGTTGTTGGGAAATGTTTGTCAGGAGGTGAAGGCATTTTAATCAAAATTAATTAGCTTCTGATACAAGGTAAGTACGAGTACGTTTGTCCAATTTATGAGCGGATTAGAGTTCACGGTAAATATTAATTACATCATCGCAATAACAATAACACAGGGAAAGAGAGGTAGTAAATGAGGAAGGACGAAAGAACAGAAGCAGGTTGAAATCAAATAAAAGTTATTATGAGTTTAGATAGAGAGTAGATTGCGTGATTGAGGCAGAGAGAGATGGGGTAAAGTAGGGAGGAAATTGTGTACAACAAAATCTTTTATAAATTTATTTGATATGAAAAGAGGAAAATATTGGATTTTATATGTTCCCAGTTTCCATTCCCAGTGATATAGTTGAACCAAAAAAGTAACATGCTTGTTATACCCTATAAATATAAGCCGATTGTGTTTGGCTATGTGGAAAATTGAGTTACATTGTGTGATTGTGGGAGTATTTTGTTTCTATTTATGAATTCTTTTTTTTTTTTTTTGGTTTTGTTTTTGAAATGAATTTCAAATCAAAAGCATTCGGTTGGGTAATTTGAAACTTTTTGTGCTGAGTTTTTTTTATTATCTTTGTCTGTCAATTAATATGAATTTATTGAGCAATTAAGATGAAAAAAAAAAAAGAATTAGGTACTTTTGATAGAGGTGGGATTTTATTGGAAATTTTAATGACTATTAAGCTAAACTATACAGGATCAATTTCAAATCAATTTTTTTTTTTTGTCTTAACTTTCGAATTTTATTACTCAATGGTTCAATGATTTTATGGAAAAGCAATAATTTCTCACATTTGATTGGAAAATTTGATGATGATATAAATAAAATGCATGTGCCAAATTTTTTTTATGCCTAATAAAAGCTTAAGTTTTTTCTCTTTTTTTTTTGTTGAACTCAATAGTTACTATATTTTTTCAACATAAATTACATAAATTGTAATTTTAATTGAGTTTAAAACAAAAAATAAAATTTTATAAAAAAAAAAAATCAACTATTCCGCGTATTCGTAGTTTTAAAACAATATTTAGTATTTTAATTCTTAACCTTGACGAGTAACTACAAAACTTGGTGTTTAGTTTTTTTGGAGATTCTCCTGAGGGGTTTTTGGAGTAACTTTTTTGAGTTCTTTACAAAAAAAAAAAAAAAATTGGATAGGTACCGATTTTGTTAAAACTTTTTTGTTCAAAAAAATATTTTTTTATGAAAGAATATAAAAGAATAGCGGTTCTAACGATTTCTCTTATATCTAGAGAAACAAGACAAGAAAAATTAATCTCATTAATTGTAGCTAAAGAAATGCTAGGTTGTTGCGCAAACTAAACATTTGTAGCTCCCATGGTTTTTGAGTTATTATTTTCTCGCCAAAAGTGTTTAAAAATAAGTAGATTAATTTGTATTGAAAAAAAAGCTGATTACAATATACCTAGGTAGTTCTGGGATAGGCTATTACATAATAATTTAAAAATACTAAAAAAGTATGTTTGTCGAATAAAATTCAATTTTGATAAAGTTTAGTGAAAATGTATGTACATAGATATTTTTGAAAATATTAGGATAAGACCTTAATTAAAACTGTTTGACTGTTTGCACTTTTGAAAAACTGCGAAAAAGTTACTATAGTGCAATTAAAGGATTTGAAAAATGCAAATCGAACTCGAGATAACAATCAGACATGACATGACGATGAAGGAGAATGCTTAAAAAGTAGTTCTTTATCTCAGTCTATCTCTTCTCTATCTCTTCTCTATCTCTTCTCTATCTCTTCTCTATCTCTTCTCTATCTCTTCTCTATCTCTTCTCTATCTCTTCTCTATCTCTTCTCTATCTCTTCTCTATCCCTTCTCTATCTCTTCTCTATCTCTTCTCTATCTCTTCTCTATCTCTTCTCTATCTCTTCTCTATCTCTTCTCTATCTCTTCTCTATGTGACTTTGGTCAAAATCATTTTAAATAGTGTTGAAAGAGTTATACCAACTAATTTTTATATTATTTTTTGCTTTTTATAAAATTCACTAAAAAATCAAATTATAATAATTATTTTTTAAATTTGTTCATAAAAAGATTAGAGCAACTATTCCCCAAGAACAAATACGTGCGAACCACTCGTGCATTGTATTTGGACTGTAAATAATACTCCACTTAAACTTTTGCCAATTAAAAATATACACGTTAACACTTTTGTATGAGATAATTTATTTCTAACTTTAAATTAACTTCCATATAACCATATTTATCATCTAAGGTCGCATATAGAAATATAAAAACTTCATTAGCTACCTCCCGAAAAAAAAAAATACTCTGCACCAAAATTCTGAACCACTCTTGATTGCTATTTGTTTCACTGAATTCCCTTTTGATTGCCTTTACCTTTTTTAAAAAAACTTCAAAAAATATTTGCATTCAAATGAAAAATAAATAAAACTTTAATTTTTTTTTTATTTTTGCTTCAGAAAACTTTGCAATCCTTTTGTGTTAAACGATATAGCATAGTAGGAAAATTCACACGATAGTCTTTGGTTTGGGTTTTTTTTTTCTATTCTAACTTAATTTCGACTTCTGTTGAAAAAGTCCTTTGAATTTATGCTCTCATGTAAACGATGTTTTAAAAAAGTTGTTTTCTCTAGGTAGTTTTCTACTCATAGAAATGGATATTTGCTTCTGAAACCTTAGAATAAACACACAAACACAAACTCAAACAAAAAACACGAATCCTTTCAAATTAATTTTTCTATTTTTTTTTTTGTTGAATGAGGTTTCTCTTTTAACAAAAAAAAAAAGTCCTTGCATTTAAGAACAAACAAACAAACTTAAAAAATAAAAAGTTGTTCATATTACGTTCCTACAACTGTTTGGGGAAGTAGAAAAAAAAAAACCAACAGAGTTTTTTTTTTTTATTTCTGTTAACTCTTTCCTCAATGCGAGTTTGTGTGTGTGTGGTTGTTTGCCTATATTTTTTTTTGTACCCTACCTTAATTATCCTGGCTAGAATTTTTTTTACCTTACTGAAGAGATAAGTATCGGGTATTATTTCAATTACAAGGGTGTGGCTTATTTGATTTTGTTGTTTATAACAAAAAAAGGCAACAGTGCATGTCCCTGAACAACATATACAACAAATATCCTTTTTTTATATTTTTTTTTCTCATTTACGATTTACCACAAAAAATAAGTGAAAAATAGCTACTTTTTTTTGTGAAAACATTTCTCGCATTATGAAGCTGTCGGAAAAAAAATACAGATCCACGTGCATTATAATAATGTTTATTGTATTTGTAAGCGCGTCAAGAGTATGTCAATGTCAGAAATGTTCCCTCACTTTCGTTGATTTATTATTGAAAAATCATAATAAACCTGCCACATGTATATTTTTGTAGCAAAATATTCAATAGCACCCCATTGAATTATGTTTTTTTTTTTTTATAATGTATGTGGATTTGTTAGATAGATAGATTATTTTTTTATATATAAGTTTATATTTATGTCAATCATATGAACTTGATGGATCTGGGTGCAAAAATTCATTATTCGAAACGAAAATTTGATAAAAAATCGAAAATTTGTATTCAAATCCACGAAGTGTCTGAGAAGAGAGTGTGAACTCTTGATGACAAATTATGGGGAAAGTTTTTGACATTTATTGGGTAAGGAGATGATTTTTTAGAGACATGGGAATCGCGATGACACAGTGAGGAAAAACGTCTTTGATAAAATCTAATATCTTGATTTTGGAATTGGAATTGGAAATCGACTACTTTCGCTACGCTTTGCTATTTTTATACTGAAATAAAACGAACCCTTGTGATTTATAATTCTTCACTATTCTCCACAGTTTTCTGTCGAATTCGGAATTTTGAGGCAATATGAACTCAATCTTGGGAATTATACTCTTGTTTCTTGTAAGCTTTGTTTGTTTTTCGCCAGAGGAAGTTCTAATTCGCTAAACATAAGACCCGGTGGAATTATACTAACTTACAATTAATTTTAGATTAAAACATCATGTTTTTGACGTGATAACGTCTTATAAATCGATGAACCATGGCAGCCACCACAAAAAAGTGACGCCATTTTCTAACGTTCCACTCTCGCACTTATACAGTGCCGCAAAAATTTCAATTAACCCTCTGTAGGCACACCTCTTTTTTGCGAATTTGGTTTATACTTTTTCATGGCGCTAGAACTTTTTTCGGTCTCACTATTTTATGGACAATCATATATGATATTGATGTAAAATTTTCCGAGGAATCCGAATACTGTATTCACAATTCCAAAAAAATTCATTTTCACCCTTATAAAGACACTTTTCTGTGACCACTTTTAATTTTTGTCCTGCCAAATTCGCACCCGTTTGCCGACAGAGGGTTAAACTGTAAGAGATACAAAAATCTTCTATAGCTCATTTGAAAGACAATAACCTAAAGTTGAATGCATTTGAAGGATTTTAAAAAATCCGTCTTTTAATAGGGTAAATAAAGGTAAAACAAAAATGGCTATTTTCTAAGCACGACAATGTTAAGAGTTGGATTTTTTTTTTAATCGATAGATAAATTAATTACAAGACTGACAATGGTATTGAAAAAAAAATTCTAAAAAAATTCAAAACCAAGTTATTAATGGTTTTATAAAACTAAAATATGAAGTAGACCTTTGACGAATAAGTGATTATAGGAAGGGGACATTTTTTTTGACAATTTTAAAAACTTCATTCAAATTATAATAAAAAAAAATTAGGGGTCTTATACGGATTTTTTTTAAGTCTCTGCGTTTCGAAATATGAATTTTTGAAAAACACCTACTTATTTTGTGGTATTTTTTTTTTCAATTTTTCATAGCGTTCAAAAAATCTATAACTTATAGACCATGTAGTCTACTGTGCGCATACATGTGCAAAAAAATTGGCATTTTAAAATGATTTTTGACCGAATAACAGGAAAAACAAGTTTTTTTACCGTTTTTAACTGTTTTTTTATGTTTATCTTTTTTTCTTCAACAGATAAATAAATGAAATTTATATAGATAATTGACAGGACTATATTAATGCAAAATTTCAATCAATTTCGTAAACAAAATTTTGAGATAACGGTCAAAATAAAGTTCTATTTTTTAACAGATTATATCTTTTGATCCAGAGCAAATACAAATTTGATTTAACTTTATTGAGCATCCTGATGATGTTACCTTTCATTTGGTATATCACACATAACTGTACATTCACTACAAGCTACACAATGTTAAATAATTAAAAAAACTTGCGAAATACCTCAAAACACCTGTTGAGATCTGTTGATCATGACCAGCCACCCATGTGGGAAGTAATGTAGTCTCAGTTTGAAATTTCAACATTGTTGGCTTTAAAAAATTCGTGATTTTTTTATAGACATTGTAGAAATATTATTGAAGCTTCATATAAAAGGTGAAATAATAAGCTTTTACATGATATAAAATTTTTTATAGGTTGTCTTAAAAAAAATTGATTCAATAGCGTGAGAACATAAAATTATATGTTTTTTTGATTTTTTTTGATGAAAATTGATCGAGTTCAAAAAATTCTAGCTCTTTTTGTAGATGCCTAATAGACATGATCGATATATATATTTTGAGCTGAAGCAATGAAGCTTTCAGGTGGTATAAAATTTATTATAGGTTGTTATATCAAAAAAATGCATTTTTGGGTGATGGAAATGATTTTTTCACTTTTTTCATAAGAAATGATTGTTTTTAATAAATTATTTTAATACTTTTTGCGCATTGTAAAAATTTAAAAATGGTTTTATTATTTAGAAGAAATATTTGGCTTTTTAATGGTATAATTTTTTTAAAATAAAAAAATTAAGATAATGAGAAAAGAAAAAGGGTAATTTTTTCAGCTTTTTCTTGTAAATTATGATTGTTTGAAATAAATTAACACTTCAATTGGCTCTTTTTAAAAGCACACAACCTGTTTTCTGACGACGTTATCACGTAAAATCATCGTCCGTAAACCGGCTTAACAGACAACCTCTTTTTTCCATTAAAGAAATCTGCTTGTGGAAAGATAAATTGATGTATCTAAATTTGTTTAAAGAAAAAGATGCAAAGACCAAAATAGATGCAAATACAACCAAATAACATGAACAAGAAAACATCAAAAGTGTAAAGACGTTGTTTTTCCTTACATAAAGATTATCTCTTGTCATACGATTCTAAACTGGAAAGAGTTTTCAAGTCAAATAAAGTTAGAAAAAATGTCCTTGTCAAGTTAAAAAGAGAATTTTGTATTCTAAAAATAGTTTCATTTGAAACTTGTTGAAATATTTATTTCTTACAATCCGCATTCACATTTGTTATATACTGAAATCGTAGAGGTTTTGGAATGTTATGTTAGGAACCTTAGGGCATCTTTTTTCTCAAAATAGAAATCAGTTCTGGAAAGAACTGAAAGAATATATAAAATTTGTGTCATAAACTGACATTGTTTAAAAAAACAAAATAAGACATAAGTCATCTGGAGTCAGAGTTGCTATCAGTCAACAATTATTATATGCACAAATAAAAGTTATAGTACAGGTAAAATAGTACATAAAATCAAGATATAAAACAAAAAATTGTTACAATCATGACACTTGGCAAAAAGTTTGCTTTTGGGATAAGAACCAAGGACAAAAAAGTCTATACAAAAATAGTTGGGTGGAAGGGTGTTTTTTCGCGGACAAGAGGGAGGGGGTAAAGGTCAAAAATATACTGAAAAAATTGTTAGTCGAATATCATCATATGACACATGTTTTCAAGGTATTTTTTGATGCTGAACCTAAAGACATAAAAATAAAGTCAATACGATTGCTCTAAGAAAAGTTATTGCAGATTAAAAACAAGTTTGCTTGTTTTTTGACTTCAACAGGTAAAATATAACAAAAATCCATGTGAAAAACATGCTAAACTGATGAAATTCGGGATGAAGCTTTTAGATAAACCAGGAACAAAGGATTCATAAAGTTCATAAAATTATTTTTGGTGAAAGGGTGTTTTTTGATAGGTTATCTTGTTTGTGAGAAAGGTATCATAACAGCTAACTTAAATTGTATTAAATTTTTAAAACTTGGTGAAAAAGTTTTGGTTGGTATAAGAATTAAGAATCTATAAAGTGTAAAAAACGATCTTGAGAAGAAATGATGAAATTCGAAATTCCTACCACAAAAATTGGGAAAAAATTGTTACACCAATGAAAGTTGGTAAAAATGTTTCATTTATAACAAAAACCAAGAACCCAAAAAGTCTATACAAATATTTTAGGTTAAAGGGTGTTTTTTGGGAAAATAGGGAAAATCCGCGATAAGTCCAATAAAATCAATGGTATAAAAGGTACCCTCACGAAATTCAATAAATATGCTCTCTTTCTCATGGGGATTACGAATAAAAGAAATCTATAAATTTTTTTCATGTGAAAGGGTGTTTTTTTTTAGGTGTAGAGAAAATATGGGTATATTTGGAAAAGTGTGCAATACTAGAGTAGTACTAGTGGTACCCTATTGAAATTCAGGAATTATGTTACATTTTAAGATAAGAAACAAGAATCTAAAGTGGCTATACAAATTTCACGGTTAAAAGAGTGTTTTTTTTAGTAAAAACAAATATGATGGATCACTCTAGTGAAATTTGGTGAAAACGTTTAATTTGGGATAGAAAGCTAGAATAGAGAGTTTTTATAAAAAAAAATTAGGTGAAAGGGTGTTTTTTTCGAAGAGGCAGTAAAATCTGTAATTGGTCCAAAAAGCCAAAAGGAGAAGGTATTCAATTCGTCTGTATTTTTTTTGTATTATTTTAATTTTTTTTTATGTTTGTTACCTCATTACTTTGGAACGAATGAACCAATTTTGATTTTTGGAATTGAAAAGCTGGTGCTAGCAGTGTCAGTTTGGGCTATAAAAACTATGAAATAAACCATAAAACCCAGTTTTGATCCATAGAAGTCGGTTTTGTTTTTTTTATTAAAATGATTATTTATTTTTTTTTATATATAGGTAGGTACCTACATTTCCCAAATTTCTATATAAAAACTCTTAAAAATTTAAGCAACTTGAACTCTAAGAGCAAGTTCGTGCGACCCAGTAGTGCATTTTATTTTTAATTATTTTTTTTACTTTTATTAGTACGTATGGTATACTAAATTCTTTTCAAATATTACTAATTTTATGATGTTTTGTCTTATTAGTGAAAGATGTACTCTACACGCTGAAAGTCTTAAAACATATGTAAAGACCTTATTATTAGACAATCGGTTGCGTTTTAACATCAAATTATTCGATTTTTGTAGTAAAATTGTTTGAAATATTGTATTTAGGTACTAATAGACAATGAGCATCAATACTGAAAAAAAAAAACTTGGGGTAAGTCAAATTTTTAAACCATAACTTATTTTAGGGTTTTAGCTTATATGGATCGCAAGTATTAACTCTGCCAAATCAAAGATAACTTTCAGATTATAAGAACAATCTTTGTTGAAAACGAACATTGCTAACATACGGATTGAGCGGAAAAAAAATACAAAAAATTAACTTTTTTCGTTTTGTGAGTTTTTTTTTTTAATTTAAGATGAAATATAATTGAAAATGCTTAAGTGTAAAGTTTAATCAAACTCTTTAGAGTCGTTTTTAAGAAAATTCCATTTAGAACCTCGAAAACTTTGTATGGGATATACAAAATAAAAGTAAAAATCATCTGTTCCAAATTAAAAAAAAATCCGTTACCTGTTTAGGCAGTTAAATTCAATCCTCCACACCCTTTTCGGCACGTAAATAATACTTTCTGCATAGAGCAGGCCAAAATTTACCAAGCAAATTGGTTTCTTAACGTCAACAAAACGTAACTGAAATTACAAGTGGATTATTTTATGAGGCGTTTGACTTTTAAACAATCCCAACCTCATCAATTTTGTGGATATTTTAATACCTACTAAGAATTTTATCTTTCCTTGCAAGCATGCTTTCTTGTAGTTTTTAATTAAAATAAAATTTGTTTACAAACAAAATTCAGTCATTTATCAGTATTGCACTAAATTTTGTCAAACGAACGAAGTTCAAATGTGACATGTACGAAAACTTGAAAAACACAGAATCCGACGGAAAAAATGGTGGTCAAAACTGTCAAAAGATGAGCAACTTTTAACATTGTGCTAGGTACCAATTTTCATAAATCAATAAGTGTCAATAAAAATAACAGGTGTTCGTGTAAACATTACAAAAATTAAAGGTTTGATCAACAGTTCCAATTTCCCTAAATGTCTAAAACTTGAACAAAAGATATATTTTCTGCCATGTAAATGCAATTTAACACTATCCTGTTAAAAAATTGAAATCATAGAGAATGTTTGATTAAAACAATTTCATTACTCATCCGCCTTCTACTAAATAGTACCTACTTGAATTTAAACTAAATCATTTGCCTACACTCAAAAATATTTCATATCTCATCACAAACAAACTTAAGTACATTCAAACTTATGCATTTACCCTATTGCTTATTGTATTAAATCATCCAAATGAAGGTTGAAAACACCCAACCCAAAACCAAGAAAACACAAAAAGAAACCAGTACCTTAACAATGGGTTAATATTGTATTCTAAAAGCATATACACAATGGTTATCAGCATTATCTCTGCATCTCTTTGTATTTTATAAATAACAATAGTCTCATGCCTCCCATATTGCTTTAAAAGCCTTTAGACGTCATCTTCATATCGTAATCTCAAAATGGATGTAATCCACTTAAACGTTCTTCATTAAAATTAACAATAAAATCTTTTATTCGAGTATAGCTACTTGACTTTTGACTTTATGAAATATTTAAAAAAATGAAATATTTTAAACTCAAAAATTACCATTTAAAAAAACAGCTCAATCCAATGTAGTAGAACATTTGCATTTATTTCCTTTTTGCTCTATTTGTATTGTTGCGTGTAATTTACTGCAAAACGTTGAATTTTAAATATTCAATAATTCACTTTTGTTGATTTTGAAATATATGTTAAATGGGGCGCCGCGGCGTTTAATTAAACACTTTTTATTTTGTATTTATTTTCGACAAATTGATGTTTATTTTATGAATAAATATTAACTTTGTCAGAATTGGTACATATAATTTCTATTTGAACAACTCACAAAACTCACTTGAATTCGCTGTAAATTCGAACAACTTCTGCTCTTGAAATCTAATTAAACTTTTTTATCCCAAATCTTCAAATTTCACATAATTTCCTCTTCTTCTTTTTTTAAGCAAATAGAAATGAATATCAAAAGAATTTTTTTTGCAAAAAAAAAAAAATTTAACACACCAAAAAAAACTTAATCGAAGACTAATTTCCGTTGTAGCAAGAAATCGTTGAAACAGCTTTGACACGGTACATTTCAAAAATCCAATTGATATCCTTTTTTTTTCTTCTAAGTACCAAGGATACAAGAGCTCAAGAGAGATTTTAACATACAAAAAACTTCAACAGAAAATAAAAAAGAATAAGAAACTTGTCCACATTCTTACATGGTACAGCAAAAAAAAAAAAAGACAGACAAGAAATATATTTCGTTCAATCAAATTAAATGAACCAAACACAGTAATAGTTTTGACGGTGTTTTATTTTTATTTTATAAGGACGGAAATTATATGGCCATTCCCGTTGGTAAACGCCGACAGACTAAACCTAAAAGAACAGAAGTGAAAGTATCTTAAAGATAATACACTGAATTCTCTGGGTTACAATTTTATCTTAAAAATTCTGTTTTTTTTATTTTGTTGTTGTGGGGAATTTTTGTTTTCACCATTGGCATGATTTTGGGAGGAAGCTTTTATATATTGCATGGAAATTTTACTCCCAATGGAGGAGAGTAGAAAAGCTTTTAACTCCTGTGTTGTCTAGCAACATTTGCATTTGCAAAAGATATGTTTTTTTTTTTTTAATTGAGAAATGCAGCTGGTTAGAAGATATATGAAAATGTGTATTTTTTATAATAAAATATGACTTTCAAAATCTCAGAATTTTATGTTTTATCAATAATTCAGCTAACATACATATTTTTTCCAAAAATTAATTTTGTGGCAGGTACTTTAAACATTGAAATTAAAACTGATTTCTCATTTGCATATTATTATCATCGAATATGGGTTCACTATGGTGTATACGTAACTTTTTTTTTTAACATACAGTACCTATAAAATATTTATTTACAGTTGGGTTAGCAATGAATAAATTTTTGAGATGATTTAGATTTGATTCAATGCTATTAACTGAAACCAAATTAAAACCCTTAGAAATAAAAAAAAAAAAACTTGAGTATCGTTTAAAGAATTCCAAAATAATTTTCTAAAAATTCTTTGTTACTTAAGAAATTAAATGATTTATATTGTTTTGAGTTCAAAACTATTTTAAAACATGTTATTGAATTAAAAAAAAATTTTTTTTCTAATTAAATTGAAACTAGTTTTACACCTTTGTCCCAGCAATGCGTTTTTATTTGATTTGTTTTTTTATTACAAAATGGCAAAGTTCTCTGAGTCAATTTTGACTATCTGTTGAGTTTTAAAAGTCTATAATATTTTTTGGACTAAATTAAAAAATAGTTTATTTTTAAATAAAAATTTTCAAAAACAAAATTTGACATTTTCAAACAATTTTTCAAAATAAAAAATTTATTGGTTTTTTCAAAGCTTTAATTTCTCAAAAACCAATTTTTGACTTTTTTAATCAAAATAAAAAAAAAAATATATTTTCAAAATTATAACATTACAGCTTCTCAAAGGCTTACATATACATTAGGGTGGGTCAAAAAAAAAATGATTTGGTACTTCGAAAACTCGATTGCTAGACACCTCTAGAATATACTCACCAAATTTGAGCTCTTTATCTTAATGGGAAGGTCCTCCGCTTTTCAATTTTCCATTTTTACATCAAGCTTCTACTAAAAAAAAAAATATTTCTTTTATTAATTGAATTTTTAGCCAATTTTTTTTTACATATTCTTGTAGAAAATTGAACGCTCTACAAAAAAGGTGAAATACACTTTTTTGAATTATCTAACCGTTAAGTAGATATTTGAGGTCCAAAAATAGAGAAAATCCTTAAAAAATCGTTTAATTTCATTATTATAATTTTGTAACAAATTGAAAAATTTTAATAATCAAACGCGCATGACATATTCTTGTAGGAAACAAATTGCTCCACAAAAAAGGTCTTATTAACTTTTTTTATTAATCTAACCATTTGAAAGATATTCGAGGTCCAAGTTAAACAAAAATATAAAAACTTTTTTTACGTCTCTAACAAAATTTCATCAAAAAAATTATATGTCATTGTCAACAATTATTACACTTGGTTAACAAAATTAAACTTTTTTTTTGTTGCCGAAACAAAAATATACTTTTCTGAAGGTTTTCGGTGTGCTGAAGTCGAATCCGAAGTCAAAAAAAATTAATCAGCTCCCGTTTTTTAAATATTACCGTTAGAACATACAGTACTTCGGACCTTATTCTTTTATATAAGGAAAATTGTTTGAGAATATTTAGTAACGGTTTTTAAAAGAACTATCTTCCACCTTTTTAAATCTGTTTAAATCTTTCCGATATCTTTTTTACTGCCCGAGATATCCTCAGTTGTTTGGTATTTTTATAAACTTTATAACGTCATTATCTCCTTTATGATGTATGAAGCCAAACCCACTTACTTCATTTTATGATATCTCAGGCAATACAAAAGATATTGAAAAGATTTAAACAGGTATCGAAAGACGGAAATAGAAACCGTTACTAAATATGCTCTAACGATTTTCCTTATACAAAAGAATAAGGTCCGAAGAACTGAAAAAACATTTTTTTTGCATTTTCTAACGGTAATATCTCAAAAATGGGAGCTGATTAGTTGTTTCTGACTTCGGATTCGAGTTCAGCACACCGAAAACCTTTATAAAAGTATATTTTTGTTTCGGCAACAAAACCCTTGTAAACCAGTGTTATCTATTAATTAACACCGTTTTAATGAAATTTAAAAAAATTCTCTCAACTGTTTTTAAAACTGTGTTCGGGATCATTTTAAAGGCATTGTAGTTTGTAAATTTAGATTCGTTAGATCGTTAACAAAAAAAATCAAAGTTAAAAAAAAGTAAGGTCCGGTAAAAAAAAAATAACACAGACATTTTTTTCTATATATTACATACATATTTGAAAAAATAAAATAAACTGAGTATTTATTTTTCAAAAAAAAAGCCTTTTAACTCAAAATTATGGGCATATTTTTTATTTTTGTTTTTTTTTTTTTTTTTTTTTTTTGAAACGTAAAACATTTTATGACAAGGAGCAGGATTTCAAAATTTTGGGGCCAAAAATATTTAAGTTTGTAAAAATGGTATAAAACAACCATAAAAATTGTGTATTAGTTTTTGAATTTATTTTTGGGCCAGTATCTCAAAATTTCTTGCATTTTATTAAACAACCATAAAAATTTCCTGCTTTTATCACAAAGTGCCAAATTAACTTCTTCTTTTTCATAGCTTAGCCAGCTCACTAATTGACGTTCATTTTATTGAAGTTTTCTTGTTGTTGGTTGTTGCTATTTTTTTTTTTTTTTTTTTTTTTTTTTTGAATATAGTTTTATACCAGTTCAGGACTTTTGTTTAAATGGTTTAACCCCATCAAGGCGAGATTTACGGCTTTACTCTTGCGAATAACTCATAATACTAGTTTACAAAAAAATAAAGAAAAATGGCTCAAAGAGACCAAAAACAGAAGATTTTGAAAGTCCATATTTTATCCAATTTTAGCCGTATTCAATTTTTGTGACCATTATGTTGAAAGATTTTTCATTATGTTGAAAGATATTTTCTTTTCTCCGTTACATGTTCAATATCTATAAATGATTCAAGAATAAAAATAGACTATTTAGTAAAAACACCTAAAATGTCATGTTTTTCTCTTTTTCGAATAGTTTTTCATTAGTTTTTTACAATATTTTAATTTTAAATTTTTTTTAATGGATACATATCGATAGAAAATTTTATTATCTACAAAAAATTACAAAATACAAATTTTCATATCCGGCTTCCTTTTCAAGTTATAGACGAAACACACAAAAAATAACAAAAAAAAGTCGAAAATATTGATCGTTACAAAAATTATCATATCTTTATAACTTATTCATAGATTTTGAATAAAATTATCTTGTTATCTTTGCCAGAAAGTGAACTATACATACAAAATATAAAACTATGAGGATTCACAAGATTTAGATTTTTTATGTCAGTAAGAAACTCCTTTTTTTTGCAAAAATTCGATTTTTTTAAGTGTTTTGATACAATCACTTAAACTTTTTGAGTGACCCAAAAAAGTTATTCCAGTGTTTGTTGCTTATTAAATCAGCTTTCAGGAACCGGTTTTTCTGTTCAGATTAGTTGTTTATTACTCAAGATATAGCCCGAATACTAAGTATGCTGAAAAAAAACGACAAAAAACTTCGAAAAATTATATCTCGAAAACGTATCCATCGTAATTTTTTTTTAAGTGATTTCCGAGTTCCTGAGATCAAAGTACGTAAGGAAAAAATAGTGGGATTGAGTGTCCATTTTGGCTGTAGGCCTGTGTAAATAGTTGAATTTTTTTTTTTATTTAACATTTTTTCTTTTAACAATTTATATAATTTATTTTAGTATAAATGTTAAAGTCTCTATTTTAATTCTGATTGTTAAAACAATTCTTGCTATTCTAAAAATAAATTCACAAAAAACAACTCAAACAAAACAAACGTGGAATGTAAAACCTTGATGTTTTGTATTTACCAGAGGTAACTAAAATATTTAATATAATTTGTAAAGGTTCCTTAAATGGCAAGTTAATAATTCGTAAAAAAAAAATTCTAACTAAATTGAGTTAAAGAGATTTTTCTTGACAAACTTTCCAATTGAATTGCATAAATTGAATGAAATTTTTTTGACAGTTGACCAATCCGAGACCAGAAAATACACTAAATATTAAGTCCCGAACTTTTCGGAACCTGTCAAATACTATTAAGCGATTTGACAATTAGAGCAAAACCATGCAACCTAGTTGTGGATTTAATTATTTTGATGTTTGTTTTGTGCTTTGACAGCTAATGTCTGTGGGTGGTGATGGTGGCTGTTATATAGATGATAGCTGTTCGAGACGTATATCCTTTTTTTTTTACTTCCACTCTCTCTCACTCATTGAAAATAAAAACGAGGACTATTTGTTCATTTTGTGTGCTGCGTCTTTTGTTGAATGGAAAGTTTACTCTTCCTTTGTTTGTTATTTGTCTGCAAAGGACAAATATCAATTAGCCGACGAATATAAAAATGAAATAGAAGAAAAAAAAAGAACAAAAACAAAAAGATCTAGAACTGAATAGATTCACTGCATGCGAATTGTTGTTAGTAAAAAAGAAAAATAAAAAGTTCTAAAAGCCAACCGAGACTTATATATGTAGCTGCTACCTACATTTTTATTGATGTTTGAAAGAATAGAAAAAATAACCATGATGAGTAGAATGAGAGAAGAAATTATCGGCGGGACAACACAATTGTTGAATGTAATCAATTTTCTCCAGAATGACAGGATATCATTCTAATTATGTTGACTGAAGAAGTTTTTTTTTTTTTTGCTGTGAAAGGAGTTTTTTTTTTTGTATTTTATTTTACGATGGACGCGATGCTGAGAAAATTGAATTTAGGAAAATGCGCGTGAAATAAAAAGAGAATCAGTTGGGGATGAGAGATAATGGTGGTGATTAATTAATGATGAAAAGAAATGAATGGCTAGCCAGTTTTTGTTTTCTTTCTTTTTTTTTTTTTGAAGGATCACAAGTTTTTGGTAAAAACAATGCAACATATTTTGGTGAGCACTTTAAAATGATAATAAATTGAACATATATAGTGAATTTATTTTGACTTTCTGAACAAAATGGAGAGTATCCATAGAGTTTAAACAATTTGAATGAAATAATTGCAAAAGCCAAGGTTACATTTAATCGTATTTTAAAAACAACTGTGAATATGCCCAAATATGATTAGTCCCTGCAAAATTATATATTAATATTCTGCTGATGTCATATTTATAACAAAAACTTTTACAATTTATTAGATAACGTTATTTTTCAAAAAAAAAAAAATAAGCCTGTTGCCAATAGAAAACTTAGTTTCATTTGCAGATGTAATTTATGCAAATTACTAAAAAAACATCACCAATTTGCACTTGGGTTAATTTTAAAATCTATTAGGTATAATTTTTATTGATAAAATTAATCGAATCTGTGCAAGTGTTAAATTTATATGAGTATTTAATTTCAATCAATTTCGAATTTAGTTCGACAGAAAAAAATATTCATTTTAATATTCAACTGATGCATGCAAAGTGCATAATAAATTGTTATTGATTTTTGCAATTATTTGAATAATTTGCATAGATAGCATAAAGTTTTTTTTTTTTTATGGAAAAAAATGACACTTATTTTTACTATGGCCAAATACTTATATTTTTTTTTAATTTATTAAAAATTTGCGTAGTTGCTAAAATAGTCAGTTTTATAAATATTTATTTTAAATCTGTTTTCATAAAAAATTAATTTTTGGTGTAAAATTAGATTAAGTTTTTGTTTGAAGGGTTTTCTATGTTTATTCAAGCATTAAATTTCTCCGCTTTTAGTTAATTGATTTTTTTTTATGAAAATCAGAAATAGGTACAGTTTTAAAATAATTAAGACTTTATTCATTAAAATTTATAAATTACTGCAAAATACAAATGTTATTGAGTTGAGTGTTAAAATCAAAACAGATTTCTCATTTGCATATTGGGTCACTATGGCGTTACACATACGCCACTTATTTTTAACATACAGTATAAAACATAAATTTACATTATTAATTAATATTTCCATATAATTTTAATTTGATTCAATGCTATAAGCTGTAAGTAAATTGAAACAATTAGAAAATAAAAAAAAAAATATAATATGTATTGTGAAAAGGAATCCCACACAAATCAAAACATTGAAAAACTGGAATTTTCAAAAAAAAATTTTAATGTACAAGAATTACACTGCGTATTTCGTTTAGAGTTCAAAACTATTTAAAAACATATTTTAGATTTAAAAAAAAAATTATTTTTTTCTAATTAAGTTAAAATTAGTTTTTTATATAAAACAAATTTAACACCTTTGTCCATTAAAGAAAATATGTACGTGCGATCCAGAACTGCGTTTTAATTTGATTCGGTTTTATTTAGAATTTTGAGATTTCAAAATCCTCTGAGTCAATTTTGACTATTTGTTGAGTTTTAAATGTCTATAATTTTTTTTTAATTGAATTAAAAAATAATTTCTTTAAATAAAAATTCTCAAACATTATTCAAAAACAAAATTGCAATGTTTTTCCTTAGAAATTATTATTTAACACTTTCAAACTAATTTTGCAAAATAAAAATTATTGGGTATGTTTGAAAACTTTGATTTTTCAAAAACAAATTTTGAACTTTTTTTTTAAACATTATTTTATTGAAATCATTTAAGTCATTTAGAAGAATGCCGTTTATAATACAACAATTTTTTTGTTGTATTTTAATAATAAGAACTTATTTACCAAAGTTCCAAGTTATTTTTCATCAATATCTTGGAGTAATTTTTGAGAATAAGAATATAATTTTTCTATTTTCGTTATATGGCCGATTTTCGGTTCTTAAAAATAAATTCAATCTTTCCTCAAATTGCTCTTTACAGACAAAATTGTACGTACCTACATTATATTTATTCCAAGGAAGAAATAAGAATTTAAAAAAAGTTCAAAATATTGACCACCCGGTTTTCAAAAAAAAGGGGTCGTTCATTGACCAAAAAACCAAAAAAATACTTTGTTTCATTATCGCAACAATAATATCCTTTGTTTATAATAAAATCAAACACAAAATATTTTTTTTGTATCAAAAGTATTTTTGTTCAAAATTGCCTCTTTAAGTCAACCACGTGTTGGCCATAAAACTAATGAACAATTTAAACTATACAAATATTATGTTATGTTTATTTTAATCACCATTAATTTGTGACTTTGTTTGCCCTTCCCTCTTTAGCAAATATTTTTTGTCTAATTAAATTATACAAGAATGTCTGTTTTTTCTTCAAATCTTTTGTTTTCTTTGAAACTCTTTCAGTAATTAAAAAAATAAAAAAAAAAATTAAAAACAAATTTTTTATTATTAATTATTGCCAAACGATAAACTCCTCCTAATAACGATTAAATTTTTACTAAATATTTACAAATCGCTTGCCAAAAATACACTCAATTTATTGTCCGAGCTAATCAGCCAATTCCCAGATGAGAACATAAAAACTTTTAAAAATCACCATCAGACCCCACCACCGCCATCATCGAATCGATTGCCGCACACATCAAAAACCATTAAAAACGTGCACAGGCACACCATCCAATTGCTTTATTAATTATTGAAATAAAATTTAATTACACCCCCCTTAATCAAAATAAACATTTTCGCATGTTCGCACCTGGCTAGCAGCGCGGCGATTGGAAATAGATGTGCCACATTCTTTTCTATCGCAGCTTCTAACTTAATATTTTTGTTCTTCTTCTTTTTGTTTTTCTTTTCTTTTTTAAATTGTTATAATAATTATATTGCACTCGTTGGTGCTAATTGATAAAAACCAAAAATAATTTTTTTTAATTTAATTTTACACTGCATGGGGGCGAGAAAGGGGGCAATCTGAGGAATTGACGATGACGTCACAAACGAGTTGGCGTTGGGGGAGTTGAAATTTTCACTCAAACCCCTCACCCATCATTTTCATCTTGATGCTATGAAACTCGATGAAATTAAAACAAACATACGGAACGGATAT
The DNA here is from genome assembly GCF_945859705.1 of Episyrphus balteatus. Lineage (NCBI taxonomy): Eukaryota > Metazoa > Arthropoda > Insecta > Diptera > Syrphidae > Episyrphus > Episyrphus balteatus. Next base: position 73,794,086 of record NC_079137.1, read on the forward strand.
TCACCCGGATGATGATGATGATGATGATGAATATTGTGTGTTTTCATTGCGTGTGTATTTGAGAGGCGAGTTATGTGTATACGCAGTTACAGCGTGCACATCAATTTTAATTTTAATTTTAATTTCAATCGAAAAAGTGTAAAAACATTAAGTAAATGTGCACTTTTTTTTTTATTTTCCTCGATTTGAGATTGCAATGCGTCAGAGAGATTATACCTACGAACGAACGCAGCTAAAGATAGCTTGTGTCTGTGTGTGTTCATGTCCAATTATTATGCTGTAACTGATTGCTGCACACGAAGCACGTGAAATTATATCCTTCGTTGGCAATCTACATCAAAGAGGATGCATATTTATTTATTTAAAATGATGATGATGATGATAATGATAATGATGACGATGAGGGAAATATTGAAATGGATATTCCTCATTTCAAAAAAGACAGATTTATCATTTGTGTGTGTTGTTCATTGCTCAATTTTTTAACTTGGAATTATAAATCGAAAATTGGAAAAAAATATTGGTAAATATTCTTTTTTATATAGGTTTTAACTTGAAAAATTAAAAAAAAAAAAAATGTTATGGAAAATACGTCAGTGCAAATATATCAACTTTCAATAATTTAAAAATTGTTTTTTTTTTTTGCAATTTTTTTGGTACCTAAAATTTTATTTTTATTCATTCATTCCATTACGATATTGTTGAAAAAATAACACATCACAATGATATTATTTCTTTAATCCATAAAAGTAAAAATTTCATTCACCTAACATGTCAGTTCGCTGGCTGATAATTATAAGGGTGTATTTCATACAAAATACTAAAAATGAGTTTTAAGTATATCTACACCAAAATTTTCGTAATTTCAACGGCTTTCAGATAAAATTAAAAAAAAAAAAATGGCGACGATACGAGTAAAAAGACATATGTACAACTTTCATGATTTGACATAAATGTATTAATATAATAAGGTTCTATGTTATTCAAATTGCAACATAAAACCCTTTTACTGATTTTTTTACTTGCGATAGGTACTATATATCAAGTTATGCATTCGTACAAAAAAAAGTTGAGATAACATTTTTCCATGACATTACGATGGTAGACAATGCCAAAAAAGTAGGTCCCGGAAGTCCGTCTGTCTGTCTGTCTGTCTGTCTGTCTGTCTGTCTGTCTGTCTGTCTGTCTGTCTGTCTGTCTGTCTGTCTGTCTGTCTGTCTGTCTGTCTGTCTGTCTGTCTGTCTGTCTGTCTGTCTGTCTGTCTGTCTGTCTGTCTGTCTGTCTGTCTGTCTGTCTGTCTGTCTGTCTGTCTGTCTGCCTGTCAGTCTGTCTGTATAAGGAGCTACAGCCTAAACGGATGGACCGATTAATGTCAAACTTGGTATGTAGCGTTATTTGGCGACTCTCCAGAGGGGTTTTTGGAATTAATTTTTTTGGACCAAAAATAACGGTACTTGTCATATACCTACCGATTTAAGTAAAATTGAAATATCTCGAAAACGGCTCCAACGATTTTGTTTAAAAAATTCAAATGTTAGTTTTAAGCTAAGGTCTATATTTCAATGAAAAAATTTTTTTTTGATTGAAATTTTTTTGAAAATCGTTATTAACGGTACCTGCCATAGAACCGTTTTTTTTTCAAATTCGAATATCTCCGAAACTTCTTATTCGATTTCAACGAAACTTTATGTGAAGAAGCATTCATATAATTAAAATATAAACCAAAAATAAAATTTCCAAAAAAATAATTTTTGGATTTTTAAAAACATTTTGAATTTTTTTTTTTTGATAAATCAAATTTTCCAAAACGGGACATTGAATTTTTTGAAATTTTGTTTTTAGATGTTGATTTGTGATTTCTACAAAATGGCATACCAATTTTATTTTAAAACTTTTTTTCCAAAAAATTATTTATAAAAAATTGTTTTTTTTTAAAACGGGTCTAACGATTTTGAAAATTTTTGTTCTTAAAATGCACGTAATATATCAATCAAAACTGCATACTTGTTTTGGAGGGCAATTTAATTCCAGATTTTATTTTATTTTTTTTTTTAACGAATTTTATTTTTTTTTTTCCAAATGTCTATATAAAAAGTCTTAAAAATTTAAGCAACTTTAACTCCAAGAGCAAGTTCGTGCGACCCAGTCGTGCATTTTATTTTTTTTTTTTTTTCAAACAAAAAAATACATTGATTTAAGTTGCATTGAACTTTTTTGCGCAAATTTTTCAAAATAAAATCTTATGGAAATGATTTTTTTTTTAACTAAAGTAAAAATAAAAGATCTTTTGATGTTTTTGCTGGTATTGAACAACAGGGGTGGAATCGGCTAACTTGATAGTCGATAGTTGACAGTCAAAAACGACGATTTTGCTCCATAATTCGTCGTTTTTGACTATCAACTATCGACTATCAAGTTAGCTAAACAGCAAAGAATTTTTGTATCTCGTTCTCTACTCTTTAAACCAAACTATGTATTATCCAACCTTAACTTTTGCAATAATTCATTCGGGTTACCTAACCCAGATATTCTTTCATCATAATTAAATTAGATAAATGTTTTTTGTGTTTCAAGAATTGGAAGTGATTTTTCAAAACCTTTTTTTTCATAGTCGAGGTTGGGAATTTCATAGTTCGTATTAATAAACCAAAAGTTAAAGAAACACATAGATTCCCTTAAAACAAAAGAAGTCAAAACTCGAAAAGTACCAAAAAGTTACCTTCGGACAAACCTAAACTGCAAACGAAATTCAGCTTTCACCTTAGTACCCAAAAAACAAAAATTAACTAATTTTTAGTTGTATTTAGTTGGAAAATTGAGTATTTTTTTTTTTTTTGTTCAAAGGTCAAGATTTTACTCTACTAACCGAAGTGAACTCTTCGTTATTCATCTTTACAATCATATTAATTTATTTCTATTAATAGTTTCATCGAATAAAACTTTTTTTTTAACTTGAAGCAAATTTACGTTATACATGGAGACAAATAAGGCACTTAGAATCAACCTCTAAAATCCAATCCTCTTAAATTAATAAGATTTCTAATAAAAATAAGTAAAATTTGTTTAAACTTTGTTAAAATCAAAGTGAACTTCATTTTAACAAGAATTTTCTTCTTAAGAAAATTTAAGTGTAGATACCTACTAAGATTGAAATGATTTTTCATTAATTTTATGTGCATTCTAATTAAAATTAAAAGATTAAACAAACTTTCAATTTTTTTTTTTTTGGCATACATTTTGCACCGTAGAAGATGATTGTTTTGAGACGACTGTCTTTTGGGCAAAAAAGCATGCAAAAATCCGATTGATAAAATATAAATTCTAATTGTTTTAAGCATGTCTTTTTTCTGTATACCTAATTCAACAAAAGCAGGAATTGGGATTTGTGGTATTTTTTTTTGCTGTTATTTAAAATAGAATTTGACTGTTTTGTGCAAAACTTGAATAAAATTAAATTAAATCAAAGAATATTTCACGATGAAGTCACTTTTTTTTCATATACCTAAAATCCATTTATTACATGTAAGCTCTTTATAACTATAAATATAACTATACAGGGTGTCCCAAAAGTTAACGTCGAAACGAAAACGGTAGATATGGTAGGTGGTGACAGTTATTAGAAAAATAATTAAAAAAATCGCAGCCATATATTTTGGGAGTTATGGGCATTTGAAAAAAAGTCGAAAAAATGGTCACCCTGTGAGGGTTTTTCATGTGCCGTGACTACAAATCTTAATTTTTCTCATTGTTTTCTTTTGTTACGGAACCTTGAATAACCCTGCTATCAAATGCATCCAAAAATTTTAACTCAGCTGCATCAGTTTTAAAGTAAAAATTACTTTTTTGCCCAACTAAGTACTAACAAATTTTACATGGCTCTAATTCAATGAACCGTAGTGTACTACACATTTATTTAAAACTCAAAATTTCTTTAAATTTGTTTAATAATATTTCCAAAAATCGCTTCATTAAATTTACTTGATTTTGACACGATAAGAGTAATCTTTTGGCTCCTAAAAATTGTGTGTCTAAATATTGTATGAGTTTCTGTTGTGTTAAAAATAGTTGGTACGGCAATTCTGTATATTTTTGTATACCTCGAGTTACAACCTAAACTACTACAGGAGCGATTTCCTTCAAACAGTTCACAGTTTTGAGGTATTCTCTAGCGGAGGAATTTAAATTGATTGATTTTCTCAAAAACGGCTCTAAGGATTTTGGTTACTAATAATATGTACACTGAACCAAATCCTTACGTAAATACAACGAAAAAATTCGTTGAGCCAACGAAAATTTAACTAATTTTCAGCCGATGAAAAATTTAATTGGCTCAACGAAATGGCTTTCATACGTTAATGAAGAACTTCATCAATCAACGAAAACTGTAGTATTTTAATGAAATTTTTCATAAAAATTTTTCATCGAGAGTTAATGAATTTTTACATCACTTTACGAAATTTTTCATCGATTAACGTAAAATTTAATTAAATACGGTGATATTTTTCGTTAGTCAATGTATTTTTTGATTAATTTATGAAAGAACTTTCGTTAAGCTAACGAATTTTTTCGTAAATTTAATGAGCATTTTGATTAAATTACGAAAAAATATTCGTTAGCTAACGAAACTTTTCGTTGTATTTTTTTAGTAGATTGTAGTATTTTTTTATTGGACTTGTTAAATTATTAATTTAATATAGTCCAAAACAAAAATTGGCGTTTCGACCCGGTGGAGCTCACTTAAGTCAACTGATGAGTCCGACTTATCGTGAGACACCTTGTCAATACGCAAATATTTTTTATATTCAGCTCAACTTACATAGATTTTTAAACAAAAACCTAATGTGAACTATATAAAGCAAGATTCAATTTTTAATCATTAAAACAGAAATGCACCCAAATCTACGTTTTTTTTTGTAAGGCAACGATTTTTTTCGTTAACTGATGTATTTTTTCATAAGCCAATGTAATATTTCATTAGTATATGAAGAATTTTCATACGCTTATGAAGATTTTCGTTAGTTAATGTTGAATTTCATAAGTTAATGAATTTTTTCGTTACTTAATTAAAACTTTAATAAAGTAACAAACAAATTCTTATTTTTATTCTTTAAAATGAGCATGAAATTTTTCGTTAATTGATGAATCTTTTCATTGAATTGGATTTTTTGGCACTAAAAAGGGAGAAAAAGTGTATGAAACGTTTTCATTAATTGATGAAGGTTTTCATATTACGAAAAATTACATATTTTCGTTGAGCCAACGAAAGTTTCGTTGGGCCAACGAAAATGTAGTGTACGAAACGATTTTCGTAATTTTACGAAATTTATTATTTTCAGTGTACATGTACAATGCAATGTTACAATTGATGTCCTACTTGAAATAAAAAAAAAAATACTTTTTGAACCATTTTTTTATTGCCATAGAACCGTTTTCTTGATTAATAACTCTCTCGTAAACGTTAAACGTATCAACCGATTTCAATGATTTTCAAATTTTTATAGTAAAATATAAGAAAATATTCAAAAACATGTAATTTTCGGATTTAAAAAAAGTTTTTTTTTTTTGAAAAATCAGTTTGTTTTAAAAATGGGCAAATTAATTTATTCAAATTTTGTTTCTTTGTCGATTAATATTTCCTTTTTAATGGTAGGTAGGTAGAGATGGCGGTCAAAGCAAACGAGCTTGATGACCCAATTAGCGCAGAATGCGCCGTTTTGATACCAAAACTCATGGAACCTATGATGGATTTATTAGAAGATAGAATTTAGATTGATTTTAAGAGGAAAAACAAGTGTTTAGGAACTCCTAAATCCACTTTGTTGAGTTGAAGAACGAGATCAAGTCTTTGATCTTTGATTCTGATATGTTATCTATGTCATTAAAGAATTCACTCCCCAGAGAAAGTGCTCTATATCTAGCGAGGGCCGGACATTGGCATAGAAAATGGAAGACCGTTTCTTTTTCTTGCTGGTCCAAACAGCTGCGACAGCAAGTATTGTGTGGTATACCCAACTTTGCTGCATGTTCCCCTATCGGCCAATGTCCTGTACACACCGCAACGATTCTGCTAATATCTTTTCTGGGTCTGGAGATTAAATCATTGGTTTTGGATTTATTATAAGTGGGCCATATTTTCCTAGATATGACGCAGCTATCTAAACTATGCCACCTATTATTTGCTTTTTTTAAATAGTTTGAGAAGATATTGCCCTTCATGACTCCTATTGGAATGTTAACTGCTTCTGCTAGCGACTCATGAAGGGCCGATCCTTGCCTGGCCAGTTCATCTGCCTTTTCGTTGCCCTCAAAACCACTATGTCCTGGGATCCAGACTAGAGTGATTGTGAGGCTTTCGCTCAGTATTGAGAGTTGCTCTCTGCACTGCTGAACCAGTTTGGATGATGTCATGACTGAAGAGATTGCTTTTATAGCTGCCTGACTATCTGTTAGTATAGCTACATTCTGGGTTTGATTTAAATTTATTCTTAGTACTTTGCAAGCTTCCCTAATTGCGAGTAATTCTGCTTGAAACACGCTTGCAAAATTTGGAAGTCGAAAGGATTTTGAAATATTAAGGGATTCATGATAGACACCCGCACCGACCCCACAGTCCATTTTTGAGCCATCAGTGAAAATACAAGTGTCGAAGTCTCTCGTCACAATTCCATCTTCCCAGTCTGTCCTCAACGGGAAGCTGACCTTACAATTCCTTACAGTGTTCAAGGTAGGAGTGTGATAGTCGGTAGGGGTCAGAAACATATCTGATGGTACTAAATTAGTTATGTCACTATGACCAAAAGGTTTTACCTTCCAACAGCCGGTTTCTTTTAGCCTTAATACGCTACAAGACACCTGGTATTTGACATGAAGGTCTATGGGTAAAAGGTGCAAGAGAACGTTTAGAGCCTCAGTGGGGCACGACCGGAGGGCTCCAGTCGTCCCTACGCTTGCCGTTCTCTGGATTTTCTTAAGTTTGTTGATGTTGTATGCTTTACTTAGAGCAGGCCACCAAACAATGGCGCCGTAGGTAAGAATGGGTCTTACAACCGCTGTGTAAGTCCATAGAATCATTTTTGATTTAAGGCCCCATTTTTTCCCAAAGGTTTTACTGCAGGCATAGAAAGCAATGCTCGCTTTCTTAACCCGCTCTTCTATATTTAGCTTCCAGCTCAGTTTAGTGTCCAAAATTACACCTAAATATTTTGCGCTAGAAGAAAGTGATAAGATTTGGCCGTTAAGGTGAGGTAGAGGGAAGGCAGGGATTTTGGTTTTAGTTGTAAAAAGCATCAGTTCCGTTTTACTTTGATTAACTCCTAGGCCACAGCTTGTAGCCCAGTTGCTAACTCTTCTCAAAGCCGTGTCAGTGATCTCACTGATCACGGGTAAAAATTTTCCTGATACAAGTACAACCAGATCATCCGCATATGCCACTGCCTTCACTCCACTTCTCTCAAGCTTCACGAGGATATTGTTCATAACAAGGAGCCATAAAAGGGGGGAAAGAACGCCGCCCTGAGGCGTACCCCTGTTGACGCATTTATAACAGTGTGAATTTCCTAAACTTGCTTGAATTCTTCTCTCTTTTAGCATTGAAATAATCCAACTTCTGATGTAGTCTTCTACTTCAAAAGTCACTAGGGCCTCGAGAATAGATTCGGTTAGGACATTGTTAAAAGCTCCTTCTACATCTAAGAAGGTAGCTAGGGTATATTCTTTAAAATGGATCGAGTTCTCAATTGTTCGAACGACTTCATGGAGGGCTGTTTCCGTAGATTTGCCCCTCATGTAAGCATGCTGCGAACTCTCCAAAGGACATCTTTTAAAGATCTCTCTAATATGGGTTTCAAGAATTCTCTCCAAGGTTTTGAGTAGAAAAGATGTTAAACTGATTGGCCGGAAATCCTTCGCGGATTCATGCCCTCTTTTTCCCACTTTGGGAATGAAAACCACGCTTACTTGTCTCCACGACTTGGGCACATGGTTAAGAAGAAGGCAGCCTTTAAAGATTTTTTCAAGCCACGTAACTGCTATCTCTTGCTGCTTTTGTAGCATGATAGGCAGAATACCATCAGGGCCTGGAGACTTATATGGAGAGAAGGTGCTAATAGCCCAGGCTATATTTTCTCTTGTTATCAGGGAGTTAACTTGTTCTGCCGTAACTGACAGCAAAGTGGGATTTATGTTCACTTCAGAGGTATTGTCTTCACACCCTGGAAAATGAGTAGTCATCAGTAGTTCCAGGGACTCAGCTGGAGATATAGTCCAGGATCCGTCAGGCTTTTTAAGGAATGAGGGATTGGTATGTTCCCTCGATAGAACTTTGCTAAGCCTGGCGGAGTCCTTTATATCTTCAATGGAATGGCAGTATTCCTCCCAGCTTTCTCTTTTGGATGATGCTATAGTATGCTTATAGACTCTTAAACAGTCCTTATAGGGTTGATAGAATTTGTGTTTATGGCAGATGTTGAAGATTGTTCTAGTCATTTTCCTTAAATTAGACAAGTCTTCATTCCACCAAGGAGGAAAAGTTTTGCTACTATGTCTTACCGGGCACGAAGCCTTGAAGGCAGTAATCATCGATCTTTCAAAGGTCAAAACATTTGACTCAAGATCCGCAACCGTATCTGTACTCAGATTAGGTATGCTGCGTAGCTTTGCGCTAAAAATTTGACTGAATTTCTTCCAGTCAATTCTTTTGGGATTTCTATAGGGGGTTGGGATTTTGGTTTCAAAATTAAGTTGGAAGAGGATCCAACTATGATCTGAAAAAGATTTTAAGGGCGAAACTCTCCAATTTTCAACCTGCAAATCGGAGCAATTATTTATGAGAGTAAGATCCAGTACATCCTCCCACCCTTCATAGTTACCCGAACTCGGGAAAGTGAAGGTTGGAGTAGTACCTCTATTGCAAATAATTAGGTTATTTTCAATAATATAATCAAATAATGACTCACCTCGTTCGTTGATTTCTGAACTACCCCATAGTGTATGCCGCGCATTTGCGTCACACCCAATGAGTAGGCTAGTCTTTGATGTATTGGCTTCAGATGTCAGTCTGCGTACCTCATCCGGCGGTGACTGCTGGTCATGTGCCATGTACGCCGAGGCCAAAAGTAAGCTGTCGGTATTTGAACCCTCTAATTTAATAACTGTTAAATCAGAGGTGCTAAAATTGGGACACAAAAAAGCTTTTAAGTGTTTTTTAGCTAAAATACATGTTCTTGGCTTACCTTGGTTCGAACTGACGGGCTTATAAAAAAGGTCATATTGGCTGTCTCGGAGGCCTCTCACTTGAAGGCCATTTACCCAGGGTTCTTGGATCATGCCCACATCGAAGTTTTCCTCCCTTAGGAAAACTCTCAGGTTATCTGAGGCACATTTCGAGTGCTTCAGATTAACCTGAATGACGCGCAGCATGTTTTTAATTCGTGAAAGATCCTGCACAGTCAGTTACCGGCACCTTGCCGGAGGTCCCAGCCTTTTTGGAGACATCGTCAACCTCAACGATATCCTCAACCAGGTTAGGGTCCATTTCCTGACTCTGCAGAACCTTAATTTTGACATTCCTAATGCCAAAACGAAGCTTATAATCGGCTTTATCGAGAGCCCCACGGCTGACTTCGCAGATCCTCAGAAGATAAGACGCGCTGTTCTTTTGCGGTTCCTCAGTCTTAATGACTACCCAGTCATGCATCGGAATCAGCGGGTTTAACCTCTGAAGACTACGAATCAGTTCCGGTCCACTTGGCTTGATACTCATGAGGGGCAGCCAAATGCGAGCAAGCGGTTGTCTAGGTATTTCCTTAGCTGGGATAAGCTTGAGCTTCAAGCCATCCCATTTATTGCTGATCTCAGCAATACTTTTACTAAGGAAACCCCTAGAAAACTCATCCTCGCACTTGATTACCCTGTATCATCTGAGCATCTCACCAGAGTCAAAACTCGGGTAGGGTCCCTCAGTTGCTGTTAGGGTATAAAGGAACACCATCTCAGAGAGCTTAGCCTCGATGGAGTTCCACACTGACGTCAGAGCTCTGTTGTCAGTGGAGAGCTCATCTACAATCGCCACTTGAAGATCGTCTCTGACAATCTCACTTAAAGTGCGCGATTGCGCCGCTCCCTGAGGTGGTGTTTTCTTAGTAGTGCCGCCGGTTTTAGATCTCTTCTGAGGAGGATTAGCTTCCTCACGAGACCTATTTCTCTTGACGGTCTTTTTTGGCTCAATGAGAAGATTGTTGTACTCTTCAACAATCTTCCCATATTTGATTTTGTCAGCGGCATCGTTCTCGTGGGGAGTTCCAGCTTCCTCATTTTTAGCAATCTTGCCAAGAATGAAGGAAGCCCTCTTGAAATCCGCTCTACGATGCGAACTCGCTGTTCGTTTCTTACGATGGGTAGCATCGCTTTGGCTGGCTTTGCTACCCGAAGGCTTTATTGGGTTTGGTACGGGTCGAAACACAGGGGTACTATGGCTGGTACCACCTGTATTTCCAATTTTTGAAGATTGCTCAGAAATGCTAGTGCCTCCAGCATTAACTGAACAATCGACGATTGTTTCCTGGCTCGAGGCCAAAAGTTCATCCTCCATATCGGAGGATGTAGTAGCGTCTGTTTTGTCTTTTCTGTCCATTTGAATTTGATTTATAAAAAATTTGAGTCCCACGAGTAGGTCGGAAAGGAAAGGTCAACCCCGGCAGAGCCGATTACCGGGGCAAGGCAAAAATATATGACGGACCCTGCCAAGGCGTCCGAAAGAGCTCGTTCGCGACTGGTTTGTCCCCCAGCCTTCCATTTCTTCGGCACGGATTATGATAGCGCTCACCCCACCACTGAAAATTAGGAACCTTGTATCGATGGTAAAATTGCATTTCTGGTTGTTTAACTATTGAGGAGTTAATGAACAACACAGCTATGCAACCTTACCTTAGCTGATCCCCATCTTGCCAAAAACGAACAAGATAAAAACTGTGGTGATCATTACCGCCCGGCACCCACTAGGAGGGTTTGATACAAGGATTTTTGCCGAGCTTCCTTTTTAATTCCAAAGCAAATTTTTTTTTTTTGAAAAATTTTTGAAAATTTTATATCTACAACTATTTAAACAAAAATGGCTCAACAATTTTTAAAATTTGATCTTTATACAAGAAATAAAATGGCATACTTCATTTGGATGACAAAACCACTCTCATACAATTTTTTTTTTGAATAGAGTTTGACGTCCAGAGGCACAGTAAAAGACTTTGAATATGATTAAAGATTAGAAATTGGGTTAAATATAGACGACCTAAAATAACAAATAATACACATCATGCGAAAAAGTCCTTGATCTCAAGATTTCATATCTTCTGTTCATGGTTTGCACTGTCTATATTGTCTTCCCCTATGGTGAGCCATATTACCCGCATCACAACTTTTTTACTTAATTTTTGCAAATATTGTCATAATTGTAAAATTGAAACCAACTGGGTAGGCGTTAAGAGAGCTTCCACACAAGTGTAAGCCATCTTTATCTCTATTGGAGTTCTGTGAGCTGCAAAAAAAAAAAAAGCTGGTGGTTCTTATTAGCCACGTACCGTTTTTACACTTTTTTTGTCGTAAAATTGAAAAAAAATTGTATAAAAATTTAATTAATATAAATAACATTTACAAAAGTCATATAAAAACTCCAAAACTAAAACAAAAACAAAATAAAAAAAAAAAACTTTCAAGTACAAATCAACTTTCATTGTTAAATTAACATTAAAGTAAAGTTATTTCAACATTAAAACTCTTTACAAATTTACCTTTACAACAGAATATTTGCATCCTTTAAGTGCATCAAAAACAAACTTTCTCTTCTCTATCCTGCAAATGTTTTAAGAATTTTATATGCAGTCATTGTCCTGAGATCACCATTGTCATTAACAACTTTTTCCTTTATACTCAATGTCTGACGATGATGCACTTTCCAAACAAAATATAAATGTACATTTTGATGAGAGGAAAGGCGGGTGGTTGTGGGTGAAAAAGTATGTTCATTTCGAAAAACTACATCCAAACTCATTGCCATTCAATATGAAATGTACAGTGAAAAGGACCAAACAAAAGTCCTTGCACAGTGACGAGTGGGTATATGGGAGGATATAACAATTCTATCTTCAGTTTTGTATTTCAAGCGGAAGGACAGCCATCAAAGAGTGGTTCACATCACATCTTGAGGTGGCTATTATCTAGAAAAAGCACAAAATGTCCTAATGGGAACTTTTTTCAAAACCTCTATCTCTTTCCAAAAACAACCTTTTTGTGAAGGTTGATACTTGTAGGTGGGCTAAATGTTGCATGCAACAATGTTTAGAAACATTTTTTTAAAAATTCACCTTTAACTTAAAAAAATGGGAGTTATGGTGAAGAGAAAAAAAGCTTTCCTTGTTGTTGTGTGTTGAATAAGGACTAAAAAAAAAAAATCATATGTCTATTCAGATAACGTTTATACCTAGTAATGTTTTTGAAATCAGTTTGTCTAGACTCGTGTTCATTTAAGGTTTGAGGGGGAACATAAATTCGATGACTTTTATTTTTGTTGAAAGTGATTTATACGAATCTAGTTTATTGCGTGTGGTCTGGATTAGGTCAAACAAGAGATAATTAACGAGGCACAGATAAAAAACATCAAATTTATTTCACAATTTTTTTTTTTTTCAGAAAAGGCTAGACTTATTTGGGCTTGATGATTTTTACGACCGAATATGTTGTGTAGTGCAGGTACTTAATGAATTCGTCTATTTTTTTTTTATGGTTTAGTAGTTTAGTACTTTTCACACTCAATTTATCGACTTTAGTGTTTTTAAGGCTCAGATGTGGGATAGCATTGAAATGAAGTTTTTGAACCTTTTTTACCTTAATCTGATGATTATGGTTGAATATTTTTGTGACATCTTTAGGAGAATATTTCACTTGATAGAAAAGGAAACGAAAAATCTGTAATTTTAACTTTTCTGTGCTGTGGGGAAATATTTCGAAAACCTTTTTTTTTTCTCATCTTTCAACTTTGTTTCCTTACTTTGACTTGTGTGAGAACAAATAATGATTTCCGAGAGTTATTTGTGATTTCCTGGAACAATTTGTTATTTTCTGTAGAAATTTGCACGACTTTCTCCAGGGTACCTAGTCTTTGAATTGTTAAAAGAAATATGTATGTGATTTTCTATTGTAACCTGACGTTTCGTAAAAGTAATCAATGATTCTTCAGTATTATGTACTAACTTTTTATATTCCTCTGTGATGTGTCGCAGTTACATAGTCTCTAGAAGAGTAATCCATGCAATTTCAGAGTAATGTATCAATATCAACTATGTGATATTTGAATTTTGATGTTTAGTTTTTTTTTTGCAGATTAACCTGGGTAGGATTTTTTGAACTTAAAGAGAACTTTGAGAGGGAATTTCCTGAACGTGAGAAGCTGAGGGATGAATCTTTCCACAAAGCAATCAAGAGTTTTAGACCAGAGTTTATTTATAAATATAAAAAAAGTATAGGAGACAAAATGGAACCTTGTGGTACATTAGCATTTTTTATAAATTGAGTATCAGACAACAATATGACTTATTCTGACAAGTCAAGTAAAAATGGAAGGAAAGGAGATAACGGTTTATCAAAGTTTAGATGAAAAAACAAAATGACGTGAGTGTAGTTGGAGTAAAGAAGATGAAGATTTTCCTAGTGAAAGACTATTCACAAATGGAGTTGGATGCTATAGATGAAGACTTGTAGCACACGCAAGTTGAAGGAGACTTAGGTTGCGAAGCTGGGAGTAGCTGGCTTAGGGTAGACTTGGCTTAGAAAATGGGTTCAAGTCAAAACCCCGAAAACCCGAAATCCAAAAAACCTTAATCCTAAAAGTCCATAATCCAGAAAATCCAAAATTCAAAAAATAAAAAGACCCGAAACCCCAAATTCCCGAATGGGATCCGAATAATGCTGAGGCTGGTATTGCAATAGCTGCTTCAATCACTCTGCTCTTCCACTGAGTAGAGAACAGTTGCGATTGCTCTTCAATATAGTTGCTCACTTTTTCTTCATTTTTTTATATATTTACAATGATGAATATGAAGCGATGAAGTGAACAGTGAAAACAATAAAAATCTTCTATACTCTTAAGGATTTCACAGCTTTTTCAAACAAAACTGCTCTCTATTCTTTGTAACTTTACTGTTCTGCTCCAAGAATGTTCTCGGGTATTTAAAAAATTTCACAGCTTTCTTGTGAGCATTTAATTAATTATGAAAAAAGCAAAAATGCAAAGAAAAGATGGCCATGATAATGACAAACAGAGAAGTTCAATTTGAAATACAATTGTGTGAGGCATTCAAAGAGTCATCCCTTATTATAAAAAATTCGAAAACGGTCACTTTTCTTTTATTTATTTGGTATTTTAATCATATTTCAAATCAGAAAGAAATTTTAAAGAATAATTTTCAGCGTTAACTGCTATTTAAATAGCAGCTATTTGAAGATGCTCTTTTTGTACGCTGCTCCCTGCTCTTTAAAAATCGCTCTTTAGCACATTCTTAGATCCGAAGTTAAAATAAATTTTGCTGAACTTCCGGATCCCATTCATAACACAGCCACACAAAAAAAAATAAAAGTTCTGACCTGGCGTTGCGACTAGATTATTCATATAGTTTTTGGGTCGCTGAAACCGAATCCGTTTTGCCCCATCACGTCAGGTTTTCGAGATAACCTCAAAAATGTCACGAAAAAAAAAGATTTTTTCTCTGATCTGGATGTGCGACTATGTTAATCATATAGTTTTTGAATCACTGAATCCAGATTCGAAGTCAATTTTGCCCTATCACGTCAGGTTTCTGAGATATCCTCAAAAAATGGCAAAACCAAAAAAAACAAAATTTCTTATCTGGGGTTGCGACTAAGTTTTTCATATAGTTTTTGCGTTGCTTAAACCGAATCCGAAGTTTATTTTGCCGTATTGCTTCAGGTTTTTGAGATATCCTCAAAAAATGTCAGATACGAATTTTTTTTTTGAGTTTAGACAACCCCAGGTCAGAACCTTTATATTTTTTTGTGTGGCTGTGTAATTTGTGGTTTTTGGGATTCTAAGTTTGCGGGATTTTCTTGGTTTTGCATATTTTTGGGATTATGGGCTTTTGGGTTCTCTGGATTTCGAGTTTACAAGATTTTCGAAATTCTGGGTTTTCCGGATTCAAGATTTTCTGGATTCTAGATTTTCTGGATTCTAAATTTTCGGGATTATGGGTTCAGAATTTCGAGATTGTATGCGTTTCCATGGAGAAACTTTCTGGCTGATGCCAAAATCCACTAAGGATTCTAGCGTTGCTCACATTTGAACTTGAGACATGAACATTTTTTAAAATTATATACTGAACATTTCTCGCCTAGAAATCAGTAATCGAGTTGCAATCTAAACTTATTTTAAAAATAGTAAAAATTTATAAACTACTTAATAGGCAACTTGCCCTCACATTTTTTCCCTATTAGACCTTAGACTTCAAGGAAAACAAAATTCAAAGAAAGTTCTGTTTATAATTTTAGTGATGTAACCCCAAATTTTCGTGTTATTTTAGCTCAAATTTCTTCGCAATACCGAAGAGAAGCCTGTCAGAATTCGAATTCATAGATACATATTCCAAAGTAGATAGTTATTTTTATCTTCTATTTTTATTCTTCTTGTAGTTGTACGTATTCTACATGCCGTAGGATAAAATATCATAGTGATAAATCGTAATTAGTTGTTTGGATGAAATTTCCTTCAAATCAAAAACATTTCTACCCCTAAGCGATTTCTGTTAATTATAATTACTTTTATCCAAGCCTACCAAAAAAAAAAAAAAAGACCTCAAACACTTTGATGAATCCTCTCTAGACAAAAATTTCATTTTGAAGCACATTGTTATCAACTAAAATGTCAAACTGCCATTTCGCTTATCAATCAACTTCATAGAAGAACTAGTATACCTTCTAGTAATTTCAATGACGTCGATTCGGTATAAACCAAATGAGTTTTCCTTATCATCACAATTTTCCTTTCTAAATGAGTTTATTTCCATATCTAATTATATTTTAGTAGGAATTTAATTGCGAACGTCATTGATTTGATTGATGTATAAAAGCTTAAAATACAAACACACGCAAATACACATTGTTACATCAAAAGGTATTTTAGGTATTTGTTTTTTATGAAAAAAAAAAAAAAAATATCAAAGTCTTAAATCAAAAAAATAAACATAAATAAATAAAAATGAAAATTTCAACGCATCATAAGAAAAATTTAATTGGCTGTAAAACATTTAACTTTCCATATAAACACAAAGTTAAATTATAAATAGAAAAATAAAAAAAAAAAAAACAAAAAAAAAAATAATAAATGAAATCAACACCAAACTTAAGATAAATGTTCAATAAATTTTCAACATCAAAGAAATCAGCAGGAGGTTTCGAATTGAAAAAAAAATAAGTTTAGGTTGCGTACACAAACGAAAAAAAAAATTTAAATTAAAAATAGAATAAAAGACCATGGCACCTGGATAATTGCTTTTCGTTTATCTAAACTATCGCGTTAAATTAAATTAATTTGAATAAAAAAAAAAGAAAACTGCTTTAAATGTGTCTTTGCTGAAAATTACCAAAACAAAAAGCTGAAGAAAGAGATGCATAAAAATAGAAACAAAAAAACCATTAAATGTTTTAATTTATTTTCAATTTGTACAAGAAAAAGTTTATAATCAATTTAATGACAGTTAAATTACCCCAGGACCAAGACCATTCATATAATTTAATGGGTGCTTTGGTGTCAGGGGATTACAAAAGTTGGGGATTTTGAAATTGAAAAATGATGGAAACTGTAAGGAGAGTTTAACGAGATAAGTTCAATAACTATTGATTAATCTCTCAAAAAAGGATTTACCACAAAATATTACAGAGTCCTGTTTCAATGTTCGTTAAATGATTTTTTTTTGTTAGCAATAAATTTAATGGATAATCTCTTTTATTCTATTAAGGATTTTTTACCCCCACGATTTTGAATTTTTCCCTTAAAATTGGCACCGTGTAAAATGATATAGCTTTTAAGTGTTTCTATAGGTTCATTTTATTTATAACACAAGTCATTAAGAGCAACTCATCTCAGGACCATTCATCACATCACGAGAAACATTTAAAAAAAAGAGGTTGTCTGTAAAGCCGGTTTACGGACGATGATTTTACGTGATAACGTCGTCAGAAAACAGGTTGTGTGCTTTTGTTTAAAATGAGTCAAGTGAAGCTTTTACTTTTTTCAAACAATCATAATTTACAAGAAAAAGCTAAAAAATAAATACCTCATTATATTATTTTTTTACAAAAAAAATTATGCAATTTAAAAGCCAAGTATTTCTTCTTAAGAATAAAACCATTTTTAAATTTTTACAAGGCACAAAAAGTATAAAAATAATTTATTGAAAACAATCATTTTCATCAAAAAAAAGCAACAAAAAAAAAAACATGAATTTTTATCTTCTCACGTCATTAATTCCATTTTTTTCCCTATTAACCTATAACAAATTGTATACCATCTGAAAGCTTATTGTCTTAGCACAACATATGTATATCGATCAGGTCTATGAGACATCTACAAAATAAATTGCACGACTGGGGTCGCACGTACTTGCTCTTATGGTAAAAGTTTCTCTAATTTTAAAGATTTTCATTGGGCAAAATAAGGGAAAATTTAAAACTTGATATTTTTACGGAATTTCAAAAGTGGTGCAAAAAAAAAATAATATCAGTTTTTATAAATAATTAAATACCGTTTTAAATGAACTTTTACAAAAAACTAAGTATGCCATTTTATTTCTTGTATAAAAAGGAATTTTTAGAAAAAAATTTTCGAAAATCGAGCTGTTTTTTTTTTAAATAATTTTTTATATATAAAAATTTTCTAACATTTTTCAAAAAAAAATGTTGGTATGCCATTTTGAAGAAGAAATTAATTTACACATAAAAACGGAATTTCAAAATTTTTCACCAACCCGTTTTCAAAAAATTGATTTTTCAAAAAAAAATTTTGAAATATTTTTTAAAAATCCAAAAACGTGGTTTTTGAAAATTTCGAAATTTTTTCAAATATTGATTATTAAAACGTTTCTGTATAAAAATTTTGGTCGAAATCTGTTATGTCGTTTACTAGGAATTCGTAAATCAAAAAAACCGTTCTATGGCAGGTACCGTTAATAACGGTACAAAAAATATTTTTTTTATTTTTAAAGAAAGCTTTTATGTGTTACACTACACACAAAAATTTTAATCAAAATCGTTAGAGCCGTTTTTGAAAAAAATTAACTTTTCTATTTCCGTTATATGACAGGTACCGTTAGTTTTGGTCCTAAAAAAAAATTTCAATTTGTAGTCTAGGGAATCACCCAAAACTGTTAACTACCAAGTTTGAAGAAAATCGCCCTATTAGTTTAGGCGGTAGCTCGAGGTACACACAGACAGACAGACAGACAGACAGACAGACAGACAGACAGACGGACAGACAGACAGACAGAATTGCCGGACCCACTTTTTTGGCATTCTCCACCATCGTAATGTCTGGTAAAATTGTTATCTCGAGTTCGATTTTTTTTACGAGTCCTAAACTTGCCCTATAGTACCTATATCGCAAGTAAAAAGCTAGAATTTTTTGAACTCGATCAAATTTCATTAAAAAAAGGAAAAAAAAAACATTTATTTTCATGTTCTCAGGCTATGGAATCAATTTTTTTGTTTGACAACTTATATAACAAAAAAGTGGTAGAAAAAAGATTGATACTGGAATCGATAGAAATAATTTAATAATAATATTCTTGTTAAGGAAATAGCTTTTTGACGTTTTTCTAAATTTACCTCAGTTTCGCCTTCTAAAATATCAAATTTCTAAAAGTCCTGAATATTCAAATTTTTAAATTTAGTTTTCTCTGACATAATTTATTTTTTTACATCTCTAACACTTACCATAAAAGCAGGGTGGCGTTGTCGAAAAACTCAAAAAATGAACTTTAATGCGTGGCAACCCTATGCCTTGACAAGATGTCGCCAGGCAACCCATGTGCAATTTATTTCCTTAGACATTACCTTTCGGAAAATATAACTCTTAACTGGTATAACGATGAGGGTAGGTCGTCCTATGGCGGGATCTCCTACTATTGGTCAAAAGTTATAACCTGTTGAATTATAAAATTTTATTTTACCGTTATCTCAAAATTGTGTTTACGAAAATGATTGAAACTTCGCAAACATATAGTTGTAGTTATAGTCTTTCATTACTCTATTCCTGTATCTATAAAAGAAAAAAAGATAGAAATAAAAAACGATGAAAATCGGTTAAAAACGGTAAAAAAACGTGTTTTTTAAAAAACTTGTTTCTTCCGTTATTCAGTCAAAACTCACTAAATGATTCCATGTTTTTGCACATGTATGCATAAGGCCAAAGCCTACATGTTTTATAAGTTTGAGATTTTTTAAACTCTCAAAAAAGCTAAAAATCAAAGATTACCCAAAAATCCCCCTACAAAACAAGGTGTTTTTCTAAAATTCATATTTCGAAACGCAGAGTGTTGGAAAAAAATCCGTATCAGACGCCTGATTTTTTTTCCTCATCTTTTAAATGACATCTTTAGAATTGTCAAAAAAAATTTCTTCTACCCAAAAACAACTTCGCGTTTAGATTTTAGCCCAAATTTCATCTTTTCGTTTTACCCCTGTTTACCCTATTAAATGACGGAATTTTTAAAAATCCTTCATTTGGATTAAGCTTTAGGTTATTATCTTTCAAATAAGCTATAAAAGATTTTTGTATCTCTAATAGCTTATTTTTAATTTTTAATTGAAATTTTTTGCAGCACTGCGAAAGTGCGAGAGTGTAACGTTAGAAAATGGCGTCACTTTTTTGTGGTGGCTGCCATGGTTGATCGATTTATAAGACGTTATCACGTCAAAAGACTACAACAACCATCAAATTGTTTTTTTCTTTTTAAAAGAAGAACATTCAAATAAAATGAGTTCAAAATAAATTTATTCCAATTGAACCTTGTAACGACTATTCTCATGATGAGTTGTAGATGATGAGTTGTCTTATGATGTGTTGGGTTGATCGTGTTTTGTAAAACCTTATTTTTGGAGTTTATTTCATTTAAAAGAAACATGGTAATATTTGATGAGTTCATCTGGTAAACAAAATCACTAATTTGTCTATGACTAGTTTTTCTACCTTTATAATTCACACTGTGTTTGATCAGAAAATAAAACTGATAGTACAAAATCACGCCAATCATTTACCTTCATTCATCTCTTTGCTCGCCAATTTTTGTGTTAATTTAAATATGGTTAGAACAAATAAAGTCTTTTATGGTTACCACCTCACATTAAGGGTTGCCATGTGTTAAAAAGTAAAATTAACGCAAAAAATGTAATCCAAAGGTTTAGCAAGAACATTATTATTGGTATCACTAAAAATTTTCAGGGCCCAGGGTAGCCATATTATATGCAATAATGAAATGAGAAATAGTTTTAGGGCTCAAGTCGAGAAAGATAGGTAGTAAAATAGAGGAGTGTTATAAAAGTTGATAGGAGCAACAATCCTTTTCTTCCTTTAAAAAAATTAAGATGTGAATTCGCTTTTTAATGTTCGTTGTGGTATTTTTAATATTCAAGCCATTGCTAATGAACAGCTTAACCTTAACACATAAATATGTTTGTATGTCACGTTGTCAAAAAAAAAAAAAAAACAGAATTAACCAGCGAATCCATCTTAAAATTTAACTTTGCGGTTAAACGATATTTGCTCTTTGAAGTGGAGTTCCCTAAAAACTGATTCTTTACCGAGAGTTATAATCGAATTCCTCAAAATGATAAAATTCCATCAGAATCCTTCTAAAACCAGTTGCTATAGTAACATAAAGTATTGATATTTCATCATTTAGCCACAGTTGTTTTTAGTTTGTTCTAATTTACATGCACATACCTCGTCTATTATAAACCTCACGTTCATTTCTAAAAACAAAAACAATGTATTTTAGGTATACATCAAGTGATTTATAGTCCTTCGTTCGACGAATTAATAATAAAATTCTGTTGAATTTCCTTGCTTGCAACTGGTTTCGAGAATCTTGCGAAATTCTCATCTCGCTATAACCTTTTGGGTAAAGGAAATTATATTCACTCCTTTAGGAAACAAATACAAATCCCCTTGTTTGACAACGGCGCAACAAAACCAAATCAGGAAAGACATTTTAAAAGCTTGCTTGCTGCAATTCTGCACAACTGACTTATAGCTGCCGCAGCAGCAGCAGCAGTATACTTTGACTTTCGCCCATCATCTTGCTGGTTCGTACCATAATCTTCCAGGCATTTCCCCGATGATGATGATGTTCAACTTTAATAGTAATCAACCGATGAACTATCAACAAACTCAAGGCAACGTGACTGAGCAATTTAATTTTGCAAAAACCCCCAAAGGATATTCCCCGACTTCGACTCGAGAGTCTCGAGTCCAAGGATTTTCTCTCGCTCTGTAGATATACAAAACCTCTACTTTGTTTTCTTTTCATCATCATCATGCGGCACCGTCATCATCATCATTATTATTATCATCATTATCTTCAACATCCTTGATGTCCTGTTTTTTTTTCATTTTGTTTGTTTGTTTGCAACGTGACATAAAAACATACTTATATGTATATCCTGTTCATTAGCAATGGCTTGAATTTTAAAAATACCACAACGGACATTAAAAAAGGGAATTCCACATCCTTTTTTATTTTGAAAAGGAAGAAATAAGACTGTTGCTCCTGTCAGGTCAACGTGGTCAAAGAGATTTTAAAATTTTATATAAATTATTTGTGATGTGTAGGTATGTGTGATTTGTGTCATGTGTCAAGTGTTGGAGTTAATTTCTCTATAAGAAAAAAGGACTCGCCTTAAGGTTAAAAACTACACACACGAATAAATACGCAGTTTATATAAGAACTAGAGGGCGCTATTAATAAACATTAAAATTAAAAAAAAAAATAACAAACTTTTGTCCCTTGTAATTATACTTGGCAAGGATGTTTAAAAAAAAAAAAACTTTTATCTAGGACATTACGTGTATGTAATGTATGTAAGTTTAGTTGCAGTCTTTATAGAAGTGTGGACAGTTTATGTGAAAAATGTAGAAGTGTGTGTATGTGACATTTGATTTTGATGAATTTTAGTTTAAAAAACCCCAAGGATATTGTGGTAACTATGTTTTGGAAGGAAAGTTTATCCAGGACGAAAGCTGATTTACACACGAATTTGTGCAATGTTACTGCTAGATTACTGTTCCTTCCTGTAATTCAATGAAAAACTATAACTCATTGGAGTGTATTTGCATAATATTAGTTTTTGTATGCATGACGTTTAAAATTAAATTATTCAAAGTAAAATTTAAAAATTAAATATAATTGAAATTTTTGTTTTTCATTAGAAAGTTTCTCTATAATTGCACCAAGCAAAACTTTCAGAAGTAAGTGAAATTTTTCG
This sequence comes from Episyrphus balteatus, assembly GCF_945859705.1. Lineage (NCBI taxonomy): Eukaryota > Metazoa > Arthropoda > Insecta > Diptera > Syrphidae > Episyrphus > Episyrphus balteatus. The sequence continues at coordinate 73,816,622 of NC_079137.1, forward strand.
ATCCCTTCCACATTTTTGCTAAATTTTGGATTATATTTGTGCGTATACGCATTTTTCCATTTTATCACATGTCAACCCTTACTGTCGGGTGGTAACTCTAAAATATTTTATTTGTTTTTTCAATATTAAAATTAATACAACAAAATTTTGTCATGGAACTTGTTGAAGGAAGATCAATGAATGGAGGGATCTTGAACTATCAATTTTCTGAGGAAACACAGTGTGAATTATAAAAATAGAAAAACAAATCACAGACAAATTAATATTAAATACTTTTGTTTAATCTCACTCATGACATGACACCCATTAGATGGGTCTGAATGAGTAATGTTTTATGGCGATCAGCATTTTCGTTGGAGATAACGTCTGCATTTTTTTGTAGGTTAGCACGAAGATCTAATGTAACATCATGTCATTGCATAGTTTTCTGCGTTACAACGGCGTTACAATAATATACAAAGAGTATTTTTAAAGGGAGGGTACACGAAAAAATTAATAATCGAGGTGAACTGTATACATATTTATTAAGTGTAAGAAATGAGAGAATGATGAGAAAAAACGAGTAACGCTGCTTTACAAAAATATAAGGAGTATTAACAAAGGGAGCGACCATGCAGAGTAGGCAGTAGCAATCGAGCCTTTTGAGGCTTGTTTAAGTATGTAATTTTTGAGTGAATTGCCCGATTATATTAGTGTATGAAATAAATAAATGATGAGAAGGAAAAGAGTAACGCAGCGTAACAATAATACGAAAAGTTACTTATCGAGTCTTTTGTGGTTTGTTTAAAATATGTAATTTTTGTTCGAAATGTTTTAGTGTTTGAAATAAGCGAATGATCAGAAGCAAGAGAGTAACGATGCGTTACAATATTGAAAATAGTATTATCAAAGGGAGTGACCACGAATAGTTAATAATCGAATTTTTTGATTTTTGTTTACAATATGTAAGTTTTGGTCAAACAGTTTGATTGTTTTTGCGTGTGAACTACGAAAACGATTGAAAACAAAAAAGTAACGCTGCGTTACAATAAAAAAAGAGTTATTTTAAAGGGAGCTATCACAAAATATTAGTAATCAAATCTATTCGAACTATTCCATTGTTTCAGTGTATGAAATATGAGAATGATGGAGAGCAAAAGAGTAACGTTGCGTTACAATAGTAAAATGATCATTCTCAAAGGAAGCCGACCATGTAAAGATAGTTATCGAGTCTTTTGAGGTTAGTTTAAAATAGGCAAATTATGGGCGAACTGTTCGATAATTTTAGTGAATAAAATAAGCGAATAATGAGATGGGAACGGGTAACGCTGCGTTACAGTAATAAAAAGAGTATTCTCAAAATGATAGACCACGAAAGAAATTGAAAATGTGTTTAAAATATTTAATTTGAACTTTTCGATTGCTTTAGTGTATGAAATACAAGAACGATGGGAAGAAAAAGAGTAACGCTTCGTTATTTTTCTTTAGTAGACTGACTAGTGAAACCTCGGTTGGAAAACAGCAATTCCTGCTATTAAACTCTCAAAAAATATTTCCCTTAAGGGAGGAATCTGTACTTTAATGATTATATTTAAGTCTAAGCAATTTGTTACAAACTTTAATATTTATCAACTTCTTTTTGAATCCAATTCTCCTTTCTCTATCACCATCGAACACAAAACAATGAAAACAAATAAACCTAAAAATAAGACTTAAAATTTGCACGTGACAATGTGGTCGACGCCTTTTTCCTTTTTAAAAATGTCTAAAACAATCCAAAAAGAAAAAAAGAAAAAAAAAAGAACCATGTCCTGATCCTGAAACAAATAAAAGTTCCCAATTTGATAACCAATTCCGCAAAAACATAAAATAAGTTTTTAAAGTTTGAGTTTGAGCAGATAACCTTAAAAACGCATTTTGATGTTGTGTTCAATTTTTTTTTGTTTTTTTTGTTCACTTTCTGCATTCCTTGCAGAGCATCGACCGACTTTTTAGCTTCCCAACCTCACACACATACACACACACATTTTTCACTTTGAAGAAAAAAATAACACAATTTTCAAGCGGGGCACTACCAGCAGAACAGCATAACTTTCAGACAGTTAGATTAATGTCCATGGTTGGTGGAAGGAGCGAAAAGGGAGGTCCTGGTTGGAGTGGTGTTGGGTTAAGGAAAGGGACATCGCAGTTGGCTTTATACCCACTTTGGGTAGGGTACATGCGGATAGTAAAAAAAAAAAAATCTAAAAGGTTTCTCTTTCATAAAAGTTTTCTTGTTCCGTTCTTGTTCAAGGTTCGTGTCCTTGGAAAAAGTTATGTCGTCTACCACCGACTAACTACAACACTGTTGCTTATTTTTCGTCATAATTTTTTATTTTTTTTTATTATTTTCATAGATTTTTGTTATTTTTTTTTATAGTCAACAGGCACAAACACCAACACTAACAAAAAACGAAAAACAGGACAACGTCAACATAAATTGGCTTAGCCTCCTCGGGCATCGTCGGGCTGCGCTGTACGCTGGCTGCTGTGCAATCGATAAGATTCCAATTTCATTGCAAAACCTCGCCTCACACAGTCGGAATTGTGTGGTCAATCTATGTGGCTTTTGGTGGATGGTGTATTATATGTCTTCCTTGTCCTTGTTAACCAACATCGTTGGATGATTTTTTTTTTATTTTTACTATTTTTAAAAATTCACAGTGTGTTTGTATAAGCGTGTGGTTTTCTCTCTGTTCTTGTGCGGTTGCAATATAGTGGTTTGATGATGGTTGTTTGATTATGCATTTCATTGCGTACCCTAGTGCGGTGGTTGCTACTGGGAAAAGCCACGTTTTTATCAAAAAAAAAACAAAAAAAAATCTTCGACATTACTTCATTGTTATGATAGCGGCAGCGGGGAAACAAATTGGAAACATTTCAAAAATTTTTAAGGACTTTTTTTTCAATTTTTCCCTTTTTGTTTGTTATTTAGGTCATCCGACCTATTAACCATCGGTAATCGCTTGAGGGCTTGTTTCACTCAATTTATTGGTTCGGCCTGAATTCAGCGAAAATTTGGCGAAAAAGAAATTTTCGTTCGTATTGCGTTTATAATTCAGTGATAGTTCATGGGTGGTTCCGTGCTCAAAGAGCCGTCTAGCAGTGACCCGGCATTGGTTTAGCGAGAATTCAGCGAAAATTCAGTGAAAAAGAAATTTTGGATCGCAGCGCGTCTATGGTTTGGTCTATCAATTGTTCGGTGCTCAAAAAGAAGTGCAGCGATGTTTCGGCGTAAATTCAGCGAAAAATTGTCGAAAAAGGAAGTCCGCGAAAAGTCAGCGAAAAAGAAATTTTCGAACCTTGTGCGTCTATGATTTGGTGTATCGGTGGTTCGGTGCTCAAAAAGTCGTGCAGTGGTTCTTTGTCGTTGGTTAGGCGTGAATTCAGCGAAAATTCAGCGAAAAAGAAATTTTCCAATTTTAGAAAATAATTATATAAAACTCTATAACTGAATTCTCTCCCACACCAAGGACTAATAAAAAAAAAAAAACTTTTTCCATACATCCTTGTCACATATAACCCTGGATATCTATTAACACATGGCCGAATGAATGAAATATTTATAATTATCCTATAACTTTATTCCTGACCTAACACGTCGTACATAGAGATGATGAATTTCAACCAGTTTTCCACGCAGAGATAATAAAAAGTTTTCTCTTATCTTTTTTTTTTTTTTTTCTTGAAATTAAAATGAAAAATAGAAGCGTATAAACTGAAAACAACCAACCAACAACAAGAAAAAAACAAGAGAGCTCAAAGGATAACAAATTCCTGATGCTAACGCGTAATATAATGCCTCCGCACCAACTTAAGCTGCAGCTCAACTTAAAATAAAAAAAAACAAGGAGCCGTGTATTATTTTTTGCGCGCTATAAACATCATCTCATCAAGCATTAGTGTCGTTATCCTGTTGCGTAGAGGCGTGATAAATGATAAAAAAAAAAAAATATAGAAAAAAAAAAAGGATAATATGAACCGCGAGACATCAACAACCAACGTTTGTTTTTTTTTTTTTTTTTGCCCACATAACTTCACACTCATTCTATTCTACCTACACATGATCCTAGAGATCCTTGTATTTTTATTTACTCAAGCGTTACACTAAAAATGAAAAACAGCAGCAGCAGTCGATAGAGAGAATATAATCCGCTTAACTGTCTAGATTCAAATTAAAAAAAAAAAAAATAATGAAAATAATAAAAACTTTATCGTCAGACTCGATTAATGTCAGGACATAGGGAAGAGATTGGGTTATCCTTGGACGTAGTAGTAGCATATATACATAAATCAAATGAGAAATTAATGTTTTTTTTTTGTTTTGTATTTTAATCTGTAGACAGAGTCATGTCCTTTAGAGTGAAATGAGAAGCCCCATCAGAACACACATGTGTCCTTCCAAGACAGGACAGAAAAAAAAAATAATGAAAAATAGTTTTTACTTTTTGTTATCTTTGCTAAACAAAGAATAAACATTATTTATCCTTGAAGAAGGACCTAGTTTCTTCACGTATAATCATGATTATGTCTTAAAAAAATATATGCCATGCCTTTTAAAGGCTGTTTTATCAGAGAAGTTGGCGTCGCACTAATAAAACTAAAAAACAATAAACCAGAAAGGACAATAAGGATAAAGCAAAATTATGTTCGTCCTTCTTTGAGAATTTTAACGAAGAAAAAGTATGATGAAAAGCATTTTTACTTAAAGTCATTGTAAAAATGCAAGGATGAGACAATGAGTTCAAAGTTTTTATAGTTCAATTAAGGACATCGAAGGCAACGATTATGCCATAAGGATACACTTCACAGTGGCAATATTCCAATGATGTTTCTGTCAAATAATAAAATTAATGAATACAGTGCGTTTTTTTTTAAGTCACCAAATGTTATATGTTTCTAAGCAACATACTTGCATACTTTCATATTTTTTAGAAACATGTTGCCTTGCTAATGTTGTATATTTCACTTGAATGCATATTTCCTAATTAAAACAAATCACCCTACTTCTACAAACGTAACTACATGTTGCCCAAGTACATGCCTCATGTTGCTTAGTTACTAGTTCAATATCAATTTCCTTCATAATTCACAACAATGTGTTGACTTATTAAATTTTGTGTAGGTAGATATTCTATTGCAACATTGTACCTACTCAAATGTTTCCTAGATACATGATGCTAACAAAATATCATCTTATCAAAAGCTCCCAGCAGTATGTTTATGTTTACTGTTCCATAGCTACTTATAGTAACTAGATGTTACTTGATTACATGACGTGTTTTTTGATTTTAAGTAACATAATAAGTAGCTGCATGATATCTAGCAACTGCAACATGTTGCTCATATACTATTTTTTTCAACAATTCTTTAATGCCATTTAGCTTAATCCCTTCTAGCAACATATCAACCCTTCATTTTCAATTTGATCGATTTTCTAAACAGCATGTTATGGTAAGCAACATGAATCTTTAAGTGACATGTCACCAAAACTGCAGAAAAAAACAACAAAATTTTAGAATGCACATGATTTTTTTTTTTTTTTTGTATTTATTTCAAGAAATTAACTGACATTTAAATCAATCAACATCTGCTGGACAGTTAACCATTTGTTTAAAGTTACAAACATATGCCTGATCATCGAACCATTGACCTGCTGGGCAACTAGATTTAACAGCTTGGCTATTGCGGCATTGGTAGTAGACTCGGCAATGGATGAGACTACGGAAGCGTGTTCCGTTAGGTTTTCCATAACAATCCTTAACACTTAAATCAACTTGGCCGTCCTTAACTGTTGTTGTAGCTGGTGTTGGAGCAGGTGTTGTAGGAGCAGGTGTTGTAGGAGCAGGTGTTGTAGGAGCTGGTGTTGTAGGAGCTGGTGTTGTAGGAGCTGGTGTTGTAGGAGCTGGTGTTGTAGGAGCTGGTGTTGTAGGAGCTGGTGTTGGAGGTGCTGGTGTTGGAGGTGCTGGTGTCGCAGGGGTTGGTGACGGAGTTGATGTATCTGAACTGCACTTCACGTTTTCTTTGTAATCACAGACTTTTAGTTTTTCGTTAAATTGTAAATTACCGGGGCAGTCATGTAGTGTCACAACAGTCCAAGAACAAACGTAAAATTGTTCACAATTGTTTGGATTTCTCCACATCGCTCCATGTGGGCGCCCGTCACAAGAACCTGGAGCCGGTGTATGAGGTGCTGGTGTTGGAGGTGATGGTGTTGGAGGTGCTGGTGTTGGGGGTGCTGGTGTTGGTGGAGCTGGTGTTGGTGGAGCTGGTGTTGGAGGTGCTGGTGTTGGCGGAGCTGGTGTTGGAGGTGCTGGTGTTGGCGGAGCTGGTGTTGGAGGAGCTGGTGTTGGAGGTGCTGGTGTTGGCGGAGCTGGTGTTGGTGGAGCTGGTGTTGGTGGAGCTGGTGTTGGAGGTGCTGGTGTTGGAGGTGCTGGTGTTGGCGGAGCTGGTGTTGGAGGTGCTGGTGTTGGCGGAGCTGGTGTTGGAGGAGCTGGTGTCGCAGGGGTTGGTGACGGAGTTGATGTATCTGAACTGCACTTCACGTTTTCTTTGTAATCACAGACTTTTAGTTTTTCGTTAAATTGTAAATTACCGGGGCAGTCATGTAGTGTCACAACAGTCCAAGAACAAACGTAAAATTGTCCACAATTGTTTGGATTTCTCCACATCGCTCCATGTGGGCGCCCGTCACAAGAACCTGGAGCCGGTGTAGGAGGTGCTGGTGTTGAAGGTGATGGTGTTGGAGGTGCTGGTGTTGGAGGTGCTGGTGTTGGTGGAGCTGGCGTTGGAGGAGCTGGTGTTGGAGGTGCTGGTGTTGGTGGAGCTGGTGTTGGCGGAGCTGGTGTTGGAGGGGCTGGCGTCGGAGGTGCTGGTGTTGGAGGTGCCGGTGTCGCAGGAGTTGGTGATGGAGTTGGAGTATCTGAATTGCAGTTTACATTTTCTTTGTAATCGCAGGTTTTTATTTGTTCATTAAAATGTAAATTAGGAGGGCAATTGTGCAATGTCAAAACACCCCAGGAGCAAACGTAAAACTGTCCACAATTATTGGGATTTCTCCACATGTCTCCATGTGGCCGGCCTAAACATGAACAAGGAGCTGTTGCTGGAGGTGCCGGTGTCGGTGGAGCTGGTGTTGGAGGAGCTGGTGTTGAAGGTGTTGGAGTCGGAGTTGCTGGTGTTGAAGGTGCTGGAGTTGGAGTAGCTGGTGTTGAAGGACAGTCCTGGCATTTTTGACAAGGAGGACACTTTCCAACAATACACGCTCTAATTGTTTCATCGAACTTTTCGTAATGATCACAATAAGATTGATATGCTTTATTGTCAAAGCAAACGAAATATCCATGACAATCTAGTGGATCCTGAATTTTCCATCCGTTTTGTTTGCCAATACAAACAGAATCATCCAATGCATTGGTATTGTTGATTTGTGTTAAAACAACAGCCAACACCAATATAATTCCGCAAGGAATTTTCTGACAATTTTTTTTCGACACCATGTCGAAGTTGCAAATAGTAAGACTAAATTTATTTCCCTCAATCACTCAGCTTTATATGCACCCATTTACCTACTACTTGAGACTAAAAAGTGTTAAAAGTGCACCACTTCAGTTCTATAAATTGATGATAAGTTATTTTAAAAATACTTCAAGTTCATTTCCGGGAACACTTTATAAAGTCCAGTATGATTGCAATTAAATATCAATTTGATAAATCTTAATTAAGTACCACTTAATTAAGCAATCTTTTTAAATTTATAAAAATATAAAGAAAAAAAAATTGATAGTGGAAAAGGTAGCACGTGCTAATGAACAAAAAACGGTGATTTTTCTTAAAGCCTTTAAATCATTCATACAGTAGGTTACCCAGTTTCTTAAACATATTTTGTGGTCTAAGACAAATTGCTTATTAAAAATTAAACCAGACTTACAAACCACAACTCTTCAAAAAAAGTTTATATCAAACTCTTATATACTCCAATCAATCGTCAGGCACTCGACATCGAGCCTTAAATTAAGGCCAAAGTAAAGTCTGCCTTCCGTTCTTAAAAGAAAAGTTTGTTTTTTCCTGACACTTGCTCTCAGACCCAACCAACAACAGGAAGTTGGTTATGGTTCCGTGTGTGGTTGTTTAATTTAAATTACAAAACGAGTATCGTAAAAACATGACACGCCACACAAGCATATACACAGCAACACCACACATGCAACAAAATAAATATTCTTATGTTTTTTAAGACGTGAAATTAATTATTACTTACACTGAGCACGCTTATATGTGGCATGAAAATGTGCAACAAAGTTTGAAAATGTTTTTTTTTTACGCCTTTTTATCCCATTCCTTTTGAAAAATGGGGGGAAAGAAAAGAACCCCCAACTAAAAGAGGAACTTTATTAAAAAAAAAAAGAAGTTGATATTGATGTCTTACATACCACCCACAACAAAAAAGGATAACGCTGAAAGTGAAAGTGAGAGCGGGCGTAAAAGCTTAGATACTTAATTAATTTTTTTTTTTGTAGAATTTTATAATGTTTCTATGGGTCGAGAGTGCGGTTTTTGAGGAAAATGAAGGCATTTTCCTGTTTTAAAGTTATAATGGATTTATGGTTATCTAAGAGTGATAAAGAGAGAAAAAGAGAGATAAAAAGTTTTTGAGAACGCCACAATTTTCCCTCCACCGCCACCGACCGACACCGTTCCGTTCATATACAAGACCACCGACAGTTCAGTCTCCTTTTATTGCTCTTATCAAGAGTTTGCCTGGTTTTTACATGCTTTTCTGAGAGATATTTATTTCCCTGAGTAAAAATGGAATTCCGCACAACTTTTTGACCGCCGCACCACCGCTGCACCACGTTTGCACCATTTCTTTTTGAAAAAAAGAAGAAAATGAAAAAATAAAAAACAAAATTCGCTGCACCGCCGCCGCACAACGACTCCACTACGTCCACACCATTTCATTTTGTATAAAAAAAATCGGTGCACCATCACCGCACCACGACTGCACCACGTTCGCACCATTTAATTTTGAATTAAAAATTCGGTGCACCACCACCGCCACCACACCACGCCTGCACCTTGATCAAAAATTCTATTCTCGTTTAATATTTAAGTCGCCTTTAAAGTTATTTTGACTCAAGCAACAAATTGCCAGTTCGTAATAACATGACTTGGTGGTCGACTGGTTAAAGTGTTGAACTTCTAATTGAAAGTGCTCTGAATATACGGGTTCGAATTTCCTTCTCATCGGTAGTTTTTTTTATGTTTCAAGAATCCAAAACTATGTAGGTATCATGGTGCAGCAATTTTTTCATACAAAATGAAATGGTGCACGGTGGTGCACCGAAATTTTCAGCCAAACGGCAGCTGTGGTGAGATTTTTGGAAGATCCTAGCCTGCTTTTTCCACTCCTCCTAAGACAGGGGGTCTGTTTTTCTGTTATTTCGAGAGGCCAAATTTGTTTGTAGAGGTCCTCTGGAAACCAAGTGCTTAATTTTTCTTAATCTTTCTGAAGATATAATAGGTTCTGTTTTTCTCTGCTTAACCGAGAGACCTTGAACTGTTTTTTTGCCCCTTACGATCTGAAGGCTGTGTACCAGTTATTTCTGCTCCTCCGCGAGACCTTGCAACTGTCTTATCTCTGGTGTTATGAAGACTGTAGATCTGTTCATTTGAGAGACCGATGGGTAAAAAAGCCCTGGTCATTTGGAGATAAGAGTCAAAGTATTCTATAATTTTTCTGGAGACTGTAGGCCTGGAGACTATTTCCTCTAAAGATTGTGGGCCTTTTTTTCCTGCTTTTCCAAAAGATTGGGCCAACTTAACTTGCTTCTTAGAAACTGTGTGCCATGGACCATGAAAAGTTTTCGACTGGACCATGAAAAGCTTACCCTTCTTCATTAGAGATCGTGAGACTGTTTTTCCTACTTTTGTTAAGTCCGGCTAAAGTGTCTTAGTTTTGACGTAAGGTTTTCAAAAAACAAAAAAAAAAAAAACCAATTTGAAAATCCAAGGCCTAGTAACCTACACTCTCAATAAATATTCTGGAAGAACAGGAAAGACCTACAATATTCTGCAAAATCTGACATACCTCTTTCTGACGCAACATAACAGGTCCGCTTATGTTTAACATGGGGACACAGAACCCCTCAAGGTTTAGTAGCATGCTTAAATTTTTACCGACCAATAGTAAACAAATATTTAAATAAAAAGCACATTTTTTTTAAAGAATGCACATGAAAGTTTATTTTGCTATTAAATTTGAATATAAAATATACATAAGCCTGATTCGAAAATCAGATATTAAAAAAAAAAATACATTATTTAATCTGTTCTTGCCCCACAGTTTACCAATCCGCTAAAGTTACAAACATAAGCAACATCATCGAACCACTGACCACTTGGACATGAAGATTTGACTGCTTGACCATTGCGACAAGTGTAATAGACTCTGCAGTGTGATACACTACGGAATAGTGATCCGTTGGCTTTTCCATAACAATCTTTAATATTTGGATCAACTTGACCATCCTTAACTGTTACATTTGATGGTGTTGGAGCAGGTGTTGGCGCTGGTGTTGGCGCTGGTGTTGGCGCAACTGTTAGCGAAGGTGTTGGCGCTGGCGTAACATTCGACCATGAAGGAGTAATTGCCATACTTCCAGAACAATCCACTAAACCTGTATTCATGCAAGAACTAGTTCTCAAGTCGAATTGTTTTCCCACTGGACACTCATAAGCTCTCAAAACACCCTTTTCCCAAATGAAAACTCTAGCGCAATTTGCTGGATCTCTAAACAATGCATAACCAGTTAATGCATCACAGGGATTAAATGGATTATCTGGAGTTGGTGTCGAAGTTACTCCAGGTGTTGGAGCTGGTGTTGGCACATTACCACTCCTACAATCCACTAAACTTGCCGTACGACACGCATTTATTGTCAAATCGTAATATTTACCAGTTGGACAGTCATATGTTGATGTTTTTCCTCGAACACAAATTGTCACTCTGCCGCAATTATATGGATCTCGATAAATTGAATATGTTGTATCACCTGAGCACGTTTGAGATGGAGGATTTGCTGTCGGAGGAGCTGGAGTTGCTATAGCATTACAATCAACTGTACTTGATGCCATGCAAGCTCCAATATTCAAATCGAAATACTTTCCAGCTGGACACAAATAGGTTATGGGGACTTTTTTGTTGCAAATAATAACTTTAGCGCAATTAGTTGGATCTCGGAATAGAACATAGCCAACTTCACTTTCGCATAGGTTACTACATGTTGTGCAAGGTGTTGGAGTCGATGGTGTTGGAGCAGGTGTTGAAGGATTTGTATCACATTGAACTCGGTCACTGGGTACGCAACCCATTAGATTTGAGTCGAAATAGTATCCAGATCGGCATGTAGCAGGAAGTTTCATTCCTCCCGTGCAAATGTAGTATTTGGAACAATCGGTAGGATCTTTGAAGGCGTAACGTTCAGTTTTGCCATCGCATTCACTGTTTGAATTACAATTAACGTTAGAGCTCAGATCACAAGAGCCTTTAAGTGGGTTGAATAGTAAGCCTGTTCCGCATGCGTACTGTCTGATAACACCTCCGGAACAAACATAGTACAGGGCGCAGTTGTAAGAGTCCTTCCATATATCACCATTAGGACGGCCGAAACAGGAACTGGGAGCTGGAGTTGCAGGTGATGGTGTCGAAGGTGTTGTGCCACCACAGTTTACATTAGAGCTGTAATCGCATGTGTTTTTGGCTGGATTGAACAACAAACCTGTTCCACACTTTTGCAGGGAAATAATACCCCCAGAACAAATATAGTACTGAGCGCAGTTAGTAGTGTCCTGCCAAACATCTCCATTAGGGCGCCCATAACAAGAACTAGGAGCTGGTGTCGAGGGTGCAGGTGTTGTGCCACCACAGTTTACATTAGAGCTGTAATCACAAGTGTTTTTGGCTGGATTAAATAGCAGTCCTGTTCCACACTTTTGCAGGGAAATAATGCCCCCAGAGCAAATATAGTATTGAGCGCAGTTAGTAATATCCTGCCAAACATCTCCATTTGGACGGCCGTAGCAGGAATTGGGAGCTGGTGTTGAAGGTGCGGGTGTTGTGCCACCACAGTTGACGTTAGAGCTGTAATCACATGTGTTTTTGGCTGGATTAAACAGCAAACCTGAAACACACTTTTGCAGGGAAATAATTCCACCAGAACAAAGATAGTACTGAGCGCAGTTAGTAGTGTCCTGCCATACATCTCCATTTGGACGGCCATAACAAGAACTAGGAGCTGGTGTCGATGGTGCAGGTGTTGTGCCACCACAGTTGACGTTAGAGCTATAATCGCAAGTGTTTTTAGCTGGATTGAATAGCAATCCCGTTCCACACTTTTGCAGGGTAATAACACCACCGATACAAACATAATACTGAGCACAGTTATTAATGTCCTGCCATACATCTCCATTTGGACGGCCGTAACAGGAATTGGGAGCTGGTGTTGTAGGAGCTGGTGTCGCAGGTGCTGGTGTCGAAGGTGCAGGTGTTGTGCCACCACAGTTGACGTTAGAGCTATAATCGCAAGTGTTTTTAGCTGGATTGAATAGCAATCCCGTTCCACACTTTTGCAGGGTAATAACACCACCGATACAAACATAATACTGAGCACAGTTATTAATGTCCTGCCATACATCTCCATTTGGACGGCCGTAACAGGAATTGGGAGCTGGTGTTGTAGGAGCTGGTGTCGCAGGTGCTGGTGTCGAAGGTGCAGGTGTTGTGCCACCACAGTTAACATTAGAACTATAATCGCAAGTGTTTCTGACTGGATTAAATAGCAATCCTGTTGCACACTTTTGCAGGGAAATAACTCCACCAGAACAAATATAGTACTGAGCACAGTTATAAATGTCCTGCCATATATCTCCATTTGGACGGCCGTAACAAGTAATAGGTGCTGGTGTTGTGCCACCACAGTTAACATTAGAACTGTAATCACAAGTTTTTTTGGTTGGATTATATAACAGCCCATTTACACACTTTTGCAGGGAAACAATACCCCCAGAACAAACATAATATTGAGCACAGTTAGTAGTGTCTTCCCATATATCGCCACTTGGACGGCCATAACACGAACTGGGAGCAGGTGTTGGTGATGGTGTTGTAGTTCCACAGTTGACATTAGAACTGTAATCACAGGTTTTCTTTGCTGGATTAAATAGCAGTCCTGCTACACACTTTTGCAGGGAAATAACACCCGCAGAACAAATATAGTACTGTGAGCAGTCATTAGGATACTGCCATCTATCGCCATTTGGAAGGCCGTAACAGTCACCAGGAGCTGGTGTCGAAGGTGTTGTGCCACCACAGTTGACATTAGAGCTATAATCGCAAGATTTCTTTGATGGGTTAAATAGCAATCCTGTTCCACATTTTTCCAGCGTGATAGAGCCCGCAGAACAAAGATAGTACTGAGCGCAGTTAGTAGTGTCTTGCCATACGTCTCCATTTGGACGGCCATAGCAAGCTGGAGCTGGAGTTGGTAGATCTTTATTACTGCAATCAACGTTTTCCTTATAATCACAAGCTTTTATGGCTTCGTTGAATTGTAAATTAGAGGGGCAATCGTGATGGGTGATATAACCCCAGGAACAAACGTAATACTTCTCGCAGCTATCAGCATCTCTCCACATATCGCCATGTGGCCGACCTATACACGAGCTTGGTGTTGGCGAAGGTGTTGCTGGAGATGGTGTTGCTGGAGATGGTGTTGCTGGAGATGGTGTTGCTGGACCCGGTGTTGCTGGACCCGGTGTTGCTGGCGATGGTGTTGGTGTTGGTGGAGTTGCTGTACCACAACCGACATTTGCACTAGTGTCACATTTATTTGTTAGCGTGTTGAATTGCAAACCAGAGCTACATTGTTGTGTTGTAATGACACCCCACGAGCAAATATAATACGTTCCACAATCATACGGGTCCCTCCACATTTGTCCATTAACCCAGCCATAACACGAACCAGTCGGAGGTGCTGGTGTTGAAGGGCAATCAGTACATTTCTGACAAGGAGGACACTTTCCAACAATACACGTTCTTGTCGTTTCATCGAACTTTTCATAATGATCACAATAAGTCTGATATGCTTTACCCTGAAGGCAAACAAAATATCCATGACAATCTAGTGGATCCTGGATTTTCCATCCATTATCCTTGCCCGCACAAACAGAATCATCTATTCCATAGGTATTGGTGATTTGTGTTGCAACAAGGGACAACACCAAAATACTTCCAAATGACAGCTTCACTGATATAATACTACTAACAAAATTACGATGATTTATTGTTTTTGACATCTTGATTGAGGTCTCAAACAATAAGACTGAATTATTTTTCGCTAAAGTTTAGCTTTTTATATGCTCAATTTTTGTTGGCTACTTGAGGTCAAGTGTTTTAATTGATGTGATAAGAAGTTTTTCAAAGACATTTTTGAAGTACATTTCCGGACCAATAGACTATATTTAACAAATAATGATTGCATTTTAATTGCAATTTGATGCGTTTCACAATTGAAGTACCCACTTTGATCGGCAGTAGGTACTTGATAATTGATTTGTAAGTTATTAAAAGCTTTTTGTGATACCTTTAGAAGAGGGTCAGTTCTGGCCTCAGATCACGTGTCTTGGAAGGTGAAATATAAAATGTTCTTATACACAAAAAAACACCCTGTATGAAGCACGTAATCAATAAATTAATTTGTAAGTTGTTTAAAGTTTTTTGTGATACCTTCTCTTTGGCAATTTCAAGAAGGGTCAGTTCTGTAGGTGAAATATAAAATTTTCTTGTACACAAAAAAATACCCTGTATTGACTGAAATGAAGCAAGTACTCGTAAATTAATTTGTAAGTTGTTTAAAGTTTTTTGTGATACCTTCTCTTTATCACTTTCTAGGAAGGTCAGTTCTACAAGTGAAATATAAAATTTTCGTTTACACAAAAAAACACCCTGTATTGACTGAAATGAAGCAAGTACTCGAAAATTAATTTGTAAGTTATTTAAAGATTTTTTTGATACCTTCTTTTTGGCACTATCTAGAAAGGTCAGTTCTGAAAGTGAAATACAAAATTTTCTTGTACCCAAAAAAAAACACCCTGTTTTGAATGAAATGAATTAACATTTTTTTTCACTAGAAACCTAACAAAAAACTTTCACCAATACTTTCATCTCTTGTAATTTTGAAATTGATTGATGTTTTCTTATCACCACAAAAATAGTTGTAACTCATATCAACAACATAAATGTTACCCCGACAAAACAAAAATAAAACACAAAAAACCACTAAATTTTTTAGTCTATTTGCGCAGCTATCTTTTGGATTGTTTATCAAACTTTATATATAGAGCCTTTCAAAGTTGCGTCGCAGATCTAAATTGGCATTTTACAATGAGAGTCTTGATTGGAATTATTATATTGTGCTTTTGTGCTTATGTCAATTGTGATATATTTCCAGAGTGTGATGGCATACCAAGTCGAAGTTATGTAGCAAGTAGTCGAAAAAATGGTTGTCGGTCGTTTATATTTTGTAATGGTGAAAAATCCTTTGAAGACTCATGTCCTTTGAAATTGGCATTTAATCCTGTGGAAGAAACTTGTGATTTAAAGGAAAATGTTGAGTGTGATGATGATGAAGATGATTATGATATTGATGACGTTGTTAAAATGGTTGGTTAAATAGTTTTTTTGTAATAAAATACATGATTTGACATTTATTTTTTTTGTTAATTTTGTTAATAGAGCAGTATTTCACCAACAAGAAAATCATCAATTTCTTCCAAAAAACCAATTACAGGTAAGATTTAAAAACGTTGGTGAATTTATTTTAAATTCAACAATTATTTTTTTTAAAGCTACAACAAAACAACATCCAACACCACCTGGAAAACCCTTAAAAACAACGAAAAAAAATTCACCAACGAAATCAACAACATTGGGAAAAAGTTCTAAACGACCAGTTCCAACAAGAAAACCATTAGGATCGACTACAAAAAAGCCTAAAACTAATTCACCAACAAAACTTACATCATTGATACAATCAACAACGAAAAAATATTCACCAACACTATCACCAAATCGACCATCAAGTAAAAAACCATCACCTTCAACAACAGTTAGACCAAAAACA
The DNA here is from genome assembly GCF_945859705.1 of Episyrphus balteatus. NCBI lineage: Eukaryota > Metazoa > Arthropoda > Insecta > Diptera > Syrphidae > Episyrphus > Episyrphus balteatus. The sequence goes on from NC_079137.1 coordinate 73,832,821, forward strand.
TCATCAACATCGTCAGATGATTCACCAATTCGTTTGCCAACACCACCACAAGGTGGAGGAGGTCATTATGTTCCTGATCGTCCAAAAAAACCTATTTCACCAACAACTTTATCAGATGAATCATATGAAGAAGGTTAGTTTTTTAGAATTTTTACATGGGTTCGAAGTGTCTTTATTTTTTGAGTTTTTAGATTCAACATGGTTGCCAACTGAGGTGACATCAAAAACTAAAAAATTATCTTCTCGACCTTCACCAACAACAAAAACAACAACTACGATGACGACAACATCAACTGAAACAGAACTATTAGCAAGCTCAGAAGAAACAAATGATATCGACGATAGCATTCAAGAAATTCGAGAAGAATGTCGAAAAAAGTTCAATGGAAGTTTTGCCTATCCAGGCGAGTGTAAATTTTACTATCGTTGTATAAGTGGACATTTAAGTAAACAGGAATGCCCCAGGAGTTTTGGTTGGGATGCCAAGAGTAAAATGTGTACTTCGAAAGGATGTTCGAAAAAATAAATAAGAAAATATTCTTTTTTTTTTGAAAATAAAAATTCTCGAAAATAGTTCCGTTATACAAGAACATTGATTTAATTAAATACCTAAATGAATTTTAAGAAGAAATTTTAGAATAGGTGAAAGTTTTCTTCTTCTATAGGAAGTGTTTTAGATCCATTAAGACTCAAGATGGCATTCATTTGCTTCATATATACGGGTTTTTTTCTTCAAAAACTATAGAGTGACACTGGGAGACGGACAGAATCCCAAAATCCAAAATCCAGAAAGCCCAAAATCCAGAAAACCATACATTCCGAAAACCCAAAATTCCGAAAACCCAAAATCCCGAAAACCTGAAATCCTAAAAACCCAGAATCCCGAAAACCTTAAATCCTGAAAACCCAGATTCCCTAAAAACCAGAATCCAGAAAACCCAAACCGAAAATAAAACACAAAAAGTAAAAAACTTTTCAAAAATGTGTAGGTATCACTGAAATTTTAACTGAAACATAAAAAAAAACCCATTTAAATAACAAAAATTTACGCAAATTTTTCATTTTATTTTGGGTATTTCGGGATTCTGGGTTTTCAGGATTAAGGGTTTTCGAGATTTTGGGTTTTCGGGATTTAGGGTTTTCGAGATTTTGGGTTTTCGGGATTTTGGATTTTCGGGATTCTGGGTTTTGGGTTTTCGGGATTTTGGGTTTTCGGGATTTAGGGTTTTCTGGATTTTGGGTTTTCGGGATTGTGGGTTTTCGTAATTTCGGTTTTTGGGATTTCGACCCCAATCCAGTGACACTGCATGTTTGCAGGAAGTTTATTTTTTTGTGTTTCTGGTAGCTATCTACGGTCAAATGCGGCAACATCAAATTTTGGGGATTTCGTTTCCTATCAGTTTCTAAGTTTTTCGGTTCTATCTTTTGCCTCCTTAAGAGTTCTAAATAAAAATCAAACTCAATGCCCCCCTTCAAAAATAATAATCATTCCTAAAAATCTCTGCATCATCAAAGGTTACGCTTGAAATTCATTAAGTAGTTTAAGTAGTAAAATTTATCAAAATAAATACTACACCAAAATTTGAAAAGCTAATTGCTGATAAAATTCCAATACTCGCTGTGTGATTTATCAATCAACCACTTATCATTACTCAACCTTATCTCGAAGAGATACTTGAATGATAACATCATAAGATTTTTTTAAGTTAAATGGGAAGAAGTAATTAGATTGATGTGATTTCTATCATGGCTCACTTATTGACAAATAAAAATTTAAAGGTCTTTCCCATTTTTTTTTCCTCAAGCCTTTAGATAAGTGGACCTTGATTTAGATTTTTTTAAAGTGTAGAATTATTAATAGTTAAGTAGTAAGTTTTGTGATAATTTGTTGATAAGAAAAGTTTAACAAAACCTAAGTGCTAGTGAGGCGGCTTAGCATTAAAAATCAGCTCAATCGTGCACTTAGTGATAAAAGCATGAAATTTACATCATTGGCAGTACTCAATATAAGAGTTATTTTGAGATATTGGGCCATCTTGTATTCCATCTGGAAGAGTAGATACAAGAGTTTTTCTGTGTTGCACTTGTTTTATTGCATATCATAGTAGTATAAGTAATAAAACATTTGTATTAATATGATACATGATTTCGAGGTATTTTTGAACGCCCGATCGAATTAAATTAATACCCAGGTGATTCGACCGGGAAACCGACGAAGTTACGAATACCAGAGTTACGGGCGACAGAGTTACGAGCGTCAAAGTTACGCGAAACCGAAGTTACGAAAAACTAGAGTTACGAATTCTAAAGTTATGTTAAGCTATGACATGTGATTTTTGGGTTGGCAACAATTGCGAGGAACGATATGGAATTATGGAAATACAAACAAGAGATTAACATTTTTCTCATGTCAGAACTAAATGAGTAAAGCGAAAATGGGTGTTATTTAATCTAGTAAAACTTTGATTGGATAGGTATAGATATATACATATATGGTTTTGTTTTTGTGAGAAGATCGCAAAAACGTTGAAATAGAAAAAAAAACATAAGTATGCTTATGTAAGTTTGGGGGACATAATTGAAATTAACTTCTTATTTGTCCAACTAATATTGCACCTACCTATCGATATTCTCTTATTTATGTTTTCATAATATATCGTTCCTCGCAAATTGTTGCCAACCCAAAAATCACATGACGTAACTCTGTCGCGCGTAACTCTTTTATTCGTAACTCCGTTACCATTTCGATTCGACCATCATGTAAAAAGTTATTGGACTCTTTATGAATAGTCATTTACTTAAGGAGCAAGAATCAGAATATTAACAATTGCTCTTTGAAAAAAGTGGTAGGCTGATAAAATTTTGTAAGGACGTTTCATATACCATGGAAAAAAATAATAAAATATGTCCACCAAAATACTTTTACTTATGCACTTCACTAATTCAAAACTATAATTTGTATGAAAATTCAATGAAAAATAAAAGCAGGCTCTTTGAGTTTGTCATTAAAATTACATATTCCATGGTAAATATAATAAGTTTGTTTTTTATTTGTTGATCTTTATAGTATGTATAACATTTGTATGCAGTTCAAAAAAATTCATAAATTTCCCATGTGGTGCAATGGTACCATTTCAAAAGTGTTCTTTCCCGCTAAAAAAACTAAAAAAAAAAACACCCTTCAACCCGAAATATTTTGGTAGACATATTTTATTATTTTTTTCCATGGTATATGAAACGTCCTTAGATTTTATTTTTAAGTGTCATAATTAAAGAGGTGACACAGGAAATTAAACCAAATCAAAATAAAATAAACTTGAAAGGTTTACAGATAAAATTTTCCAGACATGGAGTCTTTTATTCGGTTTTAAATAGTTTTTTTTTTCAGGAAGATAAAGACAATAATTAATCATGAAATTTTTTCTATAAGAACTCAAGATAAACTTTAAAAGCATGTCTTTGGAGATTTTTCATCTGTGTTATTGATACACCCAAAAGCAGATTGCGCTTGACGATGAAAGTAAAAATTACGTTTTTTTTTTTTTTGCATAACTGGGTGTGGATTATATGAACAGAAAGTAATTGAAAATTTGTTTAAATTTTTCTATTTTAACTGGTAATGACAATGTACTGTCCAGCCTTTGCTACTAGTAAAAGAATAATTACTTAAATGCTTCGTTAGAAGGTTTCAAAAATATTTTCATCGTCAGTTTCGCTCTAGAAATTTTTTTTTTTTTTAATATTTAAGCCTAAGAAAAAAATCAAAAAACAAATAAATACTCAAGTGTTAAAAAATTTTTTCCATCACTCTTTATAATTTACAACTTAAATCCGTGTGATTTACATTCCCAAGAATTCCTACAAGCTTTTTTATACATTCAAAACATATACAAAAAGTATCATTTAAACAAAACGAATCCCAGTCTCAATCTCAAGAACATCATGGTCTAAAAGTTATCGCTTACTATTTATCATTTTGAAGACTTACAAAAAAAGGTTTAAAACCTACAATGTAGCCTGAAGACAACAAAAACTGTGCCTTCATTTGACAGACAAATGGAATACATAAAATAAATTTGTGTGTGTGAAAATAAGAGATGACTTTTCTGATTCCTTGATGGACTTGAAAATTGAGAAAATTATATCATTAATCACTTTGTGATAACGACAGAAACAGAAAGAACATCATAAATGAGAGAAAACACCTGAAGACGTGTGCATCCGGAGGATAATAATCAAAAGAAGCTATATGAAAGTTCTCAGCTGTTAGGTTTTTGCGTTTTCTTTTAAAAGATATTTCACACGGAAGCAATTTATTGATGTAGTTTGGAAGATAGACCTTCAAATAAGGAAAAAGTGTATCATCATTATGAGGGAGATACATTATCAGCAATTTTCGATGAATCATGTGTCCGTAACCTAAAGAAAAAACTAATGAGTCATGTTAAAGCAAACTTTCAATCGATTCTGTAAAATAAGTAAGCCCTTTTATGAATAACATGAGTTTAAGTTTATTTTTTAATTAAAAAAAAGAACTCAAGATTTAGTGAAAAGCTGAGGCAGAATCATGTTTTCTTTGCATATTCCTCTTTAAGAAAGATTTTTATCTATTATTAAAAAATATTTACAAAAAAGAAAAAAAACTTAGTTACTTTATGAAATTATTTTTATCTAATATGGCAAGCCTTTTTATTTAGAGGTAGTTGGCAACCATAATACAAATTTCAAGGTGTTGAGTTCAGCTTTTTGTAACTGAAGGCAATCATTTTGAATTAGTTTACGAACTCCTCGTTCAATAACTTTCGCAAACTAGAATTTCCATACAAAAATATTCGTTCTTTGTGATTCTCATGAATTCGAGTGACCAAAATAAATTTATATGACTTAAGCTAAAATATCAGAATTAATTTAAATGTTTTTTTTTGGCACTTAAATATCTATAACTTCACTTAACACTTAACACTTAAAACTTTATTTATTTAATATGTTAAATGCTTACATTAGAAATAAGCTTAAATACTAACAATCTAATCATTAAACTTAAACTCAATATATGAGTAATAATTGTCAATTAATCACATTAACACTTAACACTCAACACTCAACACTTAACACTTAACACATAACACTTAACACTTAACACTTAGCACTTAACACTTAACACTTAACACTTAACACTTAACACTTAACACTTAACACTTAACACTTAACACTTAACACTTAACACTTAACACTTAACACTTAACACTTAACACTTTACACTTAACACTTAACACTTAACACTTAACACTTAACACTTAACACTTAACACTTAACACTTAACACTTAACACATAACACTTAACACTTAGCACTTAACACTTAACACTTACCACTTAACACTAACCACTTAACACTTACCACTAACCACTTCACACTTAACACTACTTTCAGAAGGATGCAAGAAAAATATTAAAATTTTTAGAAAATCAAAAAAAAATGCCTCGTTCACTCAGGAATTACATTTCATACTAACAAAAAATAATATCAATCCTATTTTTACCTTCGACAACTAAAACCAACACCAATCTAAATTTATGTGAATGTGATTTTCTAGCTGTGACCTCCTCATATCCACTTTTGTCAATTTTTGGCAAAATTAATTCCTCTTAAGAAGTACTTGTAACATGGGACACTGAATCCACAAATTCCATTTATAAATATACCAACAACAACAAAAAAAATTGAAGTGGAATTAACAGGACACCCAACTTTAATAACTACTATACAATAATACCCTACTTCATTTCTGATGACAGAAACATTCATACAGACCAAACATTTTTGCAGATACATCGAAATGGTAAAATTCAGGAGAGGATATCCTGTGTAGCTTTCATCATAGCTATCAAAATAAAAATATATAAACTTGCTATTTGAATTGGATATAAATATGATTCTCTCTTGAATCCACCACCACCAATATCCTCGGAAGTCTGTTGTAGTCGAGAGAAGTGGCGGGCGGGTGTGAAATAGTATAGCAGCAAAACAAGAGTTTATGCAATTAATTCCATTTGCCATTTATCAAAACGGATTAAGTTGTAAATTTTGAACCAACAACAAGTGAATGGTTTATTTTTTTTATTATTTTTGCATTGGCACAAAATTTAGAGAGGAATATGGTCATTTCAAGGTTCAGTTTGAATATTATACACAAGGGAGAGAGAGACCATATCGGAGATTGGACTAAAGGAAAAAAAAAAAAGGATTGCATTTTCGACAAATAAATACATAACACCAATTGAGTGTGGTAATTTATAACTCTATTTGGTTTTATTTTGTGCAACATGGCACTGTGCTGTAGATAGAGCCATTAGGAGGTTGATGGATTATGTACAAGGTCCAATTGCGCAAAGAGGTCATGGGTTTTAACGCTTCAGGGTTTTTAATTGAATTAGAGTGTTGGGTGATGGATTTATATAAATGTTTAAGGATTCTTTTTTTCGTTTGTTTTTGGGGAATTTTTGGTAATAACTTATAATTGTTGTTTATTTTAGAGACTTTCAATTATAATTTTGACAGAAAAAAAAATAACAGATCTGCAATTTGCTCAGAGTAGAATTGTTATTTCAAATATTCTGAAGAAAAAAAAAAACTATTTTTATCTAATATGGCAATCATTTTAATTTTGTGATAGTTGGTAACCATAATAAAAATTTCTAAATGCTTAGAAAAGTCTGGTATAACTGAAGGCATATTCGTTTTGAATTCATTTAAGAATTCCTCGTTCACTTAGTTTCGTAAACTAGAATTTTCATAAAAAAAATATTCGTTCTTGTTGATTCTCATGAATTCGAATGCCCAAAATAAATTGATATGACTAAAATCAACAAATTAAAAGGCTTTTTAGGCACTTAAATAATAATTATATAACCCTGGTCTTTTAATGACTCATAATTTAAAAATGTAATCAAATCAACCAATATGAAGCAATTAGTTATTGCATTAATTTATATAATTGATTGTATTATAATTATGTTGGTTTAGTTTCGAATTAATTACCATCACTTATTTGTAGTCTAATTTTCTTCTAATTTATTTGATCAATTTAACTAAATTAATGGGGAATAATTATATATACTGTTCTATAATGTTTTAGAATTTAGAAAATAAATTTATCTATGTAAAATACCAATAATATATCTTGATTCATTCATATTAATACAATCAATCAAAACTTCTGTTGATGTTTAAAATAAATATTGATTTCTATCTTATTTATTTGTAAAATCGAAATTTTATAAAATGAGAGATAAATCTATAATGATTTCCTGAATAAATATAAATTCATTACAATAAATGTTGCAATTATAAACTAAATTTTATTTTGATAGGATTTATATAGGTATTAACAAATATTAAGTAAATAAAAATCTGAATAGCAATTATATAACAATAGTGAAATGGACTCGTCTTATAAGTTTTAACTTTTTTGGATTAATAGGTATATACAAAAATAACAAAGTTTTTTAACTGATGTTTTTTAACAAGAAGAATCTCAGAGCTTCTTGAAGAAGAACACAATGGACTAGTCTTTTAGATCAAGATCATAAGATTGACACTTTCTCACAATTTTTGCTCCACCATGCTTCAAATTGGTATAGTTTAACGGCTGTCATCACTGTTACTATGTTATTGTTGGTGTTTAATAAGGCCTACCCATTTAAGAGGCCTCCGGAAAAAAGTTCGAACTCAGATTCGAAGATTCGTATTCGACCATATCCATATAAAGATCTATGTACCTATATCCATGTCTCTGTCTAACATCCGCAGATCCGCAATGTTATTGAAAACAAAAATAACCTATCACTTGTCGCTTTCTACATTTTTCTATCGTCATACTTTTTTTTTTGTATCTTCTTACTTCCAACTTGTTTATGTTCCAACTTCCAACAAAAAAAAGGGGTATCTTCGAAAAAACAACCCTGGTGGTAAATCGATGAACTAAAATTAGTCGTTAACAGAAAGTAACGACTTTTTAATAAAAAAAATAGAGTTTTATTAACTGTGTTATTTTGCAATAATAAGTAGCTTTTTGATTAATTTTTTTTTGTTGGATCAGTTAAAAGAAGGTACCTATTTTGTCATTTGGGGAAAATTATATTGCTTTTTTCATACAACTACACATTTAATAAGGCATGAGAAAATGAGCAATTTTGATGTTTTTCATGAAATGATTATTCAAAAATAGGGCCAAAAATGAAAAATCCGCTCAGACCATGCTCTAATTTTATTCATTACCTTTAAATTGACATATATATCATATCTATTTTCCACTTCAGTTTCTCATAAACTATGCAAGAAAAAAGTTGTTTTCGGCTATTTTGCAAAAACTGTTACTGAAATATTAATATAAGGTATGAACAAAATTTAAAAAGTAAAAATGTGGCTAGACCATGTTTTAGATTAAATGTCAATCTTTCATTAGCAAATTAGTTTTTTGCAATAAGTGTTCTGTGGACCTCACAAACTGTGCAGAAAATTTCCGAATTTCTCGTTTTTCACGAAATTTTGTCCGGAGGCCTCTTGAGAATACAAAAATGCATTTACTCCAAAAAGTAAAAGTTTTTCATAACGGTCAAATTAAGTTCATACTGTCACGATTGTGATGATGACAATATGGCTGATTTAAGGTGAGTAAGTGTGGCAAATAGTACCCGCATGTGTAATATGGCCCACCACTATATTTAAAAAAAAAAAACCTTTATACAAAATTTTTTCTTGCAAATACCTATGTCCAAACTTATACTGTTTTAAGTGATGAGGTGTGTAATATAAACGCGGCAATTTTTTTTTTTTTAAATTTCATTGTAAAATGTGTTAATACTTAAACGAGTCAAAGAAAACCACAGTGTGATAGTTAAAATGGCCAATCACATATTTTAGTGCTTAGAAGGGCCATATTTGACATGTTTTTCCAATTGATCTTCTGACTTCTATTTTTTTGTATATTGAAAGATTAAAAACACCAGAACAAGGTAGACAATATTTAACTCATGGTGGGCCATATTTGCCTAAATTTTTCTAAAACTAAATTATGAAGTTCCATTAAATTTTTATTTTTTTTTTTTTATCTTTTATTTGTTGATAGGGTGTATATTTTGATAGTTTTAAAATTTCAAAATCTTTGGCCTTATTACCCGAAAGTAGTAAATTAAGGCCCGCTAACTGTTGTTCTTAAAAAATGTTTTATTTTTCTTTCATTTGCGGCAGAAGTTATCATGTTTTTTTTATATATTTTTATCAGCAATTCATCTCCAATTTCAATTTATCACTTTCGATGAATAGTTTATATCTCAAAACTAGCTTGCGCAAACTTTTTATCTATAATTTTGTTCTCATATTGTAATTTTTAAGTTTTATTTTATAAGCAACTTTTTTTTACTTAAACTGAAAATAATTTTTTTCGTATTGGTCATTCAGTTTCATGAGAATCAACAAGAACGAAGCTTTTTAATAGAAACTGTGGCAAACGAATGGAACGATGAATTTAAACTGATTTCTTCGTTCAGTAAAAGTATATTAACTGTGGGATAGTTAGAAGAAAGATATTTGACAGATGTTTAAAAGTATTTTTCCATATATTGCTGATGAGCAGATGAGAAAAAAAAATATATTTTATTTTTTTTTTTTTGTTTGTATTGTTTTTTTTTTTCTAAGTTTTTATAACTACTAAATTTTTTCTTAGAGAATGTAACTTATTATTAAAAACCAACTTATCCCATATTTTTAATACATTTCAAAATTTTAGTTGGTTAACTTTAAATTTTTCTTAAATATATTTGAACATAACTTTAATTTTAAATACTAAAATTAAATTAAATGGTATATCACTTAGTAATTATTATGAACTTAAATACATTAAACGGAAGTAATTATTCATGTGGCAGCAAAACTTTTTTCTTTGCAAGTCATTTTTTATATCAAATAAAAAAGACTATATTCAGGACATTCTCGTTTGTTCAAAACTCCTCTCATGCAACGAAAATAGTAACGACAATCATTTGGATAGGAAAGTCTTCCAACCGACTTACTTAAACACAACTCATGAATTCTAGTTGTTATTGTATTTGGAGCTGTTGTAGATGGCTTTTTGCTTGGCATCTTTGGTGGCAAAGAAGTTTTTCGTCTTGTTGGGATAGGTCGGTTGGAATTTTTTCTTGAATTTGTTTTCGTTGGAGAACTTTTTGGTGTTGAAGGTCTTAATGTTGGATTTAGATGATGTTTAGCTGTAGTTGGAAAAAAATAGTTTGGTATGATGAATTGATGAGCGAAAGAAAATTTACAATATTTCACCAAAATATCATTTATTTAGATATGAAGACTTAAATATTTTACCTGTGACAATGAGGTTTTTTGAGTTATCAACTTTAAAAGATTCTGATTGGATAGATATTCCATTATCATCATTTTTGCATTGAAAACTTTCCTTAGGACCACAAGCTAGCTGTTCAGGATTGAATGCTAATCCTTCGGGACATAAACCTTCAAAAGAATTTTCTCCATCACAAAATATAAATGACCGACAATCTTTTTTTCGGTTATTACTGGTCACATAACTTCGATTTGATCTGCCAATGCACTCGGGAAATCTTTCACAATTAATATAAGAAAAACAAAAAATAAGCCCAAATAAAAGTTTTGTTGCCGCCATCATAAATTACGTCCGTATACCGTTTAGAATTGAAAAGAAACCAAAAATGCAGATTCTTTGTTTATATAGAGTTGAACAAACAAAACAATTTTGTTTTTTTTAATTTCGTACAATAGATAACGGAAACAGGAAATATAATGTTCTATTTTCTTTTTAATTGATTGACACTAATTTTAATGATATTCAATTGATATGAATTTTGTGAAAGTTTTTTTTGCACTTTTTTTTTTTTAGTGTTTAGTAAATAGTATTATTAAAGATAACAAAAGGTTTTTGTTTACGAAATGTAGAATTTTGTATATAGGTAAATATCAATAACCTTGAGGTGTCAAAAGACTTGCCAGTATTAAAAAGTTGTTTAGAAATTTAGTTAAACATTAATTAAACAAAAAAAAAAAAAAACGTTAGAGTCGTTTTTTTTTTTAATAATTTTTTATTTATAAAAATTTTCATTTTTCAAAATAAAAAAATGTTGGTATCATATTTTTAAGAAAATATTAGCTATTCAACATATAAAAACGAAGTTTGAATAAAATTCATCAACCCATTTTCAAAAAAATTTATTTTTTAAATACCAATTTTAAAATATTTGGCATTTCACATTACATTTTAAATTATTTTTTCGAAATCGAAATCCCGAAAATTATAATTGGGGAAATTTTTCATTTTCTAGAATTTTTTGGGATTTTAGTTTTTTGGGATTTTGGACTTCGATTTCCTAGATTTGTTAATTTTTGGGATTTTTTAAAATTTGGGATTTCGGTTTTCGGGATTCCAAAAACAAAAAATAATACTTTCAGGAGAGAGGTAGTTTCACTTCTAGTTTTTAAATAAAAACGTTTAAACTTAGGTAATGGACAGCGCCTTGAGTTATTATCTACATATTTAAGAGGATTTAATTATCAAAAAATGTTTACTTTTTACTTTTTTGAACATCATTCCGGGGTACACTTTTCAAGTTTTGGATCAAACCCAAAGCCTGTGCCACAGTTATACAACTATAGTAACTTTGACAATTGAATGGATCGATATATGTATCTTCCAAAAAAACTATCATCACATTCTTTTGTGATAATTTCCAGAATTTGTTCATTGGTTTCTGATATAAAAAAAAAATTGTTGAATTTAAATTAATTTACCAATATTAAATTATCTTACATTCAACAGAAGCACAATTGACATAGGCAAAGCACAATATAACAATTTTTCCAATCAAGACTTTCATTGTAATGCTAGTAATGTAAATAATTCGTTTACTTCAAGACTTCTTCTCAAACTGATGGAAAATTGATAGATTTTTTTGGTTAATATACGCTTAATAATCGCGGCAACCTTATTTTGATTATATAAAAACTGGTATCATAAGATTATGGAAGAGGTTAGAAAGATGACTTTTATCTCTCTATCATTTCTAAATATATTTTTATCTTAACTCTTTTATCGATGCAGATGTGATTTTGACTTTTTGTTTTATTTTTCTTCGAATTAAATTTAAAAAAAAATTATATTTGAATTTTAGTTAAATAAATTTTATATTTTGCATTACCTGCGCAAATTTTTGAACATATTTTAATGGTTTTTCTAAAAGTTTGGTGGGAATCTAAATTTAGTCGTTGCAAGAAATCAATTTAGGTATTCAAAATTATTTTTAACAAACTTAGTCTTTTTGTATGTTCCGGGTTCTGAAAGTCGTGTTTTAATTCTGAATCAGGGTTGTAAGAATATCAATTTAAAAAAAAATGCATTTGAAATTTCAAAAAAAAAAATATTTTTTTATTAAAAATTAAAAAAAAAATTTGATTTGAAAAAAAAAATATTTATTGCAACTAAAAAATATTTGCACAGAAAAAAAAATATTAATTGCAACTAAAAATATTTTGCAATACAAAAAAAAAATGTATTGCAAATGAAAAAAAATTGCATTGAAAATAAAATTTTTATTGCTATTAAAAATATTTTACATTAAAAAAATTGTATTGCAAATAAAAAATTTTCGGCATTGAAAAAAAAAAAAATTGAATAGAAAATGTGTGTATTAATTTTTTTTTTAATACTCGTTGAATTTGTTACAATTTTGGTTATTTGACCATACGTAAATTTTTTTTTTAAACTACATATAATATTGAAGACAATATTAGGTAAAGTCAAATTGGTAAGAAAATCGACGAGTGTTGAAAAAAAAATATTTAATGCACACATTTTCTATTCTTTTTTTTTTTTCAATAAAGAAATTTTTTTATTTGCAATGAAAATTTTTTTTTCACGGCAAAATATTTTTATTTGCAATAAAAATTTTATTTTCAATGCTATTTTTTTTTCATTTGCAATACGTAAATATTCTTTTAAAAATTTGTAATGGAGAAGAAATACATTAAAAATAAAATAATTTTTTAAAACCCGAAAATATGCATTTATGGTGTGGGAAGGGGGTTGAGTCCCCTTTAAACTCTTTAAATTAAAACACACTCAAAAGCAATTCTCTTTTTTATTCAAACAGAAACTTAAGATTTGGCGTAAAAATTCCTCTTTTTGCTATCAATAAAGCAATCAAAGTTTTATATCCTTTTATCTCCATCACTAAACAACAACCCCAAAATATCCTGGCAACAACACTATCTACTAATAAAAACTCCCTCATTTCTATTCATTAAATCTTAAGGCGCATTATGTTGGGGAGAATACAAAATGAGCCCACTCTCTATTAAACCATTAACTCCACTAAGTGTGTAATTAGTTCATAAACCGGTGTATCATTTCCTCTCTCAATCCAAAAACAAAATGGCTTTCTATATTTTCCTAAGATGGTAATTAAAATCCTTAGATAACAATCCCACACGATGCCATCACATAGCATTGCCACCCTCTGCTGATATCCTGCCGAATGCCTCAACTATGTAATAAAGTGCCTTCATGTCGGTAAGCATATTGATTGCTTTAATGAAATAAAAAGAAATCTCTTTTGTTGATAATGATGCGTATGTACATTAGGGTGGGTCAAAAAAAAAAATCGAAATTCTTTTTTTTTGTTTTGTACTCCTAGACACCTCTAGAATATAAACATTTTTATCGATTTTTCGGAGTACAAAATCAAAAAAAAAAAAAAAAAGAATTTCGATTTTTTTGACCCACCCTTATGTACATTTATTCATGTATGTCTATGTCTTGAAGAGAGTATCGAAAAGCAAATTAACCTACACAAGAAACTATATGCGAAATTATTAAATCACCTATTTGCTAACAGCATTATCCTAGTGCACAAGCAAAAGATCTAATAATTTCTCTTTAGGGGGCTTATTTTTGGGGAGGTTAACTACCGGTTAAGGTAGGCATTTACCTTCAACTTATTGCTAATTCGAATATGTAGGTATATAAATTGCTCTAAGGGTATTGGTAGAAATATATGCAAAGACATTTCAAGGTCATTATGCAAAATACACTCCTACTTCCTATCAATGTGTATATCAATCTTTCTTTCCATCAGGAGTGTAAATATTGAATAATTCTGCTATCAACTACATTGCCGACAGTTAACATTTATTTATACAAAAATAGGGATACCAAGCTTGTCTCTATGCATATTCATGAGAGATATATAAAATGTAAGCTTTAAAAAATAGACCCACTTAATTTTGCATAAAACTCTCAAAGAGAAATGATATATACCTATACCCTACCCGGTAAGTAGAGGTACCTAACCTATTTATAAAAGAAACTCATCCTACTGTCTTGGGGGTTTCTATAAAAGGAGGACTATTTCATTCATTATTACGTGTGCGTGCACAGTGAAAACCTTTTAATTTGTGTGTTTTGTCTGGTCTGACACCCAAGAGTAGCTACATACCTGAATTTTAAAGGAAAACCTTTTATCTGAAAATGCCTATCAGTTTGATTAGGGTTGCCATCATTCTATATTCAATTATTTTATTCATTATTTTTTAAACGGAAATAAAGTAAGTTGCTTCCTAAGAAAACACTCGTTTTTGTCGAATTTAAACTGGACGAACATTTGTAAATCGTGTTACATTAGGGTGGCGAAAAAAATACGTACTTTCTTCTGCTTTTAATGAATAATTTAACAAAATCTCGTCGTTCACATATTTGTCGATGGAAAAAAATATTTTAATTTAGAATGTTTAAAAAATTTGTTTTTTGCGTCTTTGAAAATAAAAAATGAGTTTTATTGCACAAAAAGTTTGTAAAATGCTTTTTTTGATATAGTAATATAAAATTTATATCAAATTAATTAAATCGATTTGAATTCCAAGAGTAAATGTAAAATATACCTAGCACTTTTCTGAGTCCCCTTGTTCGAAAATACCCAATTTAAAATTGTCTCATAAGAAACGTTTTGCAAAATTTCTCTGGTGTGAAAATCAAAATTTTTTTTTAATTTAAAAAAAATTGATGCACCCTAATGGATTTTTTTTTGTTTTTTTTTGATTCTATAATTTGGCTAAAGTAATATCCACGTTGATTTATTTTTAATTTCACAAGCAACTGTAGTATGTATAGATAATATTTTTTTGAGACACCCTAATACAAAAAACTGCAGTTTAACTAAACTCATTACATATCTCAAAAATCACGATTTAGAAATTTTCGGTGTCATTAAAATCCATTTTTTTTTATAAAAAAGAAAAGTTTTTTTTGCACCACCCTAATTATAATAATTCTAGAGTTCTGCAACCATCAAATTTTGGCTGCGCAATCTGCCCAACGCACAGAGGGGTATTTATACAAAAAAGCTGATCAAAAGTCTAAAACAAAAACGAAGCATAACATGAAAGTTTAACCGTTACGTCATAGATAAATAGGCACTGCATCATGTGACAACCATATCCAACCACGCCATCACCATGTCGATCCGTTACTTTTATTCTAAGTCAGAAGTTAGTAGTTATTGTTTGATAGACTTTTTTTTTGTGCGATTTTGTTCCAATGTGTTTTTTTAATAAGTTAAATGTCATGTGTTTTTTTTTTTATTTTTGAAGAATTTTTATTAACTTTATTTAAAACATAGATTTTTTTTTCAAATAAGCAAGTTTCTTTTTTAATTTTGATCAATCATCAGCGTTCAAATTGTCTTTTCATGAAAGATTAACAAAAAAGTAAAAGGTACCTAAAAACTAAGTATTACATAATTTTCGCAGTATTTTTTACTGTATCATGTAAGAAAATAAAAAGTTCTACCAACTTCGACCATTTTGTTTTATGATTTGTTTTTTGCATGGGTTAGTGGTTACTACGGGTCACTGTGGCGAATACGTAACTTTTTTTTTTATATTGAAAAATCTTATTTGTTAATACAAATTGTAAAAATTGTAAAATATGGCAAGTAATTTTTATATTTATTAATTAACTAAACTTTTTTCATTTAAAAATATCAACAAATAGTTTTGATCACCTTTTTGTGTCAAATACCCCTATGTACGACACACGTTAAGTTAGTGCCATCGCAGATTATAATTCTGAAGGAGAATTATGTAAGTTCTCAAACGAAAATTCTGTGAAATTCTATTTTTACTCGGGGTCATGGCGAAGTGAACTCCAATTGAGTCTCAAGTACGATGGTACTCCTTGAAGTACTGTGCAACTACATCGTTTTTAGAACTCTATTAACTCTATCAGTGCGATTTTCTGTGTAGTAGTTCGAAACTGAATAACATGTTCAATGGTATTGATTACTATTTAACTAGGTCCCATCCTCTCAGAAAAAGTATTAGAACAATAAACCTGGTAACCACTCGTTTTCATTCAGCTTTATTCAAGGCCGGAATAGTAGAAGATGTCATGGAGATATCTTCAATCCATTCCGATGTTAAAATGATACTATGTAAATCTAAATTTCTTAATAAAGGCTTATGTCATTTTCTTTGGATTCCAGGCTAACGACTTAGAAATTTATTCGTAGTGATTCTAGTTGATCTTGGCTTTAAGCATGCTCGAGGTATCCTTGGTATCCAGAAAACCCAGAATCCCGAAATTTTGAATCCATAAAACCCAGAATCCCGAAAACACAAATTCCAGAAAACCCAAATGAATTTTTTCCCCATTTTGAAGTTGAACAATTCAAATATTTGGCAATCCTTATTTTGTGGGCTGTTGTGGATGATAATGAACAAGAAAATCTGTAATAGAAAGGTGATTACTGAGGTTTTCTATGTTCTGATGGTTAAAACCTCATCGGGAAGACGAAAAGAAGTACTTTACCTTGTTTTTTTTTTTCAGAAAATAAAATACATAAATAAAAAAAGCAACACAAAACAAAAAGATGCTTGTGGTCGTGTTGACAAAGAGGCACGTGGCGACTCAAAGTTTCTAGGCAATCTTCTTAAAGGAATGTTGTAATACAGAGATTTTATATATTTTTGTATATTTTGAGACCGAATAAAAAACAAGGAGCGTGCTTGTTTTCAAATCTTTATTATTATTACACAAATTTCTTTTTTAGATGGATTTTAATACATTTCGTTGTGTTTCCTTTCTTCAGAAAACACTCAATGCTTTTTGCTTATTTTTGTGTGTTTTGTCGTCATTTTTACGTGAAAAATATATAAATAAAATGTTTGATCTTAAAGAAGAACATGCATTTTAGAGGTTTTATACTTTTATTATCCTGTCTGAGAATAAAAGATAAAAGAGAGGATATGATGCGTGTAGGTGTGTTTTTGGGTTCATTCCTAGATACTTACCTACTAAAAATGTAGGATTTCATAAAATCTTTAACAATAAACAGGTTTTATTTTTGTTTGTTGTTGTTTGGATTTGTTAAGAATTTACATGATAACAAGGGTAATTTATGAATTTTGTGTAATCCATTGGAGATAATCTTTAATTTATGTTTATTTTCGTATCAAATAATGACTTCAAAGAGCCTTAGTAATAATAATTGGAAATACATATTTGTTTGATTTCAAAAGATATTTTGGAAGGTATTGACATTTATAATAAGAAGATTTGGTTATTATCAGTTTATTCCCAGATCAAAGGTGTTTGTATTTAGTGATGACTCATGACGATTAAATAATGAGTTGTCGACATGTTAACTGATATTATAAATTTTAAGCAAAAAACAAAATCCTTAAAAAATAATAATTTTTCTTGAAAATAAAAAATCTAACTTTTTTTATTCCATCACTTTGAAATCCATTTTTTTATATGACAACCTATAATAAATTTTATATCATATAAAAGCTTATTATTTAAGCTTAAAATATTTTCTTCAATCATACCTATTTGTACGACATCTAGAAAAGAAGTTACAAGTTTGTAAAGCCAACCATGTCGAAATTTTAAACTGACATTACGGTACTGGTGGTGGCTGGTCATCGGTAACAGATCTTCGTAGGTCTTTTGAGGTATTTTAAAAGTTTTTCAATTTAAGATTGTGTAACTTGTAGAGCACGTACGGTTAAGTGTGATATATCAAATGAAATGTAATATTATTAAAGTTAAATCAAATTTGTATGTGCTCTTGATCAAAAGATATAACATGTTTAGAAAAAGAACATATTTTCACCGTTATCTCAGGATTGTGAAAATGAAATTATTTGAATTTTTTATAAAATATAGTTTTTTTTTTTGCTACCTATCTACAGTATAAATTGCATTCATCTATCTAATAAAACAAAAAAGATATAATTTATTAATTTTTACTGTCCCTTTTTCATTTCATCTTGTTTCAAATCACTACGATACTAAAGAAGTTTTCACTTCAGAAATTAACCCACGAAATTTTAACATTAATATACTATTTGAGCTGATGGCAGTTTTTTTTTTTCAATACAATTCATTTGTAAATATTTTAAATTCAAATAAACCAAACCTATAAAAACCTCTATGTTATTTTAACCCATAAAAATCTAAATTATTTTGAAATAATTTGTAAATTAAATTAAACAACCACTTTTTAGCTGTCGACATTGAAATTCAATTTATTTTTTTTTTTTTTTTTTTTTGGTAAATTGAATTTCAATTTTGTAATTCACCAGCAAACAAACAATTAAGAAAATAAACACCAAATTGGTTTTTAGAAATTATATAAGCCATTGTTTGGTTTTGTTTTCATTTTATAATATCCTAAATCATCACATTAAAAATTCGAATCAGGAAAATATTTACATATTTTTGGTTGATGAATAATATTGAAGCATAAATTGTAGACACTTTGAATTTAGTTGCCACAAATAAAAAAAAAAAATATGCTTTTTTGATTGTATGCGTGCATTACATAAAAAGACAGAGTTTTGGTTTGGGATTCTGGTTTATTGAATTTTTCAATTTTGTTCCTCAATTTTTATTTTTATTTCGTACCTATTGAGTTTGCAATTATTATTTTATCTGCTTAGCAGTTGGCAAAGAGGTTGTTTTATTTTATGCCTTTTCGACGTTTGTTCTGTGCCTACCACCCATAAAGCGAAATTGCTTATATGTGGGGTATTCCATTGTAACGTGTGGGAAACTTGTGCATTGAATACCTATATTGTTTCCCTTTACTGTATATGTAAGTTCGTAAAATTATAATTTTGTATACGAAGATATTAGAATTCGTTTATTTATTTAATTGTACTTACAAGTATAAAAACATTTTATTTTTAAAAATAGGGAGATATTTTCTTCAGTCACGTGCGGGACATGAAAAAGAAGATATTTTTTATTTTTTTTTTTATTCCTTTGGTTTACACAAATATTTTGTAGCTTCTATGTATAACAAAAAGCAAATTAACAAAAAAAATATTGTAGTTCCATGTCATTAATGAACAAAACAAATAATATAGGTTCCAGATACCAACCCTGAGGAAGTCTAGAATTGACGAGGAAAAAGTTCCAATATTCACAAAAAGTGAAAAATTTAAATTAAAAAAAAAAACCCTTTCGCTTTACTATTCCCATACTATTATTTAAGGAATTAATTCCGATTTTGTTTCATTTCGGGTGATTCAGCAACAAAGTTATGTAAAACACCATTGTCCATCAATGTTTTGATTTTTAGAAGAAATGCTCTTTTTTGAAACTGCATTTATAAAATGTTAAAATTTTTTTTATTGCTCAGATATAAATTTTTAAAGGGCATTCTTTTTTTCTTACCCATGATTATTACACTGGTCTACAAAATTTAATTTTTTTTTTGGTGTGGGCACTTAAATATACTTTTCTATAGGTTTTTGATGTGCTGAACTCGAATCTGAATTTAGAAATATCCTATCAGCTCCCGTTTTTGAAATATTACTGTTTGAAAGTTAAAAAAAATCGTGTTTTGACTTATTTTGAAGTTAACAAGATTTTCCCCACATGAACCAAAATATACTCTTCTGAAGGTTTCCGGTGTGCTGAACTCGAATCCGAAGTCAAAAATATCCTAGCAGTTCACGTTTTTAAAATATTTTTGTTAGAAAATGCAAAAAAAAACGTTTTTTTACTACTTTTGGTGTTATGCCTTAATTTGAAGAAATTTTTTTTAAATATAAATCATAACGGTTTCTATAAGAACTATTTTCGTTCCTCCAAGTTTCGTTCCTCCTCTTTGCAATATCTTTTTTACTGCTTGAGATATCTTAAAATGAAGTAAGAATGTTTGGCTTAATTTATCAAAAAAGGATATGAAAACGTGATACATTACAATAAGCCATTAAACTGACGATATCTCGAACAATAAAAAAGATATCGAAAAGATTTAAAAAATTCTTGAATGAAGGAAAACAGTTCTTACAGAAACCGTAATAAATTGTATTTAAAAAAAATTTCTTTACATAAAAGCATAACCTCAAAAGTAGTTATGTTTGCATCTTCTAACGGTAATATTTCAAAAATAGGAGCTGATAAAAATAAAAACCTTTAGAAAAGTATATCTTAGTCTCTGCACCAAAAACGTTGTTGACTTGTGTTATTAATCATAGTGTTTTATTAATAATTTATACTTATGAAAAAAAAAAAATAATAATAATAATAATGAGCTAAACATTCACCAACAAGTTTGCCAGAAAACTCTTAAATTTTATGATATTTAGGAAAACCTGCACCAGGTAAAATCTTTAAAAAAAATATGTATTTTTTTTGCGTTGGTCAAAAATGGGTACGAATTAAAAATTTATTTTTGTAGTTTAAGTTAATCATAAATTTTTCCCTAAAAAAAAAATGGATGGGAAAATGAGTGCTTCTACTACCGGTAAGAAAAAATACTCCATTTTATAGTTTTATACTGCAGACTTCAAGGAATAATAAAATGAAAAAAAAAAATTCCTAGTTTAGAATTAGTAGTTTTTTTTCTTTTTTTAAGTAAGTCAGAGATTTAAAAAAACTGCCAATATTTATTGGATTTGAAGAACAAATATTGACCACATTGACAAAATCTCCTTAAAATCTAGATGCCTGTTTCTTCATTTCACTCGATTCAAGATAGAAAATACTCGAACATGATCCTGTAATAAATCAATCTTCATAAATAATATACATAAGTCTAGACAATTAAATGATTTTACTTTCATGTAATGTCTGCCTCCCTAAACTCTACACTTCATTAATATCATTCAATAGCATTTCTTAGAATTGACCGTTTAACAGGTCTTCCTGAAAAAAAAATACCTTTTTCAATCCTATTTGCTAGATTCCAATATCAAATAAAATAAAATAAAATCATTTCAAAGAAAAAAGAAACTAACCAAAGAGAAATAATTTCCTTTCATCAGAAAAGAAAAAAAAAATAATTTTCCACATCAAAAATCACAAGACTTCCAGAAAATTGTTTTCAAGACATACAAGCTCTGTCAAAATCAGTTAAATACAGAAAAAACTGCCATTTACAACAATGTGTCTTTGTCTCAAATTCAAAGGACATAAGAAATTTATATATATCTTTGAGTCCCAAAGAGCCAGACTTTATTAGCCTCCCCACATGCGTGTGTATTGCACCCTCGAGAGATATTCGATATAATATGTATATTCCCCCTCGACTCAATTTCTAATGAGTTTCTCCTAATTAGTGCAAGTTTAGGTAACTAGCTGCCAGGAGATTCAATTAGTATCATCGCAAAACAAACAAACAATTTTCGTTGTCTGCATAAAATTTTTCTTTTGCTTGCACCAAGGATTTTGTCGAAATTTGCAAAATTTGATTAGAATTCTTTTTTGTCTTTCTGTGTGTAACTCTAAGTAAACATTTGGCAATTATTATAAATGCTCAGCTTCATATTTGGTTCATGAACTTTTGACTCGTAATTTTCTTACTATACCCAATAATATACCTTCCTTTTTTTTTTCTTTATAGCCTGGATGTGCCCCAGACGTCTGCGATTGAGATAGCTAATAAGTACCTAACATAATTTTCTGTTTGGTTTTAATGGATCTGTTTCTTGAAGGTTTTTTTTACTTCAAAAAATGTTTATTTTTTTTTGTTTTCTGTGTATTTGCTAAAAGATTTTATGAATTTCTTCGTGAAATTTTTAAAGGTAAGAGAAGGTATCATTCACCTAATGATGATGGTAAATATAATTTTAATAGCATTCCAGGGCTTTGTTTGCACAAAGATGGTGTACTTAATTTTTGGTCTTGCAGAGGAAAAATCATAGAGATGGATTTTTTTTTTTTTTCAAAGAAATATCGAAAAGAATTTTTATGATTGAATTTATTTTCGTTGTAATTACAAAGGTATTTGAAAATAAAACAAAAGAAGAATATTAAATCGCTGTTGTTTGTTTATATTTACAGTCAAGGTATTGTTCATTGGCTTCTTTTGGGTCGTTACTCTTTTGAAAACATAAAAAAAAAAATACTTTTCAAAAAAGCTCATTAGTTAAATCTTAAAAAAATAATAATAATAAAAATTTAATTTTAAAAATTTTTTTTCTTCTTCTTCTTCTTCTTCTATATTCCTAAATTAGACTTAATTTTATTACTGAAATAATTCCACAAACAAAACATCATAAAACTAATCTGAAAGTAGCCAAACATTAAAAATACATAATTCATAACAAAATACTAAAAAAATGTCCAAACATCGTCCTTAGAGCTCTCTTTTACGATTGGTTATATCCTTTTTTATTCAACTCCTATCTAACATAACACAAAATTCAAATCATAACTCAAGTCACGTCAAATATTAACAACAACAACAACAAAAAATATTAATCCAAAAGCAGTATACAAAGTCATAATAAAACATAACAATAAAAGGACGAAATTAAATTACATCGATCGTTATATGACATCGAATGCGATATATAACTGCTATATGCACAGAATATTATATACATTTAAAAGAATTTTCTAATAAAAAAAAAACCAAACCAAAAAAAAAAAAGAAGAAGAACATTTCTGTCCGCCTTAACTGTTTTCAATTCAAGCACGAAAAAGAGACGACTCCGTTTAACGACATGTGGTTTTTATGGGACATTTTGAAATGCTTGGTTGAATGCATCGAAAAGACGATTATTGGCACACCATTATTAATCCACCCACTTTTTGGGGATACACAATACAACTTGGTAACGCATAACGTTCCCGACCTACACCTAAAAAAGCTTATTTTCAAGAAAAAAAAAACCATAAAGATATTATATGTCAGTTGGATATGGTGCTGGTATATACATTTTAAATACAAAGAATCCGCAACAAAAGTTGAAAAGAAAGAAACAAAAAAGACACAGGATTTCAAGCTTTTTGAACCTTCAATTTTAATGTCCTCAAAGTGTAATAACAATTTCCCAACAACTTGAACATTTATGTGAATATTATACTTTTTCTTGTTTTTTTTATTGTGTGGGTTGCAGTGGCTTAGCGTCTGATTTTAAGAATACCACATTTCAACAGCTGAGTCTTCCAAGGAGAGTGCCGACACAGATTTTGAATTATTCCTTAGCACAGGATTAACCAAAATAAAGAAATAAAAAAAAAAATAAGGACCAAGGTCAAGAGCTTTGTACTTTGTGTTGTTTATTGAAAATAATTCTTTTATAAGAGCTGTCTGGCCGGGCCTAACCTCAATTTAAGTTCATGTGAGTACTTCAATTCAGAAAGAACCATGAAGACAACATAAAGACACTTGAATGCTTATCCAAAAACATCTTGATCCTTTTCGTCATGAAGAATAAAAAAAATTTTTTTTAAATGGCCATTTGTTTGTCAATTTGATGGGATTTAAAAATGTATCCATTCTCCTTCAAAGAAATAAAAAAGTTCAAAAGTTCCTTTAGAGTCGTCCTTTTTTAATATAATTGTATAGCAGCAGAACAATTCCATTTTATAATTGGTCAATTTGGGTTGATTTAAAATTCAATTTCTTTTTTTTGACCCAAGAACTTTAAGTCGAATTTAAAATTTAAATTTTTTTGGTAAATTACAAAAATTTAGTGGAATGAAAATTATAATTATACCAAATTTACACAAACATTCAATTTTATAGGCAGTTAAAAAGGAGCTTAACACAAATTTAATAAGGTGGCAGTTTATATCGTAGCTAAAGCAGGCAAGAATTTTTAGTCTTGAGATTAAATCAGTTTAAATAGGATGTTTTTTTTTTTTTTTTACTGACACTGACAAGTTATTAAAATTAATGAAAATGAGTATATAGGATTTTAAGTATAGGATGATACAATTATTTTTTTTTTTTTTTTTGTTTATGAATTAAATTAATTCATGTGGAAGGAATTTTTGCCAGAGATGACTGAACTTTTTACTCTGATATTTTTTTATACTTTTTTTTGGGTAAGCAAAAGATATTCATGTTTAATAAGAAAGCAGACATACATTTTTAAACTGACGGGAAATGTATGTATTTGTATAATCTTGGGAAGATTTATTAAATTTTTTTGAAGACCCCCCAAAAGAAATTTGTTAGTTAGGTGCGTTAAGTTTAGTCAAACTACAAACTCACACTTAAAAAGTTAAAAAAATAAATAAATTTTTGGAAAAAGTTGCTTAGAATATTCAAGCTTTTTATTAACTTAGTAATGTTAATTTAATGCTATCATTTATTTGTATAAGTAAGTTAAAAAAGTATTAAAATTTGATTTTAAAATTACAAAAACAACTCTTTAAATGGTCTTCATCTTAAAACAGAGTATGAGATTTGATTAGTTATAAATAAGGAAGACTTTTTGATTTTTTGAATTATTGAATAGTTATCGAATTATTAAATTTTTACTTGCGATATATGTACTATTGGGCAAGTTTAGGATTCGTAAACAAAAAACGAACGATTTTACATGAAATTACGGAGATGGATAGTGCCAAAAAAGTGTGTCCGGCACTTCTGTCTGTCTGTATTTTAAAAATTTATTTAAAAATTTTTTATTTTTGAAAAATCAATTTTTTGAAAATGAGTTGGTGAAAAATTTTGAAATTTAATTTTTATGTGTAAATTAATTGTGGTTAATTAATTAAAGTGGCATACCAATTTTTTTTTTAATGTTAGAAAATTTTTATACAGGGTGTCCCACAGTCACCGCCAGTGCCGGATTAGCCTCATGGCAAACTAGGCAGCTGCCTAGGGGCCCCACTTCAGCTAGGGGCCCCTCGCCCCAACTACGAACAAACAAAATTTCTTGGAGTTGTACCTACAATAAAAAACAGCATTACATTTGTATTTGTAAAAATACAGATTTGTAAAAAGAAGAATAAAAAAACGTTTGCAAATCATTAAACATTAGCCCCGTTCCATTGGAGGTGGTAGTTTACTCATGAGTAGATCAAGGGGCACGGTAGTGCCCAGCCAAGTTCTCTAGCAACTTTGGCACTACACCCTTATTTACAGGAAACAACTCAGGCCATTTTCGACCCCCCTCTAACTTCCACACCAAAGATGCTAGAAATTTCAAACTCGCTACATTTATTGTCAAAACAAAACTCCTCACAAAATTTCAGCCTTTTACGATGAGTAGTTTCTGAGATATAGGGCTTCAAAAATCGCAAAAACCGTAACTGACTGACTGACTGACTGACTGACTGACTGACTCACTCACTCACTCACTGACAGATCATCAAAATTATGGAGAACTTCCCGTTAACGTAGAAACTTGAAATTTTACACGGTGATAGGGCTTGTGGTGTATACAAAGGGAAAAATCGAAAATTTGAGATTTTCAATTCAGGGGGCGTGGCATCCGCCCATTTCCGCTGAATTATCATCAAATATTATAGAGCACTTCTGACTATCGTAGAATCTTGAAATTTGGTAGAATGGTAGAGCTGGTAGTTTATACAAAGGAGAAAATTTAAAATTTGAGAATTTCAGCCAGGGGGCGTGGCATCCGCCCATTTCCGCTGAATTTTCATTAAATATAATAGAGCACTTCTAATTATCGTAGAATCTTGAAATTTGGTAGAATGGTAGAGATGGTAGTTTATACAAAGAAAAAATTTAAAGTTTGAGAATTTCAGCCAGGGGGCGTGACAACCACCCATTTTCACTGAATTTTCATCAAATATAGAGATTTTCAATTCTACAGCCATACCTTGCAAAAAGTAGTGAAATCACAACAAAAACATTACTGTTAAAAAGTAGCCAAGTTCTCCTATGTTGAAATTATGCTGGCACAAAAAGTACTGAGATGTAAAAGTGTACCAAGTTCTAAAGTTTGGGTTCAAATTCGTATCAATTAAATTTTGATTGTTTACATGTGTTTATAATGAATTATGACTCCCATCACATCCTGAAGGGCCCAACATAGCGATGCCAGGTTGAGGGATTTTTTCCTGTTTTTTTCGGTATTTTTGATTAGGGAAAAATGGAAAATCAACCCAGAACAGTCAGCTCAAAATATATCACGTTTAAATACCAAGACAAATACTGGTCAATTCGAATATTATTCCAACGACATCGAACCAGAGTTTAGTAACGAGATGGTGCCATTAAAGCTCTTCATGATGTTGAAATCAGATGATATGTCAGAAAAATCTGAGATTGTGCATGCAGAAAAGTTAGAAGTTAATATTAGATAAAGTTGTCCAATAAACGTTCCCAACTTGTATTGTAGCTTAAGAATCTACAGAAGTTTGATGATTTCTAACGTCTGCTTCTACACGAAGATTTTGGAAAAGAAATTGGTATCGTTTCTATTGAAAAGCTCTATTAATTGTTGTTAATTTTAACAAAAAATGACAAAGGTAAGATTTATTAACAATAAAATTATCTAAAAAATGATATAAAAACCAATTCCGTGAGTTGATTAAATAAAATTTTATAGTTGGTAAAAGTGCGGATTTGTCTCGCAAGGTAGGGGCAAAATGGAATTTTTTCATATATCTGACGAAGTTTGTTGGGGTAGTATGAAAATTATAAAATTTTATTTAATCAACTCAACTAATTGGTTTGTATATAATTTTTTAAGATAAGTTTATAGTTAATAAATCTTAGGTACATTTGTCATCTTTTGTTTATTTGAACAACAATGGAGATATTCAATAAAAACGATACCAATCTCTTTTCCAAGATGGCGGCTGCTCCCGACCTCCTATCAGCCAAACAAATTAATTTGTATGATAAGGACAGCCAGCGAAACACATTCCATGAAAAAATTGATTACACTGGTCAACAAAATTTAACTTTTATTTTGCCACAAGAACCAAAGTATACTTTCCTAGTAGTTTTTGGGGTGCTGAATCCGAATCTGAAGTCAGAAAAATTTGATTGGCCTCCGTTTTTGAAATATTACTGTTATAAAATGATAAAAAAAAATGTCATTTTGGCTGTTTTCGAGGTTCTGTTTTTATGTGGAGTAATTCATCGAAAACAAATCTGTAACGGTGATTATAAGAACAGATATTCTTCTTTCAAAAACTGTTTAAATTTTTCCGATATATCTTTTATTGCTCGAGATATCTTAAATTTCAGTTAATAAGCAAAAGAGAAAATAAACTTAATCTAAAGTTTAAGTCACTGGTCACAGAGTTTTTGCCACAAGAGCCAAAATATACTTTTCGGAAGGTTTTTGGGTTGCTGAACTCCAATTCGCAGTCAGAAATATTCTATTAGCCTCAGTTCTTGAAATATAACCGTTTAAAAAAAAATCTTTTGTCTGCATTTTATACCATTAATATTTCAACAACAAAGGCTAATAGAATTTTTGTGACTGCGGATTCGAATTCAGCAACCAAAAAACCTTCAGAAAAGTATATTTTGGTTCTTATGACAAAAAAAGTTTAATTTGGTTGACTTCAGATTCGAGTTCAACACATCCAAAACAACTAGGAAAGTATATTTTGGATCTTGTGGCAAAACCTTGTTGACCAGCGTTATCAATTAAAAAAAAAAAAACTAAACCACCCACACACGTTTTGAACGCGTTTCAAACGCGTTTTGGACGCGTTTTGGACGTGTTTCGGACGCTTTTCCGACGAGTTTCAGACGCGTTTCAGACGCGTTTCTGACGCGTTTAAGACGCGTTTTGGGCGCGTTTCAGATGCGTTTTGGACGCGTTTCAGATGCGTTTCGGGCGCGTTTCAGACGTGTTTCAGACGCGTTTTAGGCGCGTTTCAGATGCGTTTTGGACGCGTTTCGGACGCGTTTCAGACGCGTTTTGGGCGCGTTTCAGATGCGTTTTGGACGCGTTTCAGACGCGTTTCGGGCGCGTTTCAGACGCGTTTCGGACGCGTTTCGGACGCATTTCAGATGCGTTTCAGACGCGTTTCAGACGTGTTTCAGACGCGTTTCAGACGCGTTTTGGACGCGTTTCAGATGCGTTTTGGACGCGTTTCAGACGCGTTTCGGGCGCGTTTCAGACGCGTTTCGGACGCGTTTCGGACGCATTTCAGATGCGTTTCAGACGCGTTTCAGACGTGTTTCAGACGCGTTTCAGACGCGTTTTGGACGCGTTTCAGACGCGTTTTGGACGCGTTTCGGACGCGTTTCAGACGCGTTTTGGGCGCGTTTCAGATGCGTTTTGGACGCGTTTCGGACGCGTTTCAGACGCGTTTTGGGCGCGTTTCAGACGCGTTTCGGATGCGTTTGGGACGCGTTTGGGACGCGTTTGAGACGCGTTTGAGACGCGTTTCAGACGCGCTTTGGACGCGTTTCAGACACGTTTTGGGCGCGTTTCACACGCGTTTCGGACGCGTTTCGGACGCGTTTCAGACGCGTTTTGGACGCGTTTTGGGCGCGTTTCAGATGCGTTTTGGACGCGTTTCAGACGCGTTTCGGGCGCGTTTCAGATGCGTTTCGGGCGCGTTTCAGACGCGTTTCGGAAGCGTTTCGGACGCGTTTCAGACGAGTTTTGGGCGCGTTTCAGATGCGTTTTGGACGCGTTTCAGATGCGTTTCGGGCGCGTTTCAGATGAGTTTCGGGCGCGTGACGCATTTCAGATGCGTTTCAGACGCGTTTCAGACGTGTTTCAGACGCGTTTTGGGCGCGTTTCAGATGCGTTTTGGACGCGTTTCAGATGCGTTTCTGGCGCGTTTCAGATGCGTTTCGGGCGCGTTTCAGATGCGTTTCGGGCGCGTTTCAGACGCGTTTCAGACGCGTTTCAGACGCGTTTCTGACGCGTTTAAGACGCGTTTTGGGCGCGTTTCAGATGCGTTTTGGACGCGTTTCGGACGCGTTTCAGACGCGTTTTGGGCGCGTTTCAGATGCGTTTTGGACGCGTTTCAGACGCGTTTCGGGCGCGTTTCAGACGCGTTTCGGACGCGTTTCGGACGCATTTCAGATGCGTTTCAGACGCGTTTCAGACGTGTTTCAGACGCGTTTCAGACGCGTTTTGGACGCGTTTCGGACGCGTTTTGGGCGCGTTTTGGGCGCGTTTCAGATGCGTTTTGGACGCGTTTCGGACGCGTTTCAGACGCGTTTTGGGCGTGTTTCAGACGCGTTTCGGATGCGTTTGGGACGCGTTTGGGACGCGTTTGGGACGCGTTTGAGACGCGTTTGAGACGTTTCAGACGCGCTTTGGACGCGTTTCAGACGCGCTTTGGACGCATTTCAGACGCGTTTGGGACGCGTTTCAGATGCGTTTCAGACGCGTTTTGGGCGCGTTTCAGATGCGTTTTGGACGCGTTTCAGACGCGTTTCGGGCGCGTTTCAGACGCGTTTCGGATGCGTTTGGGACGCGTTTGGTACGCGTTTGGGACGCGTTTGAGACGCGTTTGAGACGCGTTTCAGACGCGTTTCAGACGCGCTTTGGACGCGTTTCAGACACGTTTTGGGCGCGTTTCACACGCGTTTCGGACGCGTTTCGGACGCGTTTCAGACGCGTTTTGGACGCGTTTTGGGCGCGTTTTAGATGCGTTTTGGACGCGCTTCAGACGCGTTTCGGGCGCGTTTCGGACGCGTTTCAGACGCGTTTTGGGCGCGTTTCAGATGCGTTTTGGAAGCGTTTCAGATGCGTTTCGGGCGCGTTTCAGATGAGTTTCGGGAGCGTGACGCATTTCAGATGCGTTTCAGACGCGTTTCAGACGTGTTTCAGACGCGTTTTGGGCGCGTTTCAGATGCGTTTTGGGCGCGTTTCAGATGCGTTTCGGGCGCGTTTCAGATGAGTTTCGGGAGCGTGACGCATTTCAGATGCGTTTCAGACGCGTTTCAGACGTGTTTCAGACGCGTTTTGGGCGCGTTTCAGATGCGTTTTGGACGCGTTTCAGATGCGTTTCGGGCGCGTTTCAGATGCGTTTCGGGCGCGTTTCAGACGCGTTTCGGACGCGTTTTGGACGCGCTTCAGACGCGTTTCAGGCGCGTTTTTGACGCGTTTCGGACGCGTTTCAGACGCGTTTTGGGCGCGTTTCGGGCGCGTTTCGGGCGCGTTTCAGACGCGTTTCGGGCGCGTTTCAGATGCGTTTCGGACGCATTTCAGATGTGTTTCAGACGCGTTTCAGACGCGTTTCAGATTTGTTTCGGGCGCGTTTCGGACGCATTTCGGACGCATTTCAGATGCGTTTCAGACGCGTTTCAGACGTGTTTCAGACGCGTTTTGGGCGCGTTTCAGATGCGTTTTGGACGCGTTTCAGACGCGTTTTGGGCGCGTTTCAGATGCGTTTTGGGCGCGTTTCAGATGCGTTTTGGGCGCGTTTCAGATGCGTTTTGGACGCGTTTCAGATGCGTTTCGGGCGCGTTTCAGATGCGTTTCGGACGCGTTTCCGACGCGTTTCGGACGCGTTTCGGACGCGTTTCAGACGCGTTTTGGGCGCGTTTCAGATGCGTTTTGGACGCGTTTCAGACGCGTTTCGGGCACGTTTCAGACGCGTTTCGGATGCGTTTGGGACGCGTTTCAGGCGCATTTTGGACGCGTTTCAGACTAGAGATTGGTAGTTCCGGAGCCAAAAAGTTCCTGAAACTCGTTCCTCACTCGGAACTAGTTCCACTCGTTCCGCAAATTTAATTTAAACAGTTCCATCGTTCAGACACAGCCACACTCAAAAGAAAGAAAGAAGAAGAGGAACAAGAAACAAAATGAAAGCGAATATATCTCTGTCTCTGTTTGAAATACACAATACACACACACATGGATGCGAACGAGTTGAGCGCCAAAAATTCACAAACCAAAACCACAACTACTTTCTTATGAATCGTGCTCACGGACATGGAACTACATTAATTTACTCTTTTATCATACATTTTGGCGACCGTGACAGGACGGGTAGTTCTGAATTTATTCAAATCATCAAGTGTGTGTTAAAAGACCGAGAATTATAATCAAATTAAAACA
This sequence comes from Episyrphus balteatus, assembly GCF_945859705.1. Taxonomy (NCBI): domain Eukaryota; kingdom Metazoa; phylum Arthropoda; class Insecta; order Diptera; family Syrphidae; genus Episyrphus; species Episyrphus balteatus. The sequence continues at coordinate 73,864,131 of NC_079137.1, forward strand.
TTATCAAAATACAAACCATTAGTGTCATTAGTGTGTTTAATTAACAAATTACAACATTGTTGTAATTTGTTGTAATTTGTTAATTAACTACAATAAATTACAACAAGTGTGTTTAATTAACTACAACAAAAAATAACATAAGAAAGCAAGTATGTCTAAAACTCTAGAAGAATTGACAACACTGCAAGACCAAATTGGAGAAGAGGTCTCCATCCTTTACCGAAACTACAAAAAGGATGGGAATGATCGAAAAACCCTTGCAAAACTGCAAGAAAGAAAGGAAAAATTGGAGTATTTCGATAAAAACGACAGTGACATACGAGATAAATTCCCAGAAGCGTTTCAACATGCGTACTTCACGAAGTCGTACTAAGAAGAAATTCGTAAGGTCTACGAGGCCATGAAGCTGGACATTAAGAATCGGTTGGCCAATTTCCAAGGAAAAAATGTAGCAGACCAGATCCAGTTGCAGCCACCAGCAGCATCGCAATCAGGATCATCGGTCAACCCAGGATCTACAAGGAAAACTGATATAAGTCCAAAGGAAATAAAAGAAAGTATTCAGCTTAATCAGGGAAGTACTTTCTCTTTAAAGAAGAAATTTAAAGTACTCTCAAACTACTTTAAAATATCGTTGGATAATTGTTCACCAGAACTAAAACAGAGTCAGCCGCAGATGTTTAAGGTCAAAGTCAACAACATAAGAGAGAACTTTGACCAAATTAAGAACACATATAACCGTCTGGATGAAGAGCTGGAAGAGGAAGATATCGAGACATACTTTCATCTGCAACAGCAATACGAAGAATTGTTGCTTGGAGTAACAACAACTCCATCAACAAATGACTGCCCTTCAAAGGAACCATCCTAAAATTACCTAAAATAGAGTTTGATGGGAGTTACTTAAAGTGGCGTCAATTTTATGACTTATTTAAGCCAATGATACTTGAGCAACCTATATCATTGGCACAAAAATTGTATTTCTTACGCGCTAATCTGACAGGAGAAGCACTGAATTTAATTCAAGGATTTCCGGCCACAGAGTGCAATTTTATAATTTCGATGAGCTTCTTTGTGACACACGCAGATATAATACTACGTTCCCGTGGGAATAGCAAAATCGACGAAATACGAAAGATCGTATTTCGTCTGGTGAACCTTTTAAATCAATCGTTCACACAGAAGCTCTCGTTACAGAAAAACGAAATATTTGCAAATTAATTAAATAACGTACAAACGTTTATAAGTTTGTACAGTTCCAGTTCATGTCTTCCATCAGGAAAAAATATTCAAATTCATACTATTTCTTATTTTGATGCATTTTCCTGAAAAAACTCAAATTCTAGATAGTTCCGCGGAACTAGTTCCGACCGAAAAAACAACCGTTCCATGTTCGTTCTGGCTTTGGAACTGTTTTGCGGATCTCTGTTTTGAGTATTTTGCCTTGGCTATAATAATAATAAAATCAGAATTGAAACTTTTTCGTATGATTTCTCTTTCCAGTTGATGAAACCGTAATGCCGACCTATAACGAGTTGATTTTCGCCGTGCGGCGAAGCTTTTTGGCCTCAGTCGAGTCGTGTGAACGTAAGCTCCACGCGACTTAAGTGACAATCCCCATACTAGAGTCCTAGTCGACTTAAGCCGTGAGACATATCAAGTGGTTAAAATCGACTCGTGAAAAGTCGGCATAGGTAGGTATACCTACTTTTACCTTTTGAATCTAAGACATTTTCTAATAACTTATCGTTAATAAAAATTATCTGTGAACCATCAAGTTGCTAAAATTTTTTTGTTGATATAATAATATCAATATAATAATAACAATATTTATTATAGTTATTTCAAAACATTTAGTTTACATTTATAAAATGACATGATAAGACACCAGATTATATCCGATTAGTCTCTAGTAAGTTACCTGCACAAATTTCTAACCAAACTTAAAAATAGCTTATGATATTGAAAAAGCATCGGAAAAGGGCCCAAGAATTATTTTGCCTAGAGGCACTGGTCACCGCCCTAAATGAAAACCATGGATTCCTGAGGTCATTTTAAGTCGAAAAACTTAAGAGGTAATTTTCTCGTTTTCGGCCAGTTTTCGAGTTACCACGGTTTTTATGATTTTTGCTCTCTTGTCCTTTAACTGGCCTTATCTTTGCAAACTACGTTTGATTTGAAAGATTTAAAAAAAATAAACAAACTGAGTGAATTAAAAAAAAAAATAATTTTTAAATACAAAATTAATTTAAATGAATTAAAACTTTTTCTGAGCTTTATCTATTTGTTCTTTTCTTAACCACAATAGCTCAGAAAAAGATTTTAATTCATTTAAATTAATTTTTTATTTAAAAATTATTTTTTTTTTTAATTCACTCAGTTTGTTTATTTTTTTTTTAATTACTTTCAGTAGCCTTTTTTATGAAATAAAACTTATTTTTTTTTATGAAAATAAACTGGGCTTTAATAAAAAGCACACAAAATTAATACTCATTAACTTGTTTTTTTGACTAAAATAATATGAAAGTGTAAAAAACAACTTAAAAAACGAAGAAAATTGTGTTTGATGCAAAATTGTGGCGAAACGGTTGTCCGCAGAAAAAAAAGTTTCGAGACAAACTTAAACTGTAGTAAATTCTTGATTGGTTGTAAAAAAAATCTTTCAAATCAAACTTAGTTTGGCAAAGATAAGGCCAGTTAAAGGACAAGAGAGCAAAAATCATAAAAACCGTGGTAACTCGAAAACGAGAAAATTACCTCTTAAGTTTTTCGACTTAAAATGACCTCAGGAATCCATGATTTTCATTTGGGGCGATGACTGTGGGACACCCTGTATAAAGTATAAAAAAAGAATTTTTTTAAAAAACGGCTCTAACGATTATCTTTTTAAAATTCTATTTTAAACAAAAAATCAAATGGCATACTTGGTTTTGGGTAAAAGATCACTTAAAACGGTCTTTAGTCAATTTTTGAAAACAAATTTATTTTTTTTTTTTCATTACTTATAAAATTCTATGTATAAAAATATCAAATTTTATATTTTACCTAATTTTGTTTAGTAAAAATCTTTAACATAAGACTAACTTTTACCATAAGAGCAAGTACGTGCGACCCCAGTCGTGGAATTTGTATTTTTTTTTTTTTTTAGTAATCGAAAAAATTGTTTCGATTTTTGAAAAATAAAGTTTAATATTTTTTTTTTAATTCAAAATTGAGTTTTTTTTTAAGGCTTCTTAAATATTTTTGCACAAAAATTCGCTGAAATCGGTTAAGTGATTTTTGAGAAAGTCAAAACCCAAGAAAACGGTTCTATGGCAGGTGGCCGTTAACAATGGTCTAAAAAATATTTGTTTAATATCAAAAGTAGGACCTCATCTGTAAGAAATTCGACAAAATTTTTTTCAATGCAGAACATTTTTTTTTTTTTATACAAAGTATTTTTATTTAAATTACAAAATTTATTTTCAATGAGAATATTTTTCAGTTGCAATAAAATTTTTTTTTTTATAATGGAAACTATTTGCAATAAATATTTTTTTTTAGAAATTTCTAATGGAAAAAAAATGCATTAAAAAATTAATTATAACCTAGATTTATTAGAAGACCGTTGCTTGGCCGCTGTTTATGGTTTATGTAAAGTCCATTAATATGGCTTTTTTTTAATGTTGGGATGCCATGAATAACTATTTTGATATTGAATAATAACTTGGCTTTAAATAACAATATAATGTCCCTTAAAACCTCTTAATTTATATAAATAAAAAATCGTTTAGGTAATCCTTATAGTCCCAAGCTATTATTTTTACTACTATGCAAATAAATTTAATAATTTTTGTAATAAAACCCATTTAGTCTTTCCTCTGAAAATTTTATACATTTTTAAAAACATTCCCAGAGTCAAATTCCAACACTATAACACTTCTACACCAAAAAAACTGACAATATTTAAATGGCTCTTTGCGGGGTTTTAGAAGTCCTTATGGCATTTTTGTCTGTGAAATAATGTGAGAAAGCATTTTAATCACGTTTCACAGATTTACTCAACGCGACGACAAAAATCACACAGTGAATCCTTTTATTCCACTTAGATTATTCACATTGCTCTCGTTAATCCTTTTTTTTTTTTTTGTATAAACTACTATACGATTCGTGAAAGTATTCCTGTTGGCCAATTAAAATGGCTTTTTGCTCAATTTAAAATGCAACGCCCGACAATTGTATGTCATTTTGAAAAACATTTTGGCACAATTCCAAGATTTAGTTGGAAAAGGAAATCCTAAAAAATAAAAACAAAATCCTGTAAAAAGGACACGACTTGATTTAATTGCTGTAATTTTAATTATATTGTTGCTTTAATGATGCAATTTTTTTTTCCGTCTCTAAATCGTTTGAGATTCTTATTTCTTCATTTTCGAAGGAAATAGTAGTAAAACATCAACTTCCGGTGTAATAATTTCACAGACCATTAAATTGAGTGAAAACAAAAATTTATTATATCCCATTTAAATTCGCAAAGTCTTTTTCTGCAAAAAGAGTTTTTTTTGTATCCTTTTTCTGTTTCCCCCAAAAAAAAAAGGATGAATCTAATTGAATTTATCTATCGACGGTATCACTTTTTATGGGCGTTATCGTCGAATACATTATCAAAAAAACTATATGTCAGCTGACAAATGACTGTACTGAATAAATGTTTGACTCAAAGAAGGATGATTCCATTTAGGGTTTTATTTCTATGTAATTTGTATCCTTTTTGGTGTGGACATTTGAAAAAGCTGTTTCAATATTATTTTCTTCTTTCTTATCCTTTAGAAGGTTAATGTAATTTACATGTGAAAGGAAAAAATAGTTGAATAGTTCTCGTTGCAAATGCATTTTTGAGTAAATTTGGAAAAGAAAAAAAAAATCTGCTGAGTGGTTGAAATTCATAAGAATTGAAATGCACTTTCTTTTTTCTTCAACTTTAACCATATGGTGAGAAATTTACAGTTCTTTTGTCAATATTGCATCAAAGACAAAAAAATATGAGAAACAAATTAGATTCATATGAAAGTGTGAGGATATAATATAAGTCATGTGATAGAGAAAATGAAACTATGGATTTTTTACACTGAAAGAATAAAATCAATTTTACAAAGAATTTTATTTTCAGGGTGAATTTGATTTGCAAAACGCTGAATTTGGTTTAAAAATCACTCATTTCAATTTGAAAAATGGTTAATTTTATTTGCAAAAGCATTAATATAATTTAAATATGGAATAAACTTAATTTGAAAAAGATTGTACATTTGGAAAAAAAATCTCGGGTTATTTAGTTCGACGTGCTGAATGCAAATTCTGGTCTTTGGGTAGATTTTATTATTTATTAGTAAGCGGTTTCGGTCGGTCGAAATAATAAATTTGTAACGCTTCGTTACAAGACAGGATTACTTTTGGGACACCTTAGTTTCAATTAAACTAAGTAGCTAAGAGCGTCTTCCTTATGGTACACTAGAATGGGAGATGAATGGATGTGAAAGACATGAAAGAATGGAGGAAAACCATAAGACTTCAGTTTGATGATAATAATTGTGTGACTTAATTAGTCAAATGCTTTAGAAAAATCAGTGTAAAATGTACACTACAATCTACCTTTTTCCTTTTTCTAAAGCATTTGAGTATTTATGCAAGACAAAAAAAAAAGTGGTTGTCTGTAAAGTCGGTTTACGGACGATAATTTTACGTGATAACGTCATTAGAAATGACAACCTATTATATATTTTATATGTATTTTTGATGACATCTACAAAAAGAGCTAGAATTTTTTTAACTTAAAGAGTTTTCATCAAAAAAAGCAAAAAAAAAAACAATCTTTTTTATCTTCTCACGCCATTAAATCGATTTTTTTCTATGACAACCTATAACAAATTTTATATCATGTGAAAGCTTATTATTTCACCTTTGATATGGTGCTTCAATCATATTTCTACGATGTCTTCAAAAAAAAAAGTAAACATTTTTTAAGGCAACCATGTTAAAATTTCGAACTGAGAATACGATACTTCCCACACTGGTGGCTAGGCATAAGGGTATGTCACTTTTGTATGGCAATGTAATAGTGGTCAAAAGTTTTATTAGGGTCTAAGGTTTCATAATTTCATGTACAAAAAAATTATAATATCGTTCGTCTTTGGCTAGCTCTAAACGATTGAAGTTGTTAAGAAAAAAACGATTTTATTTATTTTTTTCGCTTATTTTTCGCAAATATAAGCTTGAAAGTTTTTTCTTGGAATAATCTTTTACGTGAAAGCCTAAAAATATTTATTATATTTGTTTTTGTATAAAAACATATATTTCAAAAATCTCTAAAAAATCTTCGATTTCTTCCTATATTTTGAGCGAGCAAAAGATATTAATTAAAATGAAAATTTTAAAAGCAGGATTTAATTTTAATAAGCAATGTAATTTTTAAAAGCTGTTACATTTGAAAATACCATACTTTAGCATTTGGACACACCCTACTGGGCATGGGTAACAGATCTCCACAGGTGTTTTAAAGTATTTCTGAAGTTTTTTAATTTAACATTGTGACGCTTGTAGTAAATGTACCATTATGTGTGATATATCAAATGAAAGTTAATATTATCAGCTAGCTCAGTAAAGTTTCATAAAGTTTTTATCTGCTCTAGATCAAAAGATGTAACGTGTTGAAAAATAGAACTTTATTTTTCCGTTATCTCAAAATTGTGAATACGAAATTGATTTAAAAAAATGCGAAAATATAGTCCTGCCTATTATCTATTTATAGTACAGTATTTTATTCATTTATCTGTTAAAGAAAAAAAAAGATAAAAATAAAAAACGGTAAAAAACGATCAAAAAACTTGGGACAAAAAAACTTGTTTTCCCGTTTTTCGGTTAGAAATCGTTTTAAAATAAAAATTAAAAAAATAAAAACACCCAAAAATACCCAAAAAAAATTAGGTGGTTTTCAAAAATTCATATTTCGAAACGAAGAGACTTAAAAAAAATCTCCTCACATTTTTTTTTATTATCTTTCGAATGGCATTTTTCAAAATGTGAAAAAAATGTCCATTAATTATAATCACTACTTTGTAAAAGGTTAACCTCATGTTTTAGTTTTAAAAAATTTTATAACTCGGTTTTGAAATTTTTTAGAATTTTTTTCAATACTATTGTCAGTCTTACAATGAATTTATCTAGGTATCGATTAAAAAAAATAATAAACTTTCTACAACGTTGCGTATAAAAAATAGCCACTTTTTTACAATTTTGTTTTACCCCTATTTACCCTATTAAATGATGAGATTTTTCAAAAATCCTTCATTGGTATTGAACTTTAGGTTATTTATTATCTTTCAAATAAGCTATAGAAAATTTTTGTACCTCCAATAGTTAATTTTTAATTTTTAAAATTAAGGTGGAACGGGAGAAAATAGAGTCACTTTTTTGTGGATGCTGCCATGGTTCATCGATTTATAAGAGGTTATCATGTCAAAAAAAAATGGTAACCACGACAGCTCTCCTTTTCATTAACCTACGATGTTGTAAAATTTATTAATCCCTTACAATTATTATGTTTACGTAAGCTAACTCTCAATGAAAAATTTATTGATTGTTACACACACGTGTTTTCTCTAAATGCAATCTGTTTTCTTAAAGTAATTTTATTAATCTCATGATGCTTTATCTAAGGAGACTAAAGAGACCTATAATTTTCTCACGAGGAAAATAAATGGTCTTCAAAGAAAAACATTATCCAAACAAAAGGAAAGACTCTTTTTTTTAAAAAGAAAATTGCAACGTGCTACAAATCACATGTGTGTGCGTCGTTTGCATATTTCTGTAAGCTTAATCCGGAGACAGTATTATGAAGGTAAATAATCATTTTTACTTGTTTGAAAAAAAAAGAATTTAAAATTAAAAAAAAAATACTTACACGTGGGCGATTAAAATCGGTTCTATAAAAATGAGCTTGTTTCTAAAGGATTCAATTCTGGATTTCATTTTTTCAGATTTTATTATTGCCCATCAGAGTTGAGACTATATGAGTCTCAAAATGGGACATGAGAATTTTTATCCCGTAAAACGACATAATTTGTAATTCATTTTTAATGATGCCAATTATCATTCACAACAATAAATTGATTTCCACACTCTGTTTTAAACTTTTCACTTAAAAAATCTAAATATAAATTTTATTTCATGTTGGTATCAACTATTTCCTAGAAAAAACCAAATAATACTCTTTTCAAAACTAATATAAAACATTCAACTTTCATAGAATATTCATTGTTGCAGCTTTTCTGTGAAATAATAATAAATAGTACGTATACGCCACCGTGAACACAAGTTTTTTGTTTTTTTTTTTTTGTTTTATTATAACAAAGTCGAATTGAATAGTTTTTGTTTTGTATAGTGTGAATTCTAGGAAATTTAAAGAAATTTATAATTTTTTAACAAAATCTGTGTAGGTATGTGTGTGGGCAAAAAAAACTTGCATAGATAACTAACTTATTTAGTGAAATTGAGTTTGAATTTCCATTGAAAAATGGGTTTACCTCCCAAACTATGCAGGGAGTCAGTATGGTAAAGGTTTTCATGTAAGTGAATTTAATTTACAGAAGCAACAACAGTTTTTGAAGATAAAATAAAATGTTATTTTATGGATGTGGGAAGAATACCCTAATTTAGATAACTGATTCTCAGAATAAGCAACAATGTCGGAAACTGTTGTTACACTCTTGTTTTAAATTCTTATTTTTTTTACAATTTTTTCAATTATTATTTACAAAAACTGTACAGTAAGGTAATGATTTCTTTACCGACTTCCAAAAAGGAGGGGGTACTCAATTCGTCTGTATAGAAACTATGAGAAAAACCATAAAATCCAGTTTTGATCCATGGAAGTCGGTTTAGTTTATTTTTGATAACCAACCAGTCAGTGCAAGTGTCAAGTAAAATAAGTCTTATTTCAAAAATGTGTTTACGCTGCATTCAATAATTTTTATAGTACAGGTAAAATAGTACATAAAATCAAGAAATAAAAAAAAAATTGTTCCACTCATGAAACTTGGCAAAAAGTTTGCTTTTGGGATAAGAAAAAAGTACAAAAAAAGTCTATAAAAAAAAGTTGGGTGGAAGGGTGTTTTTCCACGGACAAGAGGGAGGGGGTGAAGGTCAAAAATATACTGAAAAAATTGTTTGTTGAATATCATCATATGACACATGTTTTCAAGGTATTCATAAAAATAAAGTCAATACCATTGCTCTAAGAAAAGTTATTTCCGATTAAAAACCAGGGTGCTTGTTTTTTGACCTCAACAGGTAAAATATAACCGAAACCCATGTGAAAAACATGCTACACTGACAAAATTTGGGATGAAGGTTTAAGATAAAACAGGGACAAAGGATTCATAAAGTTTTTAAAAATATTTTGGGTGAAAGGGTGTTTTTTTGATAGGTTAAGTTGTGTGTGAGAAAGGTATCATAACAGCTAACTTATATTTTATTAATTTTTAAAACTTGGTGAAATAGTTTTAGTTGGTATAAGAATTAAGAATCTATAAAAAGTAAAAAATTATTTTAAGTGAAAGGGTGTTTTTTTTTTTTCAAGAAATGATGAAATTCGGAATTAGTAATACAAAAACTGGGAAAAAATACAAATATTTTAGGTTAAAGGGTGTTTTTTTGGGAAATAGGGAAAAATCCGCGATAAGTCCGATAAAATCAATGGTATAAATGGTACCTTTACGAAATTCATTAAACATGTTCTCTTTCCCATGGGAACTACGAATAATGTAAGTCTATAAATTTTTTTTATGTGTAAGGGTGTTTTTTTTAGAAGTAAAGAAAATATGGGTTTATTTGAAAAAGTGTGAAATACTAGAGTAATATTAGTGGTACCCTATTGAAATTTAGCAATTATGTTACTTTTAAGATAAGAAACAAGAATCTTAAGTGTCTATAAAAATATCATGGTTAACAGGGTGTTTTTTTTTAGTGAAAACAAAAATGATGGGTCACCCTTATGAAATTTGGTAAAAACATTGATTTTGGGATAGAAATCAAGAATAAAGAGTGTTCTTAAAAAAAATTTTGGTGAAAGGGTGTTTTTTTCGAAGAGACAGTAAAATCTGTAATTGGTCCCAAAAAGCTAATGATTCGCGTAAAACGTGTAAGAACTTATTTATAAATGTTTAATTTGTCATCAAAACCATAAATAAAATGAATCATTGGCTTTTTGGGACCAATTACAGATTTTACTGTCTCTCAGTAATCAGCATCAAAAAATACCTTGAAAACATGTGTCATATGATGATATTAAACAAACAATTTTTTTCGGTATATTTTTGACCTTCACCCCCTCCCTCTTGTCCGCGAAAAAACACCCTTCCACCCAACTTTTTTATAGACTTTTTTTGTACTTGGTTCTTATCCCAAAAGCAAACTTTTTGCCAAGTTTCATGAGTGGAACAATTTTTTTTTTATAAATGCCTATTTTACCTGTACTATTAATGAATGTTTGAAAAATAAACAACAAAATCCACATACTTCTTTCTCTGACAGTGTATGTTTAATTTTATCTAGTGTAAATGTCAATAAATCTATGACGTTACAAAAACGTGACGTCAAAAAAATTAATTTTCAGTTTTATTGAACATTGAATTGTTTCATTATATCATAGTTTCTTATTATTTATACAACCATAGTTGGCAATCGCACGGTTTAAAATTTTGGTGTCGATTCTACAAAAAATTGGGTTACATGTGTTATATTGGGTTAAATTTAATACTTTGATTGTATACAATGTATTATGTACATTTTTAAGTCTAATACAAAATTTATTGGAATTTAGTTATTTTTGTATTAAAAATCAAGGACGTATTCCTGAATTTAAAATTTCAGTTTGTTATAATGATATTTTTATCTTTCTAATTTATATTATTATTTTTATTTTTTGCTTTCTTACTTCTTTTAAATGAAACAAAATATTTCTGAAAGTGATTATTCTTCATAAATATGTACATACATATAATAATGGTGATATTATAATCTCTTTTATTTTTTTTGTCATAAACTATGTGAAGTAAAATCTTATTGCCGATCAAATTTTGTCAGTAATTCATACATTTTACTTCGAAAAAAAAACACTAAGCGTCTTCGAAATAGTGCAAATTTTGATTTTTTATTATTATTTTTTTTTTTTTTTTTTTTTTCAGAAAAAAGGTTACCAAATCCATTTACTTGAACCACAATAGTTTCATATATAGGTACTTTTTCATGAAGCGATAACCCTAAATGCAGACACAAAAAAATGTGTTTCTTTTTTTAAAATGGCTTAAATTTTCGTTTACGTTTTTAAAACAGTTTGATAAAAATAATTTCTATCTTCGTGACCTTTTTCTTATAATATTGAATCCTAAGCGCACTTGTTTTGAAATTTTGAAAGTTAAAAACGTCTTTTTCAAGACTTTGAATTATTGAATTTTGAAATATTGAAAATAAAAAAACATCCAAAACCAACTAAATAAATTTTAAAAAACCTCTTAGAATTTAAACAGATTTTGTATATTTCCTGAAGAAAAACGTAGACACGTTCGAAACGTCGATAAATCTACAATCTAAATTCAATAAAGACCTAAAGCCCACTTAGGATTCAATATTGTTTGATTAAAATTTTATTTTCCTGTATTAAAAAAAATTCAAACCAAATAACTCGAAAACCGCTCTAACGATTTTGATTAAACTTTGCAGACGTAATATTTGAAGCAATTGCAATAAAAATGCATTTTTATTTTCTTTCAAAAAAAGTCAAATAAAAAAATTTATGTAACAAAATTTTGCCCTAAATGTCGGCTCCGAACATCAACAAAATTTCTTCAAAATTTATATTTATATAGAGGCAGCTCTTAAAATCTATAAGTAAAGTGTTATAAAATGCAAAAGCAAGGACGTGCGACCCCAGTCGTGCATTTTATTTGTATTTGAAATTAAAAAAAAAAATATTAAAAAACTGTGTAATAAAAATTGTGTTTAAATATTAAAAATTGATATTTAAAAAAAAAAAAAGGCCTAATTCCAAAGGTTGTATTATAAACTACGACAGAATTTTTTAGTTTTTAACCTCAAAATATTCAATTTTTTATGAAATATAAATAAAAGAGATGTCAAACTGAGCTAATTATAAGAATAAATCCAATAAATAGCGTAATAAGAGGTTTAAAAGTGTTTTTTTACTTATTTGGTACGTTTTGGACTTTGTTTTCAAAATGTTTGATTTTTTTTCATGGAATATGAATCTATTTATCCTAAATCGAAGATCCAACACCTTTTTGACATGAATTTGGCAAAATTTCTACCTGATATAGTACATATTTTGAAAAAGAAAATTCTATTTAAAGGCTTATTTTGGCCGCCATTTTGAATAAAATAAATTATCTATATAATAATATTATTCAGTTTACCAAATTTTATGACTTTTTGTCAAGAAATGGCAGTGCAAATGAATTTTGACACCAAAAAGCACCAAAGTCACCACTGTGCAGTACTCGGGTAGTACCAAAAAGTACTTAGTACATAGTACAAAATAATACCAACCTACTAATATTAGTTGTACTTGTACATGAAATAGTAATTATTTATAACAGGTAAAAAATAAATCTCTATTGACGCATTAACCTTCAGATTTTTCTCTCTCAAAAATATATTTATAAAACTTCCCAAAACAACACTTGAACAATGCAAAACCCTTAAAACTTAACGCACCCACTCTTTACTCAAAAACCTAAAAAAAAAAAAAACAGAAATTTCAATAATTCTGTGAAGTAAAAGTTTTTTTACTTCACTCCCTCACAAGAACATTTGACTTTGGAAAATCAACAAACCTCATCATAAAAAATAAGAGAAATCGGATAAGGATTGCAATTTTAACTTTTTTTTTTGCAAATATAATGACTTTTATGTTATATTTCCAAACCAAAAGCCTCAAAACGATAACGACTCTTCTATTCCACATCTCGATGTGACAGGGTCTATCCACAAAAAACTAAAAAAAAAAAATTCAAAAACTTATTGAAAAGTTTTACTTTTTCATCTTGACCAATGCCATTTCGAAGAATTTATCGTTGTTGTCCTTATCGTCGTCGGTCGTCTGATGTAGAACACTTCAATCTCGAGTTTGAGAAAATAATAAATATTAAATTAATTGGTGTAGAGAGCTCTTTAACTTTAATGTTAAACTTTTTATTTTCTGTGAATTATAAACAACAAAAAAAAATAAAAAAAAAAACTTCTTAAAGAAAATGGTCTTTCTTCGAAGTGACAACTTGAAGTTCTTGAGGAAAAAACTGACAGTTGTCGTAGTAAGAGTAGATGATTAAGTGAATATTTTCTAACAATTTATATTACAAGATTAAAAAGTTTATTCCACAAAAGATGTGATAGTCTTTTAATGATGCTAGTTTTCTATCTAAATTGTATTGATGGAGAGCTTTTTTTTTAGGTCAGAAAATGGTTCTGTTTTGAATAAAATTGATAACAAGATATTAATTATCTCAATTTTACTTTAAGTTTTTTTTTCTGTTACATCATTAAAATCCTTAGATGATTTTTTTTTGCGTAAGGATATAAAAAAATACACCCACACACAAAAAAGGGAAGAGAATAGAGACAGTATTAATGATAGCTGAAAGCTGAATTTAGTTTGAACGTTAATTAAGTAATGTTCAGTGATTTGAGAGAAAATCGTTAGTGAAGTGTGTTTTTCCTAGAAAATCCGTATTCAAAACAATTAATTAGAATTTTGGTGGAATGGGTTAATATTGAATGTATTTTTGGCTGATTGGATTTATTAGCTTATTGGGATTATGTGTGCTTATTTATTGTGGGTGTTTGGCAATTGTTTTTTGTTGATATTGTCCTTAATTGCTAATTTAAAAGTCTTATATCGATAACCACAATTAAGTGGGTTCGAGAATTTTGAAGAAATTTAAAAAGATCAAAACCTTCGTTAACTTTTTTTTTTTGTTTGTTTTGGCTTTGAAGGGAGATGGTGACCACCATAGCCGTATTTAGGGGGGGTTATGGAGTTTAATTACAACGTTTGGTAAGGGATTTTTCAAAAAAACTTGTTTTTACCTATTCGATCATTAAAGCCATACTTAAATACGTAAAAGGTATAAATATAATTTATCGTACGAGATTAAAATTTATTGAAAACAATCGTTTTTTATGCAAAAAAAAGTGAAAAAATCAAACATTTTTTTTCTAACATAATTAATTTTTTTTATAAATTTTATACCATCTGAGAGCCTATTGTTTTTGCTCAAAATATTTTTATCAACCATGTCTGTATGACATCTAACAAAAAGAGCTAGAATATATTGAACCTAATCGATTTTCATCAAAAAAAAGAAAGAAAATCAATCTATTTTTTCTTTTTTTTTTGTTTCAATTAAAGTCCATTTTTGAAGTTATACTTCTTATGGGAGGGTGAGTATGAAAATTTACTTTTTGACAAGAATGTCAAAGGGATTATGACGCGATCACCCTGGGTAGCAGGGCTGTCGTTTCACCTTTAGAGTAGGCAGTACTTTAGTATTATAAAATGCAGTACGCCGCAGTACGGAAAACATAAAACACACAACACGTTGCAAGTTACATGTTTCATGTGGCAAGTTGCATGTGGCAAGTGGTATGTGGCAAGTTGCATGTGGCAAGTTGCATGTGGTAAGTTGTATGTGGCAAGTTGCGTGTGGCAAGTTGCATGTGGCAAGCTGCATGTGGCAAGTTGCGTGTGGTAAGTTGCATGTGGCAAGTTGCGTGTGGCAAGTTGCATGTGGGAAGTTGCATGTGACAAGTTGCATGTGGTAATTTCCATGTGGCAAGTTGCCAGGGTTGCAAAAAGCTCACATTTCAGCTCAGCTCACAGCTCAGCTCAAATTTGAGCTAGCTCACTTTTGAACTAGGTACCATAGCTCAGCTCATTTGAGCTGAGCTGAAAGTGAGCGCCCACAACTTCCAACGCCTATATCTAGGAATTTTGAAGAAAATGAAAAAAAAAAATGTTTGATGCCAAAAGGTAGCGGGGACTCTAACCTACATTTGGGTACAACTCTCATTCCTGTAGGTCCACGCGTTCTCAAACCGGGAGAACTTAAAAGTAAAAAAAAAATAGGCACGATTCTGAAAAAATAGGCATGATGTGGCGGTTTAACATGGAAGGCAATTTTTTAAAAATCTGACAATGTGCAAAGCGTAGGCCCATGACACAAGCTATCATTTGGCATCATTCCCAAAAATTGCTCTCAAGCGGTTAAGCTTCTAGGAGCGTTCAAAGATTCGGGAATTTTTCGAAACAAAATTTTACCCCAACTTTCAAAGGCGATTTTCTCGGAATTTTGAAAAAAATCGAAAAACCGGATTATACCACTATCGGGTAGCGGAGAATATAAGCTTTCACATGACACCACTCCCCTGTCTCTAGATCAAAGCGTTCGAACGCCTATATCGCGGAATTTTGAAGAAAATGAAAATAAAATGTTTAATGCCAAAAGGAAGCGGGGACTCTAACCAACATTTGGGTACAACTCCCATCCCTGTAGGTCCACGCGTTCTCAAACCGGGAGAACTTAAAAGTAAAAAAAAAAATAGGCACGATTCTGAAAAAAAGGGCATGATGTAGTGGTTTAACATGGAAGGCGATTTTTTAAAAATCTGATAATGTGCAAAGCGTAGGCCCATGACACAAGCTATCATTTGGCATCATTCCCAAAAATTGCTCTCAAGCGGTTTAGCTTCCAGGAGCGTTCAAAGATTCGGGGATTTTTCGAAAAAAAAAATTTACCCCAACTTTCAAACGCGATTTTCTCGGAATTTTGAAAAAAAGTCGAAAGACCGGATTGTACCGGATTTTTTTTTATGATAAAAAAAGAAATATTTTACTAAAAAAATAGAAATATATTTACTATTAAAAAAACCAAGAAAAAAGATCTGTTTTATTTATAAAAATATCCATGTGTTAAAATAATTCCATTAATAACTAGAACCAAACATCTTAAGCTATGGTGTTTTATAAAAGTTTAAAATATCTTCATGTTTCATTATACTTTCCAAATAAAAATCAATGTATCCCCTCACCCATCACAGCTCAGCTTACTTTACCTTAGCTCACCCAACAGCTCAGCTCACCGACAGCTCAGCTCACCCAACAGCTCACACAACAGCTCAGCTCAACCATCAGCTCAGCTCAAATGAGCTGAGCTATGGTACATAGCTCAAAAGTGAGCTAGCTCAAAATTTGAGCTGAGCTGTGAGCTGAGCTCAGCTAACTTTTGAGCTTTGTAGCAACCCTGCAAGTTCCATATTGCTCCTACTAGTGCTGAAGCACACACAATTCTCATAAAATTACCATATCGCACATTTTATGCGCAATTCATTTACTTTCGTTAACCATATACCGTATGTTCTGAACCGCACAACATGAGTAAATTTCACAGAATAAATTGAAAACTACATGGACGCAAGGAGGATGAAAGAATTAATTTATTGTTCACTTGATAAAAATGTAAAAAACGAAGTGTGGATTAATTAATTTAATAATAAAAATTAAAAATATCAAATGAAATTCATTTACATATACTGAATGAGAAGTATAACTTCATACGTACGGTATATGGTTAACGAAAGTAAATGAATTGCGCATAAAATGTGCGATATGGTTATTTTATGAGAATTGTGTGTGCTTCAGCACTAGTAGTAGCAATATGGAACTTGCAAATTTTGAGCTAGCTCACTTTTGAGCTATGTACCATAGCTCAGCTCATTTGAGCTGAGCTGAAAGTGAGCTGAGCTGTCGGTGAGCTGAGCTGTTGGGTGAGCTAAGGTAAAGTGAGCTGAGCTGAGTTTTGATGGGTGAGAGGATACATTGATTTTTATTTGGAAAGTATAATGAAATATGAAGATATTTTAAACTTTTATAACACACCATAGCTT
The DNA here is from genome assembly GCF_945859705.1 of Episyrphus balteatus. Classification (NCBI taxonomy): domain Eukaryota; kingdom Metazoa; phylum Arthropoda; class Insecta; order Diptera; family Syrphidae; genus Episyrphus; species Episyrphus balteatus. The sequence goes on from NC_079137.1 coordinate 73,881,123, forward strand.
AAGATGTTTGGTTCTAGTTATTAATGGAATTATTTTAACACATGGATATTTTTATAAATAAAACAGATAATTTTTCGTGATCTTTTTTCTTGGTTTTTTTAATAGTAAATATATTTCCATTTTTTTAGTAAAATATTTCTTTTTTAATCATAAAAAAAAATTCCGGTACAATCCGGTTTTTCGACTTTTTTCAAAACTCCGAGAAAATCGCGTTTGAAAGTTGGGGTACATTTTTTTTTCGAAAAATCCCCGAATCTTTGAACGCTCCTGGAAGCTAAACCGCTTGAGAGCAATTTTTGGGAGAGATGCCAAATGATAGCTTGTGTCATGGGCCTACGCTTTGCACATTATCAGATTTTTAAAAAATCGCCTTCTATGTTAAACCGCCACATCATGCCTATTTTATCAGAATCGTGCATAATTTTTTTTTTACTTTTAAGTTCTCCCGGTTTGAGAACGCGTGGACCTACAGGGGTGGGAGTTGTATCCAAATGTAGGTTAGAGTCCCCGCTACCTTTTGGCATCAAAAAATTTTTTTTCATTTTCTTCAAAATTCCGCGATATAGGCGTTCGAACGCTTTGATCTAGGAGACAGGGAAGTGGTGCCATAGGAAAGCTTATATTCTCAGCTACCCAATAGTGGTATAATCCGGTTTTTCGATTTTTTTCAAAATTCCGAGAAAATCGCCTTTGAAAGTTGGGGTAGATTTTTTTTCGAAAAATCCCCGAATCTTTGAACGCTACTGGAAGCTAAACCGCTTGAGAGCAATTTTTGGGAGTGATGCCAAATGATAGCTTGTGTCATGGGCCTACGCTTTGCACATTATCAGATTTTTAAAAAATCGCCTTCTATGTTAAACCGCCACATCATGCCTATTTTATCAGAATCGTGCCTAATTTGTTTTACTTTTAAGTTCTCCCGGTTTGAGAACGCGTGGACCTACAGGGGTGGGAGTTGTATCCAAATGTAGGTTAGAGTCCCCGCTACCTTTTGGCATCAAAAATTTTTTTTATTTTCTTCAAAATTCCGCGATATAGGCGTTCGAACGCTTTGATCTAGGAGACATGGAAGTGGTGCCATAGGAAAGCTTATATTCTCAGCTACCCAATAGTGGTATAATCCGGTTTTTCGATTTTTTTCTTAATTCCGAGAAAATCGCCTTTGAAAGTTGGGGTAAAATTTTTTTTCGAAAAATCCCCGAATCTTTGAACGCTCCTGGAAGCTAAACCGCTTGAGAGCAATTTTTGGGAGTGATGCCAAATGATAGCTTGTGTCATGGGCCTACGCTTTGCACATTATCAGATTTTTAAAAAATCACCTTCTATGTTAAACCGCCACATCATGCCTATTTTATCAGAATCGTGCCTAATTTTTTTTTACTTTTAAGTTCTCCCGGTTTGAGAACGCGTGGACCTACAGGAATGAGAGTTGTACCCAAATGTAGGTTAGAGTCCCCGCTACCTTTTGGCAACAAAATTTTTTTTTTTCATTTTCTTCAAAATTCCGAGATATAGGCGTTGGAAGTTAGGGGCGCTCACTTTCAGCTCAGCTCAAATGAGCTGAGCTATGGTACCTAGCTCAAAAGTGAGCTAGCTCAAATTTGAGCTGAGCTGTGAGCTGAGCTGAAATGTGAGCTTTTTGCAACCCTGGCAACTTGATACATGGAAATTACCACAGGCAACTTGTCACATGCAACTTCCCACATGCAACTTGCCACACGCAACTTGCCACATGCAACTTACCACACGCAACTTGCCACATGCAGCTTGCCACATGCAACTTGCCACACGCAACTTGCCACATACAACTTGCTACATGCAACTTGCCACATGAAACATGTAACTTGCAACGTGTTGTGTGTTTTATGTTTGCCGCACTGCGGCGTACTGCATTTTTAAATACTAAAGTACTGCCTACTCTAGAGGTAAAAAGACAGCCCTGCTACCCATGGTGATCGCGTCATAATCCCTTTGACATTCTTGTCAAAAAGTAAATTTTCATACTCACCCTCCCATAAGATGTATAACTTCAATAATATAATAAACAAAATTTTGTAATAGGTACCTACCATCTTATAAGCTAGATGGCACTACGAAAGTGAAAGTTCTTTACAGAAGAGTAAATTTTCATCCGTCGCAGCTAAAGAAGTGTAAATGCTTGACCACATCGGAAGGTATGCGGTAGCGATAACGATATTTGTATAAAAAAAATTCCACATCTGAACGTTGATGTGTCAGTTTCGAATGTTTTTCATACAAGTACCCGTACCGTTACCCGTACCGCTACCGCGTACCTTCCCATGTGGTCCAGCCTTAATCTCAAAAATATTATTTGAATCACCCTGTATAGTTACTACCTTGCCGACAGTTTTTTGTTTTGATTTCATGTGACTAGGAGCACCGTTAATCCCTTTGACATTTCTTGTCAAAAAAGAAATTTTTACTCCAACGCCGCATAAGAAGTTATAATTTCAAAAACTTGGGACAAAAAACTCTTTTTCTCCGTTATTCGGTAAAAAATCATTTAAGAATACCTATTTTTTGCAAATGCATGCACACGGACATAAACTATATGTTCTATAATTTTTTGAACGCTACAAAAAATTGCTAAAAATAAAAACCCACCCAAAAATACTTCCGAAAAACGGTGTTTTTCAAAAATTCATATTTCAAAACCAAGAGATTAAAAAAAAAAAAAAACATCCGTATTAGACCCCTTTTCCTTTTTTTTTTATATATAATCACTACTTTGTCAAAATTCTACCTCATGTTTTAGTTAAGAAAAAAAAAACATTTATAACTAGGTTTTGAAATTTTTTAGATTTCTTTCAATACCATTGTCAGCCTTACAGTAAATTTATCTATCGACTTTTGCACTTTTGTTTTACCCCTATCTACCCTATAAAATGATGGCATTTTTAAAAATCCTTCATTAATATTAAACTTAATTTTATTATCTTTCAAATAACCTATACAAAATACCTCAATACTTTATTTTTAATTGAAATTATTGCCGCACTGGTAAAAATTAGCTAAAAAAATTATTTAAAATTGCCATAAGTATGAAAAAAAAAATTAACAATTTCGAAAATTAAAATAAAATGAAAAGTTTTTGTTTGAGTGTAGCTTATGTTATTTGTGACACCCAATTGAATTTTTATGTCTGTCAATAACTTTAAGTCACCTCAAAAAGGAAGCAACATAAATATTTTTTCCCAAGAAAAAATAAATTTTTTATGATTTTTCTTTGTACCTATTTCAAAATGAAATAGAGAACTCATGCTGAGTTTTCTCACCATTTTTCATGAGAATATTAATAAAAAAAAAAAAAAATGTTAGATTTAAGACTGTTCTTCAATTTTGTGTGTCAAAGGAAAAAATGTCCTTGCTGATTTATCACAACTAAAATAGGGTTTCCTTCCAAGAAAACCAAAAAAAAAAAAAAATAACACACAAAAAGAAACCCTGAAAAACAGTACTTGTAACTGTCGTAACATATGAAATAATAATAAAGGAACATTGTTCTATGTCCTTGATTTAAAAAGGTATTTCATATTATACATTTTATTGTGTAAAAAAAAAAAATACTTTGTAGAAAATTTATTCCAATTTAAATCTTCAATGACTTTTCAAACTCCTTTTTTATCGATTCAATATATAAATCAATTTACTGTTAAACTCTGTTTTAACCATGGTTAATAAGAGTACATCGTTGAAATCAATTAAATTATAAACTCTTTTGCACCTTCTGTGTGCCTGCAGGTAGTAAAAGGTACCAGACATTCTTCTGTGCACTTTACTATACTTACTCTCTTTTTCCTAGTCCACACTCTTATATTCCTCTCATTTTGTACAGCAAAATTGATTTTGTGTTTGCATTCTCGTTCAATCTATTTCATTTTCACACTTCAGCTCCATTGCAATCAGGATAATTAAGTACTTAGCACTTACAAAATGGGAATACATTTTATCCTTATTCTCTCCTCTCGTGTCCGTGTCATAGCGTCGTCGGAAGCATTTTCACATCCGTTGCTGCCTCTATCAACTTATTTTATATCCTTGTGGAAAAAGTTAAATTTTCTTCCTTTTCCTCTTTTTTTGTTTTATATTCTTTCAAATATTCCTGGTCTCTTTCTTTCACTTCTTCAGCCTCATTTGTTAAACTTTCAAAAACAGACCAAAGGTAGTTAATATTACTAGCACCTTTATAGGAGGTTTCTCTACTATATGTACGAGTAAGAAGTAGTTGCCAGGAAATTAAAGTGCACTAACAAATCGTCTATAAAATTATCAACTTATCAAATTGATTTATATCGTTATCCTTGTTGGTCGTCTCACTTATCATTTTCTCAAAGTTGCTTTTTCCTTTCGTCCTTTTCTTTTTTTTGGCCATCAGCAAACTACACACTATATCCCATCTGGTGTTCAAATTGTTTTCTCTCACTCATATATCGTATATACGAGTATAGTATATAAACGAAATAGAACCAAACCATGTAAAATTGCTGAACATTAATTTGTAGCAAAAAGAACGGAAGTTATTTTTATAGGGTAAATTGGGTTTGTTGAAATATTTTGGAATATTATTTTATGAAACGATTGCTTTCAAAGAAGAAGTAAATAGAGTTTTTTTATTAGAAATCGTTGATAAATAGCGGAGGTATTTATTTTCTGTAAAGCTTATCAGAAGCATGGTAGTAGCTTCTGACACGCTTTATAGAAACTGAAATTTAGGTTGGATAATAAACGTGACTCTTACTTACTATTTAATAAAATCTTAGCAATTAATTTTGACCCTCAAGTCAAAATTACCTACCCTGAGAAGTTTTGGTCTCAGGGTAAAAGCTTTTAAGGGTCAAAACACCCCAAATCAATCTTAGACAACTTCTAAGAGTCATATCGAAACTTTGAACAAATTTATGTAGTTTGAATGACTACGTTATAATACAGTCCGAAATCGGTTGGTTTTACAGAAAAATGCATAAGGCAATATTTGTAGATAATTTTATGACGAACAGATTTTCCATAGACCCCTATTGACCTCAGAGCAACAGGTCACGAGATATATGCGAAAAACAGATTTTCGTGACCTTTTGACCTCTATAACTTCTAACGCGGACGCGATATCAATGTCGATTTTTCACATCTTCATAACAACGCCGTAACGAAGGTCTATACCAAAATTGAGCCCAGTAGGAATTTTTCCGCAGATAAAACCTAAAATTACTAGACTATGAGTTTTCTGGCAAACTTTGAAATTTTTTGTTCATTATTGTTTTCTTCATAAAAATAAATTTTTAAAACACTATGTTTATTATACATACATTTATCGAAGAAAATTGGCCCCAAAGCCAAAAATTATCATGGGTAAGAAAAAAATAATTGCTTTTAAAAATAAATATCTGAGCAATTAAAAAAGATATTAACATTTTGTAAATGCAGTTACAAAAAATAGCATTTCTTCTAAAAATCAAGACATTAATGAAGTTTCTATCATGAGTATTAACAGAGTTATTAACATTAACATGAGTAAAGGTATACCAAAGTAAGCGTTTTCTTAAATCATAGCTAAAGGGTGTTAACTTTGAAGATAGAGAGTTAATTTAAAACAATTTTTCTCTTAGAATATCCTCAAGAATCATCCCTCAACATGTTCTTATATCATTTCGGGACACCCTGTATAGTTGATTTGCATCTTGACGTCGTTTACCTTATAAATTTTTCTTGATTTTTTTCGTTTATTTAAATGACTAGAACTACTTTCTTAAATTAAATACCACCAACAAATGGCGTTATTAAAACTAAAAGAATCTAAATGTACATTTCTTTGAGAAGAAATTGATACCAACTTTTTATATTTTTCTGAAACAAGAAAAGATGTAAAAAGGTAGTCAAAATCAACCACTGGAATCTGTTTACTTTAAAAAGTTGTGGTATCAATTTAAGTTATTACATGAGTATTGACATAGTTGAGTATAGTTTCAATAAATTAAATTAGAAAAAGTTTTTTTTTTCAAGAATACTTTGTACAACTTGAGGTTTTCTTGCAAATGGATATAGACATTACTAAATAATTGTGTGGTGAATACCTCTTAGCAAAGAAGTTTTTTTCAATTTTCTTGTTTTCTAAGCATTTTTGACTAACAGAAAAATTTTTAAGTAGTTGGAACTATTAAAGTTTTATGAGTAGGTACATCAAATCTTAACCCTTCTTGCATCTTTGAACATTTTTTGTAGCCTTACTCCGACAGATTGGATAATGTAATGAAATGTGTTTAATATGTAAACTTTATACTTGATTAATTTTTCCAAAAATTTCAACATAAAAAAGTTTTTAAATAACCAAAATTGTGCACCAGTTGAAACATTTTTAGTCAAGATAAATATTTGATAAAACTCAAAAGTTTTACTGAGTTAAGTACCGCAGTCACTTAACTTGCAGTTTCAATTGCACGATTAATTGATTTCGTTACTTAAAGGCTCTGGCAAGTTGTATTTTAGTATTTTAAATTTACACCGTATAGCTTCAATGTGCCAACAGTTTCAAAGATATTTTTCAAAAGCTTCTTAAAATTAAGTTAAATTTTTTGTTGATCTATGTGTTAAAATTTCGTAAGGGTTTACTTACAAACATCGAGTTCCCCTAATAAAAATACTGATGAATGTCGTAATTCGGTCTTTCGGCAAACTTCCTTGAGGTAGGAGAAAAAATTCAAAAACACTTTTCTAATAAAACCTTCAGCCTAGTCGGTAGCGAAGCTAAGAACAGTCTAGGAGAACCTGTGGAGGGAGAAGTCTTTGAAGAGGAACGAGAAACTTGTGGGACTTTTAGTAAAAAAAAAACGTTATGATTTTGGGAAAGCTTGTGGAAGTCGTTATGGAAAGTCTTATGTCGCCTGCACACAATCGAAGCTGGGTGAATCTAAAAAGCCTTTTTTAAGTCTAACATAAAGTACCTAATTAAAACGTAAAAAATAATATAAAGAAAAAAATCATGAAGGAACTTTTTAAACATACCTACCTACTTTTTGGAATGGGGTCAAAATCCCGAAAACCGAAATCCCGAAAACCCAAAATCCCAAAACCTCGGAAACCAAGAACCCGAAAACTCAGAATCCCGCAAAACCCAGAATGCCGAAAACCCAGAATCCAGAAAACCCAAAATCCCGAAAAAAAAAATCCCAAAAAAAATCCCGAAATCGGAATCCCGAAAAATTCTATAAATTGTTAAATTTTATGTTAATTTTTTTTTTTTTTTTTTGTTAAATCATTAATAATTTTGTTATTGTTTAATAAAAGTTTCAAAATTTAAGCATTGACATATTTCGGCAAATTTTATTTTCAATTTTAATTACGGGATTTTGGGCTTTCTGGATTTTGGGCTTTCTGGATTTTGGGTTTTCGCGATTCTGTGTTTTCGTGATTTTGGGTTTTCTGGATTTTGGGCTTTCTAGATTTTGCATTTCGGGTTTCTTTCCGTCTGCCCTACTTTTTTCCCGGAGTGAAATTCTTTAACAACCGACCTAAAAAAGCAGCACCATAGGGTATAAGATAATTTAAAGTCAAACCCTATTAGTTTTTCCTTAAAGTTGCACTTCTTAAACGGAAGCCAAATGCAGTTTAATAAATGTATTCCAACAAATTCCCATCCAGTTCTTCAACCTTCTGAAAAAGCTAGACAAACATTCTTCTGTTATAAGTGTATGCTACTGGTCAAGAGTTATACATGCCATCATGCAATAATATACGAACGGGTTCACCGACACCTAATACATAATATACCAGCAGATTCTAATAATACCAAAACCCCCATTTGTCAATGTCGTTTGCCCTAGTGTGGAGACATTTGTTGACATTGGATACCAGTCAAAGACCAAGCACCAGGATATCACTTATACACATACACACACACACGAAACACTTCTCTTCTTTTCCTTTTTAGATTAACAAATTATACATATATAGGTATATTAAAATTTATATATAAAGACATGAGTGCGTTCATTGAAGAGTGAAAAATCCTTTTTTTTTTTCGAAAAAAGGAGAAGGCTATCCTCTGCTATAAGTGTGACATTTTATTTTCACAATGGGACATTTTGCGTGTGCAAGTGAATTTATGTTAACCTAATTAAGTATACATGTGGGCCAATGGAGAGAGTGGGCAAATATATTTTATAGTATAAGGAAACTAGAGGGTAATTTCAGGCTCGAAAATAAATGGTCCTTGTATAATAGTGAGTGTGATATAGTCGAATGGTCGTGTTGGGAGTATTAATCTATTTGTTCGGACACTTGTTTGATTGAATTGGCCTTTGGGTTGGTAGGATATAAATTGCTATGAAGTAAAAATTTATAGAGCGGGTGTGATAGATTATAGATTGAATCGTTTAAGAAAACACATTTGTGTGTGGTTGGTGTTGAGGAGGAAGGGAATAACACACCTCTAGTGTTTTGTTTTGTGCGATAGTTCAAGGCAATAAAGATTTTAATTGATGAAGCATCAAGGAAGGAATTAAGGAATCGAATTACTTATATGAAGGTGCTTTTAATTGTAAAATGATGTCTATTGTTTTTTTCTCTCTAATCAAATGTTCCCTTAAAGTGACAAAATCCTAGTTTAACCAAAAATTTCTCGATGCCAATGTTTTTTTTTTAATTCTCAAGACATTTTTCTTCAATTTAACTAATTACTGAGAAGATATTTATGAACTTAGTCAAGTTAGGTAATATACAATTGTTTTAAAGGAATGCGAAATGGAATTTTCTGGAAGAAACAATAGCGAAGAATCTTAAATTGTAAAATTGAATATTTATGTGTTTTTAAAGTTCAAAGTGAAACTTTTATCGCACCATGAAATTATGCATATATTTCTTTAATCGAGAATGCGAAGGAGTGCGTTCTTTTGTAATTCAATGTTTGCATTCTTCCTTACTTATAGTAACTAACTTTTTTTAAGTTAAGTTTTTTAGTTTATGATCGAAAAGTTATAGTAGGAGGGTATTTGAATCGTTTATTTCAAAAACAGCATAAGTCCATTAGCACTAACTTTTCAGGAGCAACAAAAAACTGTTTTTTATGTTAAAACTCCACAACACTTCAAATTTAGAGTATGCCGAGTTATAATCTAGCTAAAGACAAATTGAAAAACTTTTTAAATATAAACCTTTTTTTAAGTCTTAGCGGGTTTTTAAGCCTTTAAAGTCGCTGGATTTATGTCGTTTCTGCTCAAAACAACTTTTTGTTTTCATCTATAGCTAAAGCTTTTGAGCCCTGCTTCTGATTTTAATGAATAAAATAGCAGTAGATAGATTAAATCCTTACCTCTTCATTGATGTATAATTTTAAAGATTGCGTGTCATGATGGCTGATATATTCAAGAGTAAAACACGCTGCCACAGCGAGAAAATCTGGCTATAACTTTTGAACCCTGAGTTCAATTTTAATGAATTAAATAGATATAGATAGAGTGATTCCTTACCTTTAAAGATGTATAACAAAAGGGTGTGCGTGTCAAGATTGCTGCCAAAATAACTTAAAACTGGTAAAAAGTCAAGTATTTAGCAGTCAAAAATGTTGTCACCGGGTGAAATATTTCCATATATTTTGAACCCTTTTCTTTCAGTTTTCGTATTTGGGGGGGTCTGACATACTTAATTTTTTTTTCCAGAAGGTGAATAACTATACATAAATGAGAAATCTCCAAAAAAAAAAAATTGGGGAAAAATTTACTTATGCTGTTTCTGAAATAAAGGATTCATTTATACTTTGATAAAATATAGATTTATGTATGTATACCTATTAGTGATTTTTATAATTTTTCCGAGTATGTAACTTAAGACTAGGGAATTAATCAATAGATAAATTTATTGCAAGACTGACAATGGTATTCTAAAAAATTTCAAAACCAAGCTATTAATGGTTTTCTAAAACTAAAACATGAGGTAGAAGTTTGATAGAGTAGTGATTATAGGTAGGGGATTTTTTTTTTTGACAATTTGAAAAACGTCATTCGAAAGATAGTAAAAAAAAAGTTAAGGGTCTGATACGGTTTTTTTTAAGTCTCTGCGTTTCGAAATATGAATTTTTGAAAACACCTACTTATTTTGGGGTATTTTTGGGTGAGGTTTTATTTTTTTTAAATTTTTTGTAGCATTCAAAAAATCTCAAGCTTATAGAACATGTAGTATGTGCGCATACATGTGCAGAAATTGGTATTTCAAAATGGTTTTTGACCGAATAACGGAAAAAACGAGTTTTTTGTCCCAAGTTTTTTGACCTTTTTTAACCGATTTTTATTTTATATTTTATTTTTATAATTTTGTAGTCAGAATTTTGAGATAACGGTAAAATAAAGTTTTATTATTCAACAGGTTCTATCTTTTGATCAAAAGCAAATAGAAAATTTGTTTAAAATTTATTGAGCATCCTGATGATGTTACCTTTTCATTTGAAACGTGAAATTATAAGCTTTAACATGATATAAAATTTTTATAGGTTGTCTAAAAAAAATTGATTCAATAGCGTGAGTACATAAAATTATATGTTTTTTTTTTATGAAAATTGATCGAGTTCAAAAAATTCTAGCTCTTTTTGTAGATGCCTAATAGACATAATCGAGCTGAAGCAATAAGCTTTCAGGTGGTATAAAATTTTTTATAGGTTGTTGTATAAAAAAAATGAATTTTTTCACTTTTTTTTATAAGAAATGATTGTTTTTAATAAATTATTTTAATACTTTTTGCTCATTGTAAAAATTTAAAAATGGTTTTATTATTTAGAAGAAATATTTGGCTTTTTAATGGTAACATTTTTTTTTTTTGTTAGCTTTTAAAATTTAAAAATTAATATAATGAGAAAAGAAAAAAGTAATTTTTTTTTAGCTTTTTCTTGTAAATTATGATTGTTTGAAATAAATAAACGCTTCAATTGACTCATTTTAAAAGCACACAGCCTGTTTTCTTACGACGTTATCACGTTAAATCATCGTCCGTAAACCGGCTTTACAGACAACCTCTTTTTTCTAAGCCGCACCACGTGAATGAAAAACGTTTCAACGGTCTCAGGTATATCTTACTTCTATATTTTTATCGAAATTCAAATTAAAGTTGGGATGTTTTTTTTTATATACCTCCTATGTAACGTCCAAGGACAGTAGGTGGTCTGCATTCCAGAAATCTACAAAAATTTCAAAATATAATCGTTACTGCTTCAAAAACCTTGTTTTTCATGGTACTCTTGTTGAAACTTATCCATTATAAGGACAGATACTTTTCATTTTTTGTTGTAATGAAAAAAAAAAAAAACTTTTTTACTACATGAAAAAAAAAACTGTTTAGAAATGCGGACTTTCACAAACATTCTCCTCTCATTTTGAAGATGACTGGAATTTAAGTCCTTGAAATGTCCTCAAAGTTCGAAAAAAAAAAACATTTACACCATTCGACACACAAAAAAAAATGTGAAATAACACAACTAAACTTTAAGAAAAAAAAAAAAAATATAATCAAAGAATTTCAGGTTATCATTCTGTGTCATAGCACCTTTCACCTTAGATGATGAAGAATAAAAAGAACTTTCTTCCTATTTTTTTTTTTTTTTTTCTTTCTAACAAAAGAATCGCTCACACTTGTACCCATGTCAAAACCATTATCCTAATGGTACTTGATGACATTTACAAATCCTGGAAAGGAACTCAAATCCAGGATAAATGTTGTGCATGTATGTAGGCGTAGTAAGGTGGTTTTGTTGATTTTTTTTTTTTGCTACTTAGTTCGAAATTTAAGTTTATTTTTCGTTGAATTTAATGACTTCGAACTACGAAATATATTAAATTTAACTAAAAACAAAAACTTTATTTTCTTTTGAAATTACTGCAGAAATAAGTTTGCTTGGTTATCCTCTTTAGCTTTTCAGATGGTTTTACTTGAATCTCTTTTAAGACAGCATAATAACAAGGTTTCATGTCTACTCTTTTCACAGTTATAGTTTGCAACTTTTCGCAAAAAGCCCAAATAAACATAAAGTTTGTTACAAATATAATGATGATAAGGAAGTGCATACTTTCAGTTCCAGTGAAAAACAAGATAGCCTTGAGTAAATTCTTAAACCCAACAAAATTTTAATGAGAAAAAAAAATAACAACATTTTCTTGGATACATATATTTTCAAAAACTTTAGCAGGTAAACAAGATAATACTGTTTTTGAGTGAGTTTTAGTCAAGTTGTGTTTCTAAGAAGAAATTTATGTAACTCTATGTCATGAAAATGTTTTGAATAGTTGGATTGTTATTTTTTGAAATTTGTGGATTGCTTAGAAGTTGTTATTTTCTTTTCACATAATAATCTCATCTCTCAGATTGTTTATTGCTGATTTCAGCGAAAATGTTAAGAGCTCTTCTATTTTTTTAATATTAAGAAGCTCAAATAGATCTTGGGAACACTTGAGACCTTTGCAGATGGAAGCAAACTTTTCTTAATAATTACAACTAAGTAAGAAAGAGAGAACAATTTCTAACATCTGCGGAAAAAAAATCTTTACATTTTGCAGTGTTTTTGAACAAATTGAATGGACTTTTGTCGATTATGGACTTATGTCCCGCCTTAATTGGGCATCTTAACATAGCACTTTTGCTTCTATAAACCTTACAAAAGCTACAAGGTTATGTTTTATAGGACCAAATTTGTTAATATTGGCAGATGTTCACATACATACTAATATCTACATAAAATGTGTACAAAGGTTCTTTTTATTATCATAAACTTTGTTGTAAAAGGCAGCCTAGGCAAAATGTACAAAAAAAAAAAAAATACTGGGTCGCACATACTTTCTCTTATGTTTAAAGTTGCTTGAAATATTAAATCTTTTTAAATATTCATAACTTTTTTTTAAGAAATTTAAAAAATCAAAAATCATTATAAAAATTTGTTTTAAATTGCAAAAACATCCCTTTAAAAGGTTTTGACCTTCCAACGAAGTATGTCATTAAATTTCTGGTAGAACATGGAATTTTAAGAAGTCCTTTTTTTTTAAATATAAAATTTATTTAATAAAATTTTTGGGAACTGCATTAAAAGGATAATATTAATCGACACATTAAAACAAAATTTCAATAAGACTCACCTGGCCGTTTTCAAAAAATTGATTTTTCAAAAATCAAAAAAAAGAAAAATTGAAAATTTTTCGTAATTTAAATGTTAAATTACTAAAAAGTTTTTATAGAAAAAATTTCATTGAAATCGGTCGTGTCGTTTATGAGAAAGTCAGACATCAAGAAAACGGTTCTATGGCAAGTATACCGTTAATAACAGTCCATCCGTTTTGGCTGTAGAATCGTTTACGAGAGACAGACAGACAGACGGACTTCCGGGACCAACTTTTTGGCATTCCAGGTTGCTGTTGAACGAGTTTGTTCCATTCAAAAGGTTCTATTCAATAGAATATAAATACATTTATAGTAACTAACATATTTTTTATTTTCGTCAAGAATAAAACGACGCAATTTTGGTTTCCCAAATAACAAATATATGAGGATAAAAATAGTCATCTTGACGTCTTTTCCTAAACTATTTTTTAAATAATAAATAAAAATAGTTCATTAAATTTGCCTCTAGATGGCACCATAGGCAATTTTATGTTACATCATATAGCTTATAACGAACTAACAAACAAAATGATTCCAACGATACATAATACGCCAAATTACGAAAAGTAGTTTAGAAGCTATCCCAACTAACAATTTTACTTCCACAAGGTTAGGATCTTTAATTTCTTGCAGCTAATATCTCTACGGGGCTTGTATTTAGTTTGTGAATCGAAAATTCAAACTTCCGAGGCTTAACTTTCGTTAATCGCTTCCTAGAAACCTAGTGCAAGTGGAATTTAAAAATTTCTACAAGCATTATTAATGAAAACATTTCGTTTAAATTTCAATATGGCCACATGAAATTCCATTGTAGAAGCACAAGAAATAAAAGCCAATAAATGGCTTTGCAAAAGAAATTGTATTAGAACTGCTTACAAAATCTTTATGAATGCTATGTATTTTTTTTATCCAATTCGAAAATTATTAGACTCAAAAATGACTTAGGTAGGTTTTTTAGTATGGTAGAAGTACCTACAACTTATACAATTGCCTTAAATGCATTTATTATTATAGTTCTATTTTACCAAAATTATGTCAATAGTATATGAGTCGTGATATTCATTAAAAAAAAATTACGTTGAATTTCAAATAGACCGCAGTTAAACGGTTTTGCCTTTTTAAACAAATATTCCACAAACTAAATGTGTTATAGTTACTCCATTCTAATATTTGAATTAAAAAATTGTTGAATCATTGTTTTTGATTGAAAATTATGTTTAATATCACTTTCAAATATAACGACTTACATAATTGTATGTTTTGCATCTCTGTGTGAGAAAAAAAGAAGTTCAATTTCCGGCGCATGCGCGAAAAGCTTTAAGTTTTATATGTTCGCCTTAGCGAAGTTAGGCTCCCTAATTTTATTTCTAGAAGCCCTGTGAAAGTGAGTACAAGCTAAATTTTTTAAACTGTCAGGCAAACTCATGAGAATAAGAAATATTTGGATAAGTGCCATTATGGTGACCATTTTTGTTTTTTTTATTCATTGTCATAAAGAAATAAATGAAAAAGTGAATCTTTTCATATCGGTAATTGGTTTAAAATAGTGATATTGAAAATGGTTTACTGACCAATTCGGAGTTCATATTCAAGTAACTGGAGAAGAAAGGAAAACAAGATTTTAATCTTCTCCACTTATTTAAATATAAAATAGTGATGGACATTTTAGATTTTTTATCTAAGTTTAAAACAAAGATAATTCTCTAATTTTTAAGAAAAAGCCAAAAGCCCCAAAAAATTAAAGATTTTTTTTCTGCTTCGGAAAAATGGGGTTTGACTGCATCCGGGTGAAACCTCTAAAGTCTAAAAAAACCGAATTTTTCAGATATTTTTTCTGCTGCAGAAAAATTGTTCTTGAGTAAAAAGTTATTCTCTTTCATCTTCTCAATAATGATATGGTTTGACAATCAGTATATAATATTATTTAGTCTTTATTAAATAATTTTTTACAAGATAAAAAAAAAAACAGAAAATAACCAAAAATAATAACTTTGAAAAAAAAAACACAAATGGTCACCATATTCTTTAAGATAGTGCAACTCATCAGGAAGTTTAATCGAAGCCCTTAGGAAGCTCTGGTTTCAACTAGTCCAAATTTGAAACTCTTTTATTATATACCTGAGTAGCTCGATGGGTAAGGTACCGGACTATCAATCAGGATGTACGAGGTTCAAATCCATCAAAATGCGTCAAGTAAGTAGAAGTTTTTTTCTCAATATAATTGTGTTTGGAAATTTAATTTCAGAAGCAAAACTTGTCTGGATCGAAAACAAAGAAGAAAATGAAAAAATAAAATGCAATAGGTACAAAAAAAAAAAAAATAAAATGAAAAAAAATATTTTTTTTTTCTTTATTCTATTTGGGATAATTATACCTCGTTTAGACTTTCACAATCCTTCGACAAGTCTACTCAGAGCTTCTAAATAAAAATAAAAGCCTGCAACAATAATACACATTTTCAAATTTCAAATGTTGGTTGTTTCTATAAGGCATTAAAGACATGTTATGAGTCTCTCCAATCAACTTGCATATGACTCTTCTAAGGCCTATCAAGCTTCTCGGGTGGGCCAGATGGGCTTCTCTATGGTCGTATACAAGCAATATTTCTTAAATCGAAACAGCTTCGTTAGACCCTTGTGGAAGTAAAATTGTTAGCTGGGATGATGACACAGATGAACATACAAACATTCAAATAAACTGGTGAAACAAATAACCCTCCCTTTGGCTCTGCCGTAATCAGGTTAGAAATGTCATGTGAATAGATTTATGGTGAAAATTTTATTCTCGCCATTTTTCTCTATCATCTATTTATAGAAAATGAGGGAAGGGGAAATGGGAAAAAAACGCCAATACGTATTTTTATGACACGTATCATTTCGATTAACCTAAAGTTAGAAAAATAATGGCTTTATATTTTTTTTAAAGCATTGTACATATTTTATTTAAAAATTTTGGAAAGGTCAAATTTGGCTTCGACATCATTTAACCTCAAAAAAAGGATCCATATACAAAAATTTCCCTCACGTATGATAAGCTTATAAAAGCAATCCATTTTGTACCGAAAATTCTCCAATATTGTATTTTTGTTCACGTATCCCTGACAAACATATTTACATCCTATTCATAACAGTGGCGTAGATAGCTTTTTGCTAAGGGGGGGGGATAGATCTAGTTCGCAAATTTTTTTTTTAAGTTTTAATAATGCTTCTTTGTATTGTTTTTATTCTCTTTAAATTGGAGAAAGTTCTTTCGGTAATTGACGTAGAAACCAGCAGTGTAGCTAATAGCTAATAAAATATAAATACCAGGACAACTTTTTTCGGTGCAGCTTTCGAGCGCTTTCAATGAGTTCATAGAGGAAGTATTTTTCCTTCTGTTCAAATATCTTTTCTGAGTTTTTAATTCTTCACACAGAGAAAAATATGACCTAAATACCAACAGATTTCCTTGTTGAACTGTTTTATGAAGAAACCTTATTAATATCAACAATTAATAAATTTTCCATATAGATTTCTTATTATTTTCATCTACAAATTCTTTCAAAATTTTTTGTAAAAATTTCATATTTTTTCCAACTTGGCACTAGAACAAAAATTGTGACCAATATTTCTATAGTAAGTTGGAATAGGTGATCCCGTACATGATCGTATTTTTTTATTAAAAAATCAAAACCGACTTCCATGGATCAAAACTGGGTTTTATGGTTTTACTAATAGTACTGAACAGGCACCAGCTTTTCAATACCTACAAAAAGAATTATCAAAATTGGTTCACTCGGTCCAAAGTTATGAGGTGACAAACACAAACAAAAAGTACAGACGAATTGAATAACTCCTCCTTTTTGGAACTCGGTAAAACAATTAGGAAATCCCGATTGTTTAAATAATATTTCCTTCTTGGGGGAAAACTATAAGGAAATCTTATTGTTTTTGTTCTATTTTATATGGTCTAGTTTTTGGTAAAACTCAAAAGTTTCATTAAATTTTTTAGCTGCTTTGTCTATTTCAGACGAAGAATCCTTAGAAAGAACCGGAAACCCTTCTAGTGTGTTTTCATGGCTTGTACATTTTTCTCCAAGGCCCATTACATAGAAATCGAGAAAAAGATTGAAAACAGTAACACGAAAATATTCTTTACTGTACTTTGAACCGAAGGGTTCGAACGATTCTTTTGTCGCTTCACTATTCTCTTATGTTTAATGCCTATGTCAGGGATTTCAGCTTATTTTTCCCATATACAAAAAACTTTCGAAAATGAGTCGTCTTCTGCCCGTTTAATTTTTAGTTGATCCCTTAAATCTTTAGCGAGCTCCATTGCTTGGACCAAGTCTAAATTCACTCTTTGAAACACCGACTTAATGGCAACGAAAGTTGGTAAACCATATTTATAACCTTTAAGCTAATCAAGAACTCGAAATCCATAGCGTTTTTTTTTTTCAAAGTGCGCTTCTTCAACTTATTTATTCATGACTGTTTATACTGCACAATTATCGATCCCAATGGGGGGGGATATATCCCCCTGATCCCCCCCCTATCTACGCCACTGATTCATAATATTAACATAATTATATCCTCTTCATTAATTTCGTCTCCAAGTGACATAAATATTTATGTCATCAAAGGCATTTGCGCATAATACCTTCGTCCACCCACACACACTCACACATTCTTTAGAGTTTCGATAAAATTCAATTTCAGTTTGTGTCAGAGGCACCTGATTTGATCATCTTTCCAACAACAGAATACAAATACCACCAAAGAAGGACGAAAACAATGCTCTTCTGTTTTCGAAAATGCTATTTCACGCGCTATTTTCAATGAAGAACGCGTTACCCTCGTCAGAGTTGTCGCTTCTGTACTGTTTAATTAAAACATGCCAAAATACTTCCCCCCAGATTCCCATAGAGACCCTTCGTGTGAATTGCGTTGTCGTCGTAGAGTATAGCACTTCTTGGAAAACCGCACTCGAACTTTCAAAACAAAACAATCTCAAGGACACGATATACACAAATGATGTTTGTTTATTTGAGTTTTGTGTTTGTATTCACTTATACTAGCAGAAATTATCTCAAATAAAGAGATTTTCAATTAAATTTGAATTTACTCAATAAAACTATCTCTTAAGTCAATTTTATTTTTTGTCTTTAAGAAAAATTATTGCAGGTAAAAAATAGAACAGGATAATACTATTGTCACCACTTTCTGTATATAAGTTAGCTTAACTAATTTAATTCTAGGAACATACCTTTTCTTGTTTTACATTGCCTTACTTTCTCTGGAAACCTACATTTTCCTTGGAAACTATGGATGTTACACAGCAACATAAAGTCATTCTGACTGAATTCGGTATTGTGAACGTTTGTGTAGTGTGTGTGGATGTCTGTTGGTATGGAAACAGAAATGTGGCATATTGTTTTAGAGAGGAATGTGCAATGTGCTGCTGCACTGCAGGGTGTAAAAACATAAACAGCAATTAAATTGGATATCCTTAATGGAAAGTTCGTGGTAGAAATTGCAATTTTTTTGCATTTTGTCAGTAACAGTGATGCCACTTGAAAGAATTTCATAATAATTTATATTATTATTTCATATTATTTCATAATGTTTTATCAACAAAAGTGAGATTTCTTGAGCACTGCATTATCTCTAAATTCGCAAGTAATAACTTTTAAGACCAATAAAATTGTTGAATTGCTATTATGAAAGCTGCCAGAAGCCAGAAGTAATTAGTTGTGTTCACCGAGGATTTTTCTAGATCAGAACAGGACAGGGAAGCACAGTTTCGGTGAGAAATGTCAGAACAAGTTAGAACAGTCATTTAAACGTCAGTTGTCAAAACAAAAAAAAAACAACGTTAGTTTTATCTATTTTTTTGTGTTTTTACTGCGGAAAATATAATTAAAGATTGTTTTTAGTTGTAAAAACCATGAACACCCGAGAAATATTCGCACAATTAAATCAAACCAATAACAAAAATTGACAGCTTTGATTTTGACACTTCTCACGAATCTGTTCTAACCTGATCTGACTTCAAAGCAAGAACAGAAAATCCTGTTCTAGATTTGTCAATAAACAGAAAACTAGAACAGTTCAGCACAGAAAAAAACTCAATGAACAGCAAAAAGCTGTACTTTTCTGCCTAGAACAATCCAGCACAGCGTCAGTGAACACAAATATTTTCTACAAACTTCATTTCGACTCAAAGCAAAAATTACATTTTATAGGGTTGCCACATTTAAAATATTTAAAATGGGAAAGTATATATGGCAAAACCCTATTTAAAATGCAAAATTGACACATAACAAATACTGTCATATCTCTGTTGTTTGAATACAAAAGAAAATTTTAGAAATGTAAAACAAAAGGTTAAATGTGAAAAAAGTTACTTAAGCAATATACATACCTAAGGCCTACAAATATGATAACCCTAAAATAATGAAAAAAAAAAAAAAAAAAAAAACAATACAAAAAACTTCATTGAAGAAAGAGTACAATTTTGTATACAGTAACATGCTAAACTGTACAGTGTACACCATCCTTTAGCTGACACTTTTATCTTAAAAATGTCGGACCCTTGGCAAATGCTAAAAAACACTAAACTTAAAATTTTTTTAATTGAATTTGAATTTGGTTAAAATGAGCTTTCCGTTTGAGAGAAAACTATTTTTTTTATTTACTAGTTTTTGTCGAAATATCTTAAATTTTTTTTGTCTCATTTACTTACACTTATCATGTAGATACGGATTGACTTAAAAAAAAGTTGGAATAACATACTGTGAAGGTCTGCTCGTCTGGTCTTCTACGAAAGAATAAACTGCCAAAAATCTAAGAATCTTACGTAATAACCAGACGATCAGAGCTTCACTATTTATGCAAGATGGTTCTTTTGTCATAAAGTTAAGAATGTCACGTTATTCCTCGATACCGTCTGGAAATATTCCGGTCATGAATTCCATAAAAAACCTCTTTTGGAGCCAGTGGCGTACCTTGAGTCGCCGGGGCCCCGGGGTAAGACTAAATTTTGGGGCCCCTTTAATATTTGGGATCCCCTTAGTTACAAAAAAAATTACGTATACGCCATACGTTTTTTTTTTGTATGGCTTATTTATTTTTAGGTTTATTTTAATGTCTTTCATAAAAGTAGTAAACACTTGTACTAGGGGCCCCCAAAATTAAATATTCAGAGACCCCTAAAATAAATTTATTTTTAGCTTAGAATTAATAGTTCTTGGGGCCTCTGTTCTGAAGTAATAAATACATATTTTATTTTCCATCATCAGACATAGGTAATTTTTTTTATTTTGGGGCCCCTGAAAAATTATTTTTAGAGCCTCAAAATTAAGTGCTTAGAGGCCCCTAAAATATAATATAATTTTTTTGGAGCCAAGAATTAATAGGTATTGGGGCCTCTGTTCTGAAGTAATATTCGGAATGCCACCAATAACGTAATGTTTTTATATTGGGTCCTGATGTAATTTTTGGGGCCCTAAGATAAAATTATAATTTTTCTTTTAAAAAAGCAGTTTATTTTTTTTGGGGCCCCTGGGGTAACCTTTTTTTAAAACCAATATACATATATTGTGTGGCTACCAATGTATTATCTCCAGTTGGGGCCCTGGGGTCGGTCAGGGGCCCCGGGGCACCGCCCCGCCCACCCTAAGGGAGTGTACGCCCCTGTTTATAGCTTATTCCCTTTTGCACGTTATTTTTTATCAAAATTTTTGAATTCTTTCAATTTTTTTAAGTCATGATAAGAGTAAGTAAATGAGACAACAAAAAATTCAAGATATTTCGACAAAAACTTTAAAAATTCAGCAACATGAAGCAAAAAATTGTATTTTTTTCGCTTGGGCCTAATAATATGACAAGGTACTGTATACCTTGTTGACCAGTGTTATTACTCTTTTCTTTTATGTTTGTAATTAATGAAAACTCTTGGCTAAACTGCTAACAATTCCACTTTTTTTCTTTTAGAGAAAACACTTTTTTTTGCTGCTTCTGGTTACATAACACAATGAATGACCATTGAAGAAAATCTTACTTGGCCAACAGGAGGAGCTTTCACAGTGTTAGCACTACTCAACAAACCTATTCTTTAAGGGGGGAAATCCCTCTGGACGACACCTTTTTCAATATTTTTTTATGAAACACTGAAAGCACTAATTGAAATTTGGAAAAAGACAAGATATTACTGACATTATTAAGTATTGAAAAATTTTTTTTTTAAATGAAAAAATAACAAAATGGCGGCTCTGGAGCCTTTCAAAGTTGACGCCTCTAGTTTACGCCGTGCAATGCACAGGTCCAGGAAATCATCTTAAATCAAAAAGGAAATTTTTTTCCGTTAGATGATATTAGTACGCATTGCATGAACCAAAATTTATTTTTTTAAATGAAAAATAAAAATTAGAAATCAAAAAAACGAAAAAGACCATGTTTTTTTTTACAAAGAAGTAGTTAAAATAAATATTTACTGTACAAATTTTATTCAACTTTTAGGTTCATGTTGTGGCCAATAAGTTAAGGAGTAATTTGCTTCAAATTTCAAGTCGATAGCTTCATTAGTTTTTGAGTTACATTGCACGGCGCGGAAAAAAAATAGTTTCGAAAAAAATGCGTTTAAAGTTTTCGTTTTCGTACTATGGTAGGTTCGGAGCGCATTGGTTTCGGGACTATCTAGGCACTTTTGAGGCTTCATTTAAGGCTAAGACCACTGAAAATAGTTTCTTCGGTTGATAAATAAATTTACTACGCAAAAAAAAATAATGCAAAAATAAAAAATTCCAGAGGGATTTCCTTAAGCGAAAATTTTTTTCCCGAGATTCTTAATTTCGGTTTCCCGTTTAAAAAAAATCATGTATGCAGTTCACACGTAGTTGAAGTGAAACCTTAAAAATCATTGAAAAAAAATCGGAAAAATATAACTTTTTTTTATTCCATCACTTTTTTTATTATGACAACCTACAATAAATTGTATACCATATGAAAGCTTATTGTTTCAGCTCAAAATATTTATATCGATCATGTCTATACAACATCTACAAAAAGAGCTAGAATATTTTTAACCCAATTATTTTTCATAAAAAAAGCAAAACAATCAAACTCTTTTCTCTTCTAACACCCTTAAATCCCTTTTTTACAAGACAACCTATAATAAATTGTATATCATTATTATTTCACCTTTTATATGACGCTTCAATCACATTTCTACCATGCCTACAAAAAAAGTAAGAATTTTTTAAAGCCAACCATGTCGAAATTTCAAACTGGTCATCGGCAACAAATCTTCACAGGTGTTTTGAGGTATTTTTCAAGCTTTTCAATTAAAGATTATATAACTTGTAGAGCACGTACCGTTATGTGTGATATATTAAAGGAAAGGTAATATTATCAGCATGCGTATTAAAGTTAAATAAATTTGTTATTTGCTCTAGATCAAAAGATATAACGTGTTTAGAAAAAGAACATCTTTTCACCGTTATCTCAGAATTTTGAATATGAAATTAATTGAAATTTTGCACAATCCTAATTTATTTAATTATCTATTAAAACAAAAAAGTTATGATCAATTGATTTTTCGTGTTGCTTTTTAATTTCATCCTGTTTCAAATCACTACGATACTAAAGACGTTTTCACTTCAAAAATATTTATTTTTGTTAGAACTCCAAAAATGTAAGATTTTATTTTTGATTTATATTTAAGCTTAACAAAGGTTTTTTAAGGACTAATTTAGTTTTTGGGTTCTCATGACAAATAAAACGCACATACTGAACTTCTAAAAGAAACACCCTTTTTTATAAATGATATTCTCTTTGACACTTTAGGTTCGTGATGCCAATCTAAAATGTATAGTTTTTGACATTAGCCTACATTTTCTTACATTAGCCTACATTTTCTTAAAAATATCAATTTCCACTTATACTCACGTTCGATTTATGATGTTTCATTTTTTCAAATTGGGAACTCCGTTGCTTACCAACATACCAAAAGGAAGTAATTTTTTTAAGAGAGAAAAATCCTTCAGTTGAATGAGTATTTGTGAGAGAATAATTGGTTAGAGTTTGTGTTGCACTCGAATTGAGTAAGAAACACAAAAAAAAAACAAAAACAAATAAAAAAAAAAAACAAAACTCCAATAGCAATGCAATGCAATGCAAAAAAAACATTTTGTTCGTGCTGTGAATTAATTTACAAACTTACAAGTTAACTGGGTTGACATCCGCTTTATGCTATAAAAGGAAATATATAATAGAAAAATTGACCTAACCCACTTGTGTGATGATGCGAGTAAAAACATAACATTAATACAACTTGTATATAGTTTGTGCCAAAAATTTAATTGACTAAAAACCTATTAGACTCATGTTCCACTCATACAGAAAGTGACAGTTTAATTTCAATACAACATTTTTAAGTTATTAGGTATTTAGAAGATGAATTGAATGGGTCATTGTGAGGAAATGGAAACTATTAATTTAGAGAAGTTTCAAAATAGTTGGAGTGGAATATAATTCCCAACTTAAAACCATAACTAATTGGTAGAAATTTTGAAAATACTATTTGGTTACTGTGGCGTACACGTAACATTTCAGTTTTTGAGAGAGAAAATACTCACTGAAAATGGAAAATGATAGAAATTGAAGGTTTAAAGAAGATGAAATGTTGGAAATATTGTTTTGAATATAATAATGATGAAGCACGTACTTAGGTTGTATGTAAAGGAAATAAGAACGTTCTAGAAACTTGAAAGAGATGACCAAATTTAAACGTGCAATAAAAGTGAGGGGTTGTATAGTTATTTGCATAATACTGAATAATCTTTAGAAATAATATAAATTCACAACAGATGGTACAAAACTTGATTTGCTACATTTTCAATTTAAATGCTTTAAAAAATTATTTTATAAAATTGCAATTTTTTGTTTATTTTAATTTTCCAACTCAATGAACTTTAATATTAATTAAATAAAATAATTGATCATTTTTCGTTTTACATTTTTCTTTGTAAATGAACCCAGAATAAATAGTGAGTTTGGAAACATAAAATGATATGAAGCTATATTGATTTTTTAATTAAATATCATTTTTTTTTAATTATGTTTATTTTTTGTGGATTCTGAATCTGAATCTGAAAACCAATACTTTTAATACTTTTTATTTCAAATCGAATGTATAAGTATTTGATTCTTGAATAAATCAAATGCACGACTGGGGTCACACGTACTTGCTCTTATGCTAAAAGTAACTCTAATGTTAATGTTTTATTCAAGAAAATTAAAAATTTTATACATTCAAGAAATTAAAAAAAAAATTAAAAGAAAAATAAAAATTTAAACAAAAATTAAAAATTAAATCTGTTTTTATAATTAATTAAACACTACCGTTTTAAATGATCTCTTACAAAAAACCAAGTATGCCATTTTATTTCTTGTATAGAAAGGAATTTTTGTTTACACATAAAAACAAAATTTCAAAAAATTGATTTTTCAAAAAAAAAATATTTTTTAAAAATCCGAAAATGTGTTTTTTTTTTTGAAAATTTTCTTAAATTTTTATATAACTCTTACTTAAATGATTTTGTAAAAAAAATTTCTTTGAAATCAGGTTAGTCTTGTACGAGATATTCATAAATCAAACAAACTTCTGCTTGTTCATGGCTTCCAAAAGGAGGGTTATGTGTGAATGTTCATCTGTGACACCATAGCTTCTAAATTACTTATCGTAGTTTGACAAATGAGGTATCATTGAAAGCGTCTAACTCATCCGCTTTTTATAGGCTCAAGTTTCCTCAAGTTTTTGTTTAGCTCACTAGATATCTAAGGTGTTTCCCAAAGAAAACAAAATAAAACTCAGGTAAAGAAGAAAAGCTATTTCCAAGCTTAAATATTTTGTATCTTCAAAAAAAAAACAACAAAAAACAAAAATCAACCTTTTTGTTAAGTGACGAGTAAGTTAATGGAAATAGGGTAGCTATAATGTATTTGGCATTTTAAAGTTATTTTTTTAACGCAGCAAACATTTTATTTTAACTCACATAACCAATATGTATTTGGTACTTCAAAATATGGTTATAAGGTAAAAAATGTTATTTTAACCAAAATGCTTTTGGAACCCTTTGTTTATCTTTTGAAAAAAAAAAGAAAATAAAGTAAAAAGTTTTTTTAGGGTTGAAAAGTTAGTAAGTGCTTTAAGTTTTTATTTTCTTGCTCTTAACTGAAAAAATATTATTGAAGAATGACATCGTTATTTTAATTTTTCAACTTCTATTGCACTTTAAAAAAAAAAAAAATAATTCACATTCCAGATTCCCCAGTTCATAAAAAGAATTACAGTTTTCTTTAAAACAAAAAACCCATGCACCCTTCATTTTTATTTCATTAATTGAATAACAGCTTTTATCATAAAAAAAATCAATTTATCATTATCTGTCTCTTATCTGTTCGAACCCTAGAGAGAGAGAGGAACTGCAACGTTTATACAGTGTCACTTATAATAAATGTCATTGTCAATCAGTTTAACGCTAATGCATTTTCAAAACCAACCAACAGTTTTTTTTTTTTCTATTCATCTTTTTTAAAAACAAAATGCTACATTGTCACTTATAATGGTTTCTTTATACATTTTTTCCCCCTAAGGTTACAAAAATTGACAGTTTACCTGAAATGAAAAATTATATTTTCTCACCTAGGGCTTTAATAAAACACTCAAATAACAAAAACAACAATAAAAAAAAAATCTTATTTCAAGTTAAAAAAAAAAGCTTTCAATTTAAAATGGGGTTTCCTATTATTATTATTGAATGTTGATGGTTTTGAAGTTCGTAGAAAAAAAAGCATAAAAGGAACTACTTATACGTACTCATATGTTAGCATGTTTTTAATTCAATTTCCTGGTACATATGATTCAATATTCAATTCCTAACGTAAGCACACGTCGTTTGACTGAAAAGAATATTTACCGTTTAGGGGAATTTGATACAGAATACGATGAATTCCAGGAAACTTAAAGAAGATGCCTTTAAGGGTTGCATACTTCAACTCTTTTAAAGATAAAGTTAACTTACAACTTAAGTTGATTTTCAACGCGAAAACATTTTGTCGCGGAGGGAGTAATGTTGTTGTGTTTCGCATTGAAAACCAAAAGATGGTTTTGGCGGCTGAGAAAAAAACATAATGGATATTCGATAAGATACAATATTTCAGTATAGATATTTCTGAACGTGTTTTTAAATTTTACAAGAAATATTGTTTTTTTTTAAGTTTCAAAAGTAAGTCAAAAGAACTACACTTTTATGCATATTATTTGATGTATACCCTATATACATACCGAAAAAAAAAAACAATTTTGGTATCTCACAGATATTCTAAAGCTTTCATTAGAAAGTTAGTACCTATACAGGAAAAAAAGGCATTTAAAAAATAAAAAATTGTTACACTCATGAAACTTGGCAAAAAGTTTGCTTTTGGGATAAGAACCAAGGATAAAAAAGTCTATAAAAAAAAAAAAGTTGGGTGTAAGGGTGTTTTTTCGCGGACAGCAGAGTGAACAAAATTGTTTGTGAAATATTATCATATGACACATGTTTTCAAGGTATTTTTTTGATGCTGAATCTAATGACATAAAAATAAAGTCAATACGATTGCTCTAAGAAAAGTTATTGCCGATTAAAAACAAGGGTATAACCGAAACCCATGTGAAAAACATGCTACACTGATGAAATTCGGGTGTTTTTTTTTATGGGTTGAGTTATGTGTGTGAGAAAGGTATCATAACAGCTGACTTATATTTTATTAATTTTTTGGGTGAAAAAGTTTTGGTTGGTATAAGAATTTATAAAGTGTACAAAATTATCTTGAGTTAAAGGGTGTTTTTTTTCAAGAAATGATGAAATTCAGAATTAGTACCACAAAAACTGAGAAAAAATTGTTACACCAATGAAAATTGGTAAAAATGTTTCATTTATAACAGAAACCAAGAACCCAAACAGTCTATACAAATATTTTAGGTTAAAGGGTGTTTTTTTTTTTTGGGAAATAGGAAAAATCCGCGATTAGTCCGATAAAATCAATGGTATAAAAGTTACCATTACGAAATTTATAAAAAAAAAAGTTTTTAAGTAAAACTAAAAATTTTTTTCATGTGTTTTATTTAGGTGTTAATATGGGTATAGTTGAAAAAGTGTGTAATACTAGAGTAATATTAGTGGTACCCTATTGAAATTCAGCAATTATGTTACTTTAAAGATTGGAAACAAGAATCTAAAGTGTCTATAAAAATATCATGGTTTAAAGGGTGTTTTTTTTTGAGTGAAAACAAAAATTATGGGTCACCCTAATGAAATTTGGTAAAAACATTGAATAAAGAGAATAAAGAGTTTTCATACAAAAAATTTAGGTGAAAGGGTGTTTTTTCGAAGAGACAGTAAAATCTGACCAGCTGAAATTCAATTCGGGAAAAATAGGTGAACAGCCTTAAAACCCTGTCATCCTCTCAAGAAGAGAATTTACAATATCTTTGGGGGTATTGTCTTTAGCGAAGGTGAAACCGAACAAGACACCAACAGCTGAAGCGGGAAATTAAAGACTGCGTTCTGGATGTTGTTGATTTTTCTTTTTGTGGCACGATATGTCATGCGACAACACAGGAAGGAGCAAATCCTGTGACCAACAACTCTCAATTTTCTTGACAACGTTAAATTAATTTGCAAAAATTGGAGGTACCTACAATATACACTGGGTGGCCGAAAGGTTTAGCAGAGATGCACTTTCTCAAAAACGTGATGTGATATTTTTTAACTTCGGATTCGAGCTCAGCACACAAAAAACATATAGAAAAATATATCTTGGTGTCTGTAACAAAAATCTTGTTGCCCAGTGTAATTATTTTGAACGTCTCATATCTTGATTTTCGATACCTCATAATTAAAGATTTGCTTTATAAAGCCCTGATAACTATCAATGACTAAGAGGAAATCCAATTCTTCGTTGACGCAGGGTCCCTACACTACCATTGAATGAAAAACCAACCCCTTCACCCCTCTATCACCACAATGACAACCAAACCTGAAAAACACAAAAAAAAAATGATAATTATTCCACTGTTGTTAGGCTGTTTTGGTCCACATAAAGAAAATGCGAATAAAAACAAATTTATCCCATTATTTTCCCAACGTTTCGTAAGTGCTTCCTTACTTCATCAGGGGTATTTATTCAATCTATTAGATGGTATAATTTTGTATAAGTTCAATTTAATAATTTAATACATTCAAATATTTTTTTTTTCTTTCTTATTTAACTATTCTAAAACATAATGTATAATTTGCTTCCCTTCTGCTCCTATTGCAAAAATCCCGGAGACGGCACTGACACAAAATTGAACATAAAAAAAAACAAATGTAAACATAAATGCAAGAACAATCAAGCAAAAAATAAATAAATAAAACTAACAAATTCAAATATGACACTTATATCACAGCTGGGTATCAGGTACTTTAATTAAATTGCTACAGCATAGCTTTGTTTAATGCTATCGGTGTCTTCTTTTGTGTTCATTGTTCTCTTTATTTGTTGTTGGATTCTAAGACTCTCCAGAGTTAATCTTGTGTTTAGTTTGCGCTCTCTATCCAGTATTGTTACATTTTTGAAGTCCACCGTGTGTCCGCTTGTTGTTATGTGCTGTGAAAGCCCTGTTGTCTCTTTATGTTTTCTTATATCAGCTTCGTGTTCCGCTAATCTCGTTGCTAAATTTCTCTTAGTTTGTCCTATGTATACTAAATCACAGTTTTCATTCTTTTTTCCATTACATTTAATTTCATAAACTACATTATGTTGTTGTTGTTTTTGTATTTTTGATTTTGTGTTTGTAAATATTGGTTTGAGCGTGAAATTTGATTTGTGTGCAAATGATATATTTTCTTTTTGTATAATTTGATGTAAGCTTCTGTTGTCAGTGAGCTTGGGCACATATGGTACCGAGAAAAACTTTTTTGTATTGTTGTTGGATTTTGTTATTGTATTATTGTTGTTGTTATTGTTTAGGTTTGTTTTTAATTTTTCTGTTCTTGATTTAAAGAGGTTATTGATAATGTAGTTTGGGTAGTCATTTAGTTTTAGAATTGTTTTTATTTTTCTTATATTGTCTGTTTCAAATCTCTTGTCACTCAGATCTAAGACTTTGTTGATAAAATTTTGCGCTGTATTTATTTTTTGTTTTGTTGGTTGATTTGAGTGAAAATTAATCATTCGCCCTGATGCAGTTTCTTTTGCATACCAGTTGTATATTATTTGGTTATTTTCTCGATGTATTAATAAGTCAAGATATGGAAGGCTATTGTTGTGTTCGTTTTCTATTGTGAATTGTATCTTGTTATGATATGAATTAAGCTGGTTGAGAATTGTGTCTATGTCCTTTAATTTGATGATTGCAAAAATGTCATCAACATATTTTGCAATGAATTTTATTTTTATGCCTATTTTATTGAGATGTTCAATGGTGTCATCGAGAAGATTGTCAAGAATGATGTCCGCTACTGTTGGAGAAAGCGGATTTCCCATCGGCATTCCGTATGTTTGGGAATAGAATTTTTCATCGAATTGAAAATAATTGTTGTCTCTTAGACAAAATTCAAGAAGTTTGAGGAATTTTGTTTTCGGTATTTTTGTGTGGTCTTTTATTATGTTCCACTCTTTTAATATGTTTTTTATGGCTAAATATGTAGGTATGTTTGTAAATAGAGAAAAAGATACCATAACATCATCATCATCTAAAGTTATATCTTTTAATTTCTCTTGGAGTTGGAACGAATTTTTTATGTTATAGTTTTCTGATACGATGTTTCTTATAACTGTTCCGATGTATTTGGACAGACTGTAACAAGGTACGTTCATTGAGGATGATATTGGACGAAGTGGAAGACCTGGTTTATGAATTTTTGGGAGACCGTATAGTCTTGGAGCAATAGATGCTGAACAATGTAATTTGTTTTTTTGGAAACGGTCAATGTATTCATTTTTGAACAATTCATTTACTAGTGTGTTGTTTGTTGCTTGTAATTTTTGTGTTGGATCAACTCTTATTGTTTTGTATGTATTTTTGTCTTCAAGTAGTGTGTTCATTTTATCAAAATAATCTTTTTTGTACATTATAACCGTTTTGTTTCCTTTGTCGGCTTTTGTAACTATAATGGTGTTTTTATGATTGTTTAGAAATTGTGTTGTTGTTTTGTGTACTTTTAAAATGAACCTTTCTTTTTGTGTATTCTTAAATCTTCTTTTATAGTCTGATATTTTATTAGCAATTTTCGATCTAGAAACATCTTTTTCTGAATCATCTTCTATTGATTGGATAGCTTGTTCAATGTCGGCTATAATATGGATCGGTGAGAAATTTGTTGAAGTGATGGGTAAAGCGAATTTGTTTCCCAATGAAAGTAACCACTTTACTTCGTTCGGAAACTCTATATCTGTTTAATTGACAAACCATTCTTCGTTAAACGTTATACCAATTTGGTTAACTAATTTTTCTTTAAGTTTATCAATTTTTGATGAATGTGTTAATTTTGTTTTTGCTGTGATGGAATTGAATAAATATGTTTGTTTGGTGGTAAATGTTTTGTATTCATATTCATTGAGTATAGATTTGATTTTATTGTTTGTGTGGATTATGTTCTTTTCTATTGTCTTAATGGTCAGATTAGTTTGTGTTATTTCTAGATTTAGAATTTTAGTGTGAAGTTTTTGTTCTATTTTGCTTACTTGATTTAATATTCTTTGCGTAGTGAAGAGTTGACTTAACTTTATTGTAGTATTGGTAAGATGTTTAGGTGTTAATCCATAGTCTCTGCAGGTAAGTAGGTAAATTAATCTTTGTTTTTGTTTTGCAAGCTTTTGTTTTTCTTTGCTATAATGCTTCAGTGTGATACATGTTTCAATGTCGTATTTGAATTTGATGTGTTGAAAGAAGTTCTTCATTGTAAATTTGTTGTTGATTGAATATATATAAAGATGGTAAATTCGGCGGGCCTTCCGATGAATTAATATTATTTGTTAAATTTGACCAATTTTTTAATGTAATTATTCCACTGTTGTTAGGCTGTTTTGGTCCACATAAAGAAAATGCGAATAAAAACAAATTTATCCCATTATTTTCCCAACGTTTCGTAAGTGCTTCCTTACTTCATCAGGGGTATTTATTCAATCTATTAGATGGTATAATTTTGTATAAGTTCAATTTAATAATTTAATACATTCAAATATTTTTTCTTTCTTATTTAACTAGTTAGACTGTGAAATTTTTTGAGGTTATCTTGAAAACCTTACCTGATGAGGCAAAATGGACTTCGGATTTGGATTCAGTGACCCTAAAAACCTATGAACTCCACTAAAAAATG
This sequence comes from Episyrphus balteatus, assembly GCF_945859705.1. NCBI lineage: Eukaryota > Metazoa > Arthropoda > Insecta > Diptera > Syrphidae > Episyrphus > Episyrphus balteatus. The sequence continues at coordinate 73,912,654 of NC_079137.1, forward strand.
ACGCAAAACACAATATAGAGAGTTACTATCGTTTATAAAAGGTTTGAGATAGTGCATAGAAAAAACCCGTTATCTTAAAAACTGTCCATTTTTTTACTCTCTGCCCATATCGACTTTTGATCAAGAGCTTCAAGAGAACAACATACTAAAATTTCAGACAATTTCACCGAGGGCCACTTCCCATGCAAAATGTGCGGGGTCCTTTATTAATGCCAAACGACTAGGCAATGCTAGACTATGCCAAACGTCTCGGCAATTAAAGGAAAACAATAATATGGGAACGAAGGACAATCTTCCATCGTTTAGGCGATAAAAGCAATTTTCTCACAAATTGACTTCAAAAAAATATTTGAACACAACGGCAACACCTATAATATTAAAATATACATTTTTAAAAAGCTAGAAGCTTATTCATATTTGTAAAATTAAAATTAAGTAAATTCAGGAAAGGGTTTTTGAAAAAAATGTTAATTAAACTCAGATTTTCGAAAAAAAAAAATTATTGAAAAAATTTCAACATGATCTTTTAAAACTTTTTCGTAACATAAAATGCATTTATTTTTGAAATTATAAAAAAAAATGTCAGTATGTATTACAATTTATGAAAAAAATTAAAAAGTATTTCATTTTCGAAGAACTTTTTTAATAAAAGTTTTGAAAAAAAAAATTACTATTTTTTTTTTAAGTTCAACATTTAAATATAAAGTTCTTTTTTTTCTTCATTCAATAGCCGTTAGTGTTGAAAGTATGAAGTTATGAAAGGGATCGCGTCAAAATTCTGGCTTCAAAATTCTGCTTTTCAAAATACTGCCTTTTTAGCGAAAATTCTTTTTTTCAAAATTCTGCTTTTTTTCTACTCTGTTTTTCAAAATTCTGGTTTTTAAAACTCTGCCAGTATTATATTTGAACAAAAAAATTCTGCCAATTCTGTTTTTTTTTTTATAGCATATGCACTGGCTAAAGAAAAATACACCTCATTAATGTAATTCAACATTGGTACTTTCCTAATTTTTTTTATTTAAGTGTCGCAAATATTTTTTGAATTCCATATACTGACTTTCTTTCAAATAAAATATATGTAAACTAATTGGAACCGATGTTGTTTGATACAAAATATTCCTTTTCTTATTCAAATTTTTGAACATTCATCTTTATTTGATAAATTAATAAATTTTTAATTATTTTCGGAAATGTTTTATATTAAACATTTTCTTAAAATTTTCAAATTTATTCATTCATAAAACAAAAATTACCTAATACGCATTTAAAAAATGACAAATTTTCAAAAAGATGATTTTACAGAATTCTGCAATAAATTAAAAAAGGGTTTGGAAAATGTTAAAAAGCGGGCGCTTTTTAACATTTTCCAAACCCTTTTTTAATTTGTTGCAGAATTTTGAAAAGCAGAATTATGAAAAGCAGTATTTTGAAAAGCAGAATTTTGAAAGCAGAATTTTGTAAAGCAGAATTTTGCAAGCAGAATTTTGATAAAAGAATTTTGATCCCGGCAGAATTTTGACCCCAACCCGTTATGAAATTTAAGCAAACAAAATGATTTTGTTCAAAAAAAAATTTAATTTTCATTTAAAAAACAATACGGCAACATCGGCAATTTTTAACCTATAGACTTTAAAGTATTTTTAATTACTGACGTTTGAAAAAAAAAGATCATCAAAATCAGAGCTGTTAGGCCTAATAATTTGCTTTAGTTACTCCACTATTCAAAAACTGATTTTATAACACAATCAATAAAAAGGATTAAGACAATAAATGATATATAGTAAACCATTTTGAACAACAAAACCAAAAACAAATACAATATTTCAATTCAATGCCAATTTGTTAAAATGTCATAGATTTTCGATTCCATCATAACCACCACCAATTTTGTCATTTAATATTGATTGCCACATGCACATATTTTGACATCTTGTGGTTAAAATGTGAGGACAGCATCTGGCCTGATGGCATCATCAAATCACAATGTCTAAAAATAAATACAAACCTATTATACCACCCGAATGCAATTTATTATTATTTTCTGATTTTGCCTTGAGGAGCCATACGGGACATAATATTATTATTTTATCGCACGTACAATAACCTTCATAATAATTTATATAATCTGCCAACAAAATGTCATAAAAATATATTTTTTTATAATCGATGCCATAAGTCCTGTCATTAAAACATAAACATTCCAACCAAAATACCAATTAAAAATATAAACAAAACAAAAAAAAGGTTTCACTGTACACTGACAGGATTTTTTTTTTGTCTTTGTGGACTGTTAAAACCTTCAGGCAGAAAAAAGGATATAAAATATGAACACAGTGTCCGCATCTGTTTTTTATTAGTACATGGTTCAAACGCGTTTAACTGAACAAGTTAAGTATTCATAAAAAAATGATTTCGAAATTGTATTCGAAAATGACATCAAGAATTGAAACGATAAGAGAGTCCTGGAGTATTTAAAGCGTTTAATAAATAATGAATATAGTTTTGAGACAAATTAATGTGGAAAAGTATTTCATTGTAGCAACATTTCTAGCTCCAAAAACGTGTCAACAAGTTCGAAAAAAATACTATTTTTGTCGTGATAACATCTTAAAAATCGATGAACGAATTTTTTTTTTTAAGTCTCTGCGTTTCGAAATATGAATTTTCGAAAAACACCTACTTTTTTTGGTTTATTTTTGGGTGGGTTTTTATTTTTATAAATTTTTTGTAGCGCTGAAAAAATGTCAAACTTATAGAACATGTAGTCTATGACTGTGAGCATGCATGAGCAAAAAACGGGAAAAACCCAAGTTTTTTGACAATTTTTAACCGTTTTTTATTTTTATCTTTTATTCTTCAACAGTTTAACGAATGAATTTTATACTGTAGATAGATTGTTGACAGGACTATATTTCAATCCATTTTGTAGTAACAATTTTGGGATAACGGTAAAAAAAAGTCCTATTTTTCAACACGTTCTTTCTTTTGATCTAGAGCAGATACAAATTTTTATTTAACTTTGTTGAGCATACTGATAATATTTCCTTTTATTTGATATATCACACATAACGGTACATTTACTACAAGCTACACAATGTTAAATTAAAAAAATTAAGAAATTCTTCAAATCACCTGTGGAGATCTGTTGCCCATGATCATCCAATTTTCCGTTTGAAATTTCAACATGGTTGGCTTTAAAAAATTCAAACTTCTTTTGTAAACATCAGAGAAATATGATTGAAGCATCATATGAAAGGTGAAATAATAAGCTTTCATTTGATATTAATTTTAACATGATTGTCTGCGGAAAAAAAGGAATTAATGGAATGATAAGATAAAAAAGATTGATATTTTTGCTTTTTTTGATAAAAACTGAATGGGTTAAAAAAAATTCTGGCTCTTTTTGTAGATGTCACACAGACATGGCCGATATAAATATTCTGAGCTGAAATAATAAGCTTTTAAATGGTATAAAATTTACTATAGGTTGTTAATGAAAAAATTGATTTAATGGTGAAGAAGAAAAAATATATGATTTTTTTGCTTTTTTTCATGAAAATTATTGTTTTTAATAAATTATTTTTATACTTTTTACGCATTGTAAAAATTTAAATATGGATTTATTCTTTAGAAGAAATATTATACTTTTAAATTGTATAATTTTTTTGAAAGAGAAAAGATCATGTTTTTAACAAAAGTCACACAACCTGTTTTCTTATGACGTTATCCATATCACGTAAAATTATCATCCGTAAACCGACTTTACAGACAACCACTTTTTTGTATTGAATTTTTATTTTGTATTTTGTATGTTCATCTGTTTCCTCATAAATTCCAAACTAATTATCATAATTTAACAAATGAGGTATTTTTAGAAGCACCTTGTTTTGCCACTGGCTATATACCTTATAACAATATTAAATTAACTTATTAAATACAACCGCACGAACATACAAATGCATTTACATACGACTCAGATGTGGAATTTAATTATTTTATTTTTTTTTTTTAACCAAAGGCTATAAATAAAATTTAAAAAGATCCTTGTCAAAAAAAGGGAACAAACTTCATTAAATAAAATTCACAGATTGTTCAGGATAAAATATGTGCTTTTATTTTACGATTTTTCCTGGAAAATCTCTGTATGGAAAAATATTATTTACATTTTTTTTCAATGCAACTGGCAGCCAGCAAGGGTAGAGTTCTGGTGAAAGATAATATTCTGTTGTTGATGCAATTTTTCAGTTAGTTTATCGATAAATTCATTTAAGTACCAAGTCAAGCATTATAATTACTATATATATTTATATATCCCAGGGACGAAAGTGAATTTCACTCAAATTAACCTACATATAATTTACTTGTACATTTTTTGATATCACGCAACTTTGACTATATTTATATATACAAATAAATATTTATAAAAGGACGTATGGTATTTTATTAAATTCACGGTTTAATAAATTTCAAAAATTAAATTTACTTGGCAAGTAGAAAATGATGGATAGGAATAAGCAAATAATTAAATTAGCATTAAAGTATGCAACAGTTCATTACACATAAAATTGTTTTATCTCTTCATTTATTTAACTGTGTGTGTCGAAAAAAATACTTTGATACAAGTGATTGAGTTTTAAATTTAATCAATTTAATCGAATGGGACTAAAAAGTTAGATGCGTTTTAAGTTTGTTTAAAAATTAAGTGTCACATCGTAGAGTCTGGAATGAATATGACCAATTTTGATTATTAGAACGATCAGAAAATGATTATACAACAATCTAATTGTTTTTTATTTCGACAGGTGCCGTTAATCTAAATTGAATCGTTATTTCAGAAACAGCATAAGGCCATTTTTCCCAAATTTTTTTTTTTTTTTTTGGAAATTTCTCATTTATTCATCTTCTGGAAAAAAATTAAGTATGTCAGACCCCCCAAAATACGAAAACTGAAAGGAAAGGGTTTAAAATGTATGGAAAGATTTCACCCGGTGACAACTTTTTTTACTGTTAAATACATGACTTTTTACCAGTTTTAAATTATTTTGGCAGCAATCTTGACACGCACCCCCTTTTGTTATACATCTATAAAAAGGTAAAGAATTACTCTATCTATATCTATTAAATTCATTAAAATTGAACTTAGGGTTCAAAAGTTATAGCCAGATTTCTCGCGGTGGCAGCATTTTTAACTCTTGAATTATATGACATTTTACCAGTTTTAAATTATTTTGGCAAACATCATGACACGCAAGCCTTTAAGTTATACATATATAAAAAGGTAAAGATTTACTCTATCTACTACTATTTTATTTATTAAAATCGAAAGCTGGGTTCGAAAGCTATAGCTAAATAAAAACAAAAGTTTTACCAAAAAACATTCGTTTTGAGCAGAAACGACATAAGTCCAGCGACTTTAAAGGCTTAAAAACCCGCTAAGACTTGAAAAAAAGCTAATATTTTTAAGGTTTTTAAATGCGTCTTTAGCTAGATTATAACTCGGCATACTCTAAATTTGAAGTGTTGTGGAGTTTTAACATAAAAAAAAACAGTTTTTTGTTGCTCCTGAAAAGTTAGTGCTCATGGACTTATGCTGTAAACAAAACTCAAAACCGACCAGTGTAGCCGTTTTCTCAGAAATCCAAATCAATTTTTTAACAGTCAGATGTAGCTTATTCTAGGAATAAAACATTTATTAGAGGAATAAAACTTCAAAACAAAGCTGTTTTGAAGAAAATATTGATAAAATGGATTTCTTTGAGATTATAAATTATAAAGATACTTTTTTTTCACAAATTTAAAGACCAATGCGTTTAATAAATAAAAGGGAACACAAGAAAACAAAAATAATTATAATAATATAAAAATGACGTTTAATTTTGAATATTTTTGAATTTGACATTTTTTTTTTTTTTGTTATTCTGTAGAATAGATTTTTCTTGAGCCTTATAACTTTATTCGTCGAACAGTTAACTGAATGTTTAATAAAAGATTGAAAAATCGGGTCTAAATTAAATTAAATAAATTTTTTAAAGTGAATTGAATAAGCATCCACTTGCGCAAATATTTGGACATAATTTTGTTGTTTTTCCAAAAACTTTGGTGGCAATCTAAATTTAGTCTTTCCAAGAAATCTATACATATTTATTAAATTATATTTTTAACTAAAGTTGTTTTTTTCTAAACATATTTGGTACGTCGTTAAAAGGACAATATAAATCGATACACAAAAACAAAATTTCAATAAAATTCATTGGAACGTTTTCAAAAAATTGATTTTCTTACATAATTTTAATATTTAAATTACTAAAACGTTTTTATACAAAAAAAAAATTATTTGAAATCGATCGTGTCGTTTTCGAGAAAGTCTTCAGGCTTCAAAAAAGCGGTCCAAGAAATTATTTTTTTTTATTTAGGAAGTACGAGCTTATTTGCCACTTTAATTTTTTTTTAAATCAAAATCGTTAGAACCGTTGCGTTTTTGAGAAAAACAACCTTCCGTTAATTTTGGAATCCTAAACTTGCCCTATAGTGGCTATAGTATAATTTCTATATCGCAAGAAAAAAAAATGTTTCCTCACATTTGAAATCAATTTATTAAAGCTATCAAAATAGACCTTTTTTATGGTTTTTTTTTTTTAGATTATAAAGTTATCGTTATCGTTCAGTTTTTGCAGATCAAAACTTCAGCATAAAAATTTACTACACCTTAAGCTTTCGATTTTTAAATTTTCCTAAATTTAATCGATATAAAAGATTCATACAAATTCAGTGAACTACCTTCAAAAAAATATAAATTAAACTTGCGGTTACTAGACTGAATTATTAAGAATGTGTAACTACCTATTAAGTGAATACATTCGGTTGCAGACAATATTTTGAGCTTTTGCCTATAGGAGCAAAATATGGTTCTATGGGGAGTACTAAATGAGTTTACAGAGTGTGCTTAGTCAAGCATTACATTTTCATGAGCAAGTTTAATTATTATGGTCAACATGATGGCTACCTGACCGTGAAAGTGTAAACGTTTCCACAGGTCAATCACTGTCAAACACTTAATTTGACATTAACCATAAATCACATGGATAACTTGGGTAACTGCCCAAAATGGAGCACGCAATGGCTTTTTAAACTTCAAGGATGTTGCAATGTTTTATAGTGAAAATTTGCAACTATGTATTTTGTATACCTCTTATTTTCCATCAGCAGCATTCGACCGTGCGATATGGGTACAGCGGATACTTTGGTGCACACATACGATACAATTATCGAATGCGATTCATATTTTGTACGATAACACTGGTCTGCAAGGAAATCCTCCTTTAAATAATATGCTGATTCCGAATCCGAAGTCAGAATTGATCTAGCACGTCACGTTTTTTAGATATAGTCACATCCGGACCCTTTAAATAGAGTCAGCACATTCCACAGTGGTTCCGTAGTAGGCCATAGGCCGAAATATCGATGTCAATATAATGACGTCATTTTTCGTTATGTTTGTTATAAAAAGCCTATTCTTTAAGATAGCATAACAGACATTTTGAGAAAATAACGGAACTTTTCATATCAAAGATGAAAAGTTGTCGAAAAAAGTCTGATTTCAATGCTTTATTTTTGGTCCCGAATCAACTTAAACTTTTAAGTGTATTTTTCGGTTAAAATTATTTTTAAAGTTTTTTTTTTGTTATGGAACTTAAAGTTGAAAGTATGTACTTTATTTAAAGAGTTTACAATTCTATTTTATTTAAAATTTTCAATAAAAAACAGACTAGAAAAGGACAGGTTCAAATTCCATACTTTTCTTTTTCTTCTCACTTTACCGAAACTTTTAACTATGTTGTCATCAATATAAATACATGATTCATATACATAAATTTTCTCTAGCACGTGTAGTTTCTTAAACAATTGAATCTGTCTGCGAATAAGTGCGACGGGCGACGACTGACTCTTTCACACTCATTGTTTCAATTTTACCCATATTTCTCATATTTAAAACTTTTTCAAAAAATTTTTTTTTAGTTTTGATGTTTTCCTTAGGTTTTTGCACATATTTTTATAAAAATATATGATATTAAGCAAGCTTTAAATCTGAAATGTAACATAAAAATTATGACTGAAATTGAAAAAAAAAAACCAAATAAATAAATTTTAAAAAATAACTTATCATTTGTTTGTAGGTATCTAGATTCAAGGCTTCTTTTTACATTTTGTTATTAAATACTAGCTGACCCGGCGGACTTCGTTCCCCCATTTCTTGTATTTATTTCTAATTTTCGACTCTGTAATTAGTTAATTTTCAAAGTAAAAAGAGGATCAAAACTTGAAAAGTTCATAAAATGAGTTTTTAAATGTTAACTTTTAAACTTTTAGCAAAAGTGGCCTATGCAAAAAACTCATGCATGCGCATGATTAAAACCTATATTTCCTATTAATTTGAGATTTTTTGCAGACTTTTAAAAATTCCAAAAAAATAGAAGACTACTCTCTCTCATGGTGTAACTCAAATTTCTGTGCAAAATTTTGCGTACCTCTAATTAGTCTTTTGTCGAAGGTCTATGACTGCAAAAAAATCTTCACAACTTGGTTTTGAAATTTTTTTGAATTTTTTCAATAAGTTTTTTAAATATTGAATAAATTTGTCTACCATTTAAAAAAAAAGTCAACTCTTTACGACTTACCGTTTAGAAAATAGCCTCTTTTTTCAATGTCGTGTTACCCCTATTTACCCTATAAAATCTTAAATTTTTTTTGCCTTAAACCTTCTCCTCGTATGGCTCTTTGATTTAAAAAAGAAATTAAGAAATTAAGTCAGTCGGTGTGGCCGGTTAGCGAACGTGCACAAAACCAAACTTTAATATATATAATAGATATACAAGATTTTTTTTTAAAACAATTGTTTTTAAATTAATTCATTTTGTATTGCTAAAAAAATATATCCTCACACATATTCAAGTAAATTTTGTTGCTATCCTAACCATAATCCCCTATGGCCGCCCTTCTTAGAAACCGGTACCACTGTGCATTCTTAATTCTTATGCTTCTCATAAGAATGCTTTTAATAAGAATCTTATCTATCTTTAAATTCGCAGAATGCAATGCAGCACTTTTAGCTGCAATGCATTCTCGCCCACAACTTGCTGCTTGCTTCTCTTTTAAGATACCTATTGACACGAGTTGTGTTTTGATCGTCAGAAGTTGAAGTTATAATATTTATTACAAATTGAAATAATAAAATATCATTTTAAGAAAGGCTAATAAATAAATTGTTTAAATCAACCACGGCACCCACGATCACTGGCGACGAGGATTAAAAAAAAAAATATAAAGAAAAACAACAAAACCACACTCAAACAACAACAACAAAAATTTGTGCCCAAAATCGAAATCCCAATTTGAAGAAGTGATAAAGAATTATTGCCAAGCGATGGATGAGCTCAAAAGATGTAATTCAACACGAAATAGGATTGAAAATGCAGGAAATGGTGATTATTATTATTAAACATTATATTTTAACTAAACATAGCTGTGCCAAAAAGAATTGAAAAGAAAGAAAAATAAATAAAATAAAAAAAAAAGTCTATGCCATCTACCTAGTGTATAAAATTTGATGAGCAATTCATTAATGTGTTTTCCCAAATGAAGTGAAAAAAAAAAAACAGAACTATAATTTTTGTTGTTACAATTCTTATTTTAGTATTTTATAACGAAATATAAGTGAATTTCATAAATACCTGATCATATAAAATAAATGGTCTATTTGAAAAAGAAGGCGACAAAGTTTCTAATCCAAAATTGTAAGACAAAAAAGCAAACCCTATCTAAATATTGACAGAGATACATAGTGCAAGAAGAAAAAAAATAATATAGCTAGCTAAGCTGTTTTGAAATCAAATGACTCCAGTGAATTTTTAAATTGTCTTTTAGTGTATGTTTTTGTTAATACATATAAACAAAAATTATTCATTATTCAAAATATAATCATAAATTTTTTTTTCTCCACATTATTATAAGATTTGTAAAAAAAAAAAAAAAAAAAAAAAATGGCTAATTCAGTAGAAAATATGAATTTAATTCTTAATTGTATTAAGAACATACAAGACTTTGACGGAACTGACAAAAACCATTTAGTGGACTTTCTACAGCAGGTTGACTATTTAGTTCCTACGATTGACAGCTTTGACGACAACAACAAAAAAGTTCTAATAGGTTTCCTTAAAAATAAATGCGTTGGACGCACACGTCCAGTTCTCCAAAGACACGGCTTGATAGAAAGCTGGAAAAGAATCAAAGAAATTTTGTTTGAGAATTTCGGTGAAAAAGAAAATAGTTTCACCTTAATAGACAAATTGAAAATGTGTAAAGTAGACTCTACTATTGAAAAGTATTTTTATGAAATAAACAAAATTACCAGTAGAATACATATTCGTATTCTATCACATGGTGACACAAACTACACAACTGATGAGGTAAACAGGATAGCTCTGAATGTTTTTAGAGAGAACCTTCCAGAGCCTACTAAAACTTTAATTTTTAGTAGAAACCCAAGTAACTTAGATGCCGCTTACAAAATTATTCTAGAAGCGCGTCACCAAAGTTATACGATTCATGGTCCTGTTATCAAAAATAATTTAAATTTGAATCAAAATCAATCAACAGGAAATCCATACAGAGGTAGGAACAATCAAAACTCTTTTGTATACCAAAGAGGTACTAATACGTTTAGAAACAGAAATAATCAAAACTTTAATGAGAATCAGGAATCAGGTAACACATATAGAAATATTAATAGGAATAATCAAAACTTAAACGAAAACCAAGTATCAGGAAATACTTACAGAAACATAAATAGAAATCATCAAAACCCTTTTGATAATTATGGGTCAGGAAATACGCGTACTAGTAGAAATTATCAGAATTTTAACGTCAACCAGCAAAATGGAAACCCCTTCAGAAATAATTCCAATTTGAACCAAAATCAGGGAACAGGAAATGGCCACAGAAGTAGAAATCAACAAAACAGTGGTGCACGATCTACAGAACCAATGGAATTGGGAAATTTTTTAATGGAGAGCCCAAACACCTTCCCTATATAATAATTAATACTAAAATTAGAAAACTTTACTTTATTGTTGATACAGGCGCAGAAGTCAGTGTCATTAAACCTCAGATATGTCATCCAAAATGGAAAAAACAAGTTCACATACCAGTGAGATCGATCGGAGATAGTTTTGTTTTAAATACAATGTGTTCAATTCCAGTTTTCAAGGAATTCAATGAAAACGAAGATGTTTTTTGCGAGTTTCTAGAACACGATCTCAAAAATAACTACGATGGAATAATAGGTAATAATATTCTTAAAAGATTTAATGCAATTGTAGATTACCCTAAACAGCAGTTAATATTGAATAAAGCAGTGCTTAAGTTGTATTTCGATAAACAAGAAGAAATTTATGACAATCTTGCATATAATAATGAAAATGTAGTAGAAATTAATTTTAATAATGAGGTGGGAATCAATAACAATATAGGTGAATTTATTGAAAGCGAGCATTTAAGTGAACATGAGAAAGGTTTACTTTACGGTGTTTTGAAGAAATTTAAAAGAACATTTTACAATGAAAATGATGACTTATCGTTTACAAATGAAGTAAAGCATCACATACATACAAAACATGAATTACCAGTTTATTCAAAACTATACCGTTATCCGGAAGTACATAGAGATGAGGTTGATAGACAAATTAAAGAAATGCTTAAGCAGGGTATAATAAGGGAGTCTAATAGTCCTTTCAATAGTCCAATATGGGTAGTTCCCAAAAAAGAAGACCTTTCAGGTAAAAAACAGTGGCGCATAGTTATCGATTACCGAAAACTAAATGAGATAACAATAGAAGACCGACAGCCTTTGCCAAATATCGAAGAGATATTTGATAAATTAGGTCGATGTCAGTATTTTACAACGCTGGATCTCGCTAAGGGATTTCATCAAATTGAAATGCATCATAGCGACATTCATAAGACCGCGTTTTCCACATCCAATGGTCACTACGAATTTCTTCGTATGCCATTTGGATTGCGTAATGCACCTGCCACATTTCAAAGACTGATTAACAATGTATTAAAAGAATATATTGGCAAAATTTGTCTTGTTTACCTGGATGACATTTTGATTTTTTCAACTAGTATTGAAGAACACATGGAATCACTATCCAAAATTTTGAAACGATTAAGAGAGGCTAATCTAAAAATTCAATTGAATAAATGTCAGTTTATGAAAAAAGAAACCGCATTTTTAGGTCACGTGGTTACACCCGACGGCATTAAAACTAATCCTAAAAAAGTTGAAGCTATAGACAAAATACCACTCCCGAGTAATCAGAAAGAAATTAAAAGTTTTCTTGGCATCACAGGTTATTACAGACGGTTTATTAAAGATTACTCTAAAGTTGCTCATCACCTTGTTAAGTACTTGAAAAAGAATACCAAAGTCAATAAAAAAGACAAAAAATTCATAGCTGCGTTTCATAAGCTTAAAGAACTAATTAAAAATGATCCAATTTTAGTACACCCTGACTTCAAAAAGAAGTTCACATTAGTAACAGACGCCAGCAACTATGCGTTAGGGGCAGTCTTAACCCAAGATAATAAGGCTATAAGTTTCGCAAGTCGATCTCTGAATGATCACGAAAAAAAATATAGTACAATAGAGAAAGAGCTTTTGGCCATTGTTTGGGCAACCAAACATTTCAGGCCTTACTTATATGGAAGAAGTTTTGTGGTCAAAACTGATCACAAACCATTAGTTTGGTTAAATTCCTTAAAAGAGCCCAACATGAAATTACAACGTTGGAAAATAAAATTAAATGAGTTTGACTTCATAATAGAGTATATTAAAGGCAAAAAAAATGTAGTAGCCGACGGGCTAAGCAGAATAAACTATGAAAAGATCGACAATGCAGATGAAGTTTTAATAAATCTCAACGAGATCTTTGATGACGAAATTGACACCGTGCACAGTGCAGACACTGACAGTGCCGATTTTATATCTATTACTGAAAAACCACTGAATATTTTTAAATACCAATTCGTATTAAAAAAATCAATAAGGGAATCCACGACAAAAAAAATCATTTTTAAAAAGAAAATACGAACCACGTTGTATATAAATTCTGAAAGCAATTTATTAGAATTAATGAGAAATCAATTACCCGAAAAAGGTTTAATAGTTGTATTTTGTGAGGATAATGAATTGTTTTTGACTTTTCAAAACAATTACGTAAAATATTTTTCAAAGAATAAAAATCTCAAAGTAATGAAAACTAGTAAAGTATTGGAAGATTTAACCGATAAAGAAAAATTGTTGAAAATCATTGAATATGAACATTTGAAAAATAATCATAGGGGGATTAGCGAAATATTCTTAGAAATGAAAGCTAACTACTATTATCCAAACCTTCAAAAAGAAATTCAAAAATTCATAAATAATTGTAACATATGTAACTCAGCTAAATTTGACAGAATGCCTATAAAACATAAATTTAATATAACAGATACCCCTACAAGACATAACGATATTGTTCACGTAGATATATGGTTTCCTATGCGAAATGTCATGTATTTGACAACAATTGATAAACTCACCAAATATGCTACGGCTGACCTTTTAGAAGACAGAACATGGATTTCAATTACAAAAGCACTTAAAACCCGAATGCAATATTTGGGAAAGCCAAAACTTATCGTTACTGATAACGAACTAGACACAGTTTCAATAAGACAATTTTTAACTTCATATGACATTCAACTTCATGTCACAACTCCTTATTTGAAAACTGGCAATGCTGACATAGAACGCTTGCATTCAACATTTAATGAACACATAAGACTGTTTAATGCTGACCCTTGCAACGAAGATAGTCTTGATGAAAAAGTTTTTAAAGCTGTTGTTTTATACAACAATACAATTCATACAAGTACGAAAATGAGGCCAATAGACTTTATAAACAATATTATTTCAGAGGAAGAAATTACCTCATTGTCTAAGTTATTACATGCAAATAAAACAAATAAAATAAATAAGTTGAACGAAAACAGAGAAACTGTTACTAATTTTGAAAATGAATTCGTTAGAAATAATAGAATAGGGAAGTCAAATCCTAAGTATATAAATATAAAAAACTATAAACAAGCAGGAAATCATTTGATATCTGACAAACATCCAAAAAAATCTTATAAGAACCAAGTCAAACGCAAAACTAAATTCCAAAATTATCATTACAGACAAAATGATGACGTTGGCAATTCTAATGCTGTTAGTTCCTCTAATCAGCGGACAACGAATTGACATTACCCCAATTCATAATGACAATGGGTATACCATTGTCAGATTCGAAGAAACTAAAATAATTGATCATTACAATAAGTTTTTACACATTGTAAACATATCAAAATATTTAGAGGCGACAGAAGCAATTGAAACAAGCTTTAAATCCCTTAAAACAAGTAATTCAGTAATGGAAATCGGAATGACAATTATTGAAAAAGAAATAATTTCAATAAAACAAGAACTGTATTGCTTTAGAAACTACATGAAAACTACACGCCAAAAGCGAGGTTTAATAAATATTTGGGGTAACGGTATGAAATTGTTAGCAGGAACTATGGACAGTGAAGACTCTAAGGAAATATATTCGTTTATGGAAAATGTAGAAAAGAATATGAAACAATTAACTGACGAAACAAACAAGCAAGTTGAAATAAATAATAATATGATTCAGAATTTTGAAACCATCAGAAAGCATATCATAGAAAACGATGTGAAAATGAATCAATTTTATAAAAACATTTCGACTTTGACAGAAGACATTCTTTTTAAGACGGACAAAAACTCTTTGATCCTACAGCTTTACATGTACTCATGTAATTTAAAAAATGAAATCTCTAAAATTAAAGACAATATTTTGTTATCAAAAATAAACTTACTAGAACACGATATGTTTAATATTGATGAAATGAGAGATTATAACATAACTATTGAAATGTTACCACTTATAAAAACTGCTGTGCTATTGAAAAATAATCTTATAATATTCGTTGTATCAATTCCGATATTTTGCAAAGAAAAATTTTATAATTCAGCCATTATACCTATTCCAAACCTAGATTCAATGGAAATTGAATTTGATATAACATTTGTAATCATAAATGAGATGAAAATTTACCTCTCAAATACAGAAAATCTTTTAAAAAATAATTTAATTCCATTTCCGAACAAATGTATAAGAAATCTTTTAAATGAAAATAATGTTTGTAACTATAAAAGTAACAAAGAAACTTCAATAACAAAAATTAACGAACACACCATTGTAACTAAAAATCTGGAAGTCATTGAAATTGATCAAGACTGCATTGATTAAAAAATTGTCATTAAAAGTCACAATATTATTAGTATTGAAAACTGTACAGTAAAATTAAAAGAATTCGAAATAAGTGTAAAACAGAAAACTTATTATGAAACTTTTGTAATACCGCATTTTATAACCAATACAAGTAAAATATTTAGTAACTTTACATTATCTGATTTAAATTTAAGGAATATTGAAAATAGAAAATATATAAAATATGTTGAAAATAACCACAAGGTAACTTCAAGTTTAACTTTTGTATTAATTATGTTAATTATAATTACAATTTTATTATATTTTAAATGTAAATCTAAAGGAAAAGCAAGCAATACTATTGAATTAAAAATTAATCCTTGTTCAACGGAGACCGTTGAATCTATGGGGGGAGGAGTCACATCCGGACCCTTTAAATAGAGTCAGCACATTCTTAATTCTTATGCTTCTCATAAGAATGCTTTTAATAAGAATTTTATCTATCTTTAAATTCGCAGAATGCAATGCAGCACTTTTAGCTGCAATGCATTCTCGCCCACAACTTGCTGCTTGCTTCTCTTTTAAGATACCTATTGACACGAGTTGTGTTTTGATCGTCAGAAGTTGAAGTTATAATATTTATTACAAATTGAAATAATAAAATATCATTTTAAGAAAGGCGAATAAATAAATTGTTTAAATCAACCACGGCACCCACGATCACTATATTCCCGTTAGAAAATCTCAAAAACCCATTTGTTTGCTGTTTTCGAAGAAATATTTTGGCATAATGTAATATTTTTCAATTAAAATTGTTACGGTTTATGAAAGAACTTATTTTTTTCTTTCAAATTCAGTTTCAATCTTCTCAATATCTCTTTTCTTCTCCGAGATATCTTAATTTAAGTAAGTTTAGTAGCTTTGGCATATCTTATCATAAAAAAACTGATCTCTAAAAATTAATATATCTTTCTCCCTAGAACAAAGATATACTTTTCTAATGGACTTTAGTGTGTTGATTTTGAATCCGAACTCAAAAAATTTCGGTCAGCTCTGGTTTGTGAGATATAGTAGTTTTTTTTAGATTTTCTAAGAAAAAACTTGATTTTGTGTTACTTTAATGCGAATATCTTAAAATCCTCACGTGATAGAATTTTATTGACTTTGGATTCTAACTCAGCACATCAAAAACTATAAGAAAAGTATACTTTTGTTTCTAGGAGAAAAAAATCTGAAGCTTTACAAGGCAGTTTATCGAATGGTTTATTACAAATAAGATATTTCTAAATAAATAAATAGTATATAAAATTACAAAACACGTAAAAATGTTGTTTAATGTATATATTTATGGTTTTCTTTACATATTTGACTTTTTAAATACAATGAGCGTTGATATTTTACATTTTCCTTAATTAAGGTGTTTTTGTTCATGTTGGATTTACTAAAAAGTAAAGGATTTCGATATTTCTGCTTTTTTTATAAATCAGTATTTGAAAATATGAGTAAACATTTATGTAAAAAGACATATTTAGTGTCAATCGATAGGCCATATTACGAGGAATAAGTCTTCCAAATTTGAGCTCAATGCTACAAATAGTTTTAATTTTGCACGAGTTCAAATAAATCTAAAAGGTTGATTTTTTAGAAACTACCCACATTTTTTAAAATTCATTTTTACAAAAATGGTACCTGATAGAATTTTTCTGAAACCAGATTTAGATTCAGGAAAGTCTAATCTTTCATAATATCAAAAAATTATTTGAAGGAGAAAAAAAAAGTTAAATTTTGCATACCAGTGTATTTTTTCGGAAGGTTTTTTTATAATTTTTATAAAAAGTGCTCAAAACTAAAAAAAAATTCTTTTTTTTAATTTTTTTTTTATTTTTATAGCTAGTAACTTTTTTAATATTCAGAATTAAGAAAAAATGTTCTTAATATAAAAGAAGCGAAATTTAATTTTCTACGTTTTTTGTGAAACCAAATTTTACCTAGGATGAACAGAAGTCAAGATATTTAATAAAAACTAAAATCAAGATGGCGGCCAAAAGATGAATTTTACGAGTGCGAAAAATCAGGGTTTAGATATTCACTTATTCTCTAGCGAATGAACACAAAAATTTGGGGGTAGTAAAAACTGCTGGGTCGCCCATATACAAATAACCATCATAAATGCACTGGAATATTTATAGTTAATATCGTTTCTAAGAATAAATGTCAGTTTACTCTTAAATATAATCTAATTTTTTCTCATCTTAACGCTATCTAAACGATGCAACTAAAATGCGATTTCAAGTATAATTTTATGCATTAACCCTTTTCTGCATTTATGCCATGCAACCATAATCGTATTAACCAAAATCCATGCCAATTTTATTTTCATTAAATATACATAATAATGACCATACAATGCATTTTAAAACCCACAGGATGTTCTATTAGAAAACATTGTATCTGTCCCCTCATCATCGTCGATCCTAACAACTCGGAGAACAGATGGTCCTTATGCTTTCCTAAGATGATGATTTTGCATACAGCTAAATGCTAAACAATACTC
Source organism: Episyrphus balteatus (assembly GCF_945859705.1). Classification (NCBI taxonomy): domain Eukaryota; kingdom Metazoa; phylum Arthropoda; class Insecta; order Diptera; family Syrphidae; genus Episyrphus; species Episyrphus balteatus. The sequence continues at coordinate 73,930,582 of NC_079137.1, forward strand.
TCCTTGTGTATACACGTTTTAGTAGAAAAGGAGTGGAAGACTCGCAGGATAACAAAGAAGAAACAAAAACTTTCATAGAGTATACATTTTATGCAAATTCTATTGTTCCTTTCATTTTCTATGTATTTTTGCTTGGCTTGGTGTCTATAAAAAAAAAAAATAGAAAAAGAAGATAATGCAAACTAAGCTTTAAATTCATTCATTTTTCTTATTCGTTTTTTGGTTCCTTCTTGTTGTTCAAGCGGGCTCAGTTCTCAGTGTTTTGAACTTGTTTAAAAAAGTACAACAAAGTATTATTTTCTAGTCCTCCTTCCCTTCAAAATAAATTTTATGTTTTATTTTTGGAAACAAGCACACAAAAGTACCTTTACCGAATTATATTGTTATTGTGTGTGTGTTTTTATGTTTTATTTATATTTCTTTTTTTGTATAAGCAAAAGGTAAAAGAACTTTATTTTGTTGAGTTAACCTCTCTTCAAGACTGTGACAAGATAAAATTTTGAAACAATCGAAATAATAAAATGAGTTAGGTATAAGGGTTTTTTTATGTGCAAACAAAAATGAGTTATAGGGTTTTTTTCTGAATTTTCATTCCTAAAGTTTTAGCTATTTTATTGGTATTTTGTTGTTGGAATGTTTAGCAAAGTTATACCTATTTAGAATAATTCTATTCACATGAAGGATTTGTTCGTTTCGAGAAATTTAACAAACATATTAAAGAAAATATCCCATTTAACTGTGAAGACTCTTAATAAAATATAAAAGTTTTGCTATCAAGATATTAAAAGTGTCCTTGAACTTTTTACAGGAGTAGAATATTTTTTAAAATTGTGCATTTAAAACTCTACATAGTTATGTATTTAAGGTGGAAGTTGCTGATTGAAAAATAAACATTTAGAAATATAGAATTGACTAAAAACTCAACGATTTCAATAATTTTGCTGTTTTATATAAAAATAAATGCTAAATATTGTTTGCAACCGAATCTATTCCCTTAATCATCCTTTATATATCATTCTCGTAACCGTAAGAAGTTTAATTTATATTTTATTAAGGTCGTTAACAAAATTTGTATGAATCTTTTATATCGATTAAATTTAGGAAAATTTAAAAATCGAAAGCTTAAGATGAAGTACATAAGTTTTTATGCTGAAGTTTTGATCTGCAAAAACTGAACGATAACGATAACTTTATAATCTAAAAAAAAAAAAACTATGAAAAGGTCTATTTTGATAGCTTTAATAAATTGATTCAATATAAGATCAAGTGACCTCAAATCCAAAAATTTATAAAGCGTTTCGCCCAGGTACGACAGTGGTGAGTGATGAGCCCACTGTCGTACCTGGGCGAAACGCTTTATAAATTGTTGGAGTTGAGGTCACTTGAACTTATATTGAATTATATTCAATCACTCCACTTAAAATTAAAATAATTTTAATAATTTTGTATTATTTTTGTTATTTTTTTTTTTTTCTTCGTTATTTAATAAATTGATCTCAAATGTAAGGAAAGATTGTTTTTCTTGCGATATAGGCAGAGACCAGAAATAACAGTCAACCTTTATTTTCAATCGGTTTCTCTCTGAGAGTTACCACATTACTTTAAATAGTTTCGGTTACGGTTTGAGATTTATTTTTAAAAATCAAAAATAAAGGTTATCGGTTGAGATTTATTTTTTATTTTTTTAAATATCTCTCAATGGTTGAGGTTTTTACAAAAAAAAATAAATGGAAAAGGTCAGCCTTTAACCGTTTTCGCTGAAAATAAATCAAAAATGGTCAATTCAAAGGAAAATGTCGAATATGTAAAGAATGTCTTTATATTGCAAAAATAAAAATGAAAAGGATGTTTTTTCTAAGTTTATGTATTAAATAATGTATGAACTAAATAGACTCTCAAAGTTCTTTAGACCCAAGATTATACCTCTTTTTGTTTAAAGTAAAATCTAAAGCCGAAAATGTGTTTTCCACTGTGATTTGAGTCGCTGGGACGACAAGCACAAGGCACAACCAATGCAATTTCGAATATTTCAGGAGACCGATGTTCTAATATCTAGGTCAAAGCGTTCAGCTTCCAGAACCGTTTTCGCCCGCCAAACTTCAAACGGCTATATCTCGGAATTTTGAAAAAAATGAAAAAAAAATTTTTGATGCCAAAAGGTTGCGGAGACTCTAACCTTCATTTGGGTACAACTCCCATCCCTGTAGGTGCACGCGTTCTCGAACCGGGAGAACTTAAAGGTAAAAAAAAATTAAGCCCGATTCTGAAAAAATAGGCATGATGGAGCGGTTTAACATGAAAGATGATTTTTTAAAAATCTGACAATGTGCAAAGCGTAGGCCCATGACACAAGCTATCATTTGGCGTCACTCCCATAAAATTGCTCTCAAGCGGTTTAACTTCCAGGAGCGTCCAAGGATTCGGGGATTTTTCGAAAAAATATTTTAACCCAACTTTCAAACGCGATTTTCTCGGAATTTTGAAAAAAATCGAAAAACCGGATTATACCACTATCGGGTAGCTGAGAATATAAGCTTTCATATGGCACCACTCTCATGTCTCTAGGAATTGATACATTTGCAGATGAGATTTATTTTTTTCTCTCAGCGATAAATCTCACTGGTTGACCGAAACATAAAAAAATACAAAATAAAGGTTTCTCTCAGACTTTGACCAAAATTTTTCTTTTTTAAAAATAAAGGTTATTTTATGACCTTTATTGAAAATGGCGACAAATAAGACTTATTAAGGAACCTTTCAAAAGGTTGAGATTTATTTCTGATTAGAGCTGTAGCAAATCGTATGTATTCGTTACTAAAATGCGGGTATTTGCTTCAGTAACGAGTAACGAAACGTTACTTTCTAAACAGTATCGTTACTCGTATGTTTCGTTACTGGGTACTGAAGTAACGAAACATACGAGATACGAAACATATGTAAGAGTAACGACCGCATTCCAATTTCAATACCAAATCATCCGATTCATGAGATACGAAACGAAGTGATACACTCAATTTGCATTTAGCATCTTCTATCGACATCGTTACCTTAGTCGGAATGCTAACTCCAGATAATTATCTTGAGTTCACTTCTATCTCAATAAACACAGTAGTGCCCAGGTATCGTTGTGTTATCGATAATAATTGAATCATTTATTTGCAAAACATGATAAGTCCATGATTTTAAATTTTTGAGGAGAAGAAAAAAACGTTCTATTTTCTTTTGATATGCGTAGAAAAATTTATAAAAAATATATTCTGTAGAACTCTTGCCTAGCTACAAAATACCGTTTCGTTTTTAATTTTTGGAGCGATAGCTCAAAAGATAAAAAATAAAAACGCTTTTGGACTTATCATACTTTGAAAATAAACGGATGTGAAATTAGTTTTAAAATGAATATGCAATTTTGCTTTTAGCCCCAGTCTATCAAACAATTGTATTTGAGAATAAAATACAATGTCCGGACTAATTATTTAACTTTAAAGTAGCTTTAAACTTAAGATTTTCAGCCATTAATCTAATATACCATTAACACAAAAAGAAGCTGTTGTTTATTTTCAAAAGATGATAAGTCCGGGACTTCTATTTCTATTTTTGATACTAAAAAAATATTTCGCGTAGCTGTAAAATCGGATATAGATGGAGTAGATACTTCATATTTTAAAGACAGACGTGGTTATCCCTAAAGTACAAATTTAGTCAAAAAAACGAATTTTGAAAAAAAGTGGACTTATCATGTTTTGCAAATAAATGGTTCAATTTATACAGAAATATCAAAAGAGACACGTTTTGGTATTTTCTCTATGGCACCGAAACCAATGTGTTTATGACCTTTTTCTTAATGGTCTTGAAATGTAGCTTAAGAATATACAAAAGTTTTTTTGGTTTTTCAAAAAATTTGTTTATTTTCACTGCAAAATTTTCAACTAAAAATAAAGCAGAGAAAACGAGGTTTGAAAATCACTCTCAATAGAAAAAAAAAATGAAAAATTGTTCGACATGGTTGTATTGAAGTGTTAATATTCCGAGATCTACGAGATGTACTTTTGAAATAAAGGTCTCTAAAGAATTGTGATAAGATTACTGAACGAATATTAACAAAAAAATTACCAAAGTTTTGTCGAAAAATTAGGAAAAAAAATAAAATAAGTTTCCACCTTTGATTAAAAAAAATCGAAAAAAAAAAATCAGTATAGCTACCTTCAAACTCTTATATCATGAGAACGCCGCAACTTAAATTAATGTTTATGACCTTAAAATGTACCTTAGATTACACAAATTGTTTTTGGTTTTTTCAAAAAAAAAAAAAAATTTACACCCTTATACCTACCAACGTACGAAAAATACTTAAAATACCTACCAAACACACGAAACGTATCAAATACATAAAATATACGAAATGTACGAAATATACGAAGCATGCGAAAGTAACGAAAGTAACGAAACATGCGAAACACACGAACTATACGAAATATACGAGATATACGAAAAATGCGAAACATACGAAAGTAACGAGTAACGATATTATTGATGCGGGTACTAGTATCAAAAGTAACGTATACATGCTGGTACTCATTTTGTCGTTACTTTTACAGCCCTATTTCTGATCTCTGGATATATGTTGGTATACTATAGCCACTTTAGCCTATAGGGATTTAAGATTCCAAAATTAACGGTAGGTTGTTTTTTTTTTCAAGAACGGTTCTAACGATTTTGATTTAAAAATTTAAAGTGGCAAATAAGCTCTTACTTTCGAAATAAGAAAATTAGTTTTAGGACCGTTATAAAAGTTACTTGTCATTGAACCGCTTTTTTGAAGTCTTCCTCGAAAACGAAGCCATCGATTTCAATTAACTTTTTTTTTTTTGTAAATATGTATAGATTTCTTCGAAAGACTAAATTTAAAATATGTTAGTTGTTATAAATGTATTTATATTCTATTGAATAGAACCTATTGAATGGAACAAATTCGTTCAAGAGTTTTTTTTTATTGCTGAATATGATTCCTTGCCATAAAAGTGTGCTTCAGTCCAAAATGCTACCAAATCTGTTCATGGATTTCTGAGAAAACGGCAACATTGGTCAGTTTTGTGTTTTGTATACTATATTAAGTTATGCAATGTTAAAAAAAAAGTTGATAACGATCATAGAGGATGCCAAAAAGTTGTTGCCACATTTATTAAATTTTAACGTAAGTCAAAATAATTTTTTTTAAAAATAATCGAATTTTTTTTTTTTTGAAAAATAAAATTTTCAAAAACTAGATATTAAAATTATTTGCAAAATTGGTTTTAGGTGTTGACTAATAATAGCTACAAAATGACATACCAATTTTATTCTTAAACTTTTTTTTCACACAATTTTTTATAAAAAAATTATTTTTTTTTTTAAACGGCTCTATATCGATTTTGAAAATATTTTTTCTAAATATGCATCTTAATAACAGAAATTAAACTCCATATCTATCTTGAAGTTTAATTCGATTTAACATTTTGTTTTGTTTTTTTTTTTTTAATTTGAAAAACGAATTTAAAATTTTTTTTCATATGCATTTACCAATTTACTATATAAAAGTCTTAAAAATTTTAGAATCTTGATTTCTAATCAGAAAAAAACGGCAACATTGGTCAGTTTTGTGTTTTGTATACTATATTAAGTTATGCAATGTTAAAAAAAAAGTTGATAACGATCATAGAGGATGCCAAAAAGTTGTTGCCACATTTATTAAATTTTAACGTAAGTCAAAATAAATTTTTTTAAAAATAATCGAATTTTTTTTTTTTTGAAAAATAAAATTTTCAAAAACTAGATATTAAAATTATTTGCAAAATTGGTTTTAGGTGTTGACTAATAATAGCTACAAAATGACATACCAATTTTATTCTTAAACTTTTTTTTCACACAATTTTTTATAAAAAAATTATTTTTTTTTTTAAACGGCTCTATATCGATTTTGAAAATATTTTTTCTAAATATGCATCTTAATAACAGAAATTAAACTCCATATCTATCTTGAAGTTTAATTCGATTTAACATTTTGTTTTGTTTTTTTTTTTTTTTAATTTGAAAAACGAATTTAAAATTTTTTTTCATATGCATTTACCAATTTACTATATATAAAACTCTTAAAAATTTTAGAATCTTGATTTCTAATCAGAAAAAAATGTCCCACTTTCGTAAGAGAAAAATAAAAACTAAAAAAAATTTGGAATTTTTTTGTTGGGATAGTTCCAATGGTTTTGCTATTTCACCATTAGCCCAGGCAAATTAATAAAAATATGGTTAAAGTCCGGACTTGATTTGCATAAGGTTGGGGAAAAAATGACATTTTTTCAAATATCTTTTCTTGAACATTTTTGGTTTAGATTCAAATAAAAATGGAGCTATTAAATAAAAATGACACCAACTTGTCTAGTTTTCAAAATTGGATTCTTCATTTCATTTATTTCTACAATTTCATATTGAATTGATTCTAAGAAATTTAAAAATCTTGAGTTATATATGCACAAAAAACTGCAACCTACCCGTGCATTTTATTTAAAAAAAAATAACAAAAACTCTATAATATATTCCATTTCTCTGTAAACCCAAACACATGCCATCTATAAAAGAACTACCTTTAGGGACAACTGCAACGTATAATACTACCTTCTCTATTTTTATTGCCATATTTGTTGCCAATTTTTGTTTTTCTTTTTCTTTTAAAAGCTTTCTCATGTCGCATCAAAAAAAAAAAAAATAGACTGCAACAATCATTCAAAAAAAGGAAAACCCTTGCTTTCAAAATCACATCACAAAGTAATATATTCCGTTATTGATTTTTTTTCCACTTCATACATTTTTAAAAAATAAACTAAAAACAGAAAAATATCTTTCGCACAAACGTGATCCATCCATCTACTCCAAGTGGAAAATCTATCTCTCTTCGATACACCAAAGGATACACTATACGAGTCGAGTATTATAAGGTGTCGATGACGATGACGTTATTAAAGTGCCATAAATTCATTGAAATGAAAAAGGCAATTTATCCAGCTCACATAGATACGCGTCTGGAAATTTGCCCATTTCGAATGTCATATGACACAAACGGTGTAATATAGACTCTATATCAGTCATGTCCTTAGTCCTTTAAGTCATCAGACGAAAAACGACCATTTTACGAATTCAAATAATATACAACATACAATCAAATCCCGACAGACACGACTAGAAAAAAAAAACGGCTGCCAAAAGGTCCCGAAGGAGTTATAAAAAACAGTGTCACCAAGGGTAATAAACTACCCAGGACATAAACCAAATGAAAAGTACCTACACATATGTATGGCTCGAAAGGAGAGCGACTATTTCAACACACAGATCATTTTTGGCCATTTATCTGAGTAGATGAAGTCAACCAAAAGCGACACGAAAGTCGATGGAAATAGAAGATTCTAACTTTTTTTTTTATTTTGTGATAAAGGCAAATCCAAAGCTTAGTCCTTTAAAATACTCAAAAAAAGGCAAAGTAGGTATACAATACAAAGAAAAAAAAAAACAAGAAGAATGTAAATTTTCAATGTAATTTATCAAATTGAAGTCAAAAGAATGAAAAAAAAAAAAAACATTCCATGAATTATTTTCACTTCAGGAGCGAAGAGGAATGTACACATTTGCGTAAACACACTCTGGCGTATGAGTAATTTTTTTTTTGTTGGTTTTGTTCTTTAGTATTTTTTTTTTTTCGTAGATGAAAAATTTTTAGGTGTCCCTTTGTTTGGGTTTATGAGACAGATAAGTATTCTAATCGTGAAACCACTTGGTTTGAAATATTTTTTTTCTTTTCTGTTCGACGTAATGGAGTTTAATAGAAGTAAGAGATTTTTTCTTTAAAGATATCACGATTTATTAGGTCTTATGTTTTTACACCTGCTAGGTATACAAAATTTATGTTTATCTAACAATGAATTTGATAACATCACGTACTTGCTATTGGGTGCTGACTGCTGATGAAAGCTTGTCATTTTTGTTTTCTTTGTGAATTTATTATTCATTCAAAAATTATAATATGAAATTAATAGTTAGCGTTGAAGTTTTAAAAACAGAACAGCAAATCAAATAGCCATAGCCAGGAGGGTCTATTTTGAATTCATTAATGGGGAAGGGCAAATTTTTTAAAAATTCAAATGGAAATAAACAAACAAAATGAAACCATTAACTCCAGAACTGCTGTAGATAATCTTAAGCACGAAATCCACTTTTTAAAATTCCTTTTTCTAAGTCAAATGTTTTTTTATTTTTTTAATATGAAGAGGATCATTTGTATATCATCAGATTTTCTATTGGTTTTTTTTATTTTTTCAAGTACCTATTTCTCGACGTAAAAGTCGTAATAATCTTAAATAAGTATCATATATAGGTATATTCACACAGTGAAACCCATCTAAATGTAAGTCCATGTGAAGAAAACTTCAAACAAAAAATAAAGAGGTTTCTTAGAAAAAAATAGTTTTGGTTTTTTGTTAATTTCTCGAAAACGACAAGATATTTTTGGATCTGGTTTTCTGTTTTTGTTCAAAAACAAATTAGAGCATCGAATTTTAAAAACTTAATTAGTACTCAATCACATAAAGTTTAAAAAAAAAAATTAGTTTGAAATTTTGTTTTCAAACTTTTTTTTTCAAAGTTTTATTTTTCATTACTTCCTTTTTAATTTCTTGTATTATTTTAAATAATATTTCTGATATTATGTTTGTGAGTAGTGATATCTGGTCCGCAAATCACATATATTTATTTATCTGAACACATTCATTCGGGAATAAAAGCTTTATAGTCGTTATAATAGTTTCTTCTACTCCAAGAATGGCCTTCCTTATACTTTTATATATACTAGCCGACCCCGCACTCAAAATTCGAGTGCCAATTGTAACTTTTATTTATGCTCAAATAAGCACACTATATAAATCACTTTATTTACTACTAAGAATATGCAACACTTAATTTTATTCGAAATTCGAGAATGTCTTCGAAGGTTCTCGTCTTTGCTTTTAGAAGTTTCCACTTCCAGAAGGGAGAGGGCGTGGTTCAGCACATTTGTTTTTGTTTTTTTCCTCAATTTTAATTTATTGTTTTTATCTATTTCGGTAAAAAAAAAATAAACAAAGTATACATTCTGCACATCTAGATAAAATTTTCTATCGTTCGGTATATAATTTATGCCCCTTCGGTTTTTGTGGGCCGCGTATTTTGTACCACAAAATAAGTGTTTGCCGTTTTATTATATGATATTTTTTACCTTTTAAAATTATTATAATTAGATAAAAAAAAACTTATTTTCTTAATTAATTTATTGATTATGTTATAAAATTGTTATAAGAATTAAAAATAAAACAAAACAAAAAAACATTAAATAAAAATATATTAAAATCAAGGTAAAATATGAAAATTATAAATAAAAAATATAAAATACTATATATTTTTTATTTGCAATTTTTTTGGTGGATAAATGGTAAATAAAATTCAATAACAATATTATAAACAAATCTTTTGTAGTTCGAGAAATATAAATTTAAACGTATATAAACGGAAAAATTTCAAATAAAAATTTTAAAAAATTAAAATTTTTGATTTATACACAGATTTTTGAATGCAATATTTGAAAAGAATTAAAAACCAATAAAACTGCATCAAAAATTTTGTGATAGGAGGTGTACTTTAAAAATAATAAAATAAAACGTAAAAGCAAAAACTACTAAAAATAAATAATTTACAAAAACCGAAATAAAATATGAAAACAAATTTTAACGGGAAATTTTGAATGTGATCTTTTAAAGTAACTGTTTTACAACCAGAATTATCAAACATTTGAAAAAAAGATGATTTAACTCGAGAGAAAAAAAAATGTTATGTATAACGGAAATAACGGACACCCTAATGTACAAGAAGAAAAAAAAGTGAAGTTTCACTTCACCCTAATAGCCATGAAAATAATATTACCAATAAAAATAAATATTTGTTTTAACTTTTCACCTGAATACGAAAAAGCTAATAGGAGTTATGTTTTTTACTGGTATGTACGCATGTGGCACCATTACTTCTAAGTTACTTATCGTAGTTTGAAAAATGAGGAATCGTTGGAAGGGTCTTGCTTTTCCGCTAGTTATAGGCAATATGGTGTATCATTCATTATTACCTGACTTCGGTAAAACCAAAAGAAGATTAAAGTGTTTGACTGGAATTTATGTATCTATATGTTCATTTGTTCCGTCATAACTCTGCAACTACTTATCGTAATTTAATACATTATGCATTGTTGGAAGCGTTTTTCTTGTCCGCTAGTTAAATTTTATATGCCGTTAAATCAGAAATTTGAATATGGTGGCATCAAGTGACAAAAATCATGCAGGTATCTTCTAATTCTATTATATGCCCTGGTTTTGTTTGTAAATCAGTACTTAGCTGCGTAAATATTTGTTTTAGTCTTTAACCGTTTAGTTATTTATGGCATCTTTATTTAATTTTTATTTTGTTCTTTATAAGGTTTTGCTTACACAAGAACTAAAATTGATAAATGCTCCCTTCTACTTAAAGTATTCTTAAATAGTTCTTTAATAGTTAATTAATTAATTAATTAATTAATGGCCTGCCACGCCAGAGATTTGTGGTTCAAATCCACCTCTTAAGGCTGAGTGGACCACGTAAAAATCGGGTTATCATTTACAAATCGGTGAATAACTTTTACATTTTTAAAGATAATTGAATGAAATAAATTTTATTATTTAGATAATAAACAAGGCTAAATATCTTCATCCCCACAATTTCCAAATTTGTGCACTTGTAATTAAGAGAGAACAAAACATGATAAAATTTTCGTTCTTTTAGAACGACCTGAAAGACATTGGTTTGTTTCTTAGTTAGACTAAAATTTTTATTTTTTTTATTTCTATTTTGGATTGAGGTTGAATCAAACTACGGAGTAAAACTATTTTAAAAAACTAAAAATGTATTTTTCATAGAAAAAAATTAATCGAAACTGAAGCTATTTTTCCTTATGTTACAATGTTTGAACATGTATAACTTCTGCAATTATTGATAAAATTCATCGAAATAAAAAGAAATAAGTACCTCAACTCAAATACTAACACATTGATTAGTTTAAGAAATTTATATTAAGTTTTAAGGTCTTAAACAACAAAAAAATGTTAAAAAGTTTTTTTCTTAACTTTTTTTTAAAAAAAGTGGTTTAATTTCTTTGTTTTTCAAAGTATGATTTTGATTTTTATATTATTTAAAAGCTTAGTTTATGGACTATGGAGTAAAGCTATATTTTGTTGGAAAATATTATTTTGTAACCCTCCAATCGCTTTTTAGGTAGTCCCAAAAACAATAAACTGTACTATGAAACCAGAATTTTTAGATTTTTTGTTATATTTTTTTTATTTTTTTTCATTATTTTTTCTATCAATATCAAGTTAGAAAACAAGAATTGCTATAAAAGTTTTCTTACAATTAATTTTTGAAAAAGAGTCTACTTTCCATTTTTTTCCTCAGAAACTCATGGAATGCGTATGTATTGGAATTTGTAGTTCAAACAAATTCCGCTGGCGCTAGTTGTATCTCTCTCTTTATTATCTTCTATTTTGTTTCTACATGATCTCTCGCACTCGCTCTGTCGAGTGCGAGTTGTTTGGTGGTATAAAGAATAAGATTAACTTAGGTATCTGCATTCTACATATTGTTTGTACATAGGTTTTTCCATAAAAAAGGATTGGCGCCAGGCTAAGTGCATGCAAAGTGTTGTTGTATTTTTTTCGCGAAAATGAGAGATACAGGAAATGGATCTCTCGCACGTTTGCAATGTATGGTATCTGGTGTTGCGTGGTAGGTATATGGAATAGGATAAACGAGTTTTTTTTGTATTCTTGTTTTTTTTTTTTTTTTAAACTGGTTTATTTATCTCTTTCATAAATTTATGATGTTGCATGTTAGGTATTCTTCTGAGCAAAAATAAAACCCCGTTACTGTATGCAGAAAAAATATTTTTTCTGAATTTCGTTGTTTTTACACAAATTTGCTTGTTTTCAAAAAAAGCCGAACTTTCAACTTTAACTGCCAGTTAAAAACTATTGGTGTCATTTATTGAAAATATGATGTACTATTTCGATAAAGCAATATCTAAAAAATATGTTATAAGCTTCAAAAGAAGAAAAATATAGTTTTTGCAACTTTTGTGGGACCTTTGTTGGTTTGTAACAGATATGTTACATGGGGCTACAAGGGGTTAATAATGAAATAAAATGTATTGTTTTTATACCAAAACTAATTAAAATCCAAAAAATTATTATTATAATTTCGTACATATGTAAAAACAAAAAATATTTATTTATTTATTTTATCTAACTTAATTGAAGAGAAAAATATACATATATATATGAATAACAATAATATCAATTAATAATATAATATATAAATCTATGTACCTAAAATTCGAAAGAAAAAGTTAAAAACATTCAAATAAATAAACAAATATGTACCTAATAGTTTTAAAAAACAAACGTTTTATTTGCCAAAAAAAAAAAATGTTGAAAAAATTTGTTTTTAAACTACTAAAATAAATATCATCACTGAATACTATAACAAAGAAAAAAAAAGTCGATCAGATTCCTGCGCCTACGAACACTTGCAAAAGTTATATAGAATACCAAGTGATGTAGGTACATAGATGCGCAGAAAGATAGAAAAATTTAACACTGAATATCATACCATTTTTTTCTTCATAAATATACAATACATACCTTCCATGACTCTTGCAAATAGAGTAAAACCAACGGAAAACGAAAATACAAGTGAATTCGGTTGCGCAAAGCAAAACCGCAATATACACTTGCAAATCTTGCAACCCTTTTTTTTGCTATTTCCTCGATGCTGATTTGTTTTTTCTACCTAAATAGACTTTAATTTTATGACTTTGGTTCTCTAGAAAGGGAAAGAGAATGCAAATAAAGATACCGAGAGAGAACTGAGTTGAGATGACGTTGAACGTGAGAGATGTATGGCGAAGAAAGGTCACTAATACACACAAACTCATTTACATGAAGTCTGAGTTCGTCATTCGGGGACACCCACTCTTAACATTCATTTAGAATCGACCTGAAAGCCTTAAAGAGTTCCCTGAGCAAATTTAATCTTGCTATCGTCTTTATATTGTTGTTTTTTTTAAGTCCTCCAAGAATGCCCTAAATTGGTTGAAGAAACACAAAAGAACATTTCTTCTAGGTTCAAAAAGTTCCAGTCGACATTCAAGGTCAAAAACTTAGATTATTCATGATCTTCTTCTACAAAATCGACAAGGTTACTCAGCAATTAGAAAACTTTTCGTTCAAAATTTCTAAACAAATTCTGACAATAAGTTATAACTTTGTTTTCTATATCTTCAAAGAAATTGTATAACCTAAATAACCCATCAACTAATATAAAATGACTTTTCTAACAAAAATTGATAGCCTACTATAAAAGCAATTTCAAAAATTCTTGATTCGATTTCATTTCACACAAAATGATAAACTTTACCATGACCTAACAGCAGCAAGAAAAGAAGATTGTTGCAAAAACCAAAATCACAAAATAAATTTTAACTAAATTACCATAGCAATTAACTGCCATAACTATGATTGTCAATTGACAATAATACAAAGAGAGAGAAAACTTGACAGCTTGCCACTTGATGGAACTATGTATGAACTATTTTCAATGGCAAAAAGGAAAAGTTTTTTTTTTTTTTTTCTGTCAAAAGAAAAACACATCAAACCCTCAAGACTCTTGTGCAAATATACAAACCAACTATACAAACACTTTATAGGCTTGAGCTTCCAATGTGGTATATATCTAATTTTCTGTGGGTATACACGGTACACTTTGTGTAGTATGCCTCGAGTAAATATGGCTTTTTTGTGTAATGTGTACGATACTGAGTGAATTTTGAATGATAAAGAACCATTGTTTTGTAGCAGTTGGAAACCAACCATATGCGTGTGTGGTGTATGGAAAAGTTTCTTGCAACTTACTTGCTCCTTTATAAATTTCCTTAAGGCAAATATTTTTCACAGAAAAAAAAAACAAAATAAAAAAAAACACTTGAAACACTTACATATGTCAATGCAATTTGCCTCCATAAAAGTTCTTTTGCTTTGTTTCGGTTTGGAATTGTGAGTGCCTCAGAAACTCCTAAGTTGCACAGAACGAAAAGTTATATTCTATTCTCAGATAGGCCAGCATCAATTTTATTCTAAAAAGTTTTTTTTTTTTGTTTTTTGTTTCTTAACTTGTTTAGAAAAAGAAACGAAAATTGGGGATATTTTCTGTGTAATTGTCATATGTTGTGGCATATGGCTTCCTTGTGGATAGTTGAAAGTTTTTGAACTTTTGTCAATTTTTGCATATTGAGGCTTCTATAAATAAAAAACTTAACTTTTTCTAAACTTTTATTTGTATTTTGGGAAAAATTGATATGAGGTTATTCGACTTTAAAAAATCTATTTGTATTTTGAACTTTTTTAAAAGTTTGAAAAAGTATCCTTTTTTGTAAGTTTGTTTATTATTTGCATTACGAAATATTATAAGTTCTTTGAAATTATAAACAATATTTGAGTATCTCTAAGCCTCCTATTTCTAAATGGTGTAATAAATTGCGTATAAGGTACACTTTCTAATCCTTTATTTACTTTTACCTATAACTAGGTATAATACCCTTAGGATTTTTCAGACGATGTCACATTAAATATACAGACAACATATCTCATAGGAATAATTCTATAAGTGTACCATCTTTTCACATAAAAACCCTTATCAAAAACTATATACATATTCCCGTATGATAGTAATTTAATGTTCGTGATAAAGGAGAGAAGCTTTGTACTGCCAATGAAATATGTAACACTTATATCGTACACACGTGGCTAATTTGTATACCATCTATATGAAATAAGCCCCATTTGAACAATAACCACTTTAAAGATACAAGTAATTTGAAATGAAACTCCGTCACATAATTAGGACTTGGAGAATAGTTTTTGTAAATTTATTTTTGTTTTAAATATTAAGGGGATGGATAATTGCTGTTATGTTTATTTTCTAAAACTTGCTATACAATCTAAATATTATAAGGAAAACAGGTAATGTTGACAATAATTATTTGTTTTAATGACTTTTAGAATGAGAAAGATTAATTTTATTAAATATGCAATAGCGTGGACCAAAAAAATCACACACTTTATTTTGTCAGCAATTTTTTGTATAATAATCCACAATCTTGATAAAAATAGTATTTAATGTGTTTTTTTTTTTAACTTTTCAACGATTGTTTCAAAAACAATTGATTGAAATAACTTTACTTCAAAATTATAATTTTGTACAGTTCTAGTTTTTGAAAAAGGTATCATTCATAACTGTAAGTGTTGCCATTGTTTTTTAATATTTTTTTTTATTATTTAAAGTCATTTTTTTAGAAAATTGTCATTCCCGCCTAAACGGAGGCAGATAGACCACCCATCCCATAGTAAAAAAATTATCATATTTAACTCCTCAACAAAATACCGTCATCAAATCTCGGCTCCCAAGATATAGTACCCTCCCCCATTTTTCCTTCACTTACGATCTTTTTTAAAAATTACACCGGCACACAAAAAAAAGTGTCATGTACCAGGAACCAGACCTATTTTTCTATATGTTTTTGGACCCGCTGAATCGGAATTTCAAGTCCGTTTGGCCCTGTCACCCTCCAGTTTTGAGTAACCTCAAAAAAAGGAAATTTTTTGCCTTTTTTGGGGTCTTTTTTGCATTTTTCTCAAAACTGGAGGGTGACCGGTCAATACGGACTTGAAATGATTCAGCGGGTCCAAAACCATATAGAAAGATAGGTCTGGTTTCTAGTACATACAACTTTTTTTTGTGTGCTGGCACTGTCGCGACATGTCGCTGTCATCCCCGGCACACAAAAAAAAAAGTTTCATGTACCATGAACCCGACCTATCTTTCTATATGGTTTTGGACCCGCTGAATCCGAATTTCAAGTCCGTTTTGTCCGAACACCCTCCAGTTTTGATAAAAATGCAAAAAACTAAAAAAAAAAGTCGGATTCAGCGTGCCCAAAAACATATAGAAAGAAAGGTCTGGTTCCTGGTACATGACACTTTTTTTTTTGTGTGCCAGTGTTATTTTTCTTTTATCAATTTAAGAAGAATTGAGCAATATTAAAGCACTGTGTTTATAGTAATTTTGATAAGGCTTTTTTCCCAGCATTTATCACTAATTTCGACTTCTAACAACTGGGAATCAGTCAAAAATATTTTTTTTTTTTTAAAGAAAAATAACCTCAAACAGATTTTCGATGAAAAAATTATTAAGCTTTAAAAAAAATTAAAACTAAAAGAGCCTATTTTTTTAATAAAGGGGTGCGCGCAACCCCTAAACATCATCGAAAAATTCTGAAAAAATTAGGGTAGCATTATTTTGTGTCTAGAAAACGAGAAAAAGTTATCGATATAGCAAGTTAAAATAATTTTTGGTCCACCCTAATATGCAAGTATTTGTTGTTCTCAAATGAACTATTTTGTTTATTTTACATTCACTATAAAATAAAGTATAATTAAGAATAAAAAAAAATAAATCAATAAAATATTTTCATTTCTTCTCATTCTATCCTGAATCAAGTTCTTTCTTCTCACCTTGGTTTCGAAAGAATAAAGGAAAAAGCCACCAAAGTCCCTGTTAAAATTCTTGACTACAATACAAAAAAATGAAAAAAAAAATGAAATCAAAATAATAAAAATTTAAGGAAAAATAATTTTTCAACAAAAAAAATGTTCCACATACGCCACAGTGAACGATTTTTTTTTTTTGCAAATTGTTTTATTGATGACCAAATAATGCAATTTACTGATTTTTTTACAATTTTAAAATGATATTCATTTTAAACTAACAATAAAAATTAAAGGCTGCTATATTAAGTATAGGTCAAGTAAGTAAATGTCAATATAAAATTAAAACTTTTATTCCTAATAATAAGCTTTAAATCAAATTAAATTGAAAAATCGTTTATTATTTAAAACTAGCAATGACTCAAACCTTTTTTATATATGTATTGTATGTATAACAAAACTTTTAAGCTCACAGTAAGAAGCTTTCAGTTTCATTTTTTAACTACTTTATATTTCCTTTTAAGCTTTCTAAGCTTGAAGAAAAGCTGGTTAAAGTTTTCAATTTTTATTTTTTTTCATTATATTTTTTTTTTTTATTTTTTTTTTTTCATATTTCAATAATTTTTGTTTTATTTGTCAGCATGATAATTTCTCTAATAAAATAATAAATGTAGTTTAATATTGGGACTTCAATACTAATCAAGCTAATTTTTGTTTTCCTTTTTAAAGCGTAGTTAAAAATTTTTCTTATTATTGTTATTCTTTTAACAGGAAAAATGTACTGTACGTGCTTATTGTGTGTTTTTCTGACACTTGAGTTCGCTTGAAGTCTGGTCAAGTACATGAAACATGACCTTACTTCAAAATTCTCTTTTGGTTTGAGAAAAAAAAAAATAAAATGTTGGAAATTGAAATTTGAAAATTAAGAGAGTTTTATAATGCTTTTTAACTGTCACAGATAAAGAAATTTTTATCCAAATAGGTACAAAAAAAAAAAGGGTGGTGTCTTTCTATTGAATAAACAATAATGCATGTAAAAATTAATGAACGAAAAAGTCTTTATGTTGAAAGGAATTACATAGTAGTTTTGTAGTTTTTAACTTATTGAAATAATCTCTCAACAAGTATTAAAAGTATATAGGGTGTCGCAAAAGTCAATTTCGAAACGAAAACGCGTAAATAGGTGACAGTTATTTGGAAAATAGTAAACAAAAATGGTGCCTTGACTACAAATCTTAAGTTTTTTTTTCAACATTTCTTAAGCTATATGGAACCTTAAATAACTCTTCCAACAATTTCATTCAAAAAATTAAACTCATTTCCATCAATTTTAAAGAAAATGTCACTTTTTCCCCCCTTTAAGTACTCAAAAATTTTACATGACCCTAATTTAATAATTTCAAAATTTTGGAAAGTTACTTAAAAAGTTGGCGTGATCAATTCTCATTTCAAAATGGTATAAGATTGTTGAGAATATTCCATAAATAACAGAAATAAATATGTTTTTCTTAAAAAATCCGACTTTTTTTATTAGGTAATTTTTCAATATTAAGAATTTTTTATTTAATATTTTTCAATAATTTGGAATGAGAAATTGATATGAAAAAATGATAATTAAATATCAAAAAAAATTTCTAAAATGTGACATTTAAATATCATGCTGATAATAAAAATATTATTTTAACATTTTAAATGGGAACGGGTTGTTATTCTGTATTCCTAAATTCTGTATGACCAAAATTCTGTATTTCAATAAAAAAAATTCTGTATGAACATAATTCTGTATTCCATTATTCTGCTTTTCTATTATAGGTATTGTATTTCAAAATTCTGTAAATCCAAAATTCTGTTTTCAAAATTCTGGAAATCCATTATTCTGCTTTTTGGAATTCTGTATATTCCACAACTATACCTTTTTGTCTTTCCTGTCAAACAATTTGTATTCAATTAACAAATTAAGTATAACATAAAATTAAGTATTCTACATAAAACCTCATTTGACAGTATTCGCAGAGAAAAATTAGGGAATAAGAGATTATGTTCTACATACATAAATATTTATGTTTCGTTTCAGACCTTACAAAAAAAGACAAAAACAAATACAAAATAACAAAAAAACAAGACGGTGAAATATGTATTAAGATTTTTGGCTTAATATTACTAGTATTTTGGTATTCAATCCAATAGCTGTAAGTCATATGCAAATTAATTGGGGAGGTACTTTACTTCAACCTTTTCTTCAGAGAAAATACCAAAAATCTGTACTCCAAAATGCTGTAAATGATAAAAGAAAAATTGTTTTGATAATGAAAAAAAATGCGCACTTTTTTTCATTATCAAAACAATTTTTCTTTTATCATTTACAGAATTTTAGAATACAGAATTTTGAATTTACAGAGTTTTAAAATATAGAATTTTGAATTTGCAGCATTTTAAAATGCAGAATTTTGGAATCCGAATTTTGGCACATACAGAATTTCGACCCAAACCCATTTTAAATACATATCATAAAACACATTTTATAGAGCATTTTTGGCTGATATTTAAAAAATGTTAATTTGATATTTAAAAAATGTTAAAATTATATTGGTTTTTTTTCGGTGTACCTTCTTTTACAGGTTTATCAATAAAAAATAGTGGAAAACGCTATCATTTCGAACTGTTGACCCGAAATGGCGACAGTAAAACACCTCGTACCCAAAACAGGTTTTTTTTTTAAATTTTTGTTGAATTTGGTGATTGTATGAATTTCTGACTTCTCGTGAAAGGTGTTAGACCGATTAGTTCTTTATTGGTTCTTTTTCTAACTTTCCAATTTGTATTGTGTTTTGGTTTGCTTGATTTTCACATTGTAATGAAGATTATAAAGAAGAAGACTTTAACTTTCATTCTTTCCCAAGTAGTTAGACACTAAATAGGTACAATCATTAAACTCAACAACAAATTAATTGTGAAGCCTCCAGTTTTAATCAGAAATGTCACATTTTTCGTATTCTCGGTAGGGTAAGCGGGGGTACATTTGACACATTGACATTGGGCACATTTGAATTTGCGTTTTTCGGTATGATTGTGCCCTTAATTAACAATAGTTTGGATGAAGAAAGAAGCTTAGTTTGATTTAAAGAAATTTTGCGAAATTTCGCAGTCTTTCGTTAACTTTTCGCGAAGTACCACGTGTTTTCGTGTTTTCTGTATTTCTGATCTAACGTTTGACCACCGGTATGTAAGCGATTTCTGAACCTAATAAAACAGTTTTTTTAATCGTGAATCAATATTTTGATAGCACTAAGCTTAAAATTAAGTAAATTAAAACCAGCTTTGTAAAAAAATAGTATTGGTTATTAGAAAAAAAAGAAAAACAGTTCTGTGGCTCCTTCGGGGCACCTTTGACTTTTGCAATGTGGGCACAGTTTTACGTTGATTTTGGGGAATTATATATTAAATAAATTATTTAAAAATAAATCGACATCGATTAATTTTGATTAAGATTTAAATGGAGAGATTTTTTGAAATATTTTATGGTTTTTTGTTTTTGAAGAAGAAATCTTCTTTTTAGAAAATAAATTTTTTGATTTTTTTTTTCGTTATATAAACAATATAGTAGATTGTTTAAAACCAAAAAATTTTTTTTTTCTAATTAAACAATAGACAAGCAAGATTTGCTGATAGTTTTAAAAATATAATGCACACGATGGACTGTGGGCTAGAACGCTATTTTAGCTGGAATTAATTATAGAAATTCTTGAAATAGTCTAAAAATGCAGTTAAAGGTATTAAGATGATGTTGAATGATGTAATAATGATAATTTTATGGTGCAACAGACACTAAAAATAAGAAAAACAACAAAAATAAACGAAATATTATGTTAAATAAGGTTTTCCAATTTGCAACAGATATTATTGGTAAAGAACAAAAAAAAAAGGTTCTATGAAGTTTTAAACGTATCAAAAGTTGTTTTTAATTAATATGGAAGGTAAAATGTTAGTGCAAATAAAAAAACCGTTATTTGAAAACATTCAACTCGTTTTTTTGTCATCGGAAGTGGTTTTTTTTGAATATTTTGCTCACTATACTTTCAGAGTTAGAGCGAAAAAAGTTTGCACTTGTAGGACATAGTTTTATATAAAACATAAAGCCATATAGTCTAGCTACTTTTTAAAACTGTTTCTAGAGTGTGCCTCCTCGTGCCTTTTTTTAAAAACTTAGGAACATTCGTTTTAAATGAAATTAGTGCAAGTAGCATACTTTACTTTAAAATTTATAAACCAAATTTCAATATAATAACAATTTATTAGCAAATACTATATTTGGATACATTACTTATTGATAAACTAGCAAAACTTTCGCAATCGATCCGTTAAAACAAACTCAGTTAACGAACATGTGGATAGGGGAAAAAGTGGCTTTTTTTTATTTTTTTTGAAAACTTGCTTTTCGATTGTGTTTTTTATGTAGCCAATGAATGTTTTGACCTAAATTTTGAATGGGCAATTATAGCTAGTCCATTTATCTATTGAATAAAACTAAAATTAGCAATATTGGAATAAGTTGACTTTTTAATTAATTCCTGCTAAAATAGCGTTCTAGCCCACATCGCGATGTGGTGCCCCGTTCCCGGGGCACTTTTGACAAAATGACTTTTTTTAGAAAACATTATTTTTTTAAATGTTGTCATATTGTAAAACAAAAAAAATTTACTGTAAGTATAATCTTGAATAGTCAATAAATCAAATACAAAACAAAACATTGGACAAAATTAACAGTTTTCGAAAATACAGACCTTTAAAAACTAAGTGTCAAATGTACCCCCTTCTCCCCTACCATTATACTTCAGTGTAGATAACAAAGTTACATCATTTTTTTTTTTTTTTTATTTTTCAAAAGCTTGAAAGGTCCAACTGTGTGCTTAACTATTTTGCCTGAAACTTAACTTTTGGATCATATTTTAGTCGCTAGTTGAATGGAATTTGAGGCAAAGCCACGCAATTATTGCTTTATTCAAGATATTTTTGTTTCTGTCGCTCGTCTTATACTAAAGTTCATGACACCCTTTTAGTCATCTATTACGCATGCACCTGTCAAAAGAAATGTTTTGTTTGTTATTTATTCAAACAACAGAAAAACTCTTTCGTATCCTTAAAAAATATACCCCCTTATCCTAGAGTCCTTGATAATAAATTTTCTCTTACTTGTTCACATTCAAATATTAAACTCTCTCTCTCTCTCTCTCTCTATCTATCTCTTTATGCAAAATAAATACAGAAACAGTGCAAAAATCACAAATTATTTCAATCAGATGTGGCTGACGAAAGAGATTGTGTGTGTTTTTCTTTGTCGAAACAGATAGAAAAAAAAAATTCTTTTTTTTTTTTAAAGAATCCTTATATCCTGGAAAATTTAATTAAGAAAAAAAAATAACAAAAAAAAAATACTTATAATCCATTTGTGTAAAGTTTTTTAATTAAAAGTTAAATTAATTAAAAAGAAAAAACATATCATTCAGTGAGTGATTTTTTTTATCTTAAATTTACACTTGAAATTTTCAAATTCATGCAAGACTCCTCTGTGTATCTATGAAGACAAAGACTGCACATATTTTTTAAAACGCGAAAAAAAAATTAATTTTCCTTTATTTTTTTTTTTTCTAAGAGTTATACAAAAATTAAAGTGTCCTTTTTTTCGACACAAAGTCTAGTATCTTCTATAAAAATATATCTATCTATATGCTCATCGTCGGTCGTCGTGTCGTTTGAATAAGGATCTTTTAAAAACCTAGTGGTGCATAGAGAAGTGCAACGAAACAGCACTTTCGTCAAATCATAAGAGCCTATGTGATTTTTTTTTTTTTTAATTTTTTTCTGTCCTCCTGTTGTTGTTGTTTGGTAGTGTTGTTTTATTTTGCACACACTATATGGCTTTCTATCTATGTGTGTGATGTTGTGTGCAAATTTTTTTATTCAAGCTTTCAAGCCACCCACTTTAAATGAGCGCTATTCGTGACAAAAAAAAAATAATAATATAAGGATACCTCAACCAAACATCCTATCAGAGCCCTTCCTCACCACACCTCCCCTCAGGGGAAAAATTATGCACAAATAAAACGTGAAGAGAAACATAAGACACAAATTAATAAAAAGAGAAAAAGAGAGAGAGAGTGCAAATAAAAAAAAGGAATTATAAGAGCAAAGAGCATCAAGAGTTAAAAAGCAACATAAAAAAAAAAAAACAAATAGACCAAAAATACAAAAAAAAAACACGGTCCAAAAGGCGCATCCTTTTGTTGACAGACAAAATCTCGGTACATCTCAGAGAAAGGATAACAACTTTAGCATCCTTTTGCGTTGTTATAGTGGGCAAAAAAAAGCACCAGCCTACTGTGTGTTTGTTTGTCTTTTGAACAGGACAGGAAAAAAAATTTTCTGTTGGCCTGGCCAGTTTTGTGGTTAAAAGTGTGATTTTGGTTTCAAAGCAAAAAAAATAAAACCCTTTTTTTCGTCCTTTTTTTCAGGATCTACCAAACTGTTCAAAATGAAAATATCTTTGTGATAATTTTTTTAAATCCGTCTAAAAAAATTTCTGTTTGTGAAAAATACCCTATTCCAGACAGTTTGTGGGTGTGTTTTCTTTTGCATTTTTTGTCTGTGTCTACGGTGGTGTTTGCATCCCATTAAGCATTAAGGATATAACAAGGATATACACAATAAACGCAAGGTAAGTGCATTCTATTAAGTTGGAGTTATTTTTATATATGCCTTCGTCTATACTTGGCTTGAAAGAATGAAAAAAATATTGCATTAAATATGCTTCTTGGGGATTTTTCTAAATATGGGGTTTTTACCCCCCCCCCTCTTTCCCTTTCTCTTACCTCTCATTCACTCTCTGCACCCCCTTTTCTTTTTTATATATATAAAAAACTCAAAGTGGTTTTGAACCCCATCGCTATAATAATGCTACTTATCCTTTGAACGGAAGTCATAAGGACGTTTGCTGGGGGGCTTCAACCATAAAAATATGACGACGATGACGAAGAGGATGATGGTGATGATGATGTTGGATGTTGGTTGAATGATGATGATGAAAGAAAGCAAGCAAAAAAAAAAGGGAAAGCGTTAAAGGGATATTACTTTACTTTGGCAAAAAGCCGTTAAGGACATACACAAAGGATAAAAATAACGGCGAGGAAAACCGTTAAAACCGATGACTAACTTCACATTTCGGCGGTTATTTTTGCTATATACATCGCCATCCATCGGTTGGATGCTCTTTAGCTTTGTGTATATGCTCAAGGCCTTTGACCTAAAGCGCACACAGCACCGCACATCAGCATCATCATCATCATCACATCAAAATGTACGACAGAGCAGAAAAACATAGAACAGAAGAAGAGTGAGAGAGAAAGAGAGTGTGTGTATGTGCAACAAGGCAAACAAAAGGGATGGAAGGTATTTTTTTGTCGGCGAGATTGTCAAAGGATTCGTTTTATTTTTGTATGAAAAAAAAAACGTGCTGGAACGAAGTACGACGACGGAGACGGACGAGGACGACGTTGAACTTCGGTTCGGTCGGATGCAAGGTGCATTTTGTTTTTGCTTTGCTTTTTCCTGTTGTTTGTTTTTTTTTTTGCTTTTGCTTTGGTTTTTTTTTTTGTAGGTAGGAAGTAAGTCTCTCTGTTGACTGCCATTTTGAATGCAGAAAGGAATGTTCCTTTGAGATAAATATTTTAAATACAGAGAGGATAGACAATGTAGGCAGGTTGTGTGTAGTAGGTACCTATCCTAGATTTATAATAGACAAGGATTTCACTTTTACGGTGCGTTGAACTTGAATTTTTTTATTAATAGAGACAAAAGTTTCATGAAACAAACACTATGAACCTTTTCTTTATTATAAACTAAAAAGGATTGATTGTTTTTTTGAGAAGATGGATGGATATCGTTTGACATTTCAGTTACCAATAATATTGTAGGTACCCTACCTTTTAAGATATTACGTGTGAAAGGACAAATGTTTTGTCACGTTCCGTATGAGATAAAAAGGTACAAAAATTTAAATGCGTAGGTAGGTATAGAGTACCTAGATCTACAATGAAAATAGAACTTAAGTGACAAGTGTATAAGCAATTAATATGTGTCTTATAGGAGTGGGTTTCATTTGTCATTTGAATATATACACCGCCATCTTTTGAGGAGCTTAAAAAAAAAAAACAAAAAAAAAAACATAAATAAGAAAGAAAAGTTATAAGATATCCAGTCTTCTCTGCGGGCTTTAATATTATAATGAAAGAAAAAAAAAAAACGGAATAACGCGTAGGTTGCTTTTGTAATGACTTTTTATCCGATTAAGATTTATATTGAGGAAAGTCTTTCATAGCTTATCCACCCATTATGTTTCAGTTTCACAAATAAAGTGACGATGTTTAGAAATTAAAGCGTGTGAATAAATAACATTTTGAAACCTTTTCTATGCATTAATTTTGGAAGTAGGTGTCTTCGATTAGGGACAGAGGGGTCTTGAGATTATAAGGGGATATTTGGAACAAGGACTTTTGAGGAAAGAAATAAAATATGACGTCAGAGTTAATTTCGATAATTTGCTCGATATAAACATTGGCTGTTTATAGTAGGTTGTTTATAAGGTTTATCAATTAATACCTACTTTTTATTTTAAATTAAATATATCGTGGGCACAAAGCCCAAATTGCGAATCTACAAAATTGTAGTTTTGAGAAAAACGGCTGCAAAGTTTTGGAAACTCATGCAAACTCATATCAACGGATATTGATAGGTAGTTTAGGCTGCTAGGCAACAGATGGAGGATTGGGGTCGACGCAGTGAATAGAGAGACCGACAGAGGCGGCGGAAGGGGTGTGCCCCCGCACACGGCCCCGCTCTTAGAGGGGCCCCGCGGTCGCTAAATGAAAATGTCTCAGAAATAATAAAATCCGAAAAACCATGTCTCTTCTCTTTATTCAAAACAATCAAATAATTGAAATTGGCTTGTTTCCACTCGATTTCCATTATTCCATCGAGATGAGTCGAAGCATACATTGGCCACTTTTTGCAAAAGTAGGAAAGAAAAAATAAATTAAACAATTTAAGATTATTGTTTGTTTTTTTTTTCTCAACTGAAGCAGATAATTAGTTTGCCCAGCAACTTGGATTATATAAAATTTTTCCCAATTAAATTTAAAATACAAAATCTCAGTGATAAAAACTGTTTTTTTTTTTTTTCTTTTTTCTATTTTTTCAATTTTGTATAGGTATTTAAAATTGTATGAAATAAGTTTTTGTAAAGGTTAAGAATGGGTAAACTTTACTTCCCTTAAAAAAATTCTTTGCTCGCTTACGCTCGCAATTTATATAAAATGATTTTTTACACTTTCTAGAAATTTGAACACTTTGTTACTTAGGACTTAAGAACATTTCTGTTTTCCGCCGCCAATTTAATGATTAAAAAGGACCATTTTCTTCAGTGGAATTTTCGAATTTTCGCTGTTCGAAATTCCGTATTCGAACACATTTTGCGGATTCATTGATGTTTCAAAATACGGACGGATTTACAATCCACCAAACTTTAAAAACCCGTTTTAAATCAAAAATTTTGCTCAAACAAACATGCGAATAATTTATCAGTTATTTCGTTAAAAAAAAAATTAAATGATTGATAAGTATCTAATAGAGAAAAGCAAACATCAACAAAAACAATTCCAATTTTTTATATATCTTCCTGTATTTAGCAGGGGGAGCCCCTTGGTTTTTTCCGGTCTCTTCTTCTTCAACTCAAAAGCAAAATTGAATCACCAATTAAAAGAAGCAATAAGTCCTCAATATTCCTAAAATTACATTTTGATGTAAATCTTGTCTCTATACAAAAGAAAGAAAAAAAAACGATTTTCTAATAGAAATCTATGGAGTTTGGTATTAACAGCATAAGTTCATTTTTTTCGAAAATCTATTTTCGTTTGGTCTTAACTGCATAACTCTAAGTAAACTAGTTCCAAAGATATTCAATGGCCCTAACCACACTTAACTCCTTTTTTCTAAAATTATATTTGATCATAATGGCATAACTCCAACTTGTGCTGTTTTGAC
This sequence comes from Episyrphus balteatus, assembly GCF_945859705.1. Lineage (NCBI taxonomy): Eukaryota > Metazoa > Arthropoda > Insecta > Diptera > Syrphidae > Episyrphus > Episyrphus balteatus. The sequence goes on from NC_079137.1 coordinate 73,957,347, forward strand.
CAATCAAAAATGTTTATACTTTTAAATAAGTGTTTGGTCAAAACAGCACAACTAAGTTCCTTCGTTCGAAAAATTAAAATTCTTTAAAAAAAATATAGGACACAACTCGAAATAATCTTATTCTTGAACGAAAAATAGTTTGGTCAAAACAACATATCTTACTAAAAAACGAAAGTTAGAAATGCTCTATAATATTTGATGAAAATTCACCGGAAATAGGCAGTTGCCACGCCCCCTGGCTGAAATTCTCAAATTTTAAATTTTTTAATTTGAATAAACAACCAGCTCTAACATTCTACCAAATTTCAAGGTTCTACGATAATCAGAAGTGCTCTATAATATTTTATGAAAATTGATCTATGAACATTTATCTATCGACATTTATCTATCGACATTTATCTATCCACATATATCTATCCAAATTTATCTATCCACATTTATCAATCGACATTTATCTATCGACATTTATCTATCCACATTTATCTATCCACATTTATCTATCCACATTTATCTATCCACGTATATCTATCCACATTTATTTATCGACATTTATCTATCCACATTTATCTATCGACATTTATCTATCCATATTTATCTATCCACATTTATCTATCGACATTTATCAATCGACATTTATCTATCCACATTTATCTATCCACATTTATCTGTCGACATTTATCTATCGACATTTATCTATCCACATTTATCTATCCACATTTATCTATCCACATTTATCTATCCACGTATATCTATCCACATTTATTTATCGACATTTATCTATCCACATTTATCTATCGACATTTATCTATCCATATTTATCTATCCACATTTATCTATCCACATTTATCTATCCACATATATCTATCATCTATCGACATTTATCTATCGACATTTATCTATCCACATTTATCTATCCACATTTATCTATCCACATTTATCTATCCACATTTATCTATCCACATTTATCTATCCACATTTATCTATCGACATTTATCTATCGACATTTATCTATCTACATTTATCTATCCACATTTATCTATCCACATTTATCTATCCACATTTGTCTATCCACATTTATCTATCGACATTTATCAATCCACATTTATCTTTCCACATTTATCTATCCACGTATATCTATCCACATTTATCTATCGACATTTATCTGTCGACATTTATCTGTCGACATTTATCTATCGACATTTATCTATCCACATTTATCTATCCACATTTATCTATCCACATTTATCAATCCACATATATCTATCCACATTTATCTATCGACATTTATCTATCGACATTTATCTATCCACATTTATCTATCCACATTTATCTATCGACATTTATCTATCCACATTTATCTATCGACATTTATCTATCCACATATATCAATCCACATTTATCTATCCACATTTATCTATCCACATTTATCTATCGACATTTATCTATCCACATATATCTATCCACACTTATCTATCGACATTTATCTATCGAAATGTATCTATCCACATATATCTATCCACATTTATCAATCGACATTTATCTATCGACATTTATCTATCCACATTTATCTATCGACATTTATCTATCGACATTTATCTATCCACATTTATCTATCGACATTTATCTATCGACATTTATCAATCGACATTTATCAATCGACATTTATCTATCCACATTTATCTATCGACATTTATCTATCGACATTTATCAATCGACATTTATCTATCCACATTTATCTATCCACATTTATCTATCCACATTTATATATCCACATTTATCGATCCACATATATCTATCCACATTTTTCTATCCACATTTATCTATCCACATTTATCTATCCACATTTATCTATCGACATTTATCTATCGACATTTATCAATCGACATTAATCTATCCACATTTATCTATCCACATTTATCTATCCACATTTATCTATCCACATTTATCTATCGACATTTATCTATCCACATATATCTATCCACATTTATCTATCGACATTTATCTATCGAAATGTATCTATCCACATATATCTATCCACATTTATCAATCGACATTTATCTATCCACATTTATCTATCGACATTTATCTATCGACATTTATCTATCCACATTTATCTATCGACATTTATCTATCCACATATATCTATCGACATTTATCTATCGACATTTATCTATCCACATTTATCTATCCACATTTATCTATCCACATTTATCTATCCACATTTATCTATCGACATTTATCAATCGACATTTATCAATCCACATATATCTATCCACATTTATCTATCGACATTTATCTATCGAAATGTATCTATCCACATATATCTATCCACATTTATCAATCGACATTTATCTATCCACATATATCTATCGACATTTATCTATCCACATATATCTATCCACATTTATCAATCGACATTTATCTATCCACATTTATCAATCCACATTTATCTATCCACATTTATCTATCCACATTTATCTATCCACATTTATCTATCCACATTTATCTATCCACATATATCTATCATCTATCGACATTTATCTATCGACATTTATCAATCGACATTAATCTATCGACATTTATCTATCCACATTTATCTATCGACATTTATCTATCGACATTTATCAATCGACATTTATCTATCCACATTTATCTATCGACATTTATCTATCCACATTTATCTATCCACATTTATCTATCCACATTTATCGATCCACATATATCTATCCACATTTATCTATCCACATTTATCTATCCACATTTATCGATCCACATATATCTATCCACATTTATCTATCCACATTTATCTATCCACATTTTTCTATCCACATTTATCTATCGACATTTATCTATCGACATTTATCAATCGACATTAATCTATCCACATTTATCTATCCACATTTATCTATCCACATTTATCTATCGACATTTATCTATCCACATATATCTATCCACATTTATCTATCGACATTTATCTATCGAAATGTATCTATCCACATATATCTATATTAGGGTGGGTCAAAAAAATCGAAATTTTTTTTTTTGATTTGGTACTCCAAAAAATCGATTGCTAGACACCTCTAGAATATACACACCAAATATGAGCTCTTTATATTAATGGGAAGGTCCTCCGCTTTGCAATTTTCCATTTTTACATCAAGCTTCTACTAAAAAAAAATATTTTTTTTTATTAATTGACTTTTTAGCAAATTTCTTTTCAGATTCTTGTAGGAAATTGAACGCTCTACAAAAAAGGCCTTATACACTTTTTTCGTTTATCTAACCGTTGAATAGATATTTGAGGTAAAAAAATCGAGAAACTCTTTAAAAATTCGTTTTTTGGTCTTAATTTTGTAACAAACTGAAAAATTATAATCATCAAACGCGCAAGACATATTCTTGTTGGAAATTGATTGCTCCACAAAAAAGGTCTTAATAACTTTTTTCATTAATCTAACCATTCTAAAGATATTCGAGGTCAAAGTTAAAAAAAATTATAAAAACATTTTATATTTTTAAAAAATTTCCAATTCACTGAAACTTCATTATTTTCAAATTAGCAAGATAAATTCTTGTAGAGGCTTAAACGTTCTACAAAAAATTCCTTGGCATCAAACTGATTGCTTTAACCGTTTAGAAGATATTCGTATCCAAACTAATGCTCACTGATTTCAATAGTTTTCTTATGACCCGTATGCATTGCGATTTGGATACGAATATCTTCTAAACGGTTAAAGCAATCAATTTGATGCCAAAGAATTTTTTGAAGAACGTTTAAGCCCCTACAAGAATACGTCATGCTAAATTGAAAATAATGAATTTTCAGTGAACTGGAAATTTTTTTAAAATATAAAATGTATTCATAATTTTTTTTAACTTTGACCTCGAATATCTTTAGAATGGTTAGATTAATGAAAAAAGTTATTAAGACCTTTTTTGTGGAGCAATCAATTTCCAACAAGAATATGTCTTGCGCGTTTGATGATTATAATTTTTCAGTTTGTTACAAAATTAAGACCAAAAAACGAATTTTTAAAGAGTTTCTCGATTTTTTTACCTCAAATATCTATTCAACGGTTAGATAAACGAAAAAAGTGTATAAGGCCTTTTTTGTAGAGCGTTCAATTTCCTACAAGAATCTGAAAAGAAATTTGCTAAAAAGTCAATTAATAAAAAAAATATTTTTTTTTAGTAGAAGCTTGATGTAAAAATGGAAAATTGCAAAGCGGAGGACCTTCCCATTGATATAAAGAGCTCATATTTGGTGTGTATATTCTAGAGGGGTCTAGCAATCGATTTTTCGGAGTACCAAATCAAAAAAAAGAATTTCGATTTTTTTGACCCACCCTAATCTATATACATTTATCAATCGACATTTATCTATCGACATTTATCTATCCACATATATCTATCCACATTTATCAATCGACATTTATCTATCCACATTTATCTATCCACATTTATCTATCCACATTTATCTATCCACATTTATCTATCCACATTTATCTTTCCACATTTATCTATCGACATTTATCTATCGACATTTATCTATCGACATTTATCAATCGACATTAATCTATCCACATTTATCTATCCACATTTATCTATCCACATTTATCTATCGACATTTATCTATCCACATTTATCTATCCACATTTATCTATCCACATTTATCGATCCACATATATCTATCCACATTTATCTATCCACATTTATCTATCCACATTTATCGATCCACATATATCTATCCACATTTATCTATCCACATTTATCTATCCACATTTATCTATCCACATTTATCTATCGACATTTATCTATCGACATTTATCAATCGACATTAATCTATCCACATTTATCTATCCACATTTATCTATCCACATTTATCTATCGACATTTATCTATCCACATATATCTATCCACATTTATCTATCGACATTTATCTATCGAAATGTATCTATCCACATATATCTATATACATTTATCAATCGACATTTATCTATCGACATTTATCTATCCACATATATCTATCCACATTTATCAATCGACATTTATCTATCCACATTTATCTATCCACATTTATCTATCCACATTTATCTATCCACATTTATCTATCCACATTTATCTTTCCACATTTATCTATCGACATTTATCTATCGACATTTATCTATCGACATTTATCAATCGACATTAATCTATCCACATTTATCTATCCACATTTATCTATACACATTTATCTATCCACATTTTTCTATCGACATTTATCTATCCACATATATCTATCCACATTTATCTATCGACATTTATCTATCGAAATGTATCTATCCACATATATCTATCCACATTTATCAACCGACATTTATCTATCGACATTTATCTATCCACATTTATCTATCGACATTTATCTATCGACATTTATCTATCTACATTTATCTATCGACATTTATCTATCCACATATATCTATCCACATTTATCAATCGACATTTATCTATCGACATTTATCTATCCACATTTATCTATCGACATTTATCTATCCACATATATCTATCCACATTTATCTATCCACATTTATCTATCCACATTTATCTATCGACATTTATCGATCCACATATATTTATCCACATTTATCTATCGACATTTATCTATCGAAATGTATCTATCCACATATATCTATCCACATTTATCAATCGACATTTATCTATCGACATTTATCTATCCACATTTATCTATCGACATTTATCTATCGACATTTATCTGTCGACATTTATCTATCGACATTCATCTATCGACAATTATCTATCGACATTCATCTATCGACATTTATCTATCCACATTTATCTATCGACATTTATCTATACACATTTATCTATCGACATTTATCTATCGACATTTATCAATCCACATTTATCTATCCACATTTATCTATCGACATTTATCTATCGACATTTATCTATCGACATTTATCAATCCACATTTATCTATCCACATTTATCTATCCACATTTATCTATCGACATTTATCAATATCGACATTTATCTATCCACATTTATCTATCCACATTTATCTATCCACATTTATCTATCCACATTTATCGATCCACATATATCTATCCACATTTATCTATCCACATTTATCTATCGACATTTATCTATCGACATTTATCAATCGACATTTATCTATCCACATTTATCTATCCACATTTATCTATCCACATTTATCTATCCACATTTATCGATCCACATATATCTATCCACATTTATCTATCCACATATATCTATCCACATTTATCTATCCACATTTATCTATCCACATTTATCTATCCACATTTATCTATCCACATTTATCGATCCACATATATTTATCCACATTTATCTATCCACATTTATCGATCCACATATATCTATCAACATTTATCTATCCACATTTATCTATCCACATTTATCTATCCATATTTATCTATCGACATGTATCAATCGACATTAATCTATCGACATTTATCTATCCACATTTATCTATCGACATTTATCTATCGACATTTATCAATCGACATTAATCTATCCACATTTATCTTGACACATTTATCTATCGACATTTATCTATCGACATTTATCTATCGACATTTATCTATCCACATTTATCTATCCACATATATCTATCCACATTTATCTATCCACATTTATCTATCCACATTTATCTATCGACATTTATCTATCCACATTTATCTATCGACAATTATCTATCCACATTTATCTATCCACATTTATCTATCCACATTTATCGATCCACATATATCTATCCACATTTATCTATCCACATTTATCTATCGACATTTATCTATCGACATTTATCTATCGACATTTATCTATCCACATTTATCTATCCACATATATCTATCCACATTTATCTATCCACATTTATCTATCGACATTTATCTATCGACATTTATCAATCGACATTAATCTATCCACATTTATCTATCCACATTTATCTATCCACATTTATCTATCGACATTTATCTATCGACATTTATCAATCGACATTAATCTATCCACATTTATCTATCCACATTTATCTATCGACATTTATCTATCGACATTTATCTATCGACATTTATCTATCCACATTTATCTATCCACATATATCTATCCACATTTATCTATCCACATTTATCTATCCACATTTATCAATCGACATTTATCTATCCACATTTATCTATCCACATTTATCTATCCACATTTATCTATCCACATTTATCTATCCACATTTATCGATCCACATATATCTATCCACATTTATCTATCCACATTTATCGATCCACATATATCTATCCACATTTATCTATCCACATTTATCTATCGACATTTATCTATCGACATTTATCAATCGACATTTATCTATCCACATTTATCTATCGACATTTATCTATCCACATATATCTATCCACATTTATCTATCCACATTTATCTATCCACATTTATCTATCCACATTTATCTATCCACATTTATCGATCCACATATATCTATCCACATTTATCTATCCACATTTATCGATCCACATATATCTATCCACATTTATCTATCCACATTTATCTATCGACATTTATCTATCCACATTTATCTATCGACATTTATCAATCGACATTAATCTATCGACATTTATCTATCCACATTTATCTATCGACATTTATCTATCGACATTTATCAATCGACATTAATCTATCCACATTTATCTATCCACATTTATCTATCGACATTTATCTATCGACATTTATCTATCGACATTTATATATCCACATTTATCTATCCACATATATCTATCCACATTTATCTATCCACATTTATCTATCCACATTTATCTATCGACATTTATCTATCCACATTTATCTATCGACAATTATCTATCCACATTTATCTATCGACATTCTACCAAATTTCAAGGTTCTACGATAATCAGAACTGCTCTATAATATTTTACAAAATTCAGCGGAAATGGGCGGATGCCACGCCCCCTGAATTGAAAATCTCAAGTTTCACAAGTCCTATCACCGTGTAAAATTTCAAGTTTCTACGATATCGGGAAGTTCTCCATAATTTTGATGATCTGTCAGTGAGTCAGTGAATCAGTGAGTCAGTTACGGTTTTTGCGATTTTTAAAGCCCTATATCTCAGAAACTACTCATCGTTGGAGGCTGAAATTTTGCGAGGTGTTTGGTTTTGACCAGCTCAACAAATGTAGTTGACCAGCTCAACAAATGTAGTTTGAAATTTCTAGCATCTTTGGTGTGGAAGTTAGACGGGGGTCGAGAATGGGTTGAGTTGTTTCCTGTAAATAAGGGTGTAGTGCCAAAGTTGCTAGAGAACTTGGCTGGGCACTGCCGTGCCCCTTGATAATTTAAAAAATAATTGCATCCCAATATACTTGCATTAAATAAAATTGGATTTGGGGGCATTTCTCAAACTTTAAAATGCATTTATCTCAAAACGACGATTTTGGACTTATGTTGTTATTACCAAACTCCATAGAAATCATATACATATAAAAGTGATTTAAAAAAAACAATAGTTTAAAGAAAGAAACAAATCCCGGCCTTATTTCCTTCTTCCTACTGATAAATTTTAATTTTTTTTTATTTTAATATAGCAATGGCACTCAGCTACAGGTTGTTTGAAAAGTGTAAATATTCAAATTTTAAGACTAACGTGAGACTAGCCTAACCGCATTCTTAGAACCATCAAATAAAGAAGTTGTGCAGTTATTTGCGTTTTGCTAACAATAAGATGAGATGGATTTATTCCCCTTTTCCAATTGGTAATTCAATTGATATTTTTATATTCTAAAAAAGAAACTGACGAAAACAAGAATTTCTACATTAAAATAAATAGCTATATTATATTTTACCAATTTTAGAAAAGTACAATTTAATCAAAAAAGCAATCAAGAGTTAGTTTTTATTTTGATGAAGAAAGTTTGATTTTTATTTGAATTGTCAAATTTTAGAAAATTTCGCATTTAATTTTTCTGAAATTTGGAATGTAAATTAAAAATTTCTGCAAAATTTCATATCAATTTTACTTAAAATAGTTTTTTTCCGAAAAATGTTTATAGCGATTTCTAACGATTTTGATTTTTTCTAAAAACGCGCCCTAATAAAAGAAATCAAATTGCTGAAATTCATTCTAGATGCTGTTTTTTTGTTTGATTTGAAGAACGAATTATTTTTTTTTTGATATATACGTTTTAGAACATTTAACAAAAAATCTTATTTATATAAAAAGTTTTAAAAATTAAAGCAATCTGAAACTTAAGAAAAAGTTCGTGAGATCGAGTCGTGCATTTTGTTTTTCATCTACAGCCCTGTTCTATTGGAAGTGGTAGTCTTCTAATAGTAGATGTTTTGGTTAATCTAGTACTATCATATACTGTCTTGGAAATCGCTAGTAAACTACTAGTAGTACTTTGCCACCTCCCAAAGGAACAGGGCTTACATTGAAATGAAACGTTTTGTCTTAAGTTTGTTATTAGAATTTTGAACTTGATACTTGATACTTTTTTTCAAAATAATAGTCCACATTCATTTTCTCAGGGGCCCCGAAAATTTACTCTAGCACACGACTTATTTTGGTCTAGCGCCGCCTCTGGAGACCGATAACCGCGGATTCGCGGTTTTGGCTTTTTGCCGACGATATTGTCCCCATATTTTCCTTGAGATTCGAGGGCAGTGAGCGCCCTACGGTCAGTCTCTAGAAGTTTGTAGCTTTTTCTTCCTGAAGGTTGTTTTGACGTCAGGATGCTATAGATAGAGAAATGATCCAAGTTTAGAGTCTTAAGCAATTTTATATCTGATACAGTTCACTATTGATTTGTAGTTTTCCACTTATACAAATAAGAGTCTGGAAGAAAAAAATGCAAAAATTATTTTCATTAGAGCAAAAGAAAAGAAAAATTTAGATCACCTTCTTATGTTGAGTATATTGGCCAGGGCTTCAAATTCAAATATGCTGCCGAATCCTAGAAAATCCTCATCATGCAACAAGGTGTGTCCTCGACAAGCAAAAACTTTGATTCCTATGAAATCGGACGAATTTACGCCCTAATATGAATATCTCGCTAGAACCGGATTTAATGAAAAAGATGTTTTAGTTTATTGATATCTATCGGATCGGTATTATGTACATTAATTTCAACTGTACAATAGGTGCCATAGATCAGGTCCAATTATTTTTCGAAAAAAAAAAGCATATGGTTTGATGGGGAAATTTAGAATAAATGGTACATACATATATGAAAGGGGATGGGTGGGTGTCAAACGTATGTTAGGGTGAACCTTATGAACAAAAAAATGGGGACACCCCCTAGATTGGTTCCAAATCAGGAAAAACAATGCCCTAATTTTTTCAAATTTTTATTCCTAATCCTTACTGACCCTATTTTATTAAGAAGTTTATCCGTATGAATGATCAAAAATCCGCCTTTAACCCAACTCTGGACACAGAATTTCGCCCCTGCTCTACTAACTTATTATCAAAATAGGGCCAGGAAGGGTTAGGAATAAAAATATGAAAAAAATAGGGTTATTTTTTTTTTTTTGATTTGGAACCAATCTAGGGGGCGTCGAAATCAATTTTCGCAAAAGATTGAAATAAGGGCCAACCTAATGTATGTACATATATCAAAAGTAGACCTTTTATTGAAAAAAATTTAATAAAAATTGTAGATAATGAAAAGAGCTCCAATTTTTACATAGATAATTTCAAAACTTTTACTATATAACCTAAAAAGTAGTGAGTTTAACCTACTAAAATTTCAAATTTCTAAAAATTCTGAATTTTTTCTAGACATAATATTTTGTTTACACCTCTTAGACTTACCATATAAGCAGGGTGGTGTTGTCAAAAAAAAAACACAACAAATGAACTTTAAAGCGTTGCAACCCTATGCTTTCACAGGATGTCACCAGGCAACACATGCACAAACTGTCTCTTTAGACACTACCTTTAGTGAAAATTTTGTTTGTGTTAACCGCTGTATAACAAAAAAAAACAACACAAGATATGAAAAAAATTAATAAGGTCTTTTTTGTAGAGAACTTTGTAAGCTTTATTTTATATCGGATTGCAAATAACAGAGATATGATGAAAAAACTGGTTTGGCACCCCTTTTTGTCAATTTTTCTGATACGGCCCTGGAGGTAGAGGTCAGGACTTTTACTATATAGTAAATATAGCATTTTATTATATGCCTTAATTTAAGTCTCTACCAATGTCCACCTTTTACCTAATTAATTCGGCTATTTGCCTCTTTTTATGCTTATTTGACTGGACTATATTTTTCATCAAAAAAGTAACCGAATTTTTAATTTTTTTCAAATTTTGGGATGCCGTGTTTGAGGTTAAAATCTTTTATTTAATTCTATGTAGAAAAACTACACTATTATTTTAGAAAATATTGGGAAAAATTGCAAAAAAAACCATATTTTTATTAAATGACAGTAATATTTGACAGCCAGATTTTGCCATAGAAACCAAATTACATGTACTTTTCTAATGGTCTTTGTTTTTTGGTTTTTTTAATTCCAATAGACTATCAGAATTGAATGAGCAAATTTTTGAGATATCGAATTTTGAACAAAAAAAAGATCACGTATACGCCACCAGTGCATGTGGACAACGTACAAATAATGTGTATACAACTATGGTCTAGATGGCAACACACCCAAATTGATATAAAATATAACTTGCACTCAATAATTGAACAAAAACTTCATGTTATGTGTCGTCAGTGTTATAATAAATAAGCCTGAACTACATCAAAACACAAAGTCAAAAAAGTACAAAAAAGTAAACACGATGTTTTTTCTTCTTCCCCCTAGTAGCTTGTTTGTATATCTTTCTTTCATTTTAAAAAAGTATTCGATTCAAAAAGCTTGAACAAGACCAAGCTAACGCCATATTTCCGTTCTCCGCATTTTTTGAAAAAAAAAAAAAATTTGAAACGCAGTTTTATTTGAATCAATAAGATATTAAAAAAATTAACGACATTTTTAAAAATACAAAAAATGGGTTTAGCTCTAGAGAATTACGTAAAAATCTGTACCAAGTTTCAAGGAAATCCATTAATCCGTTTAGGCCCTAGCTCGATGTACAGATGGACGCGCAGACGCACAGACCGACGGATGGCATGACGAAAATCACTTTTTTGATCTTCATCATCATTTTTGGTTGGTTTTGATTAAAACCTTGAATTTTTTTTCACACGAAACCAATACTTGGACTTGCCCCATAGAGCAAGTAAGAAATTTAAAATCGGTTTTCCAAAATCAAATTTTTGTTTTAATTTATTTTTTTTAAATTTCATAAGAAATAAAAAAAAGGTGTATGTTAGTATAAATAAGATCACAACAAAAACATTACTGTTAAAAAAGGAGCCAAGTTGTCCTATGTTGAAATTATGCTGGCACAAAAAGTACTGAGATGTAAAAGTGTACCAAGTTCTAAAGTTTGGGTTCAAATTCGTATCAATAAAATTTTGATTGTTCTCTTGACAATTTTTCTTTTAATTACCGATTTTTAAAGTTATTTCAAAAATTGCCAAGTAAACAATCAAAATTTTATTGATACGAATTTGAACCCAAACTTTAGAACTTGTTACACTTTTACATCTCAGTACTTTTTGTGCCCGCATAATTTTAACATAGGAGAACTTGGCTCCTTTTTTAACCGTAATGTTTTTGTTGTGATTTCACTACTTTTTGCAAGGTATGGCTGTAGAATTGAAAATCTCTATATTTGATGAAAATTCAGTGAAAATGGGCGGTTGCCACGCCCCCTGGCTGAAATTCTCAAATTTTAAATTTTTTCCTTTGTTTAAACTACCATCTCTACCATTCTACCAAATTTCAAGATTCTACGATAATCAGAAGTGCTCTATTATATTTAATTAAAATTCAGCGGAAATGGGCGGTTGCCACGCCCCCTGGCTGAAATTCTCAAATTTTAAATTTTTTCCTTTGTTTAAACTACCATCTCTACCATTCTACCAAATTTCAAGATTCTACGATAATCAGAAGTGCTCTATTATATTTAATTAAAATTCAGCGGAAATGGGCGGTTGCCACGCCCCCTGGCTGAAATTCTCAAATTTTAAATTTTTTCCTTTGTATAAACTACCAGCTCTACCATTCTACCAAATTTCAAGATTCTACGAAAATTCAGCGCAAATGGGCGGATGCCACGCCCCCTGAATTGAAAATCTCAAATTTTCGATTTTTCCCTTTGTATACACCACAAGCCCTATCACCGTGTAAAATTTCAAGTTTCTACGTTAACGGGAAGTTCTCCATAATTTTGATGATCTGTCAGTGAGTGAGTGAGTGAGTCAGTTAGTCAGTCAGTTACGGTTTTTGCGATTTTTGAAGCCCTATATCTCAGAAACTACTCATCGTAAAAGGCTGAAATTTTGTGAGGAGTTTGGTTTTGACAAGCTCAATAAATGAAGTGAGTTTGAAATTTCTAGCATCTTTGGTGTGGAAGCTAGAGGGGGGTCGAAAATGCCCTGAGTTGTTTCCTGTAAATAAGGGTGTAGTGCCAAAGTTGCTGGAGAACTTGGCTGGGCACTAACGTGCCACTTGATTGTAGAATTTCATTATCTCTTCATCGATCTAGACTTCAGGTAAACCTTAAAATTGGTGGCCAAGTTTCACCTTGCATAGGTGAATACTTTTATAAAATTCCATAAAATCAATAGTAACTTAACCCCTTAAGGATTAATTTAATAAATAACATCCTTATTCTCAAAATTTATATATATTTCCTTCAACCGCTTGGGTTACACTTCCATTTTCTAAGAATTAATTGAGAATAAAAGGGGGAGACTATATTGTGAAACCCTTCCTTTTAATCTTTATAATTTATTTTGCATTGACAGCAACCCTAGTAGCACACAAGATAAGATATGACTTACATAGATTACTTACCACAACTTCTTCTTCTATTGTCTATAAACAAACACGAAACTATCTAAAGAGAGATATTCACATTGTGCACTTAAAAGGTTTTTTTTTCCTTACCGATGATGGGTGGTAGAGAAGAAACATAATTCCCCCCCTCTGCAAAGTACTCGAATATCGAATGCCTTTGTGAACTTGTCACCGTTTCGTTTAGATTCTATAGCTCCTGCGGCATGTTTGAAAAAAAAAAATACTTATATCCTTTTACTACGAACAATAGAAAAAGTCCTTACAACCCTTCTGTTCTACCTGCAATTTTTTGTTTCTTCTTTTTATTTTCCTGATTGGAAACTGATTTTTTTTAACACCATTTTTTTCTATATATTGTCATATTTTTTTTTCTCTATAGCAATGCATTTCTGGATCGATAAGCGTTCTCAGACCTATGGGTTTGGTCGTGCTCGAGTAGCTGCATCCTTATCCGGAGCAGGTGGAAACGGCTTAGGATTTCCACATCCACCACGTCGAATGGGTGGCAAGACGTCCTTAATGCCAACAATACATCGTTTACCGCCTTCATCGTCGTCGTCGTCTTCGGCCTCCCAACAACAACAACAACAACAGCATTCGCACAGTCATGGCCATCAACAACAGCACCAACAACAGCTACAACAACAACAACAACAACAATCGACTACAATAGACTGCCATAGATCGCATAGTATAGCTAACAACAATAATAACAACAACAATGCGCATAACAGTTATCACAGCCATAATACTAATAACAATCACCACTCGAATAGCACTAACAACAATAGCGCTAGCAATAATAGTGTTGCCAGCAATAACAATAATTTTAGTAATACAAGTGGCGCCAGTAGCGGGACCATAGTGCACTACTCTTCCAACAGACAAAGTCGTGGTTGTCGCAGTAGCAGCATTAATAGTGCCACATTGAATAACAACAATCATCATGACCCTAGTACGACTATGACCACAACTACCACACGGAGTTACCATCATCATCCGCAGTTTGGTAATATGAGTATAAGACACTATCAGACTCAACACTCTTCATCCACGACTGGGGGAAGTGGGGATCATGGCAACTCGTATGCCACAAGGGTCCACCATCATCATAATCACCACCACAATTCAACACATAGATCGCATTCGTCAGCGCCCTCTGCTTCATCAGTGACGTCAGTATCACTGCCACCTATTTATGTGTAAGTAACCATTTATTTTTAATTTTTTTGAAAATTATTTGAACGGATTTCCGTTTCCTTTCAGAAGCCCATCGCATGCTCAAAATCTTGAACAAGGTCCCATGGGTATGGGACCCATTCCGACAGTTCGTCTGCATCATTCCAATACGACTGGCACAGTGACAACAACCACCACCGCTAGCAATCCGATACTTGATTCAGCCGATGGTCAAGTGTTGCCATCTCACTTGAAATTCGGTATGTGGGCAACCCTGATTTTGGCCTCCGTATTTGTTGCCGGTGTTAAATTATATGCTGATCATCAAGGAACTGGTCTTGAAGTTCTCATATTTGCTGCATTCTCTGCCACATTCTTTCTTGCCGCATGCACTGTCTCTCTCTGCCGTTTGCCAAGCAGCTTAGCTGCATCTCCATCGCTAAGCATTGATGATTCTAGTCGTGGTTTATTGGTTCAACAGCAAAATAATCAATTAAATCTACATTATCAACCAGCTCATCAGCAACAACAGCAGCAACAAGTGCCACTAACACAAGATAATTTGGAATTAACACCAACTGGTGCTCCACCACCATACCATATTGCCATTTTACTGCCAGAAAATGGAAAAGAGCTACAATTTAAAGACGAATCACCGCCACCTTCGTATGATAAGATTGTTATTTAATAGGAAGAGCTTAGAAGGTGTAGAAGAAAAGGTGAGAGAAAGGGAGCAAAGCTAGAGCCAAAGATAAAGTGATTTCAACAACAAAGATATAATTTGATCTCTCACAGCTTTTTTACACGTTAAATCGTTTTGCCAAAAAAACGGTTTTGAATGCCGCTGAAGATGTTTCGAAAACGTGTTTCCAAGATATAACGTGTAAGTTGGCTGTAAGTGTTGTAGGTATACTCGTAAGTTTTAAGTTCTAACTTGGTAGTAAGTAAGTAGGAAATATTCGGTAGGTATTATACATACTACACACACACACACACAAACAAACATACATAATTTTGGACAATTTTTCGGGGGAATTTTGAGAAAAAAACAACGAAAAATATGGAATCGATATTTTAATGGCTAAAAAAAAGTCAAAAACGTTGGATAGGGTGGGTTGCCGTCAAGTTAGTTTTGTTTTTAGGCTTCAAATGTATTTTTTTTTTTTTTTAAACGGAACGGTTTAGACAGATCGTCAAAAAATTGATAGTCAAAAGGTGTGTTTCAAGAAGGTTTGAAGTCAAATGGAATTTATTTACCACAATGCAGTCAACCGAGTCTAAGTTCAGAAAGACGGACATTATGGTTGACACACCCTCGTTAAAATTTTGAAGTATAATTATCGGCTGCTTGAACATTTAAATCGCAAATCACCCCGTATCTGATTTTTTTCCAATGTAATACAACTAGGCATTAAGCCGATCTATTGAATGGGATGATTAAGGCTCAGATACTCTAAGTGCAGATCTAATAGATATTTTTTGAAATTTTTCCCTGCGTCTCGAATTTGCAGACTAAAAACAGAAAATCTTGCAATACTGTTGTGCATTGATGTGGCCGAACCAATGTATCTTGTACAACTCATATAATTCGTTGTTGTATATTAATTTCCATTAGAATTATTCACTCCTCATAACAATTCAGATTCAGTATTAAGCACTTGGTCTTCCGATAAAGCAGTTTTGAATCCTTTTGTTATCAAAAACAAATAGCAGTTTCTCCTTGCTTTCAGATGGTAATTCTTGTACTTGATATTTACTCCGTTCACCCAAGTGAATGGTCATAGCCAACTTTCGTTAATCAAAATGTATGCTACTTTAAGATATACGGCAATTAGTGAATGTTCGAAATGGTTGACTATTCGAGCATCTGGAGATTGAAAGATTCATATGTGTATTTTAAACCAAGGGAACCTCAAAACGTCGTTATCTCTCACCGTTTCGTGCTTCTGAAATAGTCCGTAACAGCTTTTTTACAGCATGACAGCATTCTCAAAACAGCTTCATACCTTCGTTCTAAGAAGTCATAAGCCTCTTGGTAGAATCTTATTCCTGTTCGGTAAAAATCAGTTTTGGTGCAACTACAACTTAGGTGATTTCTTTTGATCCAATTAATATTTCTTTTTTTATATAATCTTTGTCTTCGGAATCTCAGGTTTAAATAATATGAACTGCGGCAGGAGACCTATGGTCTCAAATTTCAGATGCATACTTTAAAATTTGTAGTCCAGTGTCGTTTCGGTCCTGGTATCTATCAAAGTGGTTCAGAAGTTAACTTAAGAAATACAAGTTGGGGATAGAGCTCAGATTTCATCGCTGGATCAAAGATCTAAAGGACCAACGCATTTAGAAGCTATTTTGGTTTAATTTCCAAACTTGTGCTCCTTAACGGCCATATTATTCACTAGTTTAAAAAAACATCTGGATGTAAAAAAAATTCAATCAAAAAAATAAATCCAAATCAATAATATTCACTACTTTAATCCAAACTTAAATCCAATTTTTAAATCCAATCTTGTTTAATTCAAATAAATTAGAAACTGCTCTCCGGAGGCCAGTTTAACTTTATAAATTCATTTTCAAAGTGTTCAATTGTTTTCTCAAGTATTTGGAAAACGAAAAATAGAGATAAATACAAACTATAAAAAATTTGTTGAGTAATAACGTAATTTATTTCGTTTATTTAATAGGAACAAAAATTTAAATCCTTGGATTCATGAATCCAGAATGAATAATATGGCCGCAAGACTACTTCTGTTGTAACTTTGTAACTTACAATGAAGCTCTTAGAAACATTTCATAACAATTAATAACAACAAATATACTTACCATCAAGCTTAATATAAATACGATTTAATTCGATGGAATGTTTGATTTATTTGTCCTTATAGTAGTTGCATCTTTCAGTTATCTCCAAATGTGTATTTTTTGAACTCTTGAACCCATAATTTATTTCAATTAAAAATTTTCTATCGAAAGCTTCTTCTCATGCTTAATTAGGATTCTGCCTATGCTGAAAGAATAACGGCCATATTATTCACTCTGGATTTAGTTTGGATTAAAGTTAATTTTAAATCCAATCCATTAAATCTGAATTTCATAAATCCAAGGATTTAATTTTTTGTTCTTATTATTCACTCAAAAAAATTATGTGATTATTCAATAAATTTTGTATAATTTGCATTTATCTTTATTTTTCCTTCATAAAATACTTGAAAAAACAACTGAACACTGTGAAACTGAATTTTACATCTGGATTTATAAAGTTAAACAGACCTCCAGAGAGCAGTTTAAATTTGTTTGGATTTAACGAGATTGGATTTAAAAAATTGGATTTAAGATTGGATTTAAGTAGTGAATATTATGGAATTGGATTTATTTTTGACATTTGAAATTGTTTACATCCAGATGTATTTTTTAAATTAGTGAATAATATATCCGTAAAACAAGAAAAAATTCAAAATGAAATCATAACTACTACAAATTTGTACTTTCTTTAATTTCTAAATTTATTCAATTTCAACTTTAACTCTATGATAAGCATTACTCAACACACCACGCAAATTCCATGTATACTTAAAACTTTCCGGTTGTGTATTATAAGCTGAATCAACTGCTTTCGACCAAATTTCAACTTGCTTACAACCAGATGGTACAGGAAGCTTAGCTGACCAAAGTGACCAACCATAATGACGACCATCGGGTAAATCTTCCTGCTCCAATTCAGCTACATGCCAAGTCTCCCCACCATCCGAAGTTAAATCAACACGAACTATTCTACGTCCACCTCCTGACCATGCATAACCTTTCACATTTATACATCCATTTACAATTTGTACTTTTTCACCTTGTGAGGGACTGCAGATTGCAGAAGTAACTGGCATTGCTTGAATGGCAGGTGATTTTGTAAAATCCACTGTATCCCAATCGGTGCTAGGACTAAAGCCTTTATAGTCATTTTGTTGCCAGTGAGATGATGACTCACTATCAGAGATTATAATTCGACTTAGCCATTTTACATTCCTCGCTCCAACTGTACCGGGAACAATCGCTCTCAGAGGGAAACCATGATCACGATTTATAGTCTCTCCATTCATCTCATAAGCAAGTATGACATCACCCCGTTCGTCCATGGCTTTGGAAAGGGGTATCGAAGCACCATAAGGATGCGAAGTGGGATCCAAATCACAACCTTCAAAAATCACATGACGCTTTTCATCTGACTCAACTCCCATAGCCAAGAGGATATCTCTCAGCTTCGCTCCTGACCATTTAGCATTACCCACAGCTCCCCCACTCCACGAAAGACCTTTGACTGGCTTCACTTCAGTCATCTCAGAACGCCGATTCCCTCCACACATAACTGCCGCTGTAACAGTGACTTTAGGAAGCTTCTTAATCTCTTCCAGAGTAAATGACCTTGTTGTATCAGACTCTTCAATTTCAATATCAAGTTCATAGCCTTCAGCATCAATTACAGGAACAGGCAGATGATTCCTCACATAAAAGAACTCATTTGGAGTAAGGAAATTCTCTGCCAGCAGACTCAGAGGTGGCTCCGCATTAAATGGCCTCTCTGATGCAGGCTTAAGCAGTGGATGCCTTTTAGGTTCATTCCCCCATGGCGATCCCATGTCCTCAGTACTAACTTCATCAGCCTTATCGAGATTCCCAATCCGATAAGACTCTAAAAGTGTGAGAATCTCTTTATTATTATGCTGTTGGTAAATATGCCAAAATGGATCTATGGCACTTCCAGCGCCAAGCATGATTTTGTCACTTCCCGGATGTTTTGGAATGAATTCAGTAATATCATAAACCCCAACTCCATAAGTTACCCAGACTCTCTTCTCAAGAGTGTCATGTTTTGTAATTTGCTCTTGTTTATAAGTTGGCAAGTCTGTTCGACGTTCTTTGTGCCAATTTTCATGGGTGTCATTGTTAGTGGCAGTCTTTTCAAGAGCTGACACCTCTTTGGCTAGAATATAGGCAGTTCCAATTCCACCCAACCCTATTCCCAAGGTCAACAATGATATGAAATGTCTTTTAGACTTACCCCAACCATCATTTTCTTGTTGACCTCGTTTAGATGAATAGACACAGTAATAGCAAGATATTGAGTTTATTCTTGCCTCCTGCTGATGTTGTTGCAGTAAGTAGGGCTTTGTGGCATGTTGATTACTCAATTTAAAGATACTACGTATTAGCACCCTTTGCATCTTGAGACTCTTGTCCTGAGTATATTTGTACTGTGTTGTTTTTTATGTGTTATCACTTTTTAAAACGTGATGATAGCTATGCACTTCATGTTTTTTTAGTGTTGTTTTTTTTTAGTACGAGTAGGCTGTTTTTTTTAACAAAATAGAAAAAGAAGATAAGACAACGAACAACGTGTCACCCTTAAGTAATGATTATTTCTTCAAGGGCAAATCTTGCTCTTGCGGGATGCTGTCAGTTCGACCACTTTGTTCGTGTTTACGTTTATTTTTGGACTATTTCCATTTCGGCTTGCGAAAGCGGAAGAGGAAGATTCAAGATTTTTTGTTTATACGGCGCATGTGATGTCATATTATTTGTTTGTTATCAGCTGTTTTGATTAGAAGAGATGTCAAGTGGAGAAAGCTTTTTTGGAAGAGCTTTTTTCAAAATGGCTTTTCTTTCGTATTTCTTTAAAGGCTTGGCCACACTGGAGGGTATGCGGTAGCGGTACGGGTAGCGGTGAGGGTACTTGTATGAAAAAAATTCCAAACTGACATATCAACGTTCAGATGTGGAATTTTTTTCATACAAATATCGTTACCACTACCCGTACCTCTACCGCATACCCTCCGGTGTGGCCAAGCCTTAAGGTGGATACAGAATGGAAAAAGTTTTTGGAGTTTAAATTTGTTTTCCATTGACAAACTAATTTGCTTTAGATGAGAAATTGAACTTTTTTTTATTTATAAGATTTTTTAAGATTTTTAAGATTTGTGAGGGTATTGATATAAATTACACTGGGCGACAAGGATTTTCTTATATGTATTAGGTGTGTTTTTTAATACAACCGGTCTTAACTGGGTAAATGGTAAATACAACAACACCTTAGCCTTAGTTGTTTAGCCCGGAGATTTCTCTGGGTTTAACTTTTTGAACAGTTTTAAATCTTTACTACCAAACTATTTTTTTCATAAATTGTTTAGAATTTGTTTACAAACGTGAAAACTGACGTTTGGAATGACAAAATGTATTTAACCAGTTTTGCTAGCATACATTTTTCTATCTCTTTGTAAATATGACAACTTTCAATTTTTGTTGTGTCTGCTGTTTTTGGAACATTCAATACACAGTGCTGCCAAGATTTCAGGTTAAGCCAAGGCGTTTTTTTTTTGTCCAGTTAAGAACGGTGGTAATAAAAATTACACCTATTGATATATGAAAATTACAGTGGCAGTAGGGGTTTTGTTTTATTAATTTCGAAGATTTTGAGGTGCTGAACTCGAAATCCGAAGTTGAATCAGTTCTATCAGCTCGCGTTTCCAAGATATTCCCGTTATAAACATGGCTGTTCTAATATTTGTTTGAATTTGAAAACGGAAACGCAAATTAAATCCGTACGGTTTGAAAACGGTTCTTCTAATTTCCATTCGACTTTTTTTTTTTTTTTGGAGAATATTGTTTTCCGGTAGCAAATTGCTACGCGGATTGAAAATTTAATTTTAGATCCGTTCTTTTTTCGAAACACATATGAATCCGCGAAATGTGTTCGATTACGGAATTCGGAGTAGCTAAAATTCGAAAACGGGAGCAAATAGAATTCGAATGGAAATCAGAACAGCCGTGAAAATCTCAATTATCGATTGAGCAGTGGTTTCGTTTCAGAAGCAAAATAATACTACAATGACCTTAAAATTAAAAGTGAAAAAGGGGGAAATTTACAAAAGTTAAATTTTTTTATTTCTTTCTAGTGCTATTTGTTTTTGGAAATAAACTACAAAAATTGGTTTTTAAACCAAAAAATAAATATTGTCATCCTATGGGGTAGAAAAAGCATGAAAAGAACGAATAGTAAATGTACTAGATCATCTACTCATAAGTAGTTTACCACTACGCAAAGAGGGGCTTAAATAAATACTCATGAGTAGTTTAAAACCGTAATCTAGTACCTACTAAACCTCATTCTCTCTAGTGATAGTATGAACGAGCACATATTAAAAATGTTAAAATAATTTGGAGGCAGTATAAAAAAAAGAATAACTTACTTGACGGCAACAAAATGGAATGATATTTTTTAAGGATTTGTTCAAAATAATTTAGATAAGTAAAAATTTTAAAAATAAAACAAAAAAAAAATAAATAAACAATAATTGTAAATTTGAATGTGTAAAAAGTTTTTCACGTTTCACTATCTTTTTTCTATACAAAAAAAAAACTAAACCAAAAAATATAAAACAAACAAAAAACAATATTTTGTTTAGCCTCTCTATTGTTATTATAATCTAAATTTAACTCGAATAATATTTATATACTTCATTACATTTATATAACGCTATATAAAATGCTCATGTAAATAATCTACATCATAAAATAACTGGTAATTTTAAGTTTTAAATAAGCCAAAAAAATATCTTCGACCTTTTTGAATATTTTTTTTCTCTCTCGTGTCTTTTTTACATAAATTTTATTTATACGCTTATGAACTTCTTACATCTGTACATCTATCTATTAAGAAATAGTGGAACAAATAAAATTATATTAAAACTAAAATTATGTTTATTATATTAAACTGTAAAACAAAACAATAAGTAAAAAAATCAAAATTCTGGCGTCAAAAGATATAAAAACCGATTTCGTAGAATCTTTTGATTTAGGGCCAGTAAAAAAGTTTTTACGGACTTTACCTTGTTTTCAACATTTTTGAAAAAAAAAGTGCATTGAATGCATTTTTACCACTTTAAATGCAACACCATTGCACTTTTGTCCAAAATTAACCAAAGACTTTGGTGTTCAATTGTTTTGAACACTTTTGAAAAAAAGTGTATTGAATGCATTTTTACCACTTTAAATGCAACACCATTGCACTTTTGTCCAAAATTAACCAAAGACTTTGGTGTTCAACTGTTTTGAACATTTTTGAAAAAAAAGTGCATTGAATGCATTTTTAACACTTTTAATGCAACTCCATTGCACTTTTGTCCAAAATTTACCAAAGACGTTGGTGTTGAACTGTTTTGAACATTTTTGGAAAAAAGTGCATTGAATGCATTTTTAACAATTTTAATGCAACACCATTGCACTTTTGTCCTAAATTAACCAAAGATTTTGGTGTTGAATTTTGACCATACTAAATGAATTTTTAAAAAGGTCAATGCAATTTATCAAAAATTGACCTAGAGACTTTGGTGTTGAAAAAAGTCATCTCGAAGCGCACTTGCTAGATCCTCGAATCAAGTTATCCATGGGATTTCCTTTAAAAACCCAATTTCGTTCGAGTCTTATAATTCACAGCCACTTATTGCCAAAAGTTGTACCTAAGCTCGAAAAATATAGGCAAAATTTCATCGTCAGATTGAAATAATCTGAAATTGAGAAGAAAAAAATTGCAAAAAAAACGAAGAAATTTCAAGACAAATGGATAATTATATGGAAAGAGGATTTTTTAGAAATGTAAGTTTATTAAAATATTATTCCTTAACCATTGTTTAATAAGTTTTTTAACTTTTAGTTTGGCCCGAGGAATTGGATCAATCCAAGAATGTGGTTAAATTCGAGGAGGGGATATTTTTTGGTAAGCAAAATATATTTGTTTTTAATTATAATTTAATAAATTCATAATTTTGATTGCAAAGCCACCAAATAATATCCCATCTATGCTGGCAATTGAAGGTTCCGAACCATCGGAAGAAAGGCCTTCGTTAACAGCCATGCAGCTCTTTGTAAGTTGTGTTGAATTGAATCTTGATATAGTCTAAGAGCCGGGAGCAGATTTTTTGCGTGAGAGGTAACCGATTCATATTAATATTAGAATAACTCCCAGCCATGGTGATGACGAAAACGAACGTCTGCCAGCATGTGTCTGCGCCTTTGCTGAGAAAAAGTGCATCAAAAGTACATTTTTTCTGAAAATTGATTTAGTGAGGGTAACCACCTGGAAACAATTGGAACCTGACGCCCTCGTCGCCCTGATTACAAAAATACCCATGACAGACGTTTTAACCGCGCCCAAACACCCGACAGACGAGCCTGAAAACGCGTTTTTTTACGCGTTTTTAGGGATTGGGGTAACCACCTAAAAACAATTGGAACCTGACGCCCTCGTCGCCCTGATTACAAAAATACCCATGACAGACGTTTTAACCGCGCCCAAACACCCGACAGACGAGCCCAAAAACGCGCATTTTTACGCGTTTTTAGGGATTAGGGTAACCACCTAAAAACAATTGGATCCTGTAGCCCTTGACTCCCTGAATGCAAAAATACCCACGACAGACATTTTATCCGCGCCCAAACACCCGACAGACGAACTCGAAAACGCGATCTTTTACGCGAACGCAAGGGCTTGGGGCAACAACTTGAAATTAGTCTCATTCTGTTGGTCTTGACTCTCTGATTACAAAAATACCCATGACAGACGTTTTAGCTGCGCCCAAACCCCCAACAGACGAGTTCTAAATCGCGATCTTTTTCGCGAAATAAAAAACCAAGGACTTGAGGTCACCATTTGAAATTAGTCTCATTCTGTTGGTCTTGACTCCCTGATTGCAAAAATACCCATGACAGACGTTTTACCTCCACCCAAACCCCCAACAGACGAGTCATAAATCGCGATCTTTTTCGCGAAATAAAAAAGCAAGGACTTGGGGTAACCACTTGAAATTAGTCTCATCCTGTAGCCCTTGACTCCCTGATTGCAAAAATACCTATGACAGACGTTTTATCCGCGCCCAAACACCCGACAGACGAACCCAAAAACGCGATTAAATTTTTTAATTGAAGATTTTTGTGAACAAAAAATTTTTTTCAAAAATGTTGCTTAAATTTCATACATTTACTAATGCCAAAAGATTGGCTAGGCAATTAAAGGAAAACAACTATTTAAGAGTCATAGACAATCTTCCACCGTTTAGGCGATAAATGTAATTTTCTCATAAATTGACTTCAAACACAAAATATTTTGAGCACAACGGTCAGCACCTAGAATATTAGCATACACTTACTTAGGGTGACCAGCAATAACAATATTTGCATACACGTTTTTAATAAGCCAGAATTTCATTTCTACATATTGCATTTATCGCCTAAGCGATGGAAGATTGTCCTTCACTCTTAAGCATGGAATACGCGGTACAATTATCGTACCGATTATCGTACAAAATTTGAATCGCATTCGATAATTGTATCGTATGTGTGCACCAAAGTATCCGCTGTACCCATATCGCACGGTCGAATGTTGATGATGGAAAACAAAAGGTAGTATGCGATTGATTAGATGAGGGTTGTAGCGTGTGTGGGTTTTTAATTCACCCATGATTCAGTTTTTGAGATTACATAAATTGTTTTTACCTAACATCCAAATAATGGATAAAAATGTGAAAATTTATTTGACAGATAATGAAATCGTAAGTGAATCGCATGGTGTATGTGCTTTTTTCGATATTGTTAACGATATCGGTACATCTCAAGTCGTGTACTATGATTGTATCGTGTATTCCATGCCTTATAGTTGTTTTCCTTAAATTCCCTAACCAATCTTATGGCATTAGTAAATTTATGAAATTTAAGCAACATTTTTGAAAAAAATTTTTTGTTCACAAAAATCTTCAATTAAAAAATTTAATCGCGTTTTTGGGTTCGTCTGTCGGGTTTTTGGGCGCGGATAAAACGTCTGTCATAGGTATTTTTGCAATCAGGGAGTCAAGGGCTACAGGATGAGACTAATTTCAAGTGGTTACCCCAAGTCCTTGCTTTTTTATTTCGCGAAAAAGATCGCGATTTATGACTCGTCTGTTGGGGGTTTGGGTGGAGGTAAAACGTCTGTCATGGGTATTTTTGCAATCAGGGAGTCAAGACCAACAGAATGAGACTAATTTCAAATGGTGACCTCAAGTCCTTGGTTTTTTATTTCGCGAAAAAGATCGCGATTTAGAACTCGTCTGTTGGGGGTTTGGGCGCAGCTAAAACGTCTGTCATGGGTATTTTTGTAATCAGAGAGTCAAGACCAACAGAATGAGACTAATTTCAAGTTGTTGCCCCAAGCCCTTGCGTTCGCGTAAAAGATCGCGTTTTCGAGTTCGTCTGTCGGGTGTTTGGGCGCGGATAAAATGTCTGTCGTGGGTATTTTTGCATTCAGGGAGTCAAGGGCTACAGGATCCAATTGTTTTTAGGTGGTTACCCTAATCTCTAAAAACACGTAAAAATGCGCGTTTTTGGGCTCGTCTGTCGGGTGTTTGGGCGCGGTTAAAACGTCTGTCATGGGTATTTTTGTAATCAGGGCGACGAGGGCGTCAGGTTCCAATTGTTTTTAGGTGGTTACCCCAATCCCTAAAAATGCGTAAAAAACGCGTTTTCAGGCTCGTCTGTCGGGTGTTTGGGCGCGGTTAAAACGTCTGTCATGGGTATTTTTGTAATCAGGGCGACGAGGGCGTCAGGTTCCAATTGTTTCCAGGTGGTTACCCTCACTAAATCAATTTTCAGAAAAAATGTACTTTTGATGCACTTTTTCTCAGCAAAGGCGCAGACACATGCTGGCAGACGTTCGTTTTCGTCATCACCATGGCTGGGAGTTATTCTAATATTAATATGAATCGGTTACCTCTCACGCAAAAAATCTGCTCCCAGCTCTCGGTCTAATATAATTGTTTAAAATTTCATTTTTATATCCAGCACAATATTGGAATGGTATATTTCCCCGAAGTTACAACCATAGTAACAAGGACTCGGGCCATCCGAGTGTTGAGACGTCCAGGAAGGGTCCGTTTTTCGGTATGTTTGTATTTTTTTTTCATTTGACTTTTAATTTATTTAATTAATTTATTTTTATTTTGACATTTTTGATACATTGATTGCTATGTTTTTTATTTTTTTATTTTCAGAGAACTAATATGATTTTACACTGGCTACAGTGTAAAATCTGGAGAATTCGCAGAAAAATAAAGAAAAATGTGAAACCTTCTTGTGTCGTCTTTTGTGTGGTTTGCTTTTTTATTGGTTTAGCTATTTAATAATTATTAAATAGCTAAACCAATAAAAAAGCAAACAATTATAATTTATTATATTTTATTAATTTATTTTCTGTTTTTATTTTACAGGTTTTCTTCTTTAAATAAAAATAAATACTTTTTTATCTTTATTTACAGCAAAAAAAAAAATTTTGTTTCATTTTCCATTTATACATAGGTGGATGTATTTTTATGCTTTATTTCAGGTTAAGTGATGGATTTTTTTTATTTTAGAATTTGAATTTTCAACTGATTTTCAGGCAAAACACATAAACACGCTTTATATTTTATTGGAAAATGTAAATGCACTAGATTTTACATTGAACGATTTTTTTTTTTATAAATTACAGATTGTGGCGGTTTCCCTTTTTCGAAAAATTAGTATTTATTTTGTTGTATTTTAAAGCTACTTTTGGTATACATACATTATACTATATATATAAATCTGTGGTTTTTGGTAGAAACATTTTCACTAATGTTTTTGGAGTTATCATGTCTATGCCAAAGTCTTTGTATTCCTTATTAAAAATTGTAGCTGCATCAGTTTTCTGTACATACACGCATTTACGTACTGTTTTGTTGCCCACTCCTCGATTTCATCGCTTCTACAATTAAAATTATACAGATTTTGAAGTGGGGTTTGTAATCTCTTTGTGTAAAGATTATTGCTTTTTAAGATATTTCTGGAATTTAAATTTTAAACTCAATAAGTACGCTACGAGATCATACCTCAACGGAGTTCTTTCTTCTATTTTTGAGACTACAGTAATAATAAATTTCGAGTTTAAACTTTAAAAGTTCTTCTTCTCCTGTAGTACCTTTTATTTTGTAATGAACTTATTGGCCTTATAATGATCATTAAAGTTTATTACTTCCAAAAAATTGAACTCCAATCGTTTACATTTGACATCTTCGTACAATTGTTAACGATTTTTTTTAGTATACGCATACTTAATAAGTTTTTTATCTAATATAAGTTAGTCTTCATATAAGTAAAATAAAATACTAAAGCGTTTTCGGCTTAATGTTTTAATATTTTAATATATTTGGGAGTGGATGTATAATTAATATGTGAGTGTGCAGTTTTATAGCCTTATACGTCCTTATAACGAATTCAAAAGTCTGGCTTTATATTGATTTCAGGGGGTTAAAAAACGTCAGTTTTTCAATTCATATTCTTTAATACATACATGAACTGATGATCTGTCATTTCTGATAAGCCTGAAGACATCAATCTTGACGATACGATCAATATCAATACAACTCAAGATATATAAGCTGTTTAAGGGCTTTGCTTTGGAGACTTTTCTGTTTATTTTATTTTAATTAAAAAAAAAGCTTATATCTTGAGTTCTATTTGTCGCATTGGTAAGACTGAGGTATTTAGGACTAGGGGAAATGAAACAGCATCGGTCCTTATATTCAGAATGTGAATTTGTCTTAATTTAGCCTATTTACATTAATTGAAAAACTGGCGTTCTTTAACCCCCAGAAAACCATATTTGAAAGAAAATTAAGTTCAACCCGTTTCGGATGCGAACAAATTCTCCTTGGATATGATTGTCTTTGAAAACTTAATAAACAAGTCTTAAGAAAATATGATTTATTTACAGCTTCAAGGAGTTTATCTTGAAACTAAAGTGCTTTGCCGTGATTGATAACATAATTAACTATTCATTTTGTCCCAGCGAATGTTTAAATAATGATATGGGAAAAAATCCCTGGCCACTTTCTTAATTCTTTCACTTTTCCTGACCAAAATTGTGTTACCTGACTTTCCAGTTTAGCGGACACCATGATTTAATTATATAATTCCTAAAAATTTTCTATAACGTCCTCATAATTCAGTATTTTTGTTTAATGTCGATAATGCGACTAGATTGAAATAATATATTTTTGTTTTTGTTTAAAAAGTTTTAAACTTTTGTTAAATTTTATTTTTCGTTTGTTTTTTATGTTCGCTACTTTATTCTAATTTCTTTATTTCGTAAAATACAATAAACATTCAAAATATTCGAAGACACAGAGATTCATCTCTTCGTCAAGTCACATTAAATAATTATGTGTGGACGGATACGCAGATTAATTTTAAGTAAATTTCTAATTCTAGACACAAAAAATTTGTAAAATATAAAGGCACTTTGTGTGTACATAAATGTGTGATTGTTGGACGGATTATAAAATGTGTAACAAAAATACAAAAAATCTTAATTCTATAGTTTTATGAAAAAAAAGCATGTTTTTTACATCTCTCTATATGTAACCATGTAGACTACGAGATTGACTCTGATGATGGCGAGGTGGTTGATAGCCAGGCTCCTGCATTTCCATTTGCATGACCAGATTCTTACTATCGCCACGCAATTCATAAGCATCCTTTGCCTCACGATAAAGAATCATTGCAGCAAGTCCTAAAATCATAAATGCAACAACAGCCAACGAGTAAGACCAGGAGAGGACGTTAAACTTTGGATACATTAGCCAGTCGCGACGATAAGCGCAGCAACCAAAGATGACCACAGCCACAAACATACAGAGGCCTTTTCAAAAGTTAAATTAAGGAAAAATTGTCAAGTAATAATACAAAAATGAACATGAAAAACTTAAAATAGATAAAAAGACAAACAATAAAGACAAACTACAAATATTTCTTACAATATTTTTTAACAATAAAAACAAAATACAAATATTTTTAAATAACGTAATGCCGGGAATTATATTAAATTTTTGACTAGGCTTTTTTTATATAAAAAAAATTACTCGCACACAATTACGAATACAAATATATCATTTGGCAATATCTTTTTGCCACAAGAGATCATTGGATTTGTCACAAAAATCTCTGTTTCAAATGGAAATCCATATAAAATAGCTTGATTTAAAAACGCAAATTAAGGCCCAATTTATTCACTCTCCATTATTTTTAAAGGCTCCATTAAAAATTATAAAACTGTCAAATCGCATACAAATTTTAAAATTTCCCTTTTTTAATGGCGACTTTAAATTTAATGGAGTGTGAATAAATTGGACCTAAGTGTACAATTCTAGCTTTTGAAAAAGGTATCATTGAAAACTGTAACTGTTGCTGTTGTTTTTTAATATTTTTTTTAGTTTTTTAGAAAATTGACCCTCCCGCTTAAAGGGGGAGGACATAGACTCTTCCTCCCATAACAAAAAAATTATTGTATTGCATACCTCTACAAAAAACGGTTTTAAATTGTCGGCGCCTAAGTTATCGTACTCGAGCCTTGTGTTGATATGACTTTTTCACGAAAAAAAGAATTTTTTACGGGGGATATCTCGAAAAAAAGCTAATCCGATTTTAGTAAAAAGGGATTATTATTGCTGAGGCCTTATTTTTAGTTTTTCATTTTAGGTCAACCTTAAACTTTTTCAGGATCAATGTGTATGACACAAATGTTTTTGATGCCATGTGAAAAATATGCTACACTGATGAAATTCGGGATGAAGGTTTTATATAAAGCACATAGAGTCTACAAAATTATCTTGAGTGAAAGGATGTTTTTTTTTAAGAAATCATGAAATTAGGAATTTGTACCACAAAATCTGGGACAAAAATGTTTAAAAATGAAAATTGGTATAAATGTTTCATTTATAACAGAAACCAAGAATCTAATTAGTCTATAAAACAAGTTTAGGTGATGGGTGTTTTTGTTTTGGAAAATAAGGAAAATCTGCAATAAGTCCGATAAAATAAATAGTAAAAAAGGTGTGCTTACGAAATTTATTAAAAATGTTTTCATTCCCATGGGAACTATACGAATTTAATAAGTCTATACATTTTTTCATGTAAAAGAGATTTTATTTTAGGTGTAGAGAAAATGTGGGTATATTTTAAAAAGTAAGTAATATTAGTGGAAATGGATAAGCCGGAAATGGCTGATAGGTGCACTTTTGACTGTTCTGAAACCGAATAGAAAAAGTTTCTATCGCAACCAGTTTAGAAAATATTACCTTTTTTTCGTTCAGTTTACTTTAAATTTCATCATCTAACGTTTTCTTTAACCACAACCACGAATGAATGAATTTTATAAATTTCTTATTTTTATAATTTTCTACAATAATTGGCTCAATACATAAGAAGTTAAAAGTTTTTAAAACTGTTGCATCTTTTCTTTAAAAAAATTTTTAAATTTGTTTTATTATGCAAAATGTGAAAAAAATTTTTTTATGAAAATTTTCAAACACCTGTGGTATAAAAAAAATCCATAGGAACGTAGGTAACCAACTTTTTTAAAATAATGCGCGTCCAAAGGCGATTGCAGAATGGTAAAAGTTTTTATCAAATCTAGAGTTACTAGGAAGTTATTGGTACCAAAGTGCAAAAAAGCCTATTAATTTAATAAATTATTTTAACTGTAAAATCTTAAGTTTTTCACATTGCTGCCACAAATGGATGGATTCCATCAGTTTTTTTTAATCAGTCATATTTTACAATAATTCTTCTTACACATAACTATTAAAAAAGTATTATAACCGTTGAACAATGGCTATAAAAAAATAATTTAACTTTTTTTAATGCAAAGTAGAAAAAAAAAAAATATTTGTTTTTTCTACTTTGCATTAAAAAAAAGTTAAATTAATTTTTTATAGCCATTGTTCAACGGTTATAACACTTTTTTAATAGTTATGTGTAAGAAGAATTATTGTAAATTATGACTGATTAAATAAACTAATGGAATCCATGCATTTGTGGCAGAAATTTGAAAAACTTAAGATTTTTCAGTTAAAATAATTTATTAAATTAATAGCCTTTTTTTACACTTTGGTACCAATAACTTCCTTGTAACTCTAGATTTGATAAAAACTTTTACCTTTCTGCAATCCCCTTTGGACGCGCATATTTTTAAAAAAGTTGGCTACCTACGTTCCTATGGATTTTTTTTATACCACAGGTGTTTGAAAATTTTCATAAAAAAATTGTTTTCACATTTTGCATAAAAAAACAAATTTCAAAATTTTTTTTAAAGAAAAGATGCAACAGTTTTAAAAACTTTTAACTTCTTATGTATTGAGCCAATTATTGTAGAAAATTATAAAAATAAGAAATTTATAAAATTCATTCATTCGTGGTTGTGGTTAAAGAAAACGTAAGATGATGAAATTTAAAGTACACTGAACGAAAAAAAGCTAATATTTTCTAAACTGGTTGCGATAGAAATTTTTTCTATTCGGTTTCAGAACAGTCAAAAGTGCACCTATCAGCCATTTCAGGCTTATCCATTTTCTACCGGACACCCTGTATAAGTTAAAAGGTCCCAAATAAATCCAATTTTTGTAAGAAAAATCAAAAGCGTGCTATTTCTTTGTCCATAGCTGTATATAAACTGTTTAGAAAATACTGAATCAGGTATAATTTAAAATAGCTTTAAAGATTCTTAAACTGTGAGACGATTATCGTCTTTTCGATTATCATTTTCAAAATTACGGAAAGACCCTCCTGTACTAATTCCCGTAAACGTTTATTGTTAAAAAATAAATAATTTGTATCAGTATATAAGAAGTTGGTCTTTGTTATCTATTTTATTGAAACTTATACAGTTCCAGAACGTATAATAAATTTATAGAAAAACTTACTTGAGACAGCGCACAAAATAAAAGAGATTCTAGTTAGAATCCATTCGTATTGTAAGACTCCTTTGAGTGGCAAACGAGTAATAATCATCGAGAGAACTCCCAAACAAGCGTAGGCAAGTAAAAAACCAATTGTCACAAGAACTTGAACAGAGATTAACCATCCAGGAAGTAAGTACTCCCTAATTTCGTGATATTCCTAAAGAAATAACTCAATTTCATTCAAAACCAACCGAATCCAATTTAAAATGAATTAAACTCACATGACTATAAGCTCCATAGCAGCCAGTAAACTTTTTAGGGAATTGATAATTCGGATAGACAAAGTTCTTAAAACAATATTGCCAGATTCCCATATTCAAGAAGGCACTACGTGATTCCTCGTATGACTCAATCCAATAAGGCGAACAAAAAGCCATTAAAAGAGCAATGGAACCAATAAATGTAACAATTGCTCCAAAAACTAGGCCATCTAGGAAGTTAAAAGAATTTATTTTTATTACAAAAATTACAAAACACTTGGCGACGCCTCAAAAATCAGGTCAATTAGAGAAGAAATAGATTTTTGATTGATTACTCACTGGAAGCTTTGGGATAATCATTCTTTTCTGAACCTTCAACAGATTGTTCTTTGTGCATTTTGTTAGTATTTTCCAAATAATATTTTAATAAATAGAAATTTTAATAATTTATAATTATTTATTTGTTAAAAAATAAACAAAAAGTATTTCTTTTATCGGAAATCAACAAATTATCAATTTTTTTGTGGAAGAAAAGTGACAAGTTGTTGAAAAAGACACCCAACCCAAAAATAGTTATGGTGGAAACAAAATGATAGTGGGGGAATTTTTCTTGTTTGTGAAATGAGTGCGTTCAGTGTTGTAAAATGAGTGATGAGGACTGGTGTTTTTATGAAGTGTGTTCCATTCCATGTTATGGAATGTTTGTTCCTATCTCTAATACAAATTTACTATCGGAAATATGTCTTGACCAGAAACATCATTTTGACATTTGTTTCAATAGTCCCGTTCATTTGGAGGTGGTAGTTTACTTAGATAATCTAGTGCATTTACTACTAGAACTACTCATGCTTTTTTGCCGAGTAAATGGGAATTGCATTGATTCGATGAAAGTGCGTTCCATTGAAAATCGCTAGTAAACTACAAGTAGGACTTTGCAACATCCCAAAAAGGAACAGGGCTAATGTATCTGTTGCACCACAAGAATAAACAAAAAATACCAATACTGGAAACTTTCGTACGTCTTTCCCCCCCAAAACCATGTTGTGTACAGTGTTGTCTGTAAATATATGTGAAAGCCACCGCGTTGGTAAATGACGTTAACACGCACACATTTATAGATTCACGACATTCACCACACATCGGACAAGAAAAAACGATAAGTTCACGACATTCACCACACCTCGCAGCTTGTAGGCAAACGTCAGTTGACCGTCGAGTTTCCAGTCTTGGTATTTTTTGTTTATGACCACAAGATCGTAAATACCCCTATTGTAACGCCATATAAGCATTTATAAGGAACACTCGGGAGCTTATCGATTTTCAATGAGTGAGGCGGACCACTTGTATGGCCACTTTTAATTAATTTTGAATGTACTTTCCAATTTTCTCTTCAATGAGTGACGCAGGCTACAACAACAACAAAAAAACACCCTTGACTTGAGTTTCAATAACACACGGTTGAGACACGAAGCGACACAAAGCAATACATCAAGGAACGACGGGAAAAAATTTCAAACACGACATCCGAGTGAGGAGTACTACAAAAAAACAACACAAATAAAATAAAATTTTATAATATAAATATTTTTTTGAGTGGATTTTGCTATAAAAAGGCAACACCACAGCCAAATTATTCAGTTCATCTGTGGTCGTCGACAAGTACACATCGGCAAAGAGCTCCTGGAATGGGTGAGTGATATATCATGTCTCATCGGACATTTTGTACACAAGCTAGGCATACACTCGGGACATGCTCGGGACATTCTCGCGACATCCTCGGGAAAAGCTCGGGACAAGCTCGGGACATCTTCGGGACATGCTCAGGACATCTTCGGGACAGGCTCGGGACAAGCTCGGGAAAATCTCGGGCAAGCTACGGACATGCTCAGGACATGCTCGCCACATGCTCGGGACATGCCCGGGACATCTTCGGGACATGATCGGGACATGCTCGGAACATCTTCGGGACATGCTCGGGACATGCTCGGGACAAACTCGGGACATGCTCGGGACATGCTTGGAACATCTTCGGGACATCTACGGGACATGCTCGGGACATGCTCGGGACATGCTCGGGACATGGTCGGGACATCTTCGGGACATGCTCGGGACATCTTCGGGACATGCTCGGGACATCTTCGGGACATCTTCGGGACATCTTCGGGACATGCTCTGGACATCTTCGGGACATGCTCGGGACATGCTCGGGACATGCTCGGGACATCTTCGAGACATGCTCGGGACATGCTCGGGACATGCTCGGGACATGCTCGTTACAAGCTCGGGACATGCTCGGGACATCTTCGGGACATCTTCGGGACATGCTCGGGACAAGCTCGGGACATCTTCGGGACATCTTCGGGACATCTTCGGGACATCTTCGGGACATCTTCGGGACATGCTCGGGACATCTTCGGGACATCTTCGGGACATGCTCGGGACATGCTCGGGACATGCTCGAGACATGCTCGGGACATCTTCGGGACATCTTCGGGACATCTTCGGGACATGCTCGGGACAAGCTCGGGACATCTTCGGGACATCTTCGGGACATCTTCGGGACATGCTCGGGACATCTTCGGGACATCTTCGGGACATCTTCGGGACATGCTCGGGACATGCTCGGGACATGCTCGAGACATGCTCGGGACATGCTTGAAACATCTTCGGGACATGCTCGGGACATCTTCGGGACATGCTCGGGACATCTTCGGGACATCTTCGGGACATCTTCGGGACATGCTCGGGACATCTTCGGGACATCTTCGGGACATGCTCGGGACATGCTCGGGACATGCTCGAGACATGCTCGGGACATCTTCGGGACATCTTCGGGACATCTTCGGGACATGCTCGGGACAAGCTCGGGACATCTTCGGGACATCTTCGGGACATCTTCGGGACATCTTCGGGACATCTTCGGGACATCTTCGGGACATGCTCGGGACATCTTCGGGACATCTTCGGGACATGCTCGGGACATGCTCGGGACATGCTCGAGACATCTTCGGGACATCTTCGGGACATCTTCGGGACATCTTCGGGACATGCTCGGGACATGCTCGGGACATGCTCGGGACATCTTCGGGACATGCTCGGGACATCTTCGGGACATGCTCGGGACATCTTCGGGACATCTTCGGGACATCTTCGGGACATCTTCGGGACATGCTCGGGACAAGCTCGGGACATCTTCGGGACATCTTCGGGACATCTTCGGGACATCTTCGGGACATCTTCGGGACATGCTCGGGACATCTTCGGGACATCTTCGGGACATGCTCGGGACATGCTCGGGACATGCTCGAGACATGCTCGGGACATCTTCGGGACATCTTCGGGACATCTTCGGGACATGCTCGGGACAAGCTCGGGACATCTTCGGGACATCTTCGGGACATCTTCGGGACATGCTCGGGACATCTTCGGGACATCTTCGGGACATCTTCGGGACATGCTCGGGACATGCTCGGGACATGCTCGAGACATGCTCGGGACATGCTTGAAACATCTTCGGGACATGCTCGGGACATCTTCGGGACATGCTCGGGACATCTTCGGGACATCTTCGGGACATGCTCGGGACAAGCTCGGGACATCTTCGGGACATCTTCGGGACATCTTCGGGACATCTTCGGGACATGCTCGGGACATCTTCGGGACATCTTCGGGACATCTTCGGGACATCTTCGGGACATGCTCGGGACATCTTCGGGACATCTTTGGGACATCTTCGGGACATGCTCGGGACATCTTCGGGACATCTTCGGGACATGCTCGGAACATCTTCGGGACATGCTCGGGACATCTTCGGGACATGCTCGGGACATCTTCGGGACATGCACGGGACATGCTCGGGACATCACGGGACATGCTCGGGACATCTTCGGGACATCTTCGGAACATCTTCGGGACATGCTCGGGACATGCTCGGGACATCTTCGGGACATGCTCGGGACATCTTCGGGACATCTTCGGGACATCTTCGGGACATCTTCGGGACATCTTCGGGGCATTCTCGGGACATGCTCGGGACATCTTCGGGACATCTTCGGGACATGCTCGGGACAAGCTCGGGACATCTTCGGGACATCTTCGGGACATCTTCGGGACATCTTCGGGACATCTTCGGGACATGCTCGGGACATCTTCGGGACATCTTCGGGACATGCTCGGGACATGCTCGGGACATGCTCGAGACATGCTCGGGACATCTTCGGGACATCTTCGGGACATCTTCGGGACATGCTCGGGACAAGCTCGGGACATCTTCGGGACATCTTCGGGACATCTTCGGGACATGCTCGGGACATCTTCGGGACATCTTCGGGACATCTTCGGGACATGCTCGGGACATGCTCGGGACATGCTCGGGACATCTTTGGGACATCTTCGGGACATGCTCGGGACATCTTCGGGACATCTTCGGGACATCTTCGGGACATCTTCGGGACATGCTCGGGACATCTTCGGGACATCTTCGGGACATCTTCGGGACATCTTCGGGACATGCTCGGGACATCTTCGGGACATCTTTGGGACATCTTCGGGACATGCTCGGGACATCTTCGGGACATCTTCGGGACATGCTCGGGACATCTTCGGGACATGCTCGGGACATCTTCGGGACATCTTCGGGACATGCTCGGGACAAGCTCGGGACATCTTCGGGACATCTTCGGGACATCTTCGGGACATCTTCGGGACATGCTCGGGACATCTTCGGGACATCTTCGGGACATCTTCGGGACATCTTCGGGACATGCTCGGGACATCTTCGGGACATCTTTGGGACATCTTCGGGACATGCTCGGGACATCTTCGGGACATCTTCGGGACATGCTCGGAACATCTTCGGGACATGCTCGGGACATCTTCGGGACATGCTCGGGACATCTTCGGGACATGCACGGGACATGCTCGGGACATCACGGGACATGCTCGGGACATCTTCGGGACATCTTCGGGACATCTTCGGGACATGCTCGGGACATGCTCGGGACATCTTCGGGACAT
Organism: Episyrphus balteatus; assembly: GCF_945859705.1. Classification (NCBI taxonomy): domain Eukaryota; kingdom Metazoa; phylum Arthropoda; class Insecta; order Diptera; family Syrphidae; genus Episyrphus; species Episyrphus balteatus. Next base: position 73,995,547 of record NC_079137.1, read on the forward strand.
GCTCGGGACATCTTCGGGACATCTTCGGGACATCTTCGGGACATCTTCGGGACATCTTCGGGGCATTCTCGGGACATGCTCGGGACATCTTCGGGACATCTTCGGGACATCTTCGGGACATCTTCGGGACATCTTCGGGACATTCTCGGGACATCTTCGGGACATGCTCGGGACATCTTCGGGACATCTTTGGGACATCTTCGGGACATCTTCGGGACATGCTCGGGACATGCTCGGGACATCTTCGGGACATGCTCGGGACATCTTCGGGACATGCTCGGGACATCTTCGGGACATGCTCGGGACATCTTCGGGACATTTTCGGGACATGTTCAGGACATTCTCGGGACATACTCGGGACATGCTCGGGACATCTTCGGGACATCTTTGGGACATGCTCGGAACATTCTTGGGACATCTTCGGGACATGCTCGGGACATGCTCGGGACATGCTCGGGACATGCTCGGGACATGCTCGGGACATCTTCGGGACATCTTCGGGACATGCTCGGGACATCTTCGGGACATCTTCGGGACATGCTCGGGACATGCTCGGGACATCTTCGGGACATGCTCGGGACATCTTCGGGACATGCTCGGGACATGCTCGGGACATGCTCGGGACAAGCTCGGGACATGCTCGGGACATCTTCGGGACATGCTCGGGACATGCTCGGGACAAGCTCGGGACATGCTCGGGACATCTTCGGGACATGCTCGGGACATCTTCGGGACATGCTCGGGACATGCTCGGGACATGCTCGGGACATCTTCGGGACATATTCGGGACATCTTCTTGACATGCTCGGGACATGCTCGGGACATACTCGGGACATCTTCAGGACATGCTCAGGACATCTTCGGGACACCTTCGGGACATGCTCGGGACATGCTTGGGACATCTTCGGGACATCTTCGAGATATGCTCGGGATATGCTCGGGACATCTTCGGGACATGCTCGGGACATCTTCGGGACATGCTCGGGACATCTTCGGGACATCTTCGGGACATGCTCGGGACATCTTCGGGACATGCTCGGGACATCTTCGGGACATGCTCGGGACATCTTCGGGACATGCTCGGGACATCTTCGGGACATGCTCGGGACATGCTCGGGACATCTTCGGGACATCTTCGGGACATGCTCGGGACATGCTCGGGACATGCTCGAGACATGCTCGGGACATCTTCGGGACATCTTCGGGACATCTTCGGGACATGCTCGGGACATCTTCGGGACATCTTCGGGACATGCTCGGGACATGCTCGGGACATGCTCGAGACATGCTCGGGACATCTTCGGGACATCTTCGGGACATCTTCGGGACATGCTCGGGACAAGCTCGGGACATCTTCGGGACATCTTCGGGACATCTTCGGGACATGCTCGGGACATCTTCGGGACATCTTCGGGACATCTTCGGGACATGCTCGGGACATGCTCGGGACATGCTCGAGACATGCTCGGGACATGCTTGAAACATCTTCGGGACATGCTCGGGACATCTTCGGGACATGCTCGGGACATCTTCGGGACATCTTCGGGACATGCTCGGGACAAGCTCGGGACATCTTCGGGACATCTTCGGGACATCTTCGGGACATGCTCGGGACATCTTCGGGACATCTTCGGGACATCTTCGGGACATCTTCGGGACATGCTCGGGACATCTTCGGGACATCTTTGGGACATCTTCGGGACATGCTCGGGACATCTTCGGGACATCTTCGGGACATGCTCGGAACATCTTCGGGACATGCTCGGGACATCTTCGGGACATGCTCGGGACATCTTCGGGACATGCACGGGACATGCTCGGGACATCACGGGACATGCTCGGGACATCTTCGGGACATCTTCGGAACATCTTCGGGACATGCTCGGGACATGCTCGGGACATCTTCGGGACATGCTCGGGACATCTTCGGGACATCTTCGGGACATCTTCGGGACATCTTCGGGACATCTTCGGGGCATTCTCGGGACATGCTCGGGACATCTTCGGGACATCTTCGGGACATGCTCGGGACAAGCTCGGGACATCTTCGGGACATCTTCGGGACATCTTCGGGACATCTTCGGGACATCTTCGGGACATGCTCGGGACATCTTCGGGACATCTTCGGGACATGCTCGGGACATGCTCGGGACATGCTCGAGACATGCTCGGGACATCTTCGGGACATCTTCGGGACATCTTCGGGACATGCTCGGGACAAGCTCGGGACATCTTCGGGACATCTTCGGGACATCTTCGGGACATGCTCGGGACATCTTCGGGACATCTTCGGGACATCTTCGGGACATGCTCGGGACATGCTCGGGACATGCTCGAGACATGCTCGGGACATGCTTGAAACATCTTCGGGACATGCTCGGGACATCTTCGGGACATGCTCGGGACATCTTCGGGACATGCTCGGGACATGCTCGGGACATGCTCGAGACATGCTCGGGACATCTTCGGGACATCTTCGGGACATCTTCGGGACATGCTCGGGACAAGCTCGGGACATCTTCGGGACATCTTCGGGACATCTTCGGGACATGCTCGGGACATCTTCGGGACATCTTCGGGACATCTTCGGGACATGCTCGGGACATGCTCGGGACATGCTCGAGACATGCTCGGGACATGCTTGAAACATCTTCGGGACATGCTCGGGACATCTTCGGGACATGCTCGGGACATCTTCGGGACATCTTCGGGACATGCTCGGGACAAGCTCGGGACATCTTCGGGACATCTTCGGGACATCTTCGGGACATGCTCGGGACATCTTCGGGACATCTTCGGGACATCTTCGGGACATGCTCGGGACATGCTCGGGACATGCTCGAGACATGCTCGGGACATGCTTGAAACATCTTCGGGACATGCTCGGGACATCTTCGGGACATGCTCGGGACATCTTCGGGACATGCTCGGGACATGCTCGGGACATGCTCGAGACATGCTCGGGACATCTTCGGGACATCTTCGGGACATCTTCGGGACATGCTCGGGACAAGCTCGGGACATCTTCGGGACATCTTCGGGACATCTTCGGGACATGCTCGGGACATCTTCGGGACATCTTCGGGACATCTTCGGGACATGCTCGGGACATGCTCGGGACATGCTCGAGACATGCTCGGGACATGCTTGAAACATCTTCGGGACATGCTCGGGACATCTTCGGGACATGCTCGGGACATCTTCGGGACATCTTCGGGACATGCTCGGGACAAGCTCGGGACATCTTCGGGACATCTTCGGGACATCTTCGGGACATCTTCGGGACATGCTCGGGACATCTTCGGGACATCTTCGGGACATCTTCGGGACATGCTCGGGACATCTTCGGGACATCTTTGGGACATCTTCGGGACATGCTCGGGACATCTTCGGGACATCTTCGGGACATGCTCGGAACATCTTCGGGACATGCTCGGGACATCTTCGGGACATGCTCGGGACATCTTCGGGACATGCACGGGACATGCTCGGGACATCACGGGACATGCTCGGGACATCTTCGGGACATCTTCGGGACATCTTCGGGACATGCTCGGGACATGCTCGGGACATCTTCGGGACATGCTCGGGACATCTTCGGGACATCTTCGGGACATCTTCGGGACATCTTCGGGACATCTTCGGGGCATTCTCGGGACATGCTCGGGACATCTTCGGGACATCTTCGGGACATCTTCGGGACATCTTCGGGACATCTTCGGGACATTCTCGGGACATCTTCGGGACATGCTCGGGACATCTTCGGGACATCTTTGGGACATCTTCGGGACATCTTCGGGACATGCTCGGGACATGCTCGGGACATCTTCGGGACATGCTCGGGACATCTTCGGGACATGCTCGGGACATCTTCGGGACATGCTCGGGACATCTTCGGGACATTTTCGGGACATGTTCAGGACATTCTCGGGACATACTCGGGACATGCTCGGGACATCTTCGGGACATCTTTGGGACATGCTCGGAACATTCTTGGGACATCTTCGGGACATGCTCGGGACATGCTCGGGACATGCTCGGGACATGCTCGGGACATGCTCGGGACATCTTCGGGACATCTTCGGGACATGCTCGGGACATCTTCGGGACATCTTCGGGACATGCTCGGGACATGCTCGGGACATCTTCGGGACATGCTCGGGACATCTTCGGGACATGCTCGGGACATGCTCGGGACATGCTCGGGACAAGCTCGGGACATGCTCGGGACATCTTCGGGACATGCTCGGGACATCTTCGGGACATGCTCGGGACATGCTCGGGACATGCTCGGGACATCTTCGGGACATATTCGGGACATCTTCTTGACATGCTCGGGACATGCTCGGGACATACTCGGGACATCTTCAGGACATGCTCAGGACATCTTCGGGACACCTTCGGGACATGCTCGGGACATGCTTGGGACATCTTCGGGACATCTTCGAGATATGCTCGGGATATGCTCGGGACATCTTCGGGACATGCTCGGGACATCTTCGGGACATGCTCGGGACATCTTCGGGACATCTTCGGGACATGCTCGGGACATCTTCGGGACATGCTCGGGACATCTTCGGGACATGCTCGGGACATCTTCGGGACATGCTCGGGACATCTTCGGGACATGCTCGGGACATGCTCGGGACATCTTCGGGACATCTTCTGGACATGCTCGGGACATACTCGGGACATGCTCGGGACATCTTCGGGACATCTTCGGGACATGCTCGGGACATTCTCGGGACATCTTCGGGACATGCTAGGGACATGCTCGGGACATGCTCGGGACATCTTCGGGACATGCTCGGGACATGCTCGGGACATGCTCGGACATGCTCGGGACATGCTCGGGACATGCTCGGGACATGCTCGGGACATCTTCGGGACATGCTCGGGACATCTTCGGGACATACTCGGGACATGCTCGGGACATCTTCGGGACATCTTTGGGACATCTTCGGGACATGCTCGGGACATCTTCGGGACATGTTCGGGACATGCTCGGGACATCTTCGGGACATCTTCGGGACATTTTTGGGACATCTCCGGTACATCTCCGGTACATGCTCTGGACATCTTCGGGACATCTTCGGGACATCTTCGGGACATCTTCGGGACATGCTCGGGACATCTTCGGGACATCTTCGTTACATGCTCGGGACATGCTCGGGACAAGCTCGGGACAACCTCGGGACATGCTCGGGACATGCTCGGGACATCTTCGGGACATGCTCGGGACTTGCTCGGGACAAGCTCGGGACTAGCTCGGGACAAGCTCGGAAAAAGCTATTGACATGCATGGGACATCTTTGGGACATGCTCGGGACATGCTCGGGACATCTTCAGGACATCTTCGTGACATCTTCGGGACATCTTCGGGACATCTTCGGGACATCTTCGGGACATGCTCGGGATATGCTCGGGACATCTTCGGGACATGCTCGGGAAATGCTTGAGACATTCTGATGACATGCTCGGGACATGCTCGGGACAACCTCGGGACATGCTCGGGACATGCTCGGGACATCTTCGGGACATGCTCGGGACAAGCTCGGGACATGCTCGGGACATGCTCGGGACATGCTCGGGACATGCTCGGGACATCTTCGTGACATCTTCGGGACATCTTCGTGAAATCTTCAGGACATGATCGGGATATGCTCGGGACATTTCGGGACATGCTCGGGACATGCTCGGGACATCTTCTGGACATCGTCGGGACATGCTCGGGACATCTTCGGGACATGCTCGGGACATCTTCGGGACATGCTCGGGACATCTTCGGGACATCTTCGGGACATCTTCGGGACATGCTCGGGACATGCTCGGGACATCTTCGGGACATCTTCTGGACATGCTCGGGACATGCTCGGGACATACTCGGGACGTGCTCGGGACATCTTCGGGACATCTTCGGGACATGCTCGGGACATTCTCGGGACATCTTCGGGACATGCTCGGGACATGCTCGGGACATGCTCGGGACATGCTCGGGACATGCTCGGGACATCTTCGGGACATGCTCGGGACATCTTCGGGACATCTTCGGGACATACTCGGGACATGCTCGGGACATCTTCGGGACATCTTTGGGACATCTTCGGGACATGCTCGGGACATCTTCGGGACATCTTCGGGACATCTTCGGGACATCTTCGGGACATCTTCGGGACATCTTCGGGACATCTTCGGGACATCTCGGGACATCTTTGGGACATCTTCGGGACATGCTCGGGACATCTTCGGGACATCTTCGGGACATCTTCGGGACATCTTCGGGACATCTTCGGGACATTCTCGGGACATCTTCGGGACATCTTCGGGACATCTTCGGGACATCTTCGGGGCATTCTCGGGACATCTCAGGTACATCTCCGGTACATGCTCGGGACATCTTCGGGTCATCTTCGGGACATCTTCGGGACATCTTCGGGACATCTTCGGGACATCTTCGGGACATTCTCGGGACATCTTCGGGACATGCTCGGGACATCTTCGGGACATCTTCGGGACATGCTCGGGACATCTTCGGGACATGCTCGGGACATCTTCGAGACATCTTCGGGACATCTTCGGGACATCTTCGGGACATTCTCGGGACATCTTCGGGACATGCTCGGGACATCTTCGGGACATCTTCGGGACATGCTCGGGACATCTTCGGGACATGTTCGGGACATGCTCGGGACATCTTCGGGACATCGTCGGGACATCTTCGGGACATCTTCGGGGCATTCTCGGGACATCTCCGGTACATCTCCGGTACATGCTCTGGACATCTTCGGGACATCTTCGGGACATCTTCGGGACATCTTCGGGACATCTTCGGGACATCTTCGGGACATCTTCGGGACATCTTTGGGACATCTTCGGGACATGCTCGGGACATCTTCGGGACATCTTCGGGACATCTTCGGGACATCGTCGGGACATCTTCGTGACATTCTCGGGACATCTTCGGGACATGCTCGGGACATCTTCGGGACATCTTCGGGACATTCTCGGGACATCTTCGGGACATGCTCGGGACATCTTCGGGACATCTTCGGGACATGCTCGGGACATCTTCGGGACATCTTCGGGACATTCTCGGGACATCTTCGGGACATGCTCGGGACATCTTCGGGACATCTTCGGGACATGCTCTGGACATGCTCGGGACATGCTCGGGACAAGCTCGGGACATGCTCGGGACATGCTCGGGTTATGTTCGGGACATGCTCGGGACTTGCTCGGGACAAGCTCGGGACTAGCTCGGGACAAGCTCGGAAAAAGCTAGGGACATGCATGGGACATCTTTGGGACATGCTCGGGACATCTTCAGGACATCTTCGTGACATCTTCGGGACATCTTCGGGACATCTTCGGGACATGCTCGGGATATGCTCGGGACATCTTCGGGACATGCTCGGGAAATGCTTGAGACATGCTGATGACATGCTCGGGACATGCTCGGGACAACCTCGGGACATGCTCGGGACATGCTCGGGACATCTTCGGGACATGCTCGGGACAAGCTCGGGACATGCTCGGGACATGCTCGGGACATCTTCGTGACATCTTCGGGACATCTTCGTGAAATCTTCAGGACATGATCGGGATATGCTCGGGACATTTCGGGCATGCTCGGGAAATGCTTGAGACATGCTGATGACATGCTCGGGACATGCTCCGGACATTGTCGGGATATGAGAATTTCATGAGAAATAAATGCAATATTAATTTTATTTTTAAAATTGTTTATTAAGAATCTATGATTCAATGTCTATAAATTTGTATCTTTTTATTTTTCAAAGGAACATATATTATTTGACATTTTTTGATTCAGTGCATGTTTGCAATTTCTTATTGTATACCAAACCAGGTGAACAAGTCAATACTAGACCTTTGCCGTTTGAACAGAAGAAATATGCTGCTGGATCACTTGGATTTGGATAGAAATGAACACCTTGCTTTGGGCATGGAATATTGGCCTTAGTTGGTGGCATCTTAGCATATGGCAATACATTACGAGATTTTGCTGAGATCTATTAAAAAAATGAATTTTTTTAATGATTCAATGATTCTTAATTGATCAAAAATATTAATACTTACTGTGCAGTTTACATTTTCCTTATAATCACAACTGTTCAACTTAGGATTGAAGTATAATCCAGAAGCACATGTTTCAAGCATAGGAACACTATTGTAGCAAATATAAAACCTAAACAAGATACAAAAAATAAAATAATTATTGTCTTCATTAATATACTCATTATAAAATAGACTTACCTTCCGCAATCAGCCTTACTTTCAACAAAGTCTATATTGTAAGGATCATTATTATTATTGCACATGTTTTCAACACAATCTACATATTTGGGAAAATCGCAACGGTTGGTTTCTGGATTGTATTGTAAATTTCTGCTACACTGTTGCAATACAGACGCTCCAGCAAAACATAAAATATATTTATTGCAAGTTTTTGGGTAGGGCATGAACTGTAGGGTGTTGTTACACTTGGGAAGGCATTCAGTTTTTTCGGGCTCATCACAACGCTGTGTCCTTGCGCTGAATTGAAAACCATCTGAGCAGCTTCCGGGGTAGGCCTTTCCTCCCATACAAGTTATATACTTACCACAATCTTCCATGTCCGCTAAGAATATCCCATCCTTGACTCCTTCGCAAACATTAATTTCAGCAAAAGTGGAGCTTGTGGTTATAACGACCACAGCCAAAACGGTCCAAATAAAATCTTAAAAGAAAATTTATTTAAAATTTCAGTAAAGCCTTAAAAGTTTTATAATAATTTTTTAAACAAATTTTAAATTGGGTTAAAAAATTACTTTTCATGATATCGATAGGAGGATCCTTATTGGTCTTCTTCGCAGCTATAATGACACAATGAACCTGGTATGACTTGCTCTGAATTCAAACTCAAAGAAGATGATTCTTTTATATGAAACAAAATAACAAAATTGTGTTCTTTTATTCGAATCAAAATCAACTTAAAAAATTGATATTGTAGTTGGTTATCGTGAGTGCGTTGAAATGTGTGAGGAATTTGATGTTTCTCGTGTTCGTTCAGATCCTTATCGGTAGCTAACAATCTAACAACAATTAATGTTTCATATTGATATAATTGCTGGTACCAGTGTTTTATCTTACTAATTGTTATCAATTCATCTGAAGCTTTTAAGAAAAAATATATTGATGATGAACTTGACAAATTCATGATCAATGTTTAAGTTTGATAAAAATTTATTAGATAACAATTATTCTCAATTCTAGTTTCTGTCTATCTATCTATCTCCCCCGTTTAGACAGGAGGGGCAATTTTCTAAAAAAGGACTTAAAATTTTAAAAAATATTTAAAGAACAACGGCAACACTAACAGTTATGAATGATACCTTTTCAAAAGTCAGAATTGTACACTTAAAGCCATAACTACATTGACCACTTTTTGAAAATGTACAAAATTAAATTTTTTTCTTACAAGCGCGAAAGTATATAGTTATTTAAACCAGAAATAAGCTTTCTACATCATTATTTTAAGTTTTGCAAACTGAAATACTACCAAAAACAGGTTTAAAATATTTCACTTTTGTACTTTCGCACACTTTGAGCCCATGTTGTTAATGATTAATTCTAATTTTTTATATCTAATAATTTATATCAATCAATGGTTTTCGAAACAATCGATTTCAAAGTCAAAATTTGCGAAAAAAAAAGTTAAAAAAAAAGTATTGAATACTATTTTTGTGAAGACTATGGATTTAAATACGAAATCGATGGATAAAGTAAATTGCCTCAATTGATTCCTTATGGGGACTTTTCACGAGTCGATTTTTCCCGTGCGGCGAAGCTTTTCGACCCGTGTGAACATAAGTTGCAGGCGACTAAAGTGACAATCCCCATAGAAAAATCCTAGTCGACCGACATATCGTGCGGCTAAAATCGACTCGTGAAAAGTCGGCATTATCAAACACTTAAAACAAATGTTCCCATGCCTTCTAGTTTTAAGAAAATTGAAAAATAGGAAGAATTTCAAAAAGGAGGTTCTCATTTCGTCAGATTTTTTTTATGTTTGTTACCTTAGAACTTTCGACTGCATGAACCGATTTTGATGGTTCTTTTTGTATTTGAAAGCTATTAATGGTAGTATTATCTCATTTCCATGCAAAAGCCAAAGTTAAATCCATAGAAGTCGTTTTTTTTGTTGATAAAAAGGACTATTTTATTACTATTTTTATTTTAATTCATTCATTCATTCCTGTTCCTTAAAATTATTTTTTTATCAATATCTACTATTATTATTATAACCAATGGCAATGATGAATCTTGATTTCAGTTTCAAAATGCATATGAAGATAAATATATCTTGAGTTTCTAACCTTGATATAAGATCATTTATCGCATAAGTTTACTTGTATTGTAATTGTGAAAGCATATTTAATCTTATCAAACAAGTTTCGAGTATATGAACATCAGCCAGCAAACATTTTAAGTGGATCCCCTTTGTTTATAACATCTCCGAAAACATATCTCACGTGTTGAAAAAATAGGATCTTATCATATTTCCGCTACATAGGTAGCATTTTATATTTGGCCGATAAGCAACAGATAACAATCACATTTCTTTGCAGAAATTATTTTCGAACTGCAGAGTACACGATAGATAAATTTTTGGTTTAATTTGTTATTGTTATTAGTGCTAGGCTTTATTGCTTCAAAAATCATACAAGCAGCAAGAACTCAGAATTGATTCTTTAAGTTCGTTATAATGGCGGAGTGCAATAACTTACAAAGCAATATCCCGCAAGTAACAATTTATCTTCCATAAGGTTAAAATCTTTAATTTCTCTAAAGGGCTTGCATTAAGTTTGTGAAACGAAGATTCAAACTTTCGAAGCTAAACTTTCGTTAACCGCTTCCTAAAAACGTAGTCCAAGTGGAATTTAAAAATTTGTACAAACATTAATGTTAACATTTCGTTTCAATTTCATTAAGGCTACATGAAATTCCATTGTAGAAGCTTTGCAATGGCTTTGCAAATGAAATTGTATTGAAACTGCTTACAATATCCTTATGAATGCTATGTATTTTTTTTTAATCCAGTCCAAAAATTATCAGATTCAAAATTATTTAGGTAGGTATTTGAGTTTGGTAGAAGAAATTGTTGAATTGTTGTTTTTGATTGAAAATAATACAAAATATGATTTATATCATATTCAAATATAACAACTTATATTTTGTATCTCTGTAAGAGAAAAAAAGAAGATCAATTTCAGGCGCATGCGCAAAAAGCTTTTTGTTCTATATGTTGGCCTTAGAGAAGTTAAGGGTTATCTACTGTAGAAGCCCGTGAGACATGTCCAATGAGACATGTCCGATGAAACATGTCCCACGAGACAGGTTCCATGAGACATGTCCCATGACACATGTCCCATGACACATGTCCCATGAGACATGTCCCATGAGACATGTCCCATGGCACATTTCATGAGACATAGTGTCAAAATTTAACACCGATTTAACTATTTAACGCAATTCACACACGGCCTTAAGGATCGAATTGAATCTGAATTGAAATTTCGATCCAGGTATATGACTATACCAGATCGAGGAATCGAATTAAAATAGAATCGAAAACACAATTTTTCTTTTAAATATATTTGCATTAAAATAGAAAAATCTAACCAAAAACAAAGTGCAAGTAAAACTAGATATCATTTAGACATACATAAGGTGAATTTGCAAGTAAGAAGACAATCACACACAATTTCCACCATAAATTATATCTCGAGTATTCAATTCGTTAGGTATTATGCATATTTTCTATTCGATTCAGCTCCCCGAGTCGGATCGGATCGACAAATCCGGATTCAATTTGATATAAATATATATATATATATATATATATATATATATATATATATATATATATATATATATATATATATAGACCTAAATACTGATTCAATTCGGATTCAAATCGCCATACAAAGTCAGCTATTACACGAAGCCTCAAGAGGCTTGACTCTTTTTTCGAATTTTCTTTTGATAATCATTTTGTGAGGCGCTTACTATTACACGATGCCTCTTGAGTCAAGGACTCAAATTTGACATTTCTCTTTTGATTTAAAATTTTGTTGTTGTTGTATTGCACCAAGAAGCAAAAAGAAACGAGAGGGAATGTTGAAAAAAGAAAAAGTGGAAAAAGAAACGTCAAAAAAGAGTCTCGGACTCACTACCCACAACTCTCCGGTCATATAATTTTTTCTTTCGTCTTTTTTCTCTTTTGCACTCATTATGTTTAAAAAGTGTCGCGCCTCTTGAGGCTTCATGTAATAGCTGACAAACGGGGTACCTGTGAGTCTCCGGCCAAAAATTTTGAGACTCATTTTCACGTTTCTCTTTGATCTTGTTCTTTTTTTTAACTGTTTTGCTTTATTTGATTCCGTCGGTCGCATAGTTCGCTTCATTCGATGTATATTATTTGGATGTATATGGTAACTTTTTTTTTAAATTAATTTTAATGTTTTCGTTTTGGAAGTTTTTGGAGTTTTTTTTTTGTATATTTTGATGCTTTTTTTGGAATGAAAATACACACGAAAACAAAATAAAACAAAAAAAAAATAGCTGTCAAATTTGCGTCTTTAAAAAAAATACTACGTGTAGAAGCGCGCGATGCACCGAAGAGAAAATCAAAAGGAAATTCGAAGATAATTTCTTCACCTTGCGTCTTCGTGTAGAGCAGACAAAGAAATAAAATTCTCTGAACTCATTCATTAATTCGTTACTCGTTGTTTTCATTTTTGTTTTTTTTTTTTCAACGAATACAACTCGCTCAAACATTTTCGCTTCTGTCAAAATTTGTGTTTGCCATTTTTCATCCAGTTTGTTGCCGGAGTTTTTTCACCACATTCATCTCGTCCACAAAAGAAAAGAAAAAAAAAATTAAAAGATAAAGAAAAAACCTATTTGTTGTTAATTAATTGTTATCTTTATTGAAATTGAATCAATTGATATAATTTCTTCATAAAACATACACAAATTTGAAGAAAAAAAATGTAAAATTTCCCAAAAGAAGAGCGAAAAAAAAAACACTTCTAAGAAAGAAACTTTCCATTTGGCTGACATATTTTTTTTTGTATTTTGCCAATATTTTTTGTCTATGTGAAAATTTAATAAAAAATGGCACCAGTAAAGAATCCAAATAATAATAATACGGGAACAGTTCCAAAATTAACACAATCCGGATCTTCTTCGTCATCTTCAATGATCGAAACATCGCCATCAAGAACAACCAAATCATCATCATCATCTGGGAAAAATCCAAATTTGCAAAGATCAAATGGAATTGTTATGGGTCATGGAGGAGGCGGTGGCGGTGGTGGCGGAGGTAATTCAGTGCAGAGTCTAACAAATAATACACCACCTGCCACTGCCACTGCAACAACAACAACAGTTCCACAATCTGGGGGAATTGGGGCAGTAGGAGGAGCAATGTCGTCGAATGCATATGCATTGCGGAAGAATACAGAAATTGTTGCACCCATTCGTAGGGAGCTTAAGGATTTGAATGTAAGTTTTCTTTTTTTTTTTCTATGGTTTTATATTTTTTTTTTCTTTGCAACGGGAAGATGGTTTTTCTCTGCTTTTTTGTATCCTCTTGAGGTCGATGGTAAAATGGTAAAAGAGTGGGTGGACTTTTTTTTTTTTTTTTCTTCCAAAGGCGTTGTCAGTTCTTTAGGCAGAAAAAGAAGCAGTAATTGAAGATAAGTCCTTCCTGTGATTTTCACTTGGAAATTATTTTTTTTTTGTGTTCTTCATAGAAGATTCCTTACAACCAATCTTGTATTTTTTTTTTTTTGTTAAACTGGCTTCCAGAATGTAGGTTGTTACATTAGGTAATTCATCTTAAACCAAAAAGCTTGATTCTTACTGGTCTGGGTTAAAAAAAAAGATATGTGTTGTTTTTGTGAAACAGGAAAAAAAGAAGATAAAATAGTTGTAACCAAAGGAAAGTTGAAGATTGTGTAGCAAAGGAAGAGCGAGCCTTTACAAAAGTGCTACCTACTACAATATTGTGTTTCACAATGTGTCCCATTCGCAAATGGAGACTGAAAATTCTAAGGGCGATTTTGTTCACTATTGCTCAACTTGGAGCAAACTCTCAAGTTGACAAACTTGAGAGTTGACTTTAACTCGAGAGTTAAAACAAAAGTTGAGAATCTATTTTGTTCACTATTTTTTTCTTAACTCTCGAGTTTAAAAAACAAAAGTTGGCCAACTTTCAGTTTTGAAAATATCCCTGGGATATTTGTGACAGCAAAGACAAATAATGTCAGTTTATAATCATCTTTTTATGTTTTTGTCATCAGTTAGAATTTTAATTAAGTTTGTGTTTTATTTTTGGTGTTCAAAATGTCGAAGATTTTTTATTAGTCCGCTTGTACGTGCGCGCCGTTTTTCAAGAATTTCAAATTCAAATCATTTGATTGATTTGATAAAATTATATTATTTGTATGGCTGTCAGTAATATAAAATGCGGAGTAATTGAAATAAATGTAACTGGATAGATGTGAATAGCGTCGGAAATGGTCTTTAGCAGAATTAAAAAAAAAGAAAAAAACAGAAAAAATTTACACCTCATACCACCAGAAAAAAATGGTTTTTTCACAAAGAAATGTCTAAATTTGAAGGTTTTAATAAATGTACATTTTAATAATATGTACATAAGAAAATAAATAATGCAATTCTTTCTCTTTAAATTTGTCTTTGTTTTCGTTTTGTTTTTGCATCATATTTTTTTCTATGAATTTGTTCTTTTCCATGAGCAAGATTTTATATCGATACCACTAAAAAGAAAATGTTATTTTTCGATTTTTTCCTTCGGAACATTAATTTTTATCACAATAACTGCCAACAAAATTTTGACAGAAAAATAAAAAAATAATAATTTTAAAGCAAACTCTCAAGTTTGGTCGGCAAACTTCTACTTTTTCCGGAAGTTGAGAAAACCGGAAGTTTATAAACTCTCGAGTTGAGAATCGAAAGTTAAAAACGTCAACTTTGCGTGAACAAAACAAAATCCAGAAGTTGAAGATAAAAATCCTCAAGTTATGCTCAACTTCTAGTGAACAAAATCACACTAAGTGCAACTACGAAGTTGAACAGCATTTTGATGCTTTTTATGAAGCTGTTCTTAGGAAGGGTTACTATCACCCCTGCTGTGTAGAGATGGGTAGTTCCGGAGCCAAATAGTTCCTGGAACTAGTTCCTCACTCGGAACTATGTAGTTCCACTCGTTCCACAAAATTAATTAATTATATTATTAATTAATTATTAATTAATTAAATATTTTGTTTAACAAAACTAATTACTTCTTTTTTAAATTCAAACTTATTACTTAGGTCCAATTTATTCACACTCCATTAAATTTAAAGTCGCCATTAAAAAAGGGAAATTTTAAAATTTGTATGCGATTTGACAGTTTTATAATTTTTAATGGAGCCCTTAAAAATAATGGAGAGTGAATAAATTGGGCCCTAGTTGTTTAACATTATTTGGAAGATCATTGAAAAGTTTAAACCCTTTATAAATAAGACTGTTTTGAGATCTTGCATTTCTAAAAGCTTGCAGTCTTATATCCTCTCTATTTCTTAACATATATAATTGAACATCTCTGACGTAATGAATATATTTTGACAAGTATTTTTGTAATAAATTATTTTTGATTTTAAACACAAAAAATATAACATTGAAATAAATACGTTGTTTAACAGACATCCACATCAAAGTATTTAGCATATTTACAATAGAATTATATTTACTACATCGAAGTATTGCACGCATTGCTTTATTTTGAAGTTTTTGTAAATTGCACATAGAGCTTTGGTTAATTAAATACAAAACAGTAAAACAGTATTCAAAATGTGGTTTAATAATAGTATTTACTTTATTTCGAATTCTTCTAAGGAAACCAACTTTCTTTGAGATTTTTTTTTGAAATATATTGCACATGTGGTTCAAAACTTAATTTATAATCAATAATTACACCTAAGTACTTTATTTGCAAAACTTGTTCAACAGTTTCTTGATCTATAGTTACGTTAACATTAACATTATCGTTTAAAACCATACATTTAGTTTTTGATACATTAAGTTTCAGTTTATTAGCCTTAAGCCATACATTCAACCCATCAAGATCTTCTTTTAATAATCGTTCACATTCCTGAGTTGATTCCGCTTCGACAAACAATAGTGAATCGTCTGCAAATAGAGCAAGCTCACAGTTCTTAATAGCTTTGTTCATATCGTTGATGTAGCAGTTAAAAAGGGTTGGACCAAGTATGGATCCTTGCGGAACTCCTAGATCAATTAAAACAGTTCCATCAGTTCCGACACAGCCACACACAAAAGAAAGAAAGAAGAAGAGGAACAAGAAACAAAACGAAAGCAAACATGTCTCTCAGGAAAAAAAAAGAATAGGTAGATTAAGTTTGTGTCAACAGTTTTCCTGATTGCTTTAAACGGCCATCAGAAAAAAATATTCAATTTCATACTATTTCTTTTTTGATGCATTTTCCTGAAAAAAAACTCAAATTCTTGATAGTTCCAGGAACTAGTTCCGACCGAAAAAAGAACCGTTCCATGTTCGTTCCGGGTTTGGAACTGTTTTGCGCATCACCTCTGCTGTGGAGTCTTGTAGTATATGAGTTACTGAAACATCGAACATTCATGACATGAGTATTCACTGTCTTGGTTTTTCCGATGACATTGTAATAACTTCCTACGGAAAGTTCGAGGAGACGATTTGTGATATTAGGGCCAAAATACTATTTAGCGCCTAAAAAGTTGTCCCTTTGGACAGTGAATTTTGAAAAAAAAAAAAAAATATGGAAATTTTTATCAATATATTTTCATATATTTTAGTTGACATAAAATGGTTTTACTTTAATTTATTATAAAATAACATTTAGACCGATATGTTTGGAATGAAATTTCTATATTCATGACAGTTTAAACACGAAGTGATCAAAACCAAACAATTGCGTTACTTTAATGCAAATTGCAGTTTTATTTGTAAAATCATATACATAATTAAGCTCTCTGATATTCCTATTTGAAATTATAGGAACAACGTAAGTCTCCTATGAAGTTAAATCACAGAAAAATGAATTTCAATTAAATATTCTTAATAGTTTATTACCAAAAATCAGCTTTTAAGTTTTAAATACCACTACATTACCAAGATAAACCACAATGTTACCGTGATTTGCAAACAATTCAATCCAAATTTGGGTTTCAAACTTGTAAATGTAAATAATTTATAACTCAATATAGTTTGTCTACTAATTTGTACTTTTTCTTCAAGAAAAATGAAATTCAATCAAAGGGACAATTTTTTAGACACTTTATACTATTTTGGCCCATATATCAATTTGTTTTATTGTTTTTAATATTAAAAGTTAGTATTCTAACAATTATTGTACTGTCTGAGAATATCTTTAAATAAATTGTTATGTATTAAAATACTTAACATAGTGAATATTTAAATAAATAAGATCGAAAAACATACCAAAACCATTCCATGGAATTTCCCTTAAGTAGCTTTCTCCTTTAAGGCTAGTACATACTTGGTGAAGCAAGTCGTGAAGTGAATTCATACATTTTTTTGTTGGTCACCCGTGAACGTTCCTGTGAAATTTCGTGGTGAAAAAAAATTGTAGAGTTTTGCTTCAAGACGTGAAGTAGTTCTCGTGCAAAATATACGGGAATCTCTTTCACTCGTGAACCTACTCTCCTCATATAATTTTCGAACAAAGTTTATTTGATAATTGAAAACAAACAAAAATGGTATAAATTCACTTCACGACTTGCTTCACCAAGTATGTACTAGGCTTTAAAGTCCAGTAACCTCCTCAAATCAGAAAATCATTACAACGAGATGTTGTTCATATAAAATAATTTACTATAATATCTAACATGCCTCGGATTTCGCTGTCTTGGTTTTGCAGATGACATTGTAAGAAACGCCCACGGAAAGAGGACTTACAGCTACAAGTTAATGGTTTTTATCGATGGGACTACATATTAACCCATCGGAAACAACAACAAAAAAAGGCTCTCGGTCTAGAACTTGTTACGATTATTATGGGTTCAGTGAGAACTTGCTCTATAACGCTCATAAAGAAGGGCTTGATATTGAACACAACATTTTTCCATTTAAATGCACCAACGAAATAGATACTTGAGATAACAACAGGTTTTAGAATTATTTTCTCGTGGAATACTCCAAATAATCAAATACCTAAAAAAATATAAATTTAAAGACAGAACTGAAAAGGCACAATAGACCTTATAGGTTGCAGTGCAACTTTCCCACATACATTAATTTATTTCCAATTGAATTGAGGCAAGACTTCAATAAATTTACTGGTTGACCCTAGTAGAGAGATTTTTCAAAGCAAATAAACCTTTCCAGCCTTTTCGCTTCTTCTTAGATTGAAGTTGTTTGAAGTCGTTCCAGAAAAAAAAAAAACAACAAATAAATCACGTATCCCATCAATCTTCATCGCTGTACTTCCAGCTTTCATACCAAGTCGATCTCTCCTCCACTTTTCACCAATATATAACTGAAAAAAAAAGTATCTCTCGAACTAATACAGAAAGATTTCATTAATTCTTGTTAATATCAATGTTACGTAATCTTTCATACGTAACGAATATTACTGAGAACGGTTTGCCGTAAAGGCAGGGGATGTGAACCCGACAAATGGGTTCCTCTCCCTTTAAAGTTATTTGCCTATCGTTTCCCTATCGTTTCCCTATTGTCCAGCTATTAGGCACACTGGAGGCCAGTTATTTAGAGGCAACAAAGGCCCACTTTCTGAAAACAAGAAAATAAAAGATTAATTATTTGTTTGTACAATATTCTTACGTTTATTTGGGTTGAATTAAAGTTTACAAAGTGATCCTCTGGAAATCGCCTAAGTTCCTGACTTCTATGCTTCTGACTTCTATGCTTCTGAGCTTCTGAACTTCTGAACTTCTCTTAATTATTTTTAGACTATTTATACAACTTTCTTTTAATATTATTCACTAATACTTATAAAACTAAAGTATACAATGTAAAGTATAAAGCATTACCCAATTACGAAACTAGGATTGCTTACATCGCAATCTTGGGTAATACTTTAATACTTTATTTATTATTTGTTAAATTGAAATACAAAGAATTACCCAATTACAAAATTAATATTGCATACATTGCAATTTTGGGCAATTCTTTGCTTATTATTTATTAACCTATATTTTAAATTATACCTACTTAATTTCTTTTTACCTTACTTTGCGTCATCCTCAATTTCTTGGTGACGCAATATGAGCCATCAACACTTAATAACCAATATGACCCATCAGCAGTTTTCTTTCGCTTATTTTAATTGTGACGATCCAGTATGTTTTGTCACCGGATCGTCGACCTGCCGTCGCTTCAACTTATTATTGAAGTTGAATCATTGGCCAGGTGTTTACAATTATTATTGGCCCAATTAATTTGAGTATTCGTTTGTTTTGTTTACACAGCGAATTACTCTTGGTGCCCTTGAATTAAATTCAATTATTGTGGAGGGTTATGGTTAGTGTGAGACATAATAGATTAATGTCTAACACAACACCTCCCCCCTTTAAAACAATTGCATTTTTTGTTTAGAAGAGACAAAAATTGCTGAGTGGGTTGCTTGCTTTGGTAATTGAGCGGATATTTTTGTGATCAAACAGTAGGTAAAGTAAATTAAGCAGGTATTTCAATTTTACAGGTTTTTAGGAATTTGGTAAAATAAGATTGTTTAAAAATTTTTTTAATGTAAATGGATTTTGACTTTGAAGTATTATTTACTTAAAGTTAACATATGAGGAATTCATAAATATTTCATTTTTATAAAATTATCTTTGAAATATTATTTAATAAAAATTTTTCATTTTTATAAAATTAAAATTTTTTAATTTTTTAATGTAAATGGATTTTGACTTATAACATTGTCTTTGAAGTATTATTTAAAGTTAGTTTGTTAACATATGAGGAATTCATAAATATTTTATATTTATAAAATTATCTTTGAAATATTATTTAATAAAATTTTTCATTTTTATAAAATTAAAATTTTTGAATTTTTTAATGTAAATGAATTTAAATTTTTGAATATTTTAATGTAAATGAATTTTGACTTATAACATTGTCTTTGAAGTATTATTTACTTAAAGTTAACATATGAGGAATTCATAAATATTTCATTTTTATAAAATTATCTTTGAAATATTATTTAATAAAATTTTTCATTTTTATAAAATTAAAATTTTTGAATTTGTATGTAGGTTAAATTTTTTTTTTTTTTTTTTTTGTTATATATGTATATCTTAATTTAATCCAAGTATCGTATTTGTTTATAGTCCTTTAGGTTAACGTTATCTTGCATCAGTTAAAATCCGTTGGTCCTATCTTGCATCAGTTATAGTCCCGTGGGTTAGTCCTGTGTGGGGTACCTATTTTATTGTTTGTTTTTGTTTTGTTTTAGTATATGTGTGTGTAGTGTTGGTGTTTTTTGTGTATGTGTGTTAATGTGAATTTGGGGCTCTCTATCTCCCATCTTTTATTTATTTATATTAATTTTTTTTTTTTTTTATATATATTGTAATTGTGTTTGGGGCTCTTTATCTCCCATCTTATTTTTTTCTTTTTATTATTTTTTTTTTTTTTTTTTTTATTCTGTTATCTTTTATATATATATATATTTTTTATTTTTTTAACTATGTATTATCTTTTTTGTTTTGTTTGTTTGTTTTTTTTTTTTTTTTTTTTTTTTTTTTTTTTTTTTCTTTTTTTTTTTTTTTTTTTTTTTTTTTTTTTTTAACCTTTGATATTTTAATTTTATTTCATATTTTGTTTTTTTTTTTTTTTTTAAATAAGTATATTCACTCGTTTCCTTTTAATAAGAATTACACTATTTGTAGGGCTGGGTATTTCTACTATTGTGTATGGACCTTTCCATATTTCAGACAGTTTGTGTTGTCTGTTTTCATTTTTTTATCAATACCTTGTCTCCAATATGGTATGTTTTAACTTTTATACCCTGGTCATAATAAATTTTTGAGTTCTTTTTACTATTGATCAGGTTTCTTCGTGCAATTGCGTATGTTTTTTGGAGTTTATGTCTTAAAATGAAGTAATAATTTTCATTGTCATAAACTGGTTCTGGGTCTCGCTTTAGATTAGATGGTATGTCAGCTGTAAAACCAAAAAGACAGTCCATAGGAGTAAATTTCGTTCCTTCGTGAACACTATTATTGTACACAAAAGCTGCTGTTCTTAGGTACTGGTCCCAAGATCTTGGATTTTCATCACAAATTGTTCTTAAATATTCTACAAGAGGTCTATGAGCTCTTTCAAGTGCACCGTTTGATTGAGGGTGGTAAGCTGTTGTTTGTAATTTTTCTATTTTTAAAAGCTTACATACTTGTTTAAATAATTTACTTAAAAAATTAGTTCCTTGATCAGTTACTAATCTTTTTGGTATCCTATATCTAGTTATAATTTGTTCATAAAATATATGGGCAATTGTTTCTGCCTCTTGATTGGGTATTGCATAAAAATCTACGAATTTAGTTAGGTTGTCTTGAAAAGTTAATATATACTTATTTCCTAAATGTGAATCTTGAAGGGGTCCTACTACGTCTAAATAAACCTTATCGAATGGTACTTCACAAGTATCCGTTATTACCATTGGCATTTTTGCCACTGGGCTCACTTTCATTTTCTGACACTTTGGGCATCGTTTAATGTATTTTGAAATGTCTTTGAACATATTTGGCCAAACGTATTTCTTTCGGATTCTATTGTATGTATTAATAACGCCTTGATGTCCGCCAAAGGGTGAATCGTGATAATCTCTAAGTATTGTCATTTTTTCTTCGTGATTGTCTATTTTTTCTCTGGTATTTGTGATATCTATATTTTTGTTCGGTTCGGTTGATTGAATAATTTGTTTCTCATTTTGAGAATTGGCATCGTCATCTATGTCAGTATCGAAGTCAGTTCCGTCCTTGTTTTTATCTTCTGTATCTGTATTTAGTAAAGCTTTCTGAGCTCTTGTGACAGTCAAACAAGTTTTCTCGTCCATTGTGTCTTTATTGTCAGACGTATTTGCTGGTATTCTACTGAGTGCGTCAGCATTAATGTTAGTTTTTCCTGCTTTATATTTTAAAGTACATTCACTATATTCTAATAATTTGTGGTGTAATCTAATAAGTCTAGATGTGGGGTCCCTTACCCTAAAAATACCGGTCAGTGGTTGATGGTCTGTATACACAACGAATTTTCTACCTAACAGGTAACATCTAAAATTTTTCGTTGCCCAAACTATAGCAAGCATTTCCTTTTCTATAGTTGAATACTTTCGTTCTGTCTTGTCTAAACTTCGGCTAGCATATGCAATAGGCTTATCTTTCCCTACTTCTCCTTGTGAGAGTATTGCTCCAATGGCTTCATCGCTAGCATCAGTAGTTAGAATAAAATCTTTTTCAAAATCGGGATAAATTAGGAGAGGGGGTGATACTAATAAGTCTTTAAGTTTTTGGAAGGCTTCCTGACATTTGTCTGTCCACTTGAATTTTACATCTTTTCGCGTTAAGTTAGAGAGTGGTCGTGCTATTTTTGAAAAACCTGGAATGAATTTTCTGTAGTAGTTGGCTAAACCAAGGAAAGATTGTGTTTGTCTAACGGTTCGGGGTACCGGGAAATTTTGTACACAACTTGTTTTGCTGGGGTCGGGCTGTGCCCCTTCTGCGGAACACTTATGTCCCAAATATACAACTTCTCGACGGAGGAATTGACATTTTTCTACATTAAGTTTTAAATTGTGTTCCCGCAACCTGTCAAAAATTAATCTCAATTTTGTATTGTGATCTTCTATATTTTTGCCATAAACGACTATGTCGTCCAGGTATACAAAACATTCTAAACCTTGTAGTCCAGTTAGTATATAGTTCATGAGTCGTTGGAAAGTCGCCGGGGCTCCTTTGAGTCCAAATGGCATTCGTTTGAATTCATAGTGTCCATACGCTGTACTGAAAGCAGTTTTTTCCCTATCTTCTGGATGGACAAGTACTTGGTGATAACCACTTGCAAGATCCAGTGTAGTGAAATATCTAGCATGTCCTAGTTGGTCGAGTATGTCCTCTATTCGCGGTAGTGGGAAAGCGTCCCCTATTGTACAATCGTTAAGTTTCCTAAAGTCAACAACAACTCTCCATCGTGCTTCACCGTCTGGACCCGCCTTTTTAGGTACTACTAAAAGTGGTGAGTTCCAAGGACTTTTGCTTGGTTGAACTATATCGTTTTCCAACATTTCAGCAAGTTGTTCATTTATAATACCTCTTTGTTTTTCAGGTAGTCTATACATTTTTGTATTTATTGGGGCCTGATCTTGTTTTATTGGTATTTCATGTGTCATTGTATTTGTGTGAGTCAATCTGTCTCCTGGTAAATGGAATATGTCATTGTACTGTGCACAAAGATCTAATATGGCCTTTTTTTCTTCATTATTTAAAGTTTTTTCTTTATTTAAACTCTGTTTAAGTTCTATTATTCTTTTTTGTTCATTAATTGTTGACGTTTTTGTGTAATAACATGATACGTGGTTTGTATCTGTAAAATTCCTATCAAGATTTATTATATTATAATTTTTTAAAGGAACTAACTCTAAATCAATATTATGTATTTTAATTTTATGTTGTTTTGTATTTATTATTGGAACTAATATACTATTTTTGTTATGTTTAACTAAACAATTTCCTAAAAATACTCCATCTTCTATTTCTTTTCCTAAACAAATCATTGCTTCTTCATTTTGTATTGGTAATTCGATTATCTTTTTTGATCTGGGAGGAATTCTTATTTCCTTTTTCAAAGTTAAACTAATATTTTCTTTATATGTGTCGCCATTTTTACGTGGTAAATTCTGTTTACCTATTCTAGTCTGAAGAAATGTGTTTACTAATATTAGTCTATTTATAATGATATATAATAATGTTATAACCTTTTATGTAAAATTGTATATGATAATGTTATTATTAAATTATATATTTCTTGTAATTTTGTTTTTCCTAACCTTTGAGGTTGTATTAATTGAGCTAAATTTTCATCTTCTACTTCTTCTTCTTCTACTTGTGTTATAATTTCATTTGTTTGTTGGTGAAAACCATTTATTGTTTCTTTTTCTTGTGAGTCCGCTGTTTGCAGTGTATTTTGATTAATTTTTCTATTTAAATTGTGGTCTGTGTGTGCAGTACCTATTTTCTTCTGGTTCCTATGACCTTTCTTATTATTTTTTACATGTTTATTTTCAGAAATATTTATATTCATCATTTTTCTAATTTCTTCTTGTATTTTTGAAGAAATACCATTGTTTGGGGTACACGAAGGTGTTTTAGTTCTGATATTCCTTTTTCTGAGAGATAGTTTTTTCTGCTTACCAGAGCCACGTCGCAATGATACTTTCTGCAGTTTTACTTCTTCTCCAGTTGCACTAATTTTTTGCCCATCGTCTTTTTGTTCCACTTTGCGAGGCAGATATTGAGACTTTGGTAATTGCAAACTAGTGGTTGTGTTCAAGGAACCTAAATTGTTGGTCAATAAACTTTCAGAATCTTTGTCTATGCCGGTCGCAATGTTGCGCCGCAAACTACATTTTTCTTCAAGTAATTTTTTCTCCAAATTAAGTGTGTTTGAACCTTTTCCCCTCACCTTTTGATTGTGGCTTGTTTGGGTTTGTTGCTGTGTTTCGTTTGAGTTATACACGTGCGAGTGATTTCTCGTGAAACAACTTCCATTGTGCGAAATGGGCAACCCATTCTCTGTATTTACATCGGATTCTAGCAGTGGGATACTGAACACTTCACCAACGTGTGTTCCCGTGATACTTTCGTGTATTTGTGAAAATGTTAATAATTTGTTTGGGCCATCTACATTACAGTATTTTCCCAAAAAATTATACCCTAGAATTCCATCACCTGGGATGGCTAGGTCATCTTCTATAACTTGAAATTCACATTTAGGTAGTGTTGGTATTTCAATTTTTCCTATACATTCTCCTAATGTTCGATCAGAACCACAAGGTGTGTTAATGGTTAACTTCTTTTTAGTGTTTATGAACGTTTTATATCCTAATGCTCCTTTTTTAAGGAGACTAACCTCTGAGCCGGTGTCTACCAATAACCGTGTTGTTTTGTTTCTACCGACTCCTATTCCTATTTCTATTGAAGGTAAATTTATCTTTTTATTTATTGTTAATAATTCTGAGTCCTGTATAGGATCAGGTTTCCTTGGAACTTGGTGTTTCCAATGGGATTGCCCTAAATTTGTCTTAATTCTATTTGAAGTCGAACGGGTAAACTTTCGGTCGACTAGTTGGAGTTTCCCGACTGGGTATTCTCCCACTTATTTCTGAAAGAACACTCACTGATTGTGTGATTTTTTCTTCCACAAAAATCACAAACGGTTTCCATATGGAATACTCGTTTTTCATTGTTATTTTCTATTCGGTTTTGAGAGTTTGGATAAAAATTTCTAAAAGGGTTTGATCTATTTTGATCTTGAGTTCTCTGATTATTGTGATAGTTATTTTGTTGATTACTCGTGTTGTAGTTCTGATTGCTGTTGTTGAAGCTTTTTCTGCAAGTTTCTGCTTCATGTCCGTAATTTTTGCATAGTTGACAAATTGGAGTGTTTTGTCGTTCAAGGCATTCAATGTTTGTGTGACCTTTAATGCTGCAGAAGCTACATATTATATTTTCTTTCGCTTGTAATAAAGTATTTAGATCATTGCAAGTAGGCGCGGCCGCTTGAGTGTGGTTGCACGATGTATGTAAGAGTGGTATTGTTTCCATTCTCTGCACGTGTTTTTCCATGCTAAAAGCGGTTCTTATTAGTTCTTCTAAAGATTGATTTCTTAAAGTAAACAAGTATTGGCCTAATTGCTTGTTTGAGATCCCAGAAGCAAGGGCTGATTTAGCAAAATCTTCTAATTGATTTTTTACAATATCAGATTGATCACCATACTTAATGTCTGCTGCCTCTCGACATTGTATTAACGAATGTCGAAGCCTACTTACAAAAGTATTCAAAGTCTCGAATGGACTTTGGCGACTGGTGATTAAACTATTTACCAGATCATTATAATCTTCAATTGGTAAATATGCCCTGTTTAGGATTTCTTCAAACTCTTTGAATGTAGAGGGCTTTGAAGTTGATATAAGGTCAAGGGCACCCTCTCGTAACCGAGTAGTCAGTATTTCTATGAATAGTTTTTCATCTATTTTAGGTATGTGATTTTGAATGGGACGTAAGCATGTCCAAAAAATTTGTAACTTCTGTGCTATCCTTGGGTCATTCCCTCCCGAAAATTCAGGAACGCCGTGTGATAGCTTGAGAAGTTTTTCAAAGCCTAACGACATTTTTTATCGTTTATGTTGGTTTGCTTATAACAAGAGTGAATTTATTTGATTCTGAATTTTATTAGGATAAAATTTCATTTTTTTTTTTTTTTATTTTATTATTTTATTTTTAAATATTGAAATCAGGAAGTAAATTAAAAGTTTGAAGTGACTTGACTTCAAATAAAAGCATGTCAGTGGAAACGAAATTGCAGTTAAAATCCTTCTTTTGTAGGTTCGTAGGATGGCATGCTGAAGCTGGAGGATGCTTCAGTTTCTAAGGCAATTGTTTATTCTCCAAACGCCATACCATCCTACCGGCTGCGCCATAAATGTTACGTAATCTTTCATACGTAACGAATATTACTGAGAACGGTTTGCCGTAAAGGCAGGGGATGTGAACCCGACAAATGGGTTCCTCTCCCTTTAAAGTTATTTGCCTATCGTTTCCCTATCGTTTCCCTATTGTCCAGCTATTAGGCACACTGGAGGCCAGTTATTTAGAGGCAACAAAGGCCCACTTTCTGAAAACAAGAAAATAAAAGATTAATTATTTGTTTGTACAATATTCTTACGTTTATTTGGGTTGAATTAAAGTTTACAAAGTGATCCTCTGGAAATCGCCTAAGTTCCTGACTTCTATGCTTCTGACTTCTATGCTTCTGAGCTTCTGAACTTCTGAACTTCTCTTAATTATTTTTAGACTATTTATACAACTTTCTTTTAATATTATTCACTAATACTTATAAAACTAAAGTATACAATGTAAAGTATAAAGCATTACCCAATTACGAAACTAGGATTGCTTACATCGCAATCTTGGGTAATACTTTAATACTTTATTTATTATTTGTTAAATTGAAATACAAAGAATTACCCAATTACAAAATTAATATTGCATACATTGCAATTTTGGGCAATTCTTTGCTTATTATTTATTAACCTATATTTTAAATTATACCTACTTAATTTCTTTTTACCTTACTTTGCGTCATCCTCAATTTCTTGGTGACGCAATATGAGCCATCAACACTTAATAACCAATATGACCCATCAGCAGTTTTCTTTCGCTTATTTTAATTGTGACGATCCAGTATGTTTTGTCACCGGATCGTCGACCTGCCGTCGCTTCAACTTATTATTGAAGTTGAATCATTGGCCAGGTGTTTACAATTATTATTGGCCCAATTAATTTGAGTATTCGTTTGTTTTGTTTACACAGCGAATTACTCTTGGTGCCCTTGAATTAAATTCAATTATTGTGGAGGGTTATGGTTAGTGTGAGACATAATAGATTAATGTCTAACACAACATCAATGCCTCTTTCTTTGCTTCATTTCCTCTTCTTTTAACCTCTCCACTGATGTCTTGAGACGGTGTAGAAGTCGTGTTCTGCTTATTTACGAAATACTACGCCAGCGGCAGGGGTGTTCAAACTTTAAAATGATTCCAGAGACGAGAAATAGACTTAGCTATTACTTAAAGATATTAATGAAAATAAAAATTGTAAACGCAGAATTTAATTTTAATAAGCAATGCAATTTTTAAAAGCTATTACACTAGAAAATTTCATAGTTTAGCATTTTGACACACCCTATTATAGATGTCGACTCTTGATTTTTGAAAGTAGCAAACATAAGGGGCCTTACCAATAATCAAATTTAAAGCTCACTTAAATATTTAAGTGAATTCTACATATTTCATCATACCAAAAACCAACTTAATAGTGAGGTCAAAGGCTAACGCTCGGTTAGATTGTATAGTTAGGAAACTCAACTATAAAATTTAACCGAGCGTTTTTGGAATGGTGAAATATGTAGAATATTTATTTAAGTGAGCTTTAAATTTGATTACTGGTAAGGCCCAAGGTGTTTATCGAGCAGTTCGACCTAAAGCCTATTATGAAAATCTAGCTAATATTTACTTCCATACGAAATTCCAACATTTAGCCGAGCTAAGATTTTGGAGAGAATTTTGTAATATCTATAACAGTTAATTCTATAAATGAATTATTCGAGTACATACTTTGGTGACAGCACTTAACATGTTGTTAAATACAAGAAACCAGCAAAAGCACCAGGAAATTTTAGAATTTTAGCAATAAATCTAGATTTTGGTTACATATTGCAAATTCAAAATTTTAATATGTTCAAAGAGCCGTACAAAGCGACACACATTGATATAAGATATTTGCAAAGTTGATATTAAAAAAAATTAGATACTATAAGTATTTGCATTTTGAGAATTTTGTATAGTTTATTGTAAAGGTGAACGCCAGAACAACTCTTGCAGAAGCCTATTAGATGTAACCAACTCAATTCCTCGCAAAACTAATTCCTTTCGGGTTATTGTTATTTTTTGTTTTTGAATAGAATGCTTTATTAATGATAAACCGAATCAACTTACTCTAAAGAACTAAGTTTTGATAAAACAGACAATTGATTGATATAGAAAAATCAAGACCGATTTTAAAGACAGTAAAACGCTGTTCATATGTTTTTAATTTAATAAAATTAATGATGCGCTTCCGAATTTCCTCCTGCATCTAATAACAAAATAACGTCATCAGATCTAAAAATAACCAAACCTCATAATTATCTGTAAACAATTTCCCACCTTCTGTTCAATTCTCACTCCCACAATCTACCGACTGATAAATTTCCGCGCAATTAAAAAATTTAGTTTATGTTTGTTTAGTTTTGAAAGTATTAATAAAAACAATAACCAAAGAATATCGATGATACTGAAACGAAAATGCATTTTGTCTAAAGAATAATATCCTTCTACCGATAGATATATACTCTTCCGTTTTGTGTTATTCAAAACTATCGAAACTTGAAAAATCTGCGACTGCATGCATTGATGCGCGCTTTCTCCCATTTTACAATAAAATTAATTCAAAAAGAAACAAACAAAAATCCTATAGGTATATTTTTTTTTTAATTTTGTTGGCGGTTCTGATGATGATGAACAGAACGTGCGGAGACACATTCTTTGAATAAACTTCTCTATTAGACTCTTGAGCGCGAGAGAGAGTATATTTTCTAAAAATAGTAAATTTTGAGAAAAAGAAGAAAATCGTTTCTCGAATTCAATTTGAAAATTAGTCTCATTGCACAGAAACGATTTTTCTTTCTTCCGAAACGAATCGAGTTCCGTTTTCTGTTCGAGATTACTTTTTTTCTTTTCTTTCTGTGTGTGAAATTCTTCTTTCGATTAAAATAGTTTTATATTTTTAAATTTTCATTCTTAAATAAGTAAATAATTTTCATTAAAACAAAAAATTCAATAAAACTAAGAAACTTTAATTATTTTTTTCTTATCAAATAAAAAGGATTACTTTCTATCGGTTACGGAATCATCGCAAACGTCATCGTTGCCCAGCGCCAAGAGACAAAATCATCATTACCATCATCGTCATCAGCCACCGGTGACACCATTAGCGGCAGGACCACCAAATAATTTGGATAGTACAACGTGCTTTGAAATTGGTGAGTACGAAAAATAAAGTGTCAATTTTGTAAGTCTTTTTTTTTAGTGTCTGTAATTTATAAAAAAAAATAGAACATTCTACGTAAAGTTATTTTTAGAAAAGTTTATTTTATAAAATTGTTTTTTTTTTTTTTTTTTTTTTATTTTCACTTTGATGAACGCAGGTTTAAAATACAGAAAAAAAAAATAAAGTTTTTTTTCGAAAGGTGAACGTAAAATGAAATTTCTGATTAATTTTCTATTAAAAGAAAACTTTAGTTTTTTTTCAAAAAAAAAATATTTTGAAAGCCTCAAAAAAAAATATTACCTCCGTTACTTTCTGAAAGTTTGAGAGAGAGAAAATAATATTAATATAATTGGATTACTCAACGAAGTGCCAAAAAACTCTATTTCTAAATTGTCACTGATTTTCTGCAACGTTGGTCAAAGATTCTCATAGAAATCTCTGAGAGAATACAAATTATGAAGAGATATCACACTCTCTTTTTTTTTATAAGTCTGTAAAAATTATTATAAAAACGTGAGTTAGTGAAAAGGAATTTTTATACATTTCTGGAAAACACTATACAAAAACATTTTTGAAGAAAGGTGTAGGTAGAATCATTCATAATTATTAATTTATGACATTAACCTAGAGACTTATTTTAAATTTATTTTTTTTTGTTTTTAAGATAAATATTAACAAATGAAACCGGTTATTTTTATATACAAACAATATACAAACAAATAAAGTAAGCTAGAAAGCTATTTATAAGTACTTTTTTATGAAGCAATATTGTCAATTCTGATTATCAGCTATCGACTGCTGCGTTAGCCGATTGCATCCTATTCGCTGATAACAAATTTTAAGTTCTTTTCTGCAATTGTGAAAACACTTCTTATACCGGATGCGAACCAGGGAAGAAAAGTATAAACTACATTAAAAAAAAAAACAAATGAAAATTAATATAGTGATTTAAAAAATTACAAAAAAAGCCAGTTACAAATTTGAATAGAGCAAATTTGGATAGTTTGATAGCTAAGCAATAAACCCAATTTTATTTGCTTCACCTCCATACTAATAGTACTCAAAGTGTAACCATCAAGTTGGAAGAACTGCATATTTTTAAGCTATCCAAGAGTCCAATTCAATTTAATTTTTATAATATAATCATTCAAGGCAATGAACTATTCACTAAAAAAAAAGTGATAATCGGAAGAGTCAATGGGTGGTAAATATGTTCCATTTTTTGTGATAGTCCTTTTTATTTGTTATTACAGGCAAGTATTGGTTTCGTGTCAAAATAAATTTTGAAGTTTTAATCAAAACCAACATTACGATTATTGAGAAGTCCAAATAGTAGGTTTTCGTTATGCCATCCGTCGGTCTGTGCATCCAGTTTTACAACAAAGTAGAGCCTTTTACTGCGAATGCCGTTCAACTTTCGATGCGATAAAAGTCGATCGAATCGATATATCAAGCTCTAAATTTCTTTATTTGTATTCAAACCTACTTACTTACTGTTTTGGTATTGTATATCTCTTTCGTCAAATATATTTGCTATTGAGTTATGAACTTGATGATTGTAAACAAAAAAGGTCCAACGTAAAACCAAAAATTATAGTTCACAGCAGTCGTCTATCAATAGAAAAACCACACTCGCAATAAGGGCCTAAATGGATTTACTGATTTGCTTCTTGATGTTTGGTACATATTTTTTGTTGTTGTAATTTCCAAAGTTCGTTTTTTTTTAATATCTCACTCAGAAAGTGTACCTCACATACAAATTTTTTGAGTTATTGCAATTTTCACAAAAACGGCTCTAATGATTTTGATTAAATTTGATATACATACGTAGTGCTTCTAACAAATACTGTTTCTTTTGGAAATACGGTTTCCATTGAATTGAAATTCAAATTTTAAAGACGTTACTCAAACGAAACTGGTAAAGACGATCTCTTAAACCCTTGACATTGGTAAATTAACCAATTATTACAAGAGCATAAGACATCTGGGAGAGTCCAGGAAAGCTAAAAAAGCAAATACATTTTTTCTTAGTATCAGCTCTACTCCTTCGCTTTATTAGTCGACATCTTATAAGAAAAAATATCTGCTTCTATTTATCGATCTTTGCTCTCTAATTTTACGGCTAACAATAACTCTTTTTTGTTTTCAGAACAGAAGTTAAATAAAATGCACGACTGGGGTCGCACGTACTTGCTCTTGCAGTTCAAAGCACTTTTATGTTAGTCTACTTGTAGATTTTAAAAGCTGCCTCTAAATTAAAAAAAAAAAAGATTTGGGGAAGAGCCGACATTTAGGGCAAAATTTTGTAAAATGAAAAAATTTTTTTTTGTTATTTGACTTTTTTGAGAAAAAATAAAAATGCAGTTTTATTGCCACTGCTTTAAATATTACGTATACAAAGTTTAATCAAAATCGTTAGAGCCGTTTTCGAGAAATTTGCAATATCGTATTTTTTTGTATGGGAGGTATACGTTCTATACGAGATAGAAAAAAACAAAAAAAAACTAACTTTCAGAATTCCATAAAAATCATCTGTACCAAATTTGAAGAAAATCCGTCCACCCGTTTAGGCTGTGGAAATGTGTACAGATGGACGCACAACCGCACAACCGCACAGACGCACAGACGCACGGACGGAATTGCGAGACCCACTTTTTCGGAATTCTCCATCATCGTAATGTTGGTTTTGATTAAAACCTCAATTTTTTTTTTCGACACGAAACCAATACTTGCCCTATAGAGCAAGTAAAAATTACCAGTGTAGGTAATCGTTTTATCAGAAAGACTCCCTAGTTATAAAATGATTAATCATCATATATATTATTACGGTTGTCGAACACCCTTTTCCTGGACTTACACCGAACAGATTTTAATAAATTATATCTTAAAAAAAGGCGAATTTCTGCCGCCAGAATCTGGCAAAATATAAATATATAAATGTTTATAATTTTTAAGAAATCTTAATTTGTTTAAAAAATAATATTCCAGCCAAAATGAATTTTAAAATGACTTTTTATCACTTTCCAATGAATCTGGAAATGTTTGACATGGCGTGTTCCTGTTCACATTAGGGGTGTTCGTATATCATTAGTTCGTATCATCAGGGGCGTTCATTAGGCGAGTAAATTCTCCGATTTGCTTAAAAATTCTGATGGTTAACATTTTAAGCATTATTATGTACAAACAAATTGCAGATAAGTTTGGACAAAAATATGAAACCTGTCAAATTTTAGAAGTGGGGATGAAATCCTCTCAGAGAAAGAAAAAATTGTGCAAAAGTACGCAAACTCTTTTAGGACAAAATTATCATTTATTAAAAGAAAAAAAGAAGTCACTAGCTTTTGAAAGATTTCAGACTTTTGTCCCAAGAAATTTTTGGGCAGAAATTTGCAAGAGGGGCTCTCTTTTTTGTAAAAAAAAAACTACACAGTTTCAGTCTAATCAAACAGGAATTGGGTTAAAAAAGTTGAAAAAAGGAGAATTATTTCTGTTTTAGGCAGTACCTAAACAGCCCTGTTACATGTAACATTAGTTATACATTTTTATTTAATTTTTGGAACACAAATTAAAAATGCCAACTTTTGAGGTTCTGGGTAGTCAACCTCCGTAAAAAAAAGATCACTCAAAAGTTTTATTTTGTATTTAAGTGCCTTATATCATGTTTTCACTAAAATCCAAATGAGATATTTTCGTAAACTATTTCATTTTGAATGGTTAATGGTTAATGGTTAACCCATAGAATCCGTTCCACCCGTTGTGTCAATCAATCCGTTGAAATTGAAGGATGGGACAGAAAGGGGTGACCCAAAGAATACGTTGCATGACGGATTGCTTTTTGACAGCTCACTTTAAATTCCAAGGTGTGTTCGATATTTTCTCGATGAATGTGCACTAAGGAAGTTCTGATGCAAGAAATTGTTAACTATTATCGTTGTTCTTTTTTTTTTTAATAAAATAAAATACGCTACTAGACTTTATGTATGTTCTTGCTCTTCAGTTAAAAACAATTTTTAATAACAGATTATCATTTGTAGATATGACTTTGGCATAATAAAATTGAACTCTACAACAGAATTTTAGTATTTAATTGATATAATTTATTAGATATATCATTAAATGTTACTTTTATTACATTTTCTTCACAAATAAACAACTAAAGTTCACAATTCATAAAATCAGAAAAGAAAAGAACACAGTTCTTAGCTCTGAAATTCCCCGGTCTGCACTCCGAAACAGAAAATCGAACTGATCTATTGTTGACAACCAATGTCAAAGGATACGACAGATGAAAAAGTAGAAAGTTGGGCTATTTCTTCCGTCGAATTCGTCAAATACAAATAATTGATTTATTTTATTCATTTATCACATAATACGATATTTTGATAGGAATAATTATATTCCACATAGTGTAGTTCCGATAACCAATGAAAGATACAAAATATTTTGCTTATTTTTTACTTTGGTGTACTTAGCGTAGTTCCTTCAACATCAAGTGCGGTCCTACCTTTATTTTAATTATTCTTTCAGATCATTGAACACTTCTACATAAGATGTTTCCAAAATTATTGGAAAGTGGAAGTGTTCATCGCTTTTGACAGGATCTTTGGAATAAGTTCAGTGGGGAACTTCCAACGATTGTCAGTATAAGAAAATAGTCAAAAGAAAACAGAAAAAAAGAAAAAAAAATTTACAGCTATAGCTGGGATGGTGAAGACTGAAGACATAAACAAACAAAAGGAGGCGCGAATTGCGATAGAGTTTTGTGAATTTAGTTCGTGTTTTCCAAAATAAATATGTAAAATTAATTATTTTTTTTTAATTAATCGGAAATAAAAACTTTAAATTTGAAAACAATCGCGAAATATAAAAGTTTTTGTGGTTAAATGATTTCGAACACACAGTGTTTGTTGTAATGTAAGTGTGTGTGACAATATGTTTTTTGTTTACATTTTCCCTGCCGAGATATGTCAAATTAGAAAAGGAAAAGACAAAGATAGTTTTTGGAATTTCCCTTTATGAAAAAAAAACACCGCCAGAAACAAAACAATAACAAACGTTTAATGGCGTTTTTAATTGGCAATCCGGAATTGTTCTTCGATTCAGAATCCCAATTGAACAGTTTTTTTTATTCCGAAGAATCTGAAGTTTAACATGTGCCACATATATGTGTAATCGCGCCAAACTTCATTTGTTTTTGTGCTGCAAACATTTTGTACTGCTAACATTTAAATCTATGAATGTGTGAGTGATTCTGCTTCTGATTCTGTTTTTAAAACCAGAAGAGAAATTCTGTTTTTTTTCAGAATCAGAACTGTCAGTTTTGATTTTTGGTTTTTTGTGAAATTTTTTGAATCCAAAATGGATGCCATGCTATGGTTTTCGTTTTTTTTTTGTGAAAAAAATTTGTTTGCATCCATCATGGATGTAATGGCCTTCCACTGCGGAGTTAATATTAAAAAAACAAAAGCGACTTTTCTGACAGACAGCTGCCAAAGTTTATGTACAGTGGTGCCAAATATTTGCATGGATTTCAAAAATCAATATAGATAAACAAAAAAACACACCTATGGTTTTTTTTTCAAGATTTTTTGTAAGTACCTACATATATGTATGAACATATTCCGTAGGAACATTTCATCTTCCATTTGCCAGGAAAAGTCTGGGAAGTGTACCTATGTATGTACATATATAGTATATACATACATAATGTACATAAGAAAAAAGCCGGAATATTTGAAGGCTCCAGGGGAAAAACAGCACAAGTCCATTCCAACTCATTTCGAGAAAAATGCGTTTTTAAATTTTGTTCTCCATACAACTTAGTACTTAGCACACAATTTATTTATTTTTTCAGCAAGGCTTAAATTTGTTTTATAAAAGTAAGGATGCCATCAGATAGTGGTCAGTAAATACTACAAGACCTCATCATTCGTTTATTTTTGACAAAAAGTGGACATGTGCCGTTTTTCCCCTGGACCCTTCATTTGCTCTTTGCGTGCTATAGGGGCGTAAGTGTTGCACCCCTATTACGATTGTCAACTATCAATTCTTTGCCCCTGGGTAAAAAGGACTTACATAAATGATAGTTTACCAGAAAATCCGATTGAAGTTGAAAATCGATGAATTTTTGAGCATTGATCCCCTTATTTTTATAAGAAAGAGTTACTCTAAATTTATGTTTTTGATACCAAATAAAAGAGCTTATTCTCTTTTCATCAAAACCCGAAAGTGCAATTTTGTGACTTAACCTCTTTGTAGCCGGAAGCAAAGAATTTATAGTTGTTAAAAAAAATTTGATCTCTTATTTGCTTTGAAAAAAATTTGAAAACGAAGAATGATGCTAACCGTGAAATGTAACTGAAAAGATCCATTAAAAAAATGACCAGTTTTCCCCCATTTCGATTTTAAAACATCAAATTTCAGTATTTATCAACTATCAATTGATAGTTAAGGTGGTGAATGCATGATTCAACATCGGTTCAAGTTCTTCAAATTGACCAAGTTTGAGATATTAGTTGCGGCAACCTGTTTGAAATAGAGTTAATTATAAAATGTATGTACAACTTAGGGAACCTAGAATTGCTAAATTTAATGTGCCATATTCATAGCTGTTTAACTTAAACTGGGGCTAATCCAATGTATTTTAAAAGGGATGAACAGGAGTTTTTTAGTAATTCTCGACTTTTTAAAAAACACACTCTGCATTTACATTTGTACCTACCTAGCTATACTTTCTTTTTATTTAAGCATGCGAGAAGTCTCGCACGGGTAAGCTAGTTGGATATATTACTCAAATACAAATAAAAACTCTTGAAGAAGCTGGAAAGAAACCGATAAAACGTAGGGTACCAAAATAATGAATTAGTGTTTCATTAATTGCATCCAAAAATAAAGATCATTAAAGCCCAAAATAAAATATATAAAATTATATGATTAGTCTGTCGATAAATTAAACCCATATAAGTTAATAATACTTTATTTGAATCAACTTTTTCATTACAGATCATTTTCCCGACAATCAACGCTCTTGCTATCCCGTTCGTCCAATACCAAGACGTACAACTCAATCGCGTGATAACGATTCATTTCACTATCACAATCATTCAACACATTCGTCTTGTGGAATTCCAATAAATAACAATAACAACAACAACAGTAATAACAACAATCAAGCAGCAACAGTTGGAGTTGTTAATCCGACAACACTTGGCATAACTAACGACGAATCTCACAATCACAATAATCAAGGACGACATCATTCAACAAATCCATTTGTTAGATATCGTCAAGCAGCACCTACACCTGCACAATCACAATTACAACCACAAGGACAAGGACAATTACCAACAGCGTCTGCAGTTAATAACGATATAGCTGAAATTGACGAATTATTACTTCAGCGTTATAAATATATACAGTATTGCATTAAATTGGCTAATAAACAACAAAATAAAAATAAAGTAAGTTTTTGAAAATATGTTACTTAAAAAAAAAAATTATCTTAAAAAATTTAAAATCAAATATTTATTTTAAAAGGACATCATGGTAAATGAAAATAATGATAACGAAATCATTGTCAATTCGACAAGTTTGGAAGATGTGGCAGCAAGTGAGGTACATTATAAAAAAAAGTCGTGAAACGTGTGTGTCTTTTATACTAATCGAGACTTTGAATCTTGTTCATAAATATGTGTAAATTGTTTTTATTCGTTTGGTTCTTTGAGCTGGATCTTATTAAAATGCGTATTGAAAAGCTTTAAAAAAATAGCAAATGTTTCTGGAAGTTCATTAATAATAAAAAATATTCTACTGGCATTCCCAGTTCATTATCTGAATGAAGCATATAGTGCTCAAGCTGCCTAGTGCAATAACAACATCTTTTGAAGACATCTCTTATGAAATCATCATAATAGGTGACTTGCAGATAGGCAGGAATGAACCTAAAGATGATCTGCAAAAATTGAATGATGATAAACAACCCGAGTTTGATGGTATAGCCCCTATTATTTAAAAAAAATGTGCTTCTGCATTTGCAATTCCACTTGAGTTTATGTTCAATCTTTTTTTACGGGATGTTTACTTCTTAAATGAATGGAAGATTTCTTATATGACACCAGTTTTCAAGTTTGAATCGAAAAACGACGTAACTTATTATCGCGCATATTGCAAGATATCAGTTTTTCCAAGATTTTTGAAAAACTGGTTTATAATAAACTTCTGCTCAGCACGGTTTTATAAGTGGAAGATCCACAACAATGAACCTAAAAATTTCAGTAACTATGTATTAGGTTCACTAGAGCATGGACTTCAATGTGACGATTTATATACTGATTTTTCGAAAGCTTTCGTAAATCATTCTATATTAGTTACTAAGCTTGAGAAATTGGGTTTTCATTCTAATTTATTAAAATGGTTTGGATCATATCTTGCAAATCGGATTCAATACATTAAAATCAGTAACATTAAAATCAATAACATTCTTTCGGATCCAGTAAAAGTACCTTCCGGGGCACCAAAAGGAAGTCATTTAGGACCACAAGTGTTCTTAATTTTTATAAATGACATTCCAACAATATTAAGAAACTATATCTGCTTGATGTATGCCGATGACTTAAAATTGCATTCAACTTGAGAATGATTTGTCGAAGCTATCAGCTTGGTGTTGTCATAATATATGACATTTTGCCGAATTTCACTACCCATCATTTACTCCTATAACATTGAAAGAATTTATTAATCTAGACTTAACGGAAAAAAGGATCTGGGTGTTATCTTCTACCTAAAATTTACATTCACTGGTCACATTGACCGTATTGTTGCTCATGCTAGCTCAATGCTCCGACCCATTCACGCTTAGGTCTCTTTATTTTGGATATGTTAGATCTATAAAAGAATATTATTGTGTCCTATGGAACCCAATATATGCAGTTCCAGAAACGTTTTACAAGAATAGCTTAGAGGATATTACGTTGGAATATCGAAATGGCTTCTTATAACTCTAGATGTTTATTACTTGGCATCCAAACTTTGAAAGTGTTTTGATGTAATGTTTGTGAGAATGTTATTAACAAAATCAATTGCCCTGATTTACTTTTATTTATAAACTTGCGTGTACCATTTCGTGAACTAAGACCCTCTCATCTGTTTTATGTCCCTTTTCACAGAGTAAATTATGGTAACAATTGACTTTAACATGTACTTAATCAAAGAATATCTTAAGAAAAAACTATTTTCAATAATGAACTCTGATGGATTAAGTTAAAAATCTTTTTGTTAAATATAATTAAGTAGTATATTAGAGAAATTTTAGCTCTGTTTGATGAAGAAAATAAATAATAAAAAAAAAAAATGTCTTGCAAGACTGGAAACCGTTTATTGGACCTCGTCAAATTTTTAGATTTTATTGATTTTTAATCAAGACTGTGTTTTCCAAGAAAATGCCAATAAGAGGTTAAAAATACGTTAAAGTACATTCTATTTCGTCAAGATTCATAAATATTCCCTAAACATCGATTCGATTTAAGTTTTTGAGTCCACTAACAAAACTTTGAGCTTGTAAAAGTGTGGCATGTACTTATTTCTATTTGTCCTATTTCCCAATCTAAGCTTAATCTCTTTTCTTTTTGGTTTTAGACAAGTGAACGAGCTCAATCCGTCACAAGTATTCACAGCACTGCCGAACCGGCTTCGCCAACCTATGAAGACCTGCAGAGTCGTCTTGAAGCTTCTACACGCAACATTCAAAATATGAAAGAACAACAAGCTCAACTTATTCGTTTGCAAGATCAAGCTAAACAACATCTTGCTGAAATGGAAACACTTCGTAGCAACACCACACCACTGCTGCGTGGAGCTGTTGGTCAAAATGGAGCTCCAGACTATGAGTCTATCGATCAAGTTCACACCGATATGTCTTCTCTAGTAGGTCGTATGAAAAATCTGACAACATTCATTGCAGGACAAAATGAATTGAGCAATTTACTTGGTGAAGATGGTCCAGAAATCCTTGCCGAACAACAGACTTTGCAAGAGAAACTCGAAGGTCTCAAAACCCATCGAGATGAAATGAAGAATTTAATTATGGAATTACACGATGTGAATAGAACTGCTGAAAGAAGAGTCAATGAGCAGTTGGCACAAGAGTCTAGAGAGGATCAACCATCGGGAAGTGGTGGTAAAAGAGATGCCGCAGCTAGAGTAGTTCCTGTTGAATACTCTAGAGTTGTTCCAATTGAGTTGGTGGGTGCACAGAAGAAAAATAAACAAAAATCACCACCACAACAAGTCAGTCATACAAATGGCAGCTCTTCCATGTCAAATGGAGTTGCTGAAGCTTCCGATGAAGATGAAGAAGATGATCCTGAGACATCTGCACTAATTAATCAAAAGATGTCAGACATTCAAGCCATGAAAGCTCAGCTAAGTCGACTAAAGTCGATGATGGAAACTGTTAAACTCATCGAGGAACGTAGTGAGGGTCCGGATCCAAAAGAAATCGGTGGTCCAAGACGTGCTGTTGATATCCCTGTCCAACGGGAATCCACTCCGAAAATCACCAACACTCAACCTCGAGCTGTGGGAGCTGCAGTTCCATTTGACAAAGATCGTACTCCAGTTCAGGAAGATTTTACTGATGAACCCGAAGATCCAGTGATTACGGAAAAAATTCATATGCTCAATGAAGTCACAAGAGATCTCCGTTCTCAAGCTATGAGTTTGGCAAGTGAAAGAGATCGCATTCGGGCTTTAAAAGAAGAAATAATAAGACGAAAAGCCGAAAGTGCAGCTCTAAGTCGTCGCCAACTCACAGTCGATGATGAAGAAGACAAAAATTCAAATCGTGAGAGTGTAAGTCCATCGAAGCTTTCAAATAAGGACACTCGACGTGATTTGTTAGAAGCTCAGTACGAAGAGAAGAAAAAAGAGTTTCAAGAAATTTGTGCTCGCATTCAAAGTGAAGAAGACAAATCCAAACCATCATCTACAAATTTACAATCCCATGAAAACGAGAACGAAATCGAAGAGGAAGAAGAGGAGGAGGAAGAAGAGGAAGAAGATTTAAATGCCAATGACTTGCTAACCGAGAATCAGGCTACCCCAAAACCTGATATGGGTTTCTACTACCCTCAATCGCAGGGTTTATCATGTAATTCATCTCTGCAAGGTGCTCCAAAGCAACTTGGCAAAGATTCTGCAGATTCTGGAGCAGTTGATGTAAATGGGGTGCCATCTTGTGAAGCTGGCAGCATTAAATCGGGAAGCTCTCGCAGTTTCAGTATGCCACCACCAATGCGAGCCATGAGTAATCGTGAAGCTTCATGGCATTTTGGGCCACCAAATGCTCCATCGGCAGCTGGTAGCTCTGGCCCAGCTCCACCACCATTGCCAGCATCATGGAATCCCTATTATTTCTACAATGCTCCATACAGTCCGCATTTTGCACCACCTGTATCAGCTGGAGTTAATTCGGATTGTATCTGTCAAGCTAATTCTGGTGTAATCGCCAATGGAGCTGCTACGCCAGCCGCAACAATTATGCAATCAGATCCAGTTTTGTTGCAACAGTTTATACAGACCCAACAGATGCTTATAAATTCGGTGTGCCAATGTAACCAGATGTTGTGGCACCAACAGAGAGAAATTGACTCACTTAATAGCACAATCCACATGGTAATTTTAATGCATTTTAAATTGAAATAGTAAATATTTTTAAAATTTGTATTTTACAGCTTCAAGAACGTCTCCTCAGTCATACCAACGGAACTGATCTTGGTGCCAATCACCGCTCAGAATCTGTACCCCCAGCTGGTACAGTTCAAAACAATCTCTATCCATCCATAAATCGTGCTCAATCTGAGCAACCACATCCTTTCCCATCACTTCATCCACACACCCACATTCAACTCCCCACGATCATGAGCCAGACCAACAGTAGCTTCCAGCGACGCAACTTGTGCAACATCCAACAACAACAACAGCAACAACTTTCGAATTTCAACTACTCCACGGCCGAACAACAGTCTAGCGGCAGCATGTATTTGAATAATCTTTGTGCTCCAATGCCTCCAATGCATGTTTTCAACAATGTCAATGGAGGTGGTGTCAATAACAATACTGGAGCACCAATTTTCATGCATCATCACAACAACACTCAGCATTCGGTGCATAATAATAATTCGAATTTGCTTAATGCAGCTCAACAACAACAACAGGCAACACCTGTAGTTGCTCCTGTTGCTGGAGGACAAAACTCTAATGTATCCAATGGTGTATCAAATTTAACCGGTTCGGCATTGAACAATCAAGTACCACCTGGCAATCGAGCCAATAACTATTGGGATAACTTTAGAAGGTAAATTGTTTTTTTTTTTAATTCTATTTATTTTTTTCGTAGAATGAGTTAATAGGAAGGTTCTTAAAATCTTCCTTTTGTTAAAAACAAAACAATACAAAAAAATGTTATTTTATTTAGTTATGTTAGACAAAAAAAAAAAAAACAATGAAACAAATTCAATAAAATCAATTTTAAATTATTTATTTTTATTTGAACAATTTATAATCAAACTATTTGGCTTTTATTTATAAACAAAACAAAAAAACAAATTCTTATCAACTGGTGTTGGGGTGCATTATTTCTGTTTCTATTTGAGGGTCATGCTAGATTCCTTTTTGACTTACTTTTTTTTTGGAGTCATTCTTTTGGTCGAGAAATTATTTATGCGTGCCATATTATTTACTTACTTACTTGAGACAACGCTAGTTAACAAGTCGCTCCAGCTCGGTCCCCAAGTGTCGTAATGAGATCTGCCTAAGCCACCTTGTCCATTTGGGTTGGATTAAACCAATTTCAATGGTTAAAATCAATTCAACAT
This sequence comes from Episyrphus balteatus, assembly GCF_945859705.1. Lineage (NCBI taxonomy): Eukaryota > Metazoa > Arthropoda > Insecta > Diptera > Syrphidae > Episyrphus > Episyrphus balteatus. The sequence continues at coordinate 74,038,399 of NC_079137.1, forward strand.
TAATTTGTTGCGTTTAACTTTCCTTAAAGGTACTCATGTTATAGTAGGCATGTTAGAAAATATGTTCTCCCGCTTAGACGGAGATAAATAAAACTCCTCCCGACTATTTTTTTTCTTGTCCCGAAGTAACCTACACAATCCACCTATACAAGTTAGTCAATTTTATTTTTTTTTTTTGTTGATCAACATGAAAAGATAAAATATTTTAAAATAGCGGTCACCCTAAGAATGGTTCAGTTTTGTTAAGGCCCTGTGTATGAAATAATATTACCTAGATCTGTGCATATAATTTATATGCAACTTCCATTAACAACCTGCCGGGATATGAGGCGGCAACACTAGCACGTTATGTTAAGTTCAGCAATGCAAATTTTATCTTGGCACTCGATATTTGGAGGTCAACGTAGGGGGGGATCTTGTACTATTTATAATAATAGTTTGTTAGTACAGACGATTGTTAAAGATAAACAAAAGCAATCGTTTGTTGTTGTTTACTACGTTAAATGTTAGCAAATCAGTAGTGAGCTAAGTAGTGAGTTACTATTAAGTAAAGGCTACTACGTATTTGAAGATCATTTTGTTTGTATTCTGTAGAAAGAGGATCCGAATTTAGCGAGTGGATCTACATACCTTTTATTTGTTATCATTAATTAAAATTGTACTTCTATTATATGTATGTAAGTAAGATAGTATACGAAAAAGAATCAGAATGGAAGTATTATGAGCAGTAAAAGACATATACTGACTCCCATTGTGACCCTTTAGGAAATCAAGTCTTAGAAAGCTCCGGCTATGACAAGCTTGGTTTTGAATTTTCAAATTTCTCGTGAATTCCAATCTTTTAATGTTTTAGTGACTTTAAACTGAATAGTTAGACTTAGTTTGTTGAGCTTATCAAGATCTACTCGTAATCATTTTAAAGACGATTGAAAAAAATTCTTTTTATTACGTGAACCGAAGGATTCCCTTTCTTAATCATGCCAAATTGGCTTTGAAACACTTCTAACTTTCAATAGCAAAGTGTTGTTCCCGTCTGTTTTAAAAACTCTAAAGAAATAAAAATTGTCTAAAATTAATTTTAAACACATCAAATAGGAGAATAGTATATCTGTAAAGATATATTGCGTCTCTTATAGTTGCTAGATATTTGAAAGATTATGACAATAGGTATCAATAAATTTATTCTGCTTTAAACCAAAAATTAACTTTCAGAATGTTCAATGCAAGTCGACTTTTCATACACTCTCGAAAGCTTTGGTGATTTTTTGGCAACAATTTAAACGCGCTTTAGAAAAAAAACTTCTGAAGTTGACGGAATTCAGTGCGCGTGGGTGATGCAAATTATTCCGCGCGTTTTATTCACTAAGCATATTTTTTCCGACCAAAATATGTGTACATAATGTATGTTGTTGATCAAATTCCTTCGGCTATTAACGTTTTTAACTTTTTTAATCTCTCGTGAGTACCTACTTTAAAAAAAAGCACAAGTTTTCAAGTATGGAACCGAATTTTGTTTGCCAAAAAACGGTGGAAAATCAAAAATGATTAACATTGAAGTTTTGCTAAACAACCTGTCTTAAGTCTTTACTGTCGTCAATGTCGTTTTTGTCAAAACTGTGTTCTTTCATTGATAAAATTGGGACAAGACAAAAAAAATTTTTGAAAACTTTTTCAGATCAATCATCGTTGGCCTTAGTTGGATTTTTCTCTTACAGGCAATCATGAAATGTGATCCAAAAGCAGTGGTGAGTCTGTGATTGCAGTGTTTGTTAATAAATGTGTGTTAGCGTGCATTTGTTTAATAGCCAAAAATCAAAACAACAACTAACAACTTCAATCAGCTTTTTTTAATAATGAAATCATAAAATATTGCCCTAAAGACTTCCTATCTCTAAAAACAATTCAATGTTTTTTTTTTTTTAAGATTTTTATTTATAATTGGTGTTGCTTTTTCTATTTATAAAAATATACTATTTCAGTCAAATCTTTCAACTTTATCTTTGTACAATCCTTTCAGCTATTCACGGCAGAATTTGCTATCATCAAATTCATGCAAAAGCAATGAAGAACAAAATCATAATCAACTTCAACAACATCAACAACAGCCACCACCACCAATAATTCAGCAACAACAGCAACAACAACAACAGCCAACACATCAACAAGATCAACCAAATCTTCCTATATTTACAAATTCACTCAATGTCGGTTATCGTCCCGACTCAAATACAAATAATCTTAATCCACCTGGTTATGACAATAAATATTTGCATACATTCCGTAATCGTATCAATGCCAATTCAGCTGGTCTCTTAAATGCACCACAACCTATAACCACTTCCGCCACACAAACTCCAACCAACTACAGCAACATGATGAATATTTCCATCAATCAGCCAGATGTCCCACAGAATCCTCCTCATCCACGCAATATTTCTGCCTGGAATGTAGTTGGAGTTAGCAATGATGTTTTTGAAGCAAATGAATTGACCCAAGATTTACGTAATATGAATCTCAATTTTGCCAATAATGAGCCCAATAAAGTCGCTGTTAAACCGTCTTCTTTAAGACGACCTCCGATGAATAGGCGCCTCCGTCCTACTCAATCGGGACCGGCTGCTTTTATTGAACCACAACATACCCAACAACCAGAAAATGGAGGAGATCTTCTTAGTCCCGGATTGTTTTCGGGTGTTATGCAATCCCTTGACTCTGCAATGGATGATACTTCGGATGAAATTAAAAGAAATTTATTGGTCAATGCATTGAAAAGTGAGAAATTCACTACAAAATTCTATGAATCCTTGAAGGAAGATGTCTTTCGAAGGATCGAGACTTTGCTTAGAGCCAAAGATGGTGAACAGCAGTTTTTGGCACAACTTTATCGTGACTATAATATCGCATCGACTAGAGATCCACTTAGGAAGTTGTATTTGAATGAAGTTCGTAGCTTGAGCAGACCCAATGAAGACCTCAATGAGACAGAGAGCAATAATGGTGAAAACGAAGATGAAGATGACGACGATGATGATGAGGAGGGTGGTGCCCAAGCTCTGGATAACCATAATATTCTCAATAACAACAATAATGAGGCTCAAAATGCTTTGGGACTAAATGCAAAAGATATAAAACTTTTGGCTGATAAGTTTGTGGGAAGTTCAAATGCTGGTCAAGGTGGTGGTTCCACTGATCATACTGTACAATTTCCAGACTATGAACTTATTCACTATATTATTGCTCGAATTCATGAGGACACTCAACCCAATTCGGTGATTAATGATGCTCTTCTAGTTGATGTTGCTAAGCTTACAGCTACAGCAATACAGAATTATGCAATTGTCAAGTGTCGTAAGAAGGAGATTATCGAAGCTAGGTTGCATATCTCGCCCAAGAAGATATATGCCAAGTTAAAGGGGAAGACTTTCCCCCGCGATCGTGATGGATTTTTAATGTGGTATCAGCGTTATTTGGAAACTATGCTTTTTGTTACTTTGAAGCGAGACGATGACGAAGATCCACGACCATCACGAGAGAATAACAATCACCATAAAGAGAATGCCAATCAAAATGCTGCTGCTGGCTCAATGTCCTGGATGGATATTCAGAATATTTACATAAATGCCCATCAGGTTCGAAAGTCTAATATTCCATTGAGACCTCGGCAATCAGGTTCGGCGGTCGAGATGGAGAATAAAATTGAAAATAATTCCTCATTTAGACAACAACAACGTTCTCAAATGAGCCCAAGAGCACCACATATGTCTGAACAGCATCATTTGGTACAGATTTCAACACCAATTGCTCCCAACAATATTATGAATGAAGATTTAGCTGAAGCCGATCAGATATGTTCTTCCAGCAGCAATACTATGCAGGGTTTTGTTGAAGCTCATGCTGATGATAGTTTTCTTCTTGGTGGTGGAGCTTCGGTAAATGGGGGAGATTCTTTACCACCACCATCTCCTGACAATGCTGAGGGGCAATTGATTTCGATTCCACTAGAACCGACTAATCCACCACCAAATCAAAATTTCTTGAATTTCTTCCTTGACGAAACTGAAAATAATGAAAATCCTGATGATGATGAAAATCGTCATCATCTTGCCATTGATTTGGGTGTAGCTTCGGCCAACCATCCAGTTGTGGATAGTGATAATGCCGAAGAGGATGCCGATGGACAGAATCAAAGACCCGAGTCGAGTTTGCATGGGGCGTTTGGGACAGATCCGTTGGCAATTACAGGTGGAGGGAGTGGAAAACGAAATAGTGTCCCATAGTTGGAAGGCTGGTCGGCGATTAATTCGGTTGTTGTTGCTAGACGTCGGATGACGTCAGCGTTTACGTTTATTTTTCTAGCTATTTGGCGAGCTTCGAAGAGGCTCTTTTGGATGGTGAAATTTTTTAAGCGTTGAAATAAAAGAAAAAGGGAAATATCATAATGAAAAACCTTTTTTGCTCATTTATTCCTATTCCTTTTAAAGGCTGGGTCCTTCATTAAAAAAGAGTTATAAAAATAATAAATCCTTCCTAATGATTTCACAATTATTTTATTTTTGTTTTTTTTTTTTTTATAAAAAGGCAAAAAAAAAAAAAACAAGTTACCAAATCATCAATGTTGAATGTGGTTTGATTATTATCAAAATTAATGGTATTTATATTCTTTATAATAAGAACATGTTTATGTATGAATTGTATATGTGTATTATGTATGTGGAAATTATATGAATATTATGTGTAATAATATTAAACTTATAACTATAATATAAATAAATAAATAAAAATAAAAGAGTTTTCCTAAGTTCTTTAAAAAGTTGAAGCTATTGACATTGAGATAGTCATGTTGAAGAAATCATATTTCAAGAAATATGTCGTTCGAACAAGTTTGGTTTAACGGTACAAATAAGTCAACCAGGATGCATTGTAAACTTTATGCTAATCGACAAAACATGGAACAGCGATGTTAAAATATTATTTACATCTTGAATAAAAGGGGCTAACAATTTTTGTAGTAAAGACAATTTGAACATAGTTGGCTAAACAGAGTTTAAACGGATCCCATTTATTTTTATAAGAAATCTTATTTTTTTTAAGTACATAGATGTGATTTAAAAATAACCTAATCTTGTTTTTAAATTTGTATGTGCCATTTTTGTGTGTTTTTAAAAAAAGATTTTTTTTTTAAAATGGTCCTATAGAAAAAGAACATTTTTCGACAAAAGATGTTAGTTTGTTAGTACGTTTATCAAAAAATCAACACATTAAATTTATTTATCAAAATAGTTAGACCCGTTTTTGAGAAAACTGCAATGTCTCGAAAATATTAAGCGCGATGACTTTCAATTCATTTGGTTTTCGACCATTTGGGACAGAAACACATATAATTTTTCCAGTGGTTTCGAAGGCTATTTTTTTTACCTGACTACGGAAAAGCTAAAAATAGGGTTGTGTGTTTGACCAGTATGTTAAACATGTATGTTTGTTCATCTTTGGCATCATATCTTCTAAATTTCTTATCGTAATTTGACAAATGAGATATTGTTGAAAGCGGCTTGCGTTACCACTGGATATAGGCTATTTAACATTGCACGAAATTGTCCATGGCTTTCTAAAGGTCGTCATGAAATATTTTAACTATTATTTTTTAATATTCACATTTACACGTACATATTTATAAACTCCCAAGAAATTTTTTTTCCCACCGAAAAAATCTTAATAATATAATATTCAAATCCTTTAATCATTTTCAAAATTAAGGATTGCTTTAATTGATTGATACAATGTGCACTGGACACTCCACACGTGTGGGTTTGAATCCTGTTGTCGTCAAATAGTTTTTTTTTTTTAATTTTCACTCCAAAATTCAAGAAGATGATTCGCGATAGCAAATTTTTCGCTATAGTATTTTTTTTTTTTGAAAATGATTTACATTTTTAATTATGTTTGGTTTATGTAATTTTAAGAGTGACTATAATAAAACTATAATTTTATGTTTATGTTTCTAATTTGTATAACTTTAATAAATAACTTAACCATTTGTATATGGTAAATTAATACACAAAGTTACTTTAAAACACAAGAGAAAGTATAAGAAAATGTTACACATACACCACAGTGACCGAGTTATAAAAACTAAGCTGATGAGTTAGAAGGTGCAGAATAAAGTTTTTCCTTTTTATACAATCGAGGAAAAAACAATTCTTTTCAATATTCTCATTGAAGATTGAATATCTTTTATGAACTATATTTGTTGAAAGAAAAAATCTATGTACAATTCAGTTTTGTATTTTATTATCAACAATTTTAAATTATTATTTTCGAACAATGCACGTTGCCACAGTTTGCCATAAACATTTCTTCGTATAAATATCAAAATGATGATAAAATGGACACTGCTGAATTGTTGCATAACCATAAATGCAATAAATAAAATAATTACAATGTACCGGATGTGGATATATTTGTTCACCTCTAAATGGACAATTTATTAATACTTCTACCGGAACAGTTGCAGTTGATGGAACTACTACTGTTGTGGTGGATTCTAAACATCCAGCCTTTTCAGGAAAATCACATTGATTAGTCTTGGCATTCCAATGCAATTCCGAAATACATTCCTGAGGAACTGGCAGTCCATGATAGCAAATGTAATATCGTTGACATTCTCCAGGATGTGGAAGAAATATTAACTTTTTAGTGTCTTTTAAAGGACATTTGTTTTCTATTGTTACTAAAGTTGTCGTTGATATTGTAGAGGGCGTTGTCATCGTTGTTGGTGTGACCATTTCCGTCGATACTGTCGATAAGGTAGTTTTTGGTTTAGAAGATGTTACTAAAGAAGTTTCTTGTAGAATAGAAGTTGTTATTTGAGGTTTTTCTGTTGTTGTTGTAGAAATCCCGCCATCTTCATCTTCTTTTATTCGAGGAACACAATGATAGTTACTTGGAAAGTCACATATTTCTTTTTCGTCATTAAAGATCATCTCATGGGGGCAGTCTACAACTATTGCCGTCTCATCTGGTCCACAATAATAAAACTTATCACAAGAATAAGGATCCCTAACGAAACTGCCAACTTTTTTACCACGACATTCTGGTTCTTTAGGCGAACGAAGAACTTTAACTGAATGAGAAGTTGTTTCAAAGCCGGAAATAACGGGAGCAATTTGTAGAAAAAAGAGCCCTATAACAGTGTTACATGATTGTTATAGATTGATAAGATCCATTATCTGATTACAACGTCGTCATACTTACCGCTGATAATTGTCAAAGAACGGTACATGGTACTCAAAATTATAATCCTTAAGCTTTTCTTATGTTTTTGTTTTGTAATATATTTTCCAACTTCAACCCTTGGTGTTTCTTTTTGTTTTGTACCCTAATATCACATAACTTGTGCAACTTTTCGCAAATTTACACATTGCTTTGCTCTAGTCTAGGCAAGTAGTAGCTTCCAATTAGACTAAAAATCATATTCGAGTAAAGTGTCAAGATATTGATCGTTTAATTATCATCATGAAGTACCTAGGTAGGTAATGTTTCAAAACAACGCAGTTTTGAGACAACATTTGTACATAACATAATTTTGGAACCATAGAGATCAGATTTATTGAGATAGGGGAAACTGTTTGTCATCATAAACGGTGATGTTTAGAGTCTCCAATTCTACACGTAACTTTTAGCCGATATAAATCAACAAGAAGTGATTGATATATGAAGTGGTATCAGTGACCTAATTTATTTGCAATATTTTTTTGGACTGTTTTTTATAACGTAGTTGAATTATTATAACACACACACACCTTTGGAAGCGAGGCCCTAAGAGGGCCAACATGTTCCAAGAAAAGAATAAACTAATACACCTTGTAAAAATTGTATCTATTTATTATCGGCAGCTAGTTGTTGTTTTTGTAATATGTAGGTATATATGAACTCCAACTCTGCGAATACGGAAAGGAAATAGTAATCGAGTTGTGAAAACCAGAGTTATGCAGAGTTATTGAAAACCGAAGTTATGAAAAACCAGAGCTATATGAACACCAAAGTTATGAAACGTGGTTTTTGGATTGGCAACCATTGAGAGGAACGATATACGGGAGGAATGTACTTAAAAACTAGAGCGTGTAGGTTGAGTCAAGACAAGAAAAAAAAGTGTATGGGACGGGGGTCCCATACACTTTTAGACGGGAGGGACAATTTAAAAAAAATTTACTTAATTTGTACAAAAAATTATAAAAACTCAACGGTGACGCTAACAATAACGTATTGTATTTTTTGGTAAGGCCAAAAACTATGTCTTTTGATATGTTATTAAATAGATCTATATTTAATGAACTAGTTTTTGAAAAATTAATTTTCAAAATCAAAACTTTGGAAGAAATGAAATCGAACAAATTTTTCAAAATTTTATGAAAACAAGTAGGTATCTACTAAATTAGTTTTCAAAATTTAATGCTCTTATTTGTTTTTAAATAAAAACAGAAAACAGGGGGTCGAATTACAGCATACGATTACGATCATTCGCTAACGTTTTTAATATTTGTGTCTCTATTTAATTAGTAGAAAAAGATAGGGACACTTAGCGATCATATAATAACGAACGTAATTCGACCCCTTGATGTCGTTTTCGATAAATAAAAAAAAAAACCAAAACTACTTTTTTTTTAAAGCCATATATTTGTTTTTTTGATTTCGGTTTTTCATAACTTCAATCTTTCATAAACTTCAGTTTATCATAACTTCAGTTTTTCATAACTATGACGCGCATAACTCTGGTATTCATAACTTCGTCGGTTTCGCTACGGAAAGCAATGCAAAAAAGAACATAGGTAATATGATGCTCTGTTATTTTTCCCTTTATCTTGAATATTCATCCAATAGAACACAAAATATTATATAAAAAATATAGGCTTTTGAGTCTATTACGAGAGTTTTTTTTTTGTTAAATTTATGCCAACTCTCGATATTTGATAAAAAATTATATTTCTTATTTAAAATTGCACATATAAAAGTAGCTGCATCTTCAAACTGATCACTGGTCACTGTGGCGTATGTGGAACATTTTTTTTATAGTTAAATAAAAGCACTTATTTTTCCTTACATTTAAAAGTATAAACAATATTATTATACCTACTGCTCAAAATAAAATTTATCTTTACTCTTGTAAATGGCTTTACGATTCTAGTGGGTATTTTAATGTACTTGCTTAAATTGCACGATACACTAACAATACTAAGATTGCAATATTTAACGTCCATAGTAAGTTACTCAAAGATCTTTCATTTGATACCAATTTCATTCAAACGTCCGAAATGCCCATACTTTTGTATTTACAATTTTTTTAAAGTGTCTGGTCACTGTGGCGTATGTGGAACATAATTTTTCTATCGAAGAAAAGCATGCTCTGCAAAATGTCTGTCCTTGCAATTCAATGTTGACAATATAAGGCCAACATTTAAATCAGCCACAAATTGAACTCGTGTAATTTATTATTTTGGCTAGATTTGTTTTTCTACTTTTAAAATTCACAGTTCGTTTTTTCAGAAAAATATAAAAAAAATTCTGTACAGGAAGAATTGACGAAGAAATTTAAAGCTAATTGCCCTAGAAACAATTCTAAATTAAAGCTGCCCACTTTCATCAATTGTTCTTCATAAAGGGGTTGAGCTTGTATTGTAAACTAGATATAATTTTAATAATTTTGCTTTTAAAAGTTTCATATTTGCAGGTAAGAAATACTCTAAGAGCCAAATTTTTATTAGCCAGATAAACCCCAGTTTTTTTTTATATTGACATTATTCTTCTAAATGTCTAACTGACAATTGATAAATAAGGGCTAAGTCATCTTAGAGCAAAAATAATGTTAGGAAAATAACAATCTCATGTTCTTATTTGGTGGAAGTGTTTATATGACTTTAAATAATATCTATGTTATCAGTTTTTAATTGTTTGTAATCAATGATTTAATCAATATTTCCTCTATTCAATTGACCCAAAAACCTTCAAAATCAAAATGTTTCTCCCGAAAAATGAGAATATCGATAACAAATCTTATCAATGATACTAAAAAAACATCTTCAATATCAAAAATTTTACGGAAACAAAAATGCCATTTAAAAAGGTTAACAATTCTTCACACATCAAACTTTGAAGCAGTTCAACTCCTAACTTTCCCCAGAATAGTTTCTTAATTTTTTTCTTAATTAAACTTATATAAAATGAATTCAACTTTAATATTTAAACTAACTTGTCTTATCGTTATTAATTTGTTAATAAGTGTTTGTGGTGAATTTTTTGAAGCATGTGAAGACCAAGAAGATGGTACTTTCGTTGCTGGTAATCAAGGATGCAAATCCTATATTTATTGCGAGGGTGAAGAATCATATGAGGGAGTTTGTCCATCACAATTGCTATTCAATACCGAAGATGGAAGTTGTGCACCGGAAAATGAAGTTGTTTGTTCAGATGATGAGGTTCCAATAGAAAATGAAACAGAACCACCACCACCAGAAACAACAACTACCACTTCCGTAGCAGAAGAAATACCAACAACATTACGACCACCTCCACAGACAGAGGGCGAAGTTGTTCACCCCGATTCGGAGTCTACAAAGTCTCCAGGGTCTCTAACTTCTATTAAAACAAATCCCACAAGCTTTGCTCCAATAACACCAACAACAGGAAGTGTCAGTGTCATTTCAACACCTAGTCCACCTCCTGCTCAAATTTGTCCCGCTAGTGATGATCCACATGCGGTTGTTCTGCTACCAAGTGAAACTTCATGTAGTGAATATTTCATTTGCTATCATGGAAGTCCTGTACAAATGGTTTGTTCTGGACAGCTTTTGTTCGATTATGTGACATCTAAATGTGAAATACCCATAAGAGCTAAATGCAAGGTAGGTTTTGAAATAAGTCTTAAAAGTTAGTTTATTAAAAATCTATAATCTTCCTATAGGCCACAGTACAGACAACACCAAATCCAAAAACTCAATGTGTTCAAAACACTTATGATTACTTTCCATATCCGAAGAATTGTAATTATTTCTACAAATGTATGAATGGATTTTTAAGTCTACAACAATGTCCAATAGGATTTGGTTGGAGTGATGAGATGAAACTTTGCTTGAAATTAGATCATGGACGATGCCCAATAAGAGCAATAGATCAGCTACAAAATCAATTATGGTTAAATAATATAGTTTGAGTTAATAAAAGTTTAATTAAAACATGACATGAGTACATTTTTACTTAATATTAAGCATTTTCCGAATTCATAACTCTCCACAACCCCAACAGGAATTCTGCCTCTTAGACCGTGTCTGAATTGCGTTAAAATTTTGTTTAAAATTTTCACCTTTAATTAATTAAATTTAAATTTTAACTTTATTCACCACGCAAGAGTAAGGTGAAAAATTTTAACGTAATTCAAACACGCCTAAAATTAAAAGGAACAATTTATAATTCCCTTCTGTTTAAACCTTAAGCGCAAACATTATATACCCTTCAAGCAAACAGGTCCGACCTCGGTCCGAATCCGTTCCGCCTGAGGCGGAGCTGAGTCCGACTTCGGATCAGAAACTGGTCCGAAGGCGGCTCAAATTAGTATGGAAATTATAATCACCGCGAAGTCGATTGCATATGTATTGGTGTGGTGAAAATCTCCATTCCGAGAAAACGGAGCCGAAGGCGGACCTGAGCCGGAGCAGCGAAAACCTACCAGAAAGAGGAATAAGAAAGGGATGACATTTCGCATTTGCGACCAAAAAAAGAACAAGATTTATTTTTTTTTTCACTGAAACTGTTTTATTTTTTATTTTATTTTGGCAAACGAAATTTTCACAATAAATACAATATAAAATACAATACATTTTTTTTCATTTTATTTCATTTGATGCTGCTGCTGTTGTTGGTGTTTTTTAGATTACCAATCGCATGTTTCACCTTCTAGATTTTTCTTCATCATTAGAGATTACATCTACAACACAAGAAGAAACAACATTTTAACCCAAACACTTTGAGCGATATATACAACATACCTTTTTTTGTTTCCATATTGTTTATAATTTGATATTGTTTATAATTATACTAATATTATAATAACAACGACACGAGACACGACGCGACGCGACTATACACTTCAACGAAACATAACAAAATGACGCTTTTGCTCTTGTTGGCTATGTCTGTTTCACTTTTTTTTCCATTTCTCACTTTCCACCACGATTCTCGTTCGACTTTGTGTTCATACACAAAAAGTTGCAAGTGTGTGAGTGCAACCCCGCGTTTCTCGGTCGGAGGTCGGACTGTCTTTTCTGGACTCCGTTTTCTTGCTTGAAGGGTAAGTAGCTAATGAAAGCGACCTATACCTATTTTTCATTTACAGATCATTTTCTTGCTATCTCCTTATCACCAAGTCACTTTGACACCTTGTCGTTCTGTCACCCTGTGGACTTATAGTCTTTGTGACCTTGCCACCTTGTTGCCCTGTCACTTTGTTGCCATGTCACTTTGTTGCCCTGTCACTTTGTTGCCCTGTCACTTTGTTGCCCTGTCACTTTGTTGCCCTGTCACTTTGTTGCCCTGTCACTTTGTTGCCCTGTCACTTTGTTGCCCTGTCACTTTGTTGCCCTGTCACTTTGTTGCCCTGTCACTTTGTGCCCTGTTGACTTGTCACCTGTCAATCTATCACCTTGGTGTCACAATTCTCAATGCTGTTTCTATTAAGCTTTACAGAAGTTTCAGGAGCAGCTGTAAAGCTTTATAGAACCTAAATTGTCAGTTGGGGTTGCAGTTGAAGTGTTGTTGGTGTTTTTGCGGTGTTGTTGTTGGTATTATTGGTGTTTTAGGGTTTGTTGGTGTTGTTGTCTTTTGCTGATGCACATTTTATTGTATCAATTCCCAGAAGTTGAGCAAGCTATCCGTAGCAGTTTAGTTATTCAAAATAACTCATATACTAAATTCTATACGTGTTATAGATACATTATATTCCCAAAAATATCTATATGAGTCATTTTTACATAAATTATTGGAATTTAACTTATCTATAGGTACCAAACAAAAATATTTCCAATTACCCGTGTGTGATACACTTAAATTTTGTTGAAATTTGTTCAAACAACTTCAAGTGAATCTTTTAAGTGAATTTAAAGTACGTACTTATAGAAAAGAGGTGTTTTCATAAGATTGTTATCATCATATTTTTTTTGGAATACGTACAATTCAATTACATTCCAAATTGATTACATATCGATTATAAAAGATGTGTTGATTTTAGGTAGGTAATTGCTGCTTGGTATCTATCTCAAATGGCGTTTCATTTTTTTGTTTAATGTTTAAATTAAAAGGAAGTAAAATAAATATTTCGAGATCGGAATTAAATAATTAAAATGTTAAATCCATAAGAAACAAATAAGTTCTATACGGAGGAAGCTTTAAGCACAGTTAATTTATGGAGCTGAACTCATTAATTTTTTTCGATCGATTGAATTTAAAATTATTTGTTTTATAAGCTACGTTTTCATCAGCACCTTAATTTAGATTAAGGGTGTGTAACACTAAGATGTCCCATGGTAAATCTCTTAAAATTTGGATTAGGATTTATGGCCAGTTTCATAAAGCCCTTTTCTTTTTCTTCTTCCTTTTTCTCGGCGCTGTTATGATCTCGATGTCGAGGGGATCATAACCTTCCCACGTTACTGCTTCACACTAGTGATCCGCCTGTGGGGTTCGCCCTTTTAAATGTTTATAAGACTTTAAATCCTAAAACGACGTTTGCTCCATTCCAAAAAAAAGTCATTTAAAATTTTAAAAGCCTATTTTAATCACCTTTTCTAAATCTAGATTTAGTTTTGGTGAACCTGTGGCATTAAATATTAATGAAATCCGCCGTTTAAGTAATCTCTTCTAAATTTTCTTAAGGGCTAGTACCTATTTTTATTGTTTTGTTTATTCTGATGAACGCACTCATTTATTTAAATCGAAATCGAAACTCGTGAGTAGAAATCTAGTACAACAACTACATTTTTCCTATCTCCTCGAGAAGAAGATCATGTGTTAATTGTAGTACTATTTCTACGACTGAATGAAACGGGGCTATTATCTTTTGCTTGTTTAGAAAGGAATGCATAGTTGGTAGTACTAGATTTCTAATGATGAGTTGTTTACGACCTTTGAAAAAAAAAAAACGCTGCTGTTAATCTTAATATCCCTGGGATCTGGCACAGAAGACAGAACTACTAGTAGTTTACTAGCGATTTTCAATGGAATGCACTTTTAACGAATTCAATACAAATCGTATCTACTTTCGGAGAAGAGCATGAGTAGATAATAGTTTTAGATTAACCAAAACATCTACCATTAGTAGACTACTATACCTCCAATGAAACAGGGCTAATATCCGAGCTCCTTTGGGAAGACTACATATGAGTATAGAAATCTAGTACTATCAACTAATCTACTAAGCATTCCTAATAGCTATAAGAATCGTCAGTCAAAATACAAATATACACTTCAATTGAGGCAACTAAACCACAATGTTTACACATTTATTTATTATTTAATTCCCCACTTTACAAGCCGTCGAACTGCACGTTTTTCTCACTGCATCCCAACCAAATCCTGCAGGACATTCTTGAATTGTCATTAAACCATTCATGCAGCGATAATAATAATGACAATTCTTAGAATATTCAAAATAACCAGATGTATTACTAGTACATAGTTGTCTAGGACTTATAGTTGTAGTTCCAACAATCTAAATATGGATAAAGCGCAAGTTAGATAGAATTAGAAAATTATATTCCACACTTACTTTGCAATTTGACAAACTGGCATAATCACAAGCACCTGTCAAACTGTTATACTCCAATTCTTTAGGACATGTCATAGGTATTGGTCTATTATTAACGCACATAAAATATTCTGAGCAAGATTGTGAGCTAGGTAAGTAGATGATTTCTTCAGGTTTTGAAGTTTTTGGACACACTATTTCACCGCTGGTGTGTGTTGTTGTTGAATCAGTGAGAATTGTTGTTGAAGATGATGGAATTTTGGTGACAGTTGTTACTGGTTTACTAACTGATGTCTTCGAAGTGGGTAATGACGATGCAACAGTAGTTGGCTTCGTTATAGGTTTCTTAGTTGTTTTAGATGGTTTTAATGTTGTTGTAGGTCCTTCCTCCGCAAGACATTCAACATTTTCTGCATCATCACAAATTCCCAATTCCGAATTGAATCTTTCATTTGTTGGACATTTAGAAGAAAAAGATTCTTCATCATCGCAATAGATGTAAGATTCACAATCATTTGTATCACCAATAAAAGTTTTACTCTCAACACCATCGCACTCGGGTAATACATCACCAAAGGCAGTAAAATTTAAGGTAAAAAGGATAACAATTGCTCTAACTAAGACACCCATTTTGACACTAAAAATTCTGCCTCCAAAAAAGTAACGTGTTTTTTGACAACTGATAAATAAGACTTGAAGTGCTTATCGTTATATAGGCAGGAATTTCATTGATAAACGTTCTACCTACTTCTAACATGACTCAAGAAAGATCAAAGATGTTAAGAAGTTAATTATACTCATGTTAAGACAGTCTATTTTTGGCTAAACTGATATAAGGTATAATAATTGCGTAGAAAATAAGTAAGTGAAGACTTGTTTTCGATAACCTAGAAATTGAACATCAAATTGAAGACAATTTAATCAAAATGCGAATGACTCGGTTTGATATTTCAAACATCATTGCTCAGCGTTATTCATTCCAATATTACGAGGACTTAAATCTATTACTTTTTTTTTGTTTAAAGTGTCATAACTATAAAAAAAAAAAAAAAAAAAAAAAAGAACTCTAATTGATATTTATTTATTTAATGGAAAATAAATATTTAATGTCGTTTACCGATAATTGCTTTGGTCAATATCGATTAAAATGTCACACTCCACTTTTAATTATAGGCCACCCCAGCTACCTAAAGGCTATAATTGCGTGAGATTCAAGTGTGAAGAACCCTTATGATATACCTATTAAAAGCCCTTGACAAAGATTTCTTATCATATTTTTCTCTTGGAAGTTCAAGTGTTTTTCTTTTATGATTTTATCTGGCAGAAAATTGATATAAATACATCAGATGGACAGCAATTTCTCTGGTTTTATTTTAAACAAAGTCAGCGGAAAAATGACTTTTTATCGAAGAAATCGCGAACGCAAGGAAATATCTAGACCAAGTTCTGGTACTAGAAAAGGATTTCTATTAATTTCAATCATCGTTTTTCTACAAAATTTTTCATTTGGTTTAGCGGTTGATAATAGTATTTGTGAGGGAAAACCAATGGGATATGCAGTTGGAGATCCAGATGACTGTACTGGTTTTTTTGAGTGTATTTTTGAGGAAATAGAAGCTGGTAACTGTCCTACTGGGCAAAAGTGGGATGATAGTGCTAAAGCATGTGTAGTTGGAAAGTGTCCAGTATGTAATTGTGACCCAACAACAACTGCAAGTCCGACAACTGCAAGTCCGACAACTGAAAGTCCGACTACGGAAAGTCCAACAACTGCAAGTCCGACAACTGAAACTCCGACAACTGCAAGTCCGACTACGGAAAGTCCGACAACTGAAAGTCCGACAACTGAAAGTCCGACTACGGAAAGTCCGACAACTGCAAGTCCAACAACTGAAACTCCGACAACTCCAAGTCCGACAACTGCGAGTCCGACAACTGCAAGTCCGACAACTGAAACTCCGACACCTTCATCAACAGAACCTGGAATAGAATGTCCAGCCGGACCAATTTGTCAACCATCCGAACATGGAACTGCCCACCGTGATCCAAAGGATTGTAGAAAATACCATGTGTGCAAAAATGGAGTAGCTGAAGCCCATTTATGTGACAAGGGCAAGTTTTTCGATGAAAATACTAATTTGTGTAATTTTGATGTATTGGTACCATGTACTCCATGTACAATTGATGCAACGACAGCGATATCTCCTTCAACTCCTTCGCAAGGAATCGAATGTTCAAACGAACCCTATTGTCAACCATCTGAACATGGTACTTTCCATCGTGATCGAAGTGATTGCAAGAAATATTATGTATGCAGAGATGGAGAAGCTGTTGAACATTCATGCGACTATGGAATGTATTTCGATGAAGATGTATTTGTTTGTAATTATCCATCATTGGTTTCGTGTACTCCTTGTACACCAGGATCATCAACATCTTCAATTTCAACTCAAACATCAACACCTTCTTCTTCAAGTTCATCATCAACAAGTACTCCAACTTCTACTTCCATTTCAACTTCAACCTCAACTTCCACTTCAACTTCTACTTCAACTTCTACTTCAACATCTACTTCAACTTCCACTACAACTCCAACTCCAACTCCTACTTCAACTTCTACTTCCACTTCTACTACCACTACAACTCCAACTCCTACTCCTTCTCCAACTCCAACTTCTACTCCAACTCCAACTTCCACCTCAACTTCAACTCCAACTTCCACTACAACAGCAGCTCAATGTTCAACCGAAAAAAGTTGTCAAACAGTATCAGACGGTTCTTTTTATCGTGATAGACAAGATTGCAGAAAATATTATGTGTGTCTAAATGGAATCCCTATAGCCCTTTACTGTTCAGAAGGTCAATATTATAACGATGTTGCTAATGTCTGTGATTATGCATCAAATGTTGTCTGTAATACAAATGAAAATTGTACACCAACAACAGCAACAACAACCGGAACCGACACTGAAACAGTACTCACTCCGACACCATCGCCATCAACACCAGTTTGTCAATCTGAACCTAATTGTAAACTAGAACGAAGCGGAGCCATGTTCCGTGACCCCAAAGATTGTTCAAAGTTTTATTTCTGTAGAAATGGAAATGCTTATGGTCGTTCATGTAGAAAAGGTGAATACTTTGATGTGAATGTTTTTGCATGTTTGTTTTCCACACTTGTCGAATGTACACCAGATGAAAATTGTATAACACCACAATCTACCATAACTGAGGTAACTTCAACACCGAGCCCAACAACAAGTCCAACACCGAGTGCAACACCGAGTTCAACTTCACCTTCAACAACCTCGGTTCCAAATGGTCAACCTGATCCAAGCATCACTGATTGTGTAAATCTTCCTAATGGATCATTCTTTAGAGATTCTGTACATTGTTCTGTTTTCTATGTGTGCCGCAATAAGATGGCAATCAAACATACTTGCCCGTATAAACAATTGTTCGATGATAATGCGATGGTGTGTAATTTTAGAAGTTTGGTCGATTGTCCTTCGGGATTGGATTAGAAATGTGTTTTTAATTCGCACCAATATTTATGTATGTGTAAAATAATCTTGTAAAATATAATTCTATGTTCATGATATAATAAAAATAAAAGAAATATAAATAAAAGAATATAGAAGAAAAAATATCTACTAGTTGCATTTTTGTTTTTATTTGAGCAAACAAATTTGCTGAAAACCATTGCTTGTAAACGATTTTGAAAGTTTGTTGCAGTTTGACAGTTTTTTGCAGTTGACAAGTGACAACTGATATACCTATAAGACTTGAAGGGTAGGTAGGAAACTTTATATATTGGTTCAAATTATAACTTGACTCAAGAAAGATCAAAGATGTTAAGCTAATTAAAAAAGTTTAGGCAAAGTATAAATTGGTAAATGTAGTAAAAAAACTGTCAAACACATACACAATTTTGACACATTTACTAATTTTTACCCACTGATCTTTACAATACACTGGAAAATGGATTTCATGCAAATTATAACAGTTTTCTTGAATCCTGACTATTTTTTGACGTGGTACTTTTAAAATTGTCCATCTCTTTCCATATAAGCAAAGGAAAAAAAAAGAGATAAGCTGATTATAACAGTTTTTCAATTAGAGTCAATGGTACAAAATTTGAAATTATTTAGTATAATGCTTAAACCATTTTAGAAATTTATCAGTCTGCTTTTTGACTTAGTATCTCACTTAAATGGCTTTAGCATTTTAAAAAATTTCTATATAGTGTTTTGTAGAGATCAGTGCGTTATTAGGTTTACCCAGAGCTTAGAAGGTTTTATAAATACCCCTACAATCCAAGGTATAAAGAGTACAAGGTAATATATCAGATTTTCCCTAGAAAGAGATAGGACTCTTTCTATTTTTTGACGTCATCTGTATTATTCGAACATTTTTTATATGAAGTTTCCATACATTTAACATATCAAAGCTTCCGATCTTGTTAGTTGTTTGTCTATGGTTGTGTTTTTTATTTGTTGCTTTCCATAGATAACACATTAATGCATGCCTGCCTTTGATCGGTTAGGCAGTGTTCACATTCGATTTATAATACACGCTACGTCATCAAAATGGCGAATGTACTACCTTGTATTCTATATATCTTGCATACAATCTATCTTTGACTTTGGTATGCTTATGTTAGTATAAATTCGTAGAAAATTAGTAAGTGGGCCTATTTTCGATAACCTAGAAATGGAACATCAAAAAGGACGGTTTAAGAAATTTGGCCACAATTATGAAAACTAGATGGCGCTACTAGTTAATCCGATTGACATTCTTGTCAAATAGTAAATTTTCACTCTGTTGTTAGTGCCCCAAAAACAAGCAATCAGACGGATATTTTCTGACATTTCGCAGGCACCAGATCAAATAATGAAGTTTCGAGATAATCGCAAAAGGAAAGTCGATCGGCCACAGTAGCTATACCTTCCCGTCAAAAAATGCCTTCAACTTGGCCAATTTCAAGTGTTTCGATACATTATTGTTCTCGTAATTCATTTCAATATTCTGAGGAATGGTATAATTTCCTTTTTTATTTATTTAAAGGACCGGAAAGGTATGCGGTAGCTTTACGTACGGCACATAATTCTATGAACAAAATATAACAACTGAACGTTGACGTTCCTGTTTGGAATTTTTAGGTTATACTTCTTTTCCCGTGATTATACAGAGTGAAAATGTACTTTTGACAAGAATGTCAAAGGGATTGATAAGTGATCCACCATCTACGTACTTCTCATAATTGTTAAACAGATTTGTTTTTTATGGTGTGAACCTACTCATTGATTTTCTGTGAGTGAGAAGTACCTAACCGCTAACGTATACATTTCCGTTGTGGACATTCCGTCATAACTATAAGGTCAAGAACTCTAATTGATTTTTATTTATTTAATGAAAAATAAATAGGTAATTAATGTCATTTCTGATAATTAGGTAATTTAGTCAATATCGAATTAAATGCCACTCTCCACTTATAAATATACTGGCCGAGGCTATTGCGCCAGATGAAAGTGTGAAGAACCCTTACGATACCTTTTAAAGCCCTTGACAAAGATTTCTTATCTTATTTCTTTTGGAAGTTCAAGTGTTTTTCTTTTATGATTTTATCTGGCATAAAATTCATATAAATACTTTAGATGGATAGTTATTTCTCTGGTTTTATTTTAAAAAAAAAGTCAGCGGAAAAAATGATTTTTTATCAAAGAAATCGCGAACGCAAGGAAATATCTAGACCAAGTTCTGGTACTAGAAAAGGATTTCTATTAATTTCAATTATCGTTTTTCTACAAAGTTTTTCATTTGCTTTGGCGGTTGATAATAGTATTTGTGAGGGAAAACCAATGGGATATGCATTTGAAGATCCAGATAACTGTGCTAGCTATTTCGAATGTATTTTTGGTGAAGCAGAAGCAAATAATTGTTCTCCCGGGTACAAGTTCGATATTGTTTCTGAAGGATGTGTAGTTGGAAATTGTGATTCTGTAACAACAACAACAACTGAAGATCTGACAACTGAAAATCCGACTACTGAAGATCTCACAACTAAAAGTCAGACAACTGAAAGTCAGACAACTTTAGCGGTTGACAGTAATATTTGTGAGGGTAAACCTATGGGATGGACATTTGAAGATCAAGATGACTGTACTCGTTATTTTGAATGTATATTTGGTGAAGTAGAAGCAAATAACTGCCCTACTGGGAAAAAGTGGGATGCTGTTACTGAATCATGTATAGTTGGAAATTGTGAATCTGTAACAACAACAACAACAACTGAAGATCCGACAACTGCAAATCCGACAACTGAAGATGTGATAACTAAAAGTTCGACAACTGTAGATCCGACAACTGAAGATGCGATAACTGAAAGTTCGACAACTGCAAATCCGACAACTGAAGATGCGCTAACTGAAAGTCCGACAACTGCAAATCCGACAACTTTGGCTGCTGATAAAAGTATTTGTAAGGGTCAAATAATGGGATGGAGATTTGAAGATCCAAATGACTGTACTGGTTTTTTTGAATGTATTGGAGATGAAGCAGAAGCAAATAATTGTTTGCCTGGGTTTAAGTACGATGCTGGTTTTCAATTATGTGTTGTTGGAGAGTGTGAAACTGCAACAACGACAACAACTGAAGATTCAACAACTGCAAGTCCGACAACTGAAACAACGACAACTGAAAGTCCGACAACTGAAACTCCGACAACTCAAAGTCCGACAACTCAAAGTACGACAACTGAAAATCCGACAACTCAAAGTCCGACAACTGGAAGTCCGACAACTCAAAGCTCGACAACTGAAAGTCCGACAACTGAAAATCCGACAACTCAAAGTCCGACAACTCAAAGTACGACAACTCAAAGTCCGACAACTGAAAATCCGACAACTCAAAGTACGACAACTTCGTCAACTGAACGAGGAATAGAATGTCCAGCCGGACCAATTTGTCATTCATTGGAACATGGAACTGTCCATCGTGATGCAAGGGATTGTAGGAAATTTTATGTTTGCAGAAATGGAGAAGCTATAACCCACTTATGTGACAAGGGCAAGTTTTTTGATGAAAATACCAATTTATGTAATTTTGATGTATTGGTACCATGTACTCCATGTACATTTGACGAATCGACGACATCTTCTTCATCTTCGACTTCGACCTCAACATCAACAACAACTTCAACAACAACTTCAACAACAACTTCAACAACAACTCCAACAACACTAATTTGTCAATCTGAACCTAATTGTAAGACAGAAAAAACTGGATTCATGTATCGGGACCCCAAAGATTGTTCAAAGTTTTATATCTGTATAAATGGAATAGCTTATGGTCGTTCATGTAGAAAAGGTGAATACTTCGATTTGAATGTCTTTGCTTGTTTGTTTTCGTCAGTTGTCGAATGCATACCAAACAAAAATTGTCTACCCACATCCTCTAAGATACCTCAAGTAACTTCAACACCGAGACCAATTTCAACTTCAACTTCAAGAGCCCTCGTTCTAAATGGTCAAGTTGATCCAAACTTCACTGATTGTTTGAACTTACCAAATGGGTCAGTCAAAAGACATCCCGTGCATTGCTCTGTTTTCTACGTGTGCCGCAATGGCATGGCCATCAAACAAACCTGCATGTATAAACAATTCTTCGATGAAAACAAGTTGGTTTGTAATTTTAGAGTTTTGGTTGATTGCCCTTCAGGATTGTATTAGAAATATGATTTTTATAGCAAAATATAATTCTATGTTCTTGAAATTGTAAAAGAAGAAATATATAGAAGAAAAAAAAGGAGATACAAAAGGTGCATTTTTTTTATTCGAAAACATGAGCGAACAAATTGGCTGCAAACTATTGCATGCAACCGATTTTGAAATGTTTATGTTTTCTACATTTCAAACATATTTTCAGGTGGCCAACAGGATCAAATTCAATGGTTTGTATTCACTGATCTCTATAAGACACTGGATAGAGGATTCATATAATAATGTTGACTCCAATCAAATAACTGTTATAATATCTTTTCGGGTACATTTTGCAGTACAAAAATTATTTTTTAACTGTCTATGGCATTAAAAGATTCATTTTATTAATTACTCTACTTTTTTTCTGCACCTGGAGCGAGATAAAACAGTTCAAAGGTGCCTTCAACTAATGCCATATTCAATTAAAACAGCAAAACTGTTATACTTTTTGAGTAATCCACTATCCAGTGTGAAGAATTAGAGCGTTACGAACTGTTAAACACAATTGAAGGCATCAACTAGACGTAATTGTTTCTACTGGTGTTCCTCAGGAAAGTTTTATGAGTCCTTTAGCTTGTATGTATCTTAATCAATGATACGGACAGTGTCAAAGAATTCGTGATCGTAATCCAGTCCCCAATAATTTGAGCCAGCAGAAATGGGTTATAATTAAAATCGATAACTCACTCCGTCGCTCTCTCTCTTTGTTATGATGGTAATAATAAACTCTCGTTTTCGATGCAGAAAGGAAAAGCTTGCTCATAAGACTATTCACCACACTATGAGTGGTCTAGACAACTAATAAATAAATAGTATGGTGAAAGTGTTGTTAATTATCTTATGATCTTCAGTTATGAGTATATCAGCCTAGATCCACTAGGACCGTATTCTTCACAGGCTCATAAATTAAGAGCGTTCATAAGATTATTCACCACACTATTTATCAGTGGTGTCGACCAATGATAATTATGAACGCTAAAAGAATACTACTCTAGATTAGATGTGCTATTTTTCTCAGCCGAAGGGAAGTATCAATAAATTGCTGAAAGCGTCAAAGTTATCGATAAATTGCAAAGAAGTCAACTCGGAATAAACAATTATAAATCCATTGATTTGACATTCATCCACATTTTACTAATTAAACTGAATTTTGAAGTTGTTACTCTATTTAAAGCAGAAAAAAGTCAGGTATTAAATAAGTTTTTATAACAAAAGAGGCTCAAAATTTTAAGTTTTCAGAGTTTTATCTCGGAGTTAGGGGTCATAGCTAAAGAGTGCTCAAAACTCCTCTTTAAGTGAATAAGTCTATTTAGTGGTGAATAGGTTTATGAGCCTCTTAAGTTATGAGAGCTTGATTTCTTAATTATGATATTTCTTGCATTGAACAAGACAAATGTCACTGTAAATAAAACAGGGCTGTACTTAAAACAGTGCTGCCAAAGTGCCAAACTAACTATTGTAAGAATACGTTTCTTCTAGTGAATCAAACTGGGTGTTTTTTTAATTCGCCCTGAAATTGAAACAATTTTATTTTAAGCAATGAATGAAAGTTATTTATTTAATTTGAATAACAATAATAATTGTGTATAAACATAATCTTTGCAACCTAGATGAGAACAGTTATCCAAAGGTGAATGATTTGATTGTTGTTCTGGTTGTATTAGGATTGCATCCATAGAAGGGGCAACTAACAGACTCACGAGCTGCACAACGATTAGTATTCCCATCGTACCATAAGCCATTTTTACAGTTACTAGAATGAGTTATACCCTTTCTACAATAATAGAACTTGTTGCAATCGAACAAGTCCGCTACAGCTAGCCCATCCGGTTTACCAGTGCAATCAAGTTGTGGTGGTTGTGCTGGGCAAGGGTGTCCGGAAACTGAAGTTGGTGGTAAGGTTGGGATTGTAACACCTGTTACGGTTGTTGTTGAAGTTGATGAACTTGTTGAGAGTGTAGTTGTTTCAGAAGATGCGCATCCGTAGTATGGACAGCTAATGGACCCGGAAGGTACACATCGGCTATGATCAGCATCGTACCATTGTCCATTTTTACAGTTACTGGAATGAGCTATACCCTTTCTACAGTAAAAGAATTTGTTGCAATCGAAAAAGTCTGCTACAGCTGTTCCATCTGGTTTACCAGTGCAATCGAGCTCCAATGGCTTTGCTGGACATGGATGTCCGGAAACTGAAGTTGGTGGTTGAGTTGGGATTGTTGCATCTGTTACAGGTGTTGAAGTTGATGAACTTGTTGATAACGTTGTTGTTTCAGAAGAAACGCATCCATAGTATGGACAGCTAATAGACCCGTAAGGTACACACCGGTTATGATTAGCATCGTACCACAGGCCATTTTTACAGTTACTAGAATGAGCTATACCCTTTCTACAGTAATGGAATTTGTTGCAATCGAATATATCAGCTACAGCTGTTCCATCTGGTTTACCAGTACAATCTAGTTCGAGTGGCTTTGCAGGGCAAGGGTATCCGGAAACTGAAGTTGGTGGTAAAGTTGGGACTGTAACACCTGTTACGGTTGTTGAAGTTGATGAACTTGTTGATGATGTTGTTGTTTCTGTAGACGGGCATCCGTAGAAGGGACAACTAACCGACTCAGAAGGTGCACACCGGCTATGTTCAGCATCGTACCAAAGGCCATTCTTACAGTAACTGGAATGAGTTATACCCTTTCTACAGTAATAGAACTTGTTGCAGTCAAAAGTATCAGCTGCAGCCACACCATCTGCTTTATCAGTGCAGTCAAGTTCAACTGGCTTTGCTGGACAAGGATGTCCCGAAGCTGATGTTGGCCCAATACTTGAAGTAGAAATAGTCGTTGATGTTGTTTTTGTGGACTGAACTGTTGTTGAGGATACTGTTGTAGGGGATGTTGTTTCAGTTGTTGTTGTAACAATAGGTTTGCATCCATGTGAAGGACAGTCAACAACTGCTGGAAAATTGCAAACGTTATGTTCTACATCAAACCAGAGACCAGTGCTACAGCGACCAGAATATGTTACACCCTTCTTACAGTAATAGAATTTACTACAATCGATGTTATCTACAGCAACTGTTCCATCAGCTAGTTTTGTACAGTCAAGCTGAAACGGAACTGTAGGACACGGATGCCCAGAAGATGATGTTGGACCAATGCTGGAAGAGGGTGTATTCTCAGTGGTAGTAATGTCTGTAGATGTTGATGAACTTCCACCTCCAGTGCTTTGTGATGGTGTTGTTGAGTCTGAGGTCACGGTTGTTTCACCAGAAGAAGTTACAGTTGTGTCAGTTGGACCTGAAGAGGTCTCACCTCCAGTGCTTTGGGATGGTGTTGTTGTGTCTGAGGTCACGGTTGTTTCACCAGAAGAAGTAACAGTTGTATCAGTTGGACCTGAAGAGGTTTCACCTCCAGTGCTTTGGGATGGTGTTGTTGTGTCTAAGGTCAAGGTTGTTTCACCAGAAGAAGTTACAGTTGTATCAGTTGGACCTGAAGAGATCTCACCTCCAGTGCTTTGGGATGGTGTTGTTGTGTCTGAGGTCACGGTTGTTTCACCAGAAGAAGTAACAGTTGTATCAGTTGGACCTGAAGAGGTTTCACCTCCAGTGCTTTGGGATGGTGTTGTTGTGTCTGAGGTCACGGTTGTTTCACCAGAAGAAGTAACAGTTGTATCAGTTGGACCTGAAGAGGTTTCACCTCCAGTGCTTTGGGATGGTGTTGTTGTGTCTGAGGTCACGGTTGTTTCACCAGAAGAAGTTACAGTTGTGTCAGTTGGACCTGAAGAGGTCTCACCTCCAGTGCTTTGGGATGGTGTTGTTGTGTCTGAGGTCAAGGTTGTTTCACCAGAAGAAGTAACAGTTGTATCAGTTGGATCTGAAGAGGTCTCACCTCCAGTGCTTTGGGATGGTGTTGTTGTATCTGAGGTCACGGTTGTTTCACCAGAAGAAGTTACAGTTGTATCAGTTGGACCTGAAGAGGTCTCACCTCCAGTGCTTTGGGATGGTGTTGTTGTGTCTGAGGTCACGGTTGTTTCACCAGAAGAAGTTACAGTTGTATCAGTTGGACCTGAAGAGGTCTCACCTCCAGTGCTTTGGGATGGTGTTGTTGTGTCTGAGGTGTCTGAGGTCACGGTTGTTTCACCAGAAGAAGTTACAGTTGTATCAGTTGGACCTGAAGAGGTCTCACCTCCAGTGCTTTGGGATGGTGTTGTTGTGTCTGAGGTCACGGTTGTTTCACCAGAAGAAGTAACAGTTGTATCAGTTGGACCTGAAGAGGTTTCACCTCCAGTGCTTTGGGATGGTGTTGTTGTGTCTGAGGTCACGGTTGTTTCACCAGAAGAAGTTACAGTTGTGTCAGTTGGACCTGAAGAGGTCTCACCTCCAGTGCTTTGGGATGGTGTTGTTGTGTCTGAGGTCACGGTTGTTTCACCAGAAGAAGTAACAGTTGTATCAGTTGGATCTGAAGAGGTCTCACCTCCAGTGCTTTGGGATGGTGTTGTTGTATCTGAGGTCACGGTTGTTTCACCAGAAGAAGTTACAGTTGTATCAGTTGGACCTGAAGAGGTCTCACCTCCAGTGCTTTGGGATGGTGTTGTTGTGTCTGAGGTCACGGTTGTTTCACCAGAAGAAGTTACAGTTGTATCAGTTGGACCTGAAGAGGTCTCACCTCCAGTGCTTTGGGATGGTGTTGTTGTGTCTGAGGTGTCTGAGGTCACGGTTGTTTCACCAGAAGAAGTTACAGTTGTATCAGTTGGACCTGAAGAGGTCTCACCTCCAGTGCTTTGGGATGGTGTTGTTGTGTCTGAGGTCACGGTTGTTTCACCAGAAGAAGTAACAGTTGTATCAGTTGGACCTGAAGAGGTCTCACCTTCAGTACTTTGGGATGGTGTTGTTGTGTCTGAGGTCACGGTTGTTTCATCAGAAGAAGTAACAGTTGTATCAGTTGGACCTGAAGAGGTCTCACCTTCAGTACTTTGGGATGGTGTTGTTGTGTCTGAGGTCACGGTTGTTTCATCAGAAGAAGTAACAGTTGTATCAGTTGGACCTGAAGAGGTCTCACCTCCAGTGCTTTGGGATGGTGTTGTTGTGTCTGAGGTCACGGTTGTTTCACCAGAAGAAGTTACAGTTGTATCAGTTGGACCTGAAGAGGTCTCACCTCCAGTGCTTTGGGATGGTGTTGTTGTGTCTGAGGTCACGGTTGTTTCACCAGACGAAGTAACAGTTGTATCAGTTGGACCTGAAGAGGTCTCACCTCCAGTGCTTTGGGATGGTGTTGTTGTGTCTGACGTCACAGTTGTTTCACCAGAAGAAGTAACAGTTGTATCAGTTGGACCTGAAGAGGTTTCACCTCCAGTGCTTTGGGATGGTGTTGTTGTGTCTGAGGTCACGGTTGTTTCACCAGAAGAAGTTACAGTTGTATCAGTTGGACCTGAAGAGGTCTCATCTCCAGTGCTTTGGGATGGTGTTGTTGTGTCTGAGGGCACGGTTGTTTCACCAGAAGAAGTTACAGTTGTATCAGTTGGACCTGAAGAGGTCTCACCTCCAGTGCTTTGGGATGGTGTTGTTGTGTCTGAGGTCACGGTTGTTTCACCAGAAGAAGTTACAGTTGTATCAGTTGGACCTGAAGAGGTCTCACCTCCAGTGCTTTGGGATGGTGTTGTTGTGTCTGAGGTCACGGTTGTTTCACCAGAAGAAGTAACAGTTGTATCAGTTGGACCTGGAGAGGTCTCACCTCCAGTGCTTTGGGATGGTGTTGTTGTGTCTGACGTCACGGTTGTTTCACCAGAAGAAGTAACAGTTGTATCAGTTGGACCTGAAGAGGTCTCACCTCCAGTGCTTTGGGATGGTGTTGTTGTGTCTGAGGTCACGGTTGTTTCACCAGAAGAAGTTACAGTTGTATCAGTTGGACCTGAAGGGGTCTCACCTCCAGTGCTTTGGGATGGTGTTGTTGTGTCTGAGGTCACGGTTGTTTCACCAGAAGAAGTAACAGTTGTATCAGTTGGACCTGAAGAGGTCTCACCTCCAGTGCTTTGGGATGGTGTTGTTGTGTCTGAGGTCACGGTTGTTTCACCAGAAGAAGTTACAGTTGTATCAGTTGGACCTGAAGAGGTCTCACCTCCAGTGCTTTGGGATGGTGTTGTTGTGTCTGAGGTCACGGTTGTTTCACCAGAAGAAGTTACAGTTGTATCAGTTGGACCTGAAGAGGTCTCACCTCCAGTGCTTTGGGAAGGTGTTGTTGTGTCTGACGTCACGGTTGTTTCACCAGAAGAAGTAACAGTTGTATCAGTTGGACCTGAAGAGGTCCCACCTCCAGTGCTTTGGGATGGTGTTGTTGTGTCTGACGTCACGGTTGTTTCACCAGAAGAAGTAACAGTTGTATCAGTTGGACCTGAAGAGGTTTCACCTCCAGTGCTTTGGGATGGTGTTGTTGTGTCTGAGGTCACGGTTGTTTCACCAGAAGAAGTTACAGTTGTATCAGTTGGACCTGAAGAGGTCTCACCTCCAGTGCTTTGGGATGGTGTTGTTGTGTCTGACGTCACAGTTGTTTCACCAGAAGAAGTTACAGTTGTATCAGTTGGACCTGAAGAGGTCTCACCTCCAGTGCTTTGGGATGGTGTTGTTGTGTCTGAGGTGTCTGAGGTCACGGTTGTTTCACCAGAAGAAGTTACAGTTGTATCAGTTGGACCTGAAGAGGTCTCACCTCCAGTGCTTTGGGATGGTGTTGTTGTGTCTGAGGTCACGGTTGATTCACCGGAAGAAGTTACAGTTGTATCAGTTGGACCTGAAGAGGTCTCACCTCCAGTGCTTTGGGATGGTGTTGTTGTGTCTGAGGTCACGGTTGTTTCACCAGAAGAAGTTACAGTTGTATCAGTTGGACCTGAAGAGGTCTCACCTCCAGTGCTTTGGGATGGTGTTGTTGTGTCTGAGGTCACGGTTGTTTCACCAGAAGAAGTTACAGTTGTATCAGTTGGACCTGAAGAGGTCTCACCTCCAGTGCTTTGGGATGGTGTTGTTGTGTCTGAGGTCACGGTTGTTTCACCAGAAGAAGTAACAGTTGTATCAGTTGGACCTGAAGAGGTCTCACCTTGAGTACTTTGGGATGGTGTTGTTGTGTCTGAGGTCACGGTTGTTTCATCAGAAGAAGTAACAGTTGTATCAGTTGGACCTGAAGAGGTCTCACCTCCAGTGCTTTGGGATGGTGTTGTTGTGTCTGAGGTCACGGTTGTTTCACCAGAAGAAGTTACAGTTGTATCAGTTGGACCTGAAGAGGTCTCACCTCCAGTACTTTGGGATGGTGTTGTTGTGTCTGAGGTCACGGTTGTTTCACCAGAAGAAGTAACAGTTGTATCAGTTGGACCTGAAGAGGTCTCACCTCCAGTGCTTTGGGATGGTGTTGTTGTGTCTGAGGTCACGGTTGTTTCACCAGAAGAAGTTACAGTTGTATCAGTTGGACCTGAAGAGGTCTCACCTCCAGTGCTTTGGGATGGTGTTGTTGTGTCTGAGGTCACGGTTGTTTCACCAGAAGAAGTAACAGTTGTATCAGTTGGACCTGAAGAGGTCTCACCTCCAGTACTTTGGGATGGTGTTGTTGTGTCTGAGGTCACGGTTGTTTCACCAGAAGAAGTAACAGTTGTATCAGTTTGACCTGAAGAGGTCTCACCTCCAGTGCTTTGGGATGGTGTTGTTGTGTCTGAGGTCACGGTTGTTTCACCAGAAGTAGCTACAGTTGAATCAGTTGCGCTTGATGAGTTCTCACCTTCAGTGCTTTGCGATGGTGAGTCTGAAGCCGCAGTTGCTTCACCAGAAGTAGTTACAGTTGAATCAGTTGCGCTTGATGAGTTCTCACCTTGCGATGGCGATGGTGAGTCTGAGGGCACAGTTGTTTCACCAGAATCAGTTACACTTGTATCACTCTCACTTTCAGACAAATCGGTTGATTCTTCCGCATCTCTCCGGTGTCGTATTAAAATTCTATTGTCATCTTCTTCACATTTTTGATAAGATTCATTTAACTCATAGCCAAAATCACATTTTTTATATGAAACAAAGTCACTTTTACAGACAAAATATCCATGTAAGTCACTGGGATCTCTGTAAATATCTCCATATTGTTTTCCATAACATTGAGTTGTTAAAGTTGCATTAAGTAATGGCACTATAATTGTGCTAATTATTATTACCACTGAACCTTTAAAAAAAATCATACAAATGTTCATCAAAAATGTTGTATTTTTTTTTTAAAATTTGTATCAAGTTACTTACCTAGCGAAGACATATCCACATAATTGCTTTAAAGAAGAAGTAATACTGAATACTTCGTAAGACTTTTCGTGCAATTTATTGACCGGAATTATATTATTTTTCTCATTGAAAATAAATACTTGAGAAATATTAGCCTTATCATTTTTTTTGTTTATTTTGGAAGAGTGCTTTCCTATTTCTATAAAAATAAAAAAAAATGGAAGCAGAATGCATAACTTCCGATTTCATTGCACTTGTAATTTTTTCTTGAAACGCCATTAAATATACAAACCAATTAGTTTGCAATTAAAATTTCCATTAAACACTCGAATACTAAATAAACTACATACGT